>NW_024104262.1:860063-1460063 GCF_003945595.2 Pipra filicauda | reverse complement strand
GTGATAACTCAAGCAAGTGTGGCAGAAGACCAGCTTGATTAAACAGGGAATTCCTTGTGGAGCTCAAGAGGGAAAGGAAACATGATCTCTGGAAGCAAGGTCAGGCTTCACAGGAAGGTTACAGAGTTGTGCTCTGTATATGCATGCAGATGACACGAAAGATCAAAGCTCAATTAGAGTTGAAACTGGCCATTGTTCTGTCAGGCAATAAAAAGGTTGCTTTTAAGTACATTAATAACAAAAGCAGGTCAAAAGAAAACATTGGACTGATACTTGTTGAAGACGGTCATCTGACTAAAAGGGATGAGAGAATAGCAGATACAGTCAATTCATTGTTTTGTCTCAGTCTTTAATAATACTGATACACTTTGGGCTACCTGGTGCCCTGAGTTGGAGAACTGTGAGTGTGTGGGCAATGATTTTCTGTTTGCAGACACTGATACTGTAGGGGACCAGCTGGATCAGCTGCATGTTCACAAGTCCATGGGACCCGATGGGGATTCACCCCACAGTATTCAAGAAGACAGGGGATGTTATGACAGAACTCCTCTTGATTTTGGGAGTCTTTGGAGGTCCCCACTATCTGGAAGCTAGCCAATGTTATTCCATTTCATAAGAAGGGTGTGAGGGAAGACCCAGGAAACCATAGACCCTTTAATACCAGGAACAATTATAGAAAAAATTGCATTGGCTGCTGTTGAAAAAAAATGCACTTAAAGGCACTTAAAGAATAATGCAATCATCAGACAGTCAACACAGGTTTGCAAAAGAAAAGTCCTGTTTAACTGATTTGATAGCCTTCTATGACAAGGTCACCTGCCCAGTGGGTGAAGGGAAGGAGGTAGATGTAGTTTTGATTCTGATGTTCCTGAAATTGTTGGAATGTGTGGGAACCCACAAACACAGGATAAACAGGATTTAACTCCAAAGAGGCGTAAGCAACAGGATCAGGCCTAATACTTAAATGCTTAAAAAAACCCCAACCCTCAGACTTAATGAAAGAAACTTACAGGATCCAAATATTTAAAAGATTTGGCTTTTTCCTATTTAACAGCACTGAGGTTTGAGCCTGTGTGCAATTTCTGTCCCAGTTCATGGTTAGTCACAATCATACCAGTAAAAGGAAGTATGCAGCAGAATTTTATTAGCTCAGACTGTTCTGTTCCATTGCCCTGAACCTATTCACAAGTTCCACAAAGACCAAAAGTTGTTATGGTCTTAACATTTGAAAAATGAGGCAATATATGCATATGGTTGGAGCAAGTGTTAACAGTGTAAATGTGTCTAGTCTTATATGGTGCCTTTAAGGTTCCAAACTATGTAGTTAAAGACTGAATCAGTCATGCACCTGAGTCTTCCAGCTATAATTTCTGAAATATCTTTCAGGACCAATTCACAAAAGTAATCCCAAAAGGCAAGTGTCTTCTTGCTTTTCCTTACAGGCATGTGACTGTAACAGTGTCCAGTACAGGGGTTTCCACCTGAAGCACATCAGACAGAGCATGTCACAAGACAGTATTTCTTCTGTTCCAAACTCCTAATGACTTTGATGAAGTTTGATATGTGTCAAGTGTTCTAAGAACTTATATTCACACAGTGATTAAAAAAATGCTACTTGATAGTTTGTGTCCACTGCTATTACTATATAAAGAAATGGTTATATTTTTTTTAATTGATAAATCTTTGCAATTGCAGTACAGCTGGAAGAACACAGTTCTGAAAGAAAAAATTAGATACATATGTCCATGGTGATCTTTTGAAGATGATCATCAATTAATCATAAACTGTCCCAAAGCCCAACAAAGTCAGTGACAATCTTGCTGTTGCATCTGAGGAGAGAGCTGTAATAGCTGACAAATTAGGTATTACTCTGAGAAGATGCAACAGAAGTTCATCTCATCCTGAAGAAATGCTAATATGCACATTGTTACACCATGTGAGTTGCGACAGACATATGGATGACCCTGCTAGGATTCTTCCCATGGCTTTGTAGCTTATATGAGGGACCAACCAGGGATCACCCTGCACAGCTGCCCACAGGCTGGTCATGGCCCAGGCTCCTGAGACTGCTTTGACTTCTCTGAACTTCTACTACTCCCTGAGGCAGAAAATGTATAAGACTCAGCCTACGGTCAATATTTCAGAATTACTGTTATACTGGCTGCTGGTGTCGTAAATGGACAAGGCAATAATGCAGCCAAAATCTGGACCATATATTGTCCAACTAGCTAAATAAACTTAAATTTTAAAAAGCAAATATGACAAAGAAGTCTTTGACATGAATGTTAAAGTTGCATTTGGCATTTGTTAGTCCTAGGTCTATTATTCTTTTTATTATTCTTACAGTATGAATCTTAGAGTATTTGGTTTTAATTTGTTGTTGACTGTAACACCAGAAAAAATGAAATTAACTTGCATTTGTTTGTGACATTGACTATTCAGATGTGGAAATTTTCATTGAAATAATACACTGGAATGTCCCCTAGAATAATTTTTGTCTGTTAGATAGCTGACACATGGAGTAAATGTTAACATGAGTCCTAAAGGCTAACATTTATATCTAGCCTATATATATCTAAAAACACTAAGGGTATGGGAAAAATTAGGGAAAAAATATAAGTTTAAGTGGTGAGACTATAATTTTGTCCTTAAGCATCTCTTTGAATTACATGGCACCAGCTTGTACTGGATGTTTCATACTTCTTACATGAAAGCTTCAGTATTATGAACCTGTCCCTCTTAACTATTAAACAATAGTAATTTTTTTCTTTACTAACAGCTATTTGCAATGTGAAAGCAGATCCCTCTTTCCTGCTGCTCTCTGGGTAAACATCAAACAATCATGTTACTTGCCTTGATGGTCTTCAGAGTGTAGCTTTTTCAATATGATTTTACACTTGCATGCAATTTCCCCCTTCAAGTAAGAATATTCTTTCACTGCTTTTTCAGGATGAAATTCCCTTCTAAAAATTTGTCCTATTTCTTAAACATGTTTTTTTAGAAGCACTGTCTGGTGACATAGTAATGGTCATTCCCCCAACTTAAAGGATAAAAAGTATTTTTCCAGTTTTGTTAACATGAGAAATAATTTCAGGTCTCACTTGCTAACACCCAACTAAAAAACATCCCTGTTATAGGCTATAAATCCCAGGAGGGACATTTTCCTTCCCCTGCTCCGCTGTAAGAAAAATGGAGTTCGAATGGGAAGGGGGAAGGGGGTCAATTAGCTTTACAAAAGATTTGGCAAAGCCAAATTCCTAGCTAATGGCCCATCGAAGGCTGGAGTGGGGGTAGGAGTTTGAGATTTTTTGGGTAGCTGGCCGGGCTCACAGGGGGGAGGGAGAAGTCAGTTTCTGGGTTCTCTCTCTGGGATGGAGACGGGGTAGCTGTCTTTGTCTCCAGCTCAAACCTGCTGCGTTTTCATCGGAGAGGTTTTGTGCTCACTGGGAGAAAAAAGGAGGAGCCTTGAGACAGCGTCATCTGAGGACAACAGTGAGTCCCGTGGGGGTGGACTGCTTTCCTTTCCCCCTTCTTCCATTGGGGGAAGGGTCCCCCCTTTTCCTTTTCGGCTTCTCCCGCGACCCGAGACCACCCCCCAGACCCCTCCCCCGCGGTGACCGCCAGAGCCCGACAGCGCCCCCTGCAGGGCAACACAGGGCACTGCAGGCTCTGCACCTCCAGTGACCCAACAGCGCCCCCTGCCGGCCACGGTTAGGACTGCGCTAAAGGACAGAGAAGTATTCAGACTTTTTCTTTTGTTTGAAAGGGACTTTTTGGGTACAGGACTATTGTCTAGGGTTTTTTTGTGTGTTCTGTTACTGTTCTTGCCAACATACATATATCTTTTAATAAAGGGTTGTTATTTCTTCTGTTTTTTTCCACACTTCCTCAATTAAAGCCCCTTAATTTTGAATTTACAATTGCTGAGAGTTTGGTTTGTCGCATAACTCATCCTCTTTAGCAAACATTCCAGTCTCTTCAAACTGAGACAATCCCTCAAGCCACGTTACCATGAATCTAAAGTAACATTGGTACCAAAGTACAGAATTCACAATAACATGGAACTCAATTATGGACAAAGAAAACATCCTGAATTTTACAGCAGCCAGTATTTGTCAGTGCTGGTGAAATTAAAGTATATATTCTGATATTTCTTTTGTACTTTTAAAAAAATTATACACTTGAAAAAAGTCTGCTCTGAGTCTCTGCCACTGTTGGAAAAATTAAAGACAGGGAGGGACATCTTGAAATAACTAATCCATGCCCCCTGGTCAAGCAGGGTTGGCTGCAACAGGTTGCCCAGGACTATGTCCAGTTGGGTTTTGAGTATCTACACCGATGGAAACTCCACACCCTTTCTGGGAAATCCATTTCTGTGCTTGACAGTTGTGATGGTTTTGAGTTTAGTCCTTTCTTCCAGGTCGCCAGGAAGGAAGGAAGGAAGTATTCCATCCTATTCCCTTATGTAATCCAAACATATAAATAGACAGAGAGAGAAGCCTCTTCCTCTCTTCCCTTCCAGTGAGGTTTGGAGACAGCAGATCCCCGCAGTCGGTCCCGCTTCTGTGGGGGAGCTGGGGCCTCGCTGGGCCTACGGGGCCTGTTGTTTTCTGCTGATCTGGAGTCCGGTAGCGTGGTGGCGGTGTTTGGGCAATTGTGCTATCCCAAGGAAAGTAGTAAGATATTCTTTTGCTAATTGTTTAGTTTGCTAGATACTGAGGGGTTTTCTTGATTGTGTATATCTGTTCAGTTTTTTTGGGGTTTTTTTCCCTTCCCCTTCCTTTCCCTTTCCCTTTTGGGATTGTATATAGTATTTCAACTGTATATAACTGTAATATACATAAATACATTTATTTTAATATAGTTCATCTAGACTGGATTTTTCATAGCTTTTTTCTTTTGCTCTTTGCCGGAGGTTCCTGTGTTGGGTCTTGGGTCTTGGGACTTGGCAGGGAGTCAAATAAAACTTTCTTGTGTTCAGAGTGATTTTCATGTGTTTCAGTTTGTACCCACTGCCTCTTGTGCTGTCATTGGGCACCACAGAGAAGAGCCCGTCTCCCTCTTCATTTCCTCCCACCAGGTATCTATCACAGAATCATAGAATCAACCAGGTTGGAAATTACCTCCAAGATCAAGTCCAACCCTTGATACAACACTGCCATAGTTAATAGCCCATGGCACTAAGTGCCATATCCAGTCTCATCTTAAAAACCTCCAGGGATGGTGAATTCATCATGCCCCTGGGCAGCCCATTCCAATGTCTGATTACTCTCTCTGTAAAAAATTTCTTCCTAACATCCAATCTAAAGCTCCCCTGGCACAGCTTGAGACCATGCCTTCTTGTCCTACTGCTGGTTGACTGGGAGAAGAGACCGATGCCCACCTCTCTACAACCTCCTTTCAGGTAGTTGTAGAGAGTGATGAGGTCTCCCCTGAGCCTCCTCTTCTCCAAGCTGAACAATCCCAGCTCCCTCAGCCTCTCCTCAAAGGACTTGTGCTCGAGTCTCTTCACCAGCCTTGTTGCTCTTCTCAGGACCTGCTCCAGCACCTCAATATCCTTCCTGAACTGAGGGGCCCAGAACTGAACACAGTACTCCAGATGTGGCCTCACCAGCACTGAGTACAGGGCAAGAATCACTTCTCTGGTCCTGCTGGCCACACTGTTCCTGATCCAGGGCAGGATGCCATTGGCCTTCTTGGCCACCTGGGCACACTGCTGGCTCATGTTCAGCTTCCTGTCAATCCAAACTCCCAGCTCCCTCTCTGCCTGGCTGCTCTCCAGCCACTCTGTCCCCAGCCTGTAGTGCTGCATGGGGTTGTTGTGGCCAAAGTGCAGAACCCAGTACTTGGCCTTGTTGAACCTCGTCCCATTGGAATTAGATCATCTCTCCACAGCTTCTCCAGGTCCCTCTGCAGAGCCCTCCTGCCTTCCAGCAGATCAACACTCCCCCCCCAACTTGGTGTCATCTGCAAATTTGCTAATGGTACACTCAATCCCCTCATCCAGATCTTCAGTAAAGATATTATAAATAGAACTGGGCCCAACATCGATCCCTGGGGGACACCACTAGTGACCGGCTGCCAACTGGATGCAGCCCCGTTCACCACCACTCTCTGGGCCCGGCCCTCCAGCCAGTTCCTAACCCAGCACAGAGTGCCCCTGTCCAAGCCGTGGGCTGCCAGCTTTTCCAGAAGAATGCTATGGGAGATGGTGTCCAGACAGACCACATCCACAGCCTTCCCCTCATCCACCAGGCGGGTCACCTGATCATAAAAGAAGATCAAGTTGGTCAGACAGGACCTGCCCTTCCTAAACCCGTGTTGGCTGGGTCTGATCCCTTGTCCATCCTGTAGGTGCTGTGTGATTGCACTTAGGATGATCTGCTCCATAACCTTGCCAGGCACTGAGGTCAGGCTGAGAGGCCTATAGTTTCCTGGGTCCTCCTTGCAGCCTTTTTTGTGGATTGGCATGATGTTCACCAACTTCCAATCATCTAGGACCTCCCCAGTGAGCCAGGACTGTTGGTAAATGATGGAGAGTGGTTTGGTGAGCTCTTCCGCCAGCTCCCTCATCACCCTTGGGTGGATCCCATCTGGTCCCATAGACTTGTGAGGATCTAAGTGGCTCAGCAGGTCGCTAACTGTTTCCTCCTGGATTACAGGGGGGCTGGCTATTCATCTTCCTGTCTCTGTCTACCAGCTCCAGAGGCCAGTTGTCCTGAGGACAACTTGTCTTATTGTTGAAAACTGAGGCAAAGAAGGTGTTGAGTACCTCAGGCTTTCCCTCATCTTTGGTGATTATGTTCCCTGCCACGTCCAACAAAGAATGAAGGTTTTCCTTGCCCCTGCTTTTGCTGTTGATGTATTTGTAGAAGCACTTCTGGTTATCCCTAGCAGAAGTGGCTAGGTTGAGTTCAAACTGTGCCTTTTTCTCTCTAATTTTCTTTCTACATGACCTAACTATATTCCTAAACTCTTCATGAGTAGCCAGCCCTTTTGTCCATAGTCGGTAAACTCTCTTTATTCCCCTAATTTTCTTCCAAATCTCCCTGTTCAGCCAGGCTGGCCGTCTTCCCTATCAGCTCACCTTTCGGCACACTGGGACAGCCTGCTCCTGTGTGTTTCAAGACTTGCTTCTTGAAGCATGTCCCTCCCTCCTGGACCCCTTTGTTTTCAGGGGCTGTTTCCCAAGGTACCCTCTGAACCAGTCTTCTGAGTTGGCTGAAATCTGCCCTGCAGAAGTCCAGGGTAGAGGTTTTATTGATGGCCCTCTTTGTGCCCCTGAGTATTGAAAACTTTATTATTTCATGGTCACTGTGCCCCAGATGGCCTCTGATCACCACATCTCCCACCATCCCCTCTCTGTGAACAGCAGGTCTAGTGGGCCCCACCCCTGGTAGGCTCATTTACCAGCTGGAGCAGGAAATTATCCTCTATACACTCTAGGATTCTCCTAGACTGCCTCTTCTCTGCTGTGTTGAGTTTCCAGCAGACATCCATCAGGTTAAAGTCACCCACAAAAACAAGGGCTGGTGATTTTGAGACATCTGCCAGCTGCTTGTAGAATAATTCATCACCCTCATCATCCTGGTTGGGTGGTCTATAACAGACTCCCACCAGGATGTCAGCCTTGTTGGCCTTCCCCCTGAGTCTGATCCACAGGCACTCAACCTTGTCATTAATGACTTCAAGTTCTACAGAGTCAAGAGAGTCTCTAAGATACAGAGACTCCTCCACCTCTCCTACCTTGCTTATCCCTTCTAAAGTGCTTGTAGCCACCCAAGGCAGCACTCCAGTCATGCGAGTCATCCCACCACGTTTCTGTGATGGAGACTACATCATAGCTTTCCTGCTGCACAATGGCTTCCAGCTCCTCTTGTTTGTTACCCATGCTGTGTGCATTGGTGTTCATGCACTTCAGCTGGGCTGCTGATTTCACTTCTAACTCTGGCTTTCCACACTTAGGTTCATCTCTGGAGAGCCTAGTTTCAACCCCTTCCCCCTTCAAACCTAGTTTAAAGCCCTCCTGATCAGCCCTGACAACTTACGGGCTGGAGTCCTTTTGCCCTTGCCAGATAGATGAAGCGCATCTGTCTCTAGCAGGCTAGGTATCATAGAATTTGCCCCATGGTCAAAAAACCAAAATTCTGCCAGTGGCACCAATCCCTTAGCCACCTATTGATAAGATAGGTTTTCCTACCCCTCTCCTCATTCATCCCTCCTACTCCAGGAACTGAGGTGGATACCACCTGTGCTCCTGTCCCATTAACTAATCAACCCAGTGCCTTGAAGTCCTTTTTAATTAGCCTGGTGCCTCTTTCACTAATGTCATCACTGCCAGCCTGGACCACCAGCAGTGGATAATAATCAGAGGGCTGGATTAGCTCAGGGAGTCTCCTACTAATATCCCTCACCTGGGCCCCAGGAAGGCAGCAGACTTCCCTGTGGGATGGGTCTGGTTGGCATATAGGGGCTTCAGTTCCCCTCAGAAGGGAGTCACCAACTACAACTACCCTTCTTTCTTTTCTTTATAGCTGTGGTTGTAATCCATGAGGTAGATGGGGTGCAACAGGGAGACCCTCCAGATAGATCCTCTTCTTGACTGCCCTCTGCCTGACTCTCTGGGTCCAGGGCCTCATACCTGCTCTTTAAGGGCACCGTGGGAGCTGATGGGGGTTGGGAGGGGATTCCTTTACCTCTCCAATCAGGGATCTGTTTCCATTCCTTCCCATCTACTTGGTTTGCTCCATCTGCCTGATGGAGGGGCAGATGGAGGAAGTCCACCATCTTCTGCTGGATTTCTTTTGGGGTTGAAAGGGTATGACTCCACCAGTCTATTTCCCTTTCACTCTCCCTAATACTTCTTAGCCTCTCCACTTCTTCCTTGAGCTCTGCCACTAGACACAGCAAATCATTCACCTGCTTGCATTGTTGCAGGCATCTCTCACACTGTCCTCTGGTACTGACACCAGGCTCAGACACTGCAGCCAGTGACCTGAACAGCTGTGTCCTTCCTGGGGGGTTCTGTCTGGGTTAGCACACTCCCCATGAGAGCAGCAGCAACAGCTTTCGCTTGTTTGGAAACCATTGCTAGGTCGAGTTGAGCTGCAGCAAAAAAAAAAAAAACACAACAAAACAAACAAACCAACCAACCCCCAAACAAAACAACAACAAACCATGGCTACACAACCCACCAGAGAGAGCTGGGAGGGTGGCTGTGCCCTTCTGGCTCACCCTGCCTGTGCAAACTGCCGTGCCACAACCTCACTGCCTTGCCCACCCCTGTTCACCACGCTCCGGGTTGCCTCCACTTCCTGGAGCAGTTTAAATCTCGGGGTCGACCTCAGCTCGACCCCTTGGTCAGCTGATAAGGCCTTGCAGGGCAGCTGGTCTTGTGAAAATGCTCCCTGATCCCCTCTGCTCACAGGGACAGAGACAGCTATGAAAACATGAAGGATCTACCCCTGTAGAAAAGTACTGCATCATCTCTAACTGCTGCTTGCAAAACTATTTGATCAGCAAAGTGAATTTCTCTCTAGTAATTCACTTAAATTAAGGGAATACTGCTTCCTTTAGAGTCGCACTGTTCTACCAGCACTTCCCCAGACTTTTTGATTTAGAAGGGGAAGACTTGACAATTTATAGCCTGTAGCTTTCAGAATGCACTTTTCCCTCAATTTTGAAAGCATTTTCAGAGCACAAGGGTCTACCACGAACTGTATGTAAAGATGAGAAGATTGGCTTTTCTCAAATGCAGCATTCTCATTCTCAGCAGCTATTCTGTATAGCTGGTCAACAAGTGACAGTGGCTTCTGATACAGAAATACAAGCATATTAAGAACTGGAGTAGACAAGCACTCTATCATTTCATGGGCAATGGCAGCTATGAAAAGGAGAGAATTTGTCAGCTTCTGATGTAGATATTTCTTTTTCTATTGACAGAGAAAACTGGTATTAAAGAGAAAAATCTGACCCAAATGGATTTAAATCACCAAAGGCATTTAAAATATACAAAAATATAAAAAATTAGAATATAAAAATATAAAATCACCAAGGCTGAAACGAGAACAGAGAAAAACTGTGAAAGCTAAAAACTAAGGAAGTCAAAGACAAATAGTTGGTTCTGCAGCTAGGCATCTGTGTCCTGCCAAACACGTAGCACACTGGTTGGACACATCTGGTTGGATACTGAAAACATGAAGTATCTTAGAAACTTTCTATTGGTGGTTTGTTTTGTTTGGTTTTGTTTTTGTTGTTTTTTTTTTTTCATTTGTTTGTGTGGTTGTTTTGTTTTGATTTGGATTTTTTGTTAGACACTTTCCATGCAGGGGGGAAAGTCAGGGGAGTGAGATTCTCCAAAACAAGTAACTGGACTGGAATGCAGGGTGGTGGCCAGTCTTGTCCCCTAGAGAGGAGATAATGAGTGATAATCTTTTCTCACATTCCTACATTTTTAATGAAGACTTTTTATTAAGTTTAAATGCCTTTACACTTTTTCAGTGGTCACAAGATTTGTAAACAAGATTTTATCGTGAGGTCACTACCAAGATGACTTTTAGGTTAGGATCTTGAATGAGAGAAAAACAGGTTTTTCATTATTAAAAATAATTGATTTTGCTCAAAATTCTTCACAGTAGCCCTCCCCAGTGCACGAAAACACAACCTGCTGCACTAAGTGGCAAAGTTACATTGACTTTAATTGGCAGGATTTTGCTCAGCTATTCTTAAACACTTCATGGCAGACATCCAATATCTTATTGTAAACTCTAGAGGCACACAGTTTGCAAACTGTTAACAACCCAGTATTTTTGCTCTCAGCAGAGCTTATCACACGTTAATCATTGTCCCAAGACCAGTAAAGTCACATATTATAATAATTCATTTTGAACCTATAAAATAAAGAATGCCTTTGTCCTTGTGAAATAGACACACAGCTAGTAACTCAAGAAATGCAAGGGAAAGAATATATGATGGCTCTTCTCTTTCAGCATTCCCTGATAGTTTTGATGTTTGCCATTACCAGGACTGGTGTAATTATTTAGGAATCCAGAACAACATTTCTTTTTCTTCATTACAGTGTACTGTGTATTTTCTACAAAATTAAAAACAAAAAAAACCCCAAAACCACAGTAAAAAATAGGAGGGAACTACAACTCTTAGAATAAAGATGGGCTTCCTGTTCATCCATGATCAGCAAAGCTGATTTCATCTCCATTTCCAGCTACTTCTGCAGGTTTAGGTCAGGCATTGTCATAGAAAGGAACTATTTGTTTGATGGTAAAGGTCAAGGCTCCCCAGAGCTGTGGATACACTAGCTGTGGTCCACAAAACTGTGAAAAGAATGAACTCCCCATCACTTATGATTGACAGAAGGGATCTGACTTCACTGGCTTCAGCTACAGAAGATAGAAGAGCATCAAATTTCACTTCGCTTTAAAAAATGTTACCCCATAAAGAAAAATTTAATCAAATATGTACATATTTTGTCTCTGAAGCCTCATCCCAAACCCAATCCTTATCCTCAAAGATATTTTTAGATCACTTAACAAAGGCTTCTTAGTATTATAAAAGTATGACACTCCAGTATGTGAAATGTCACTCCAAAAACTTTCCAGCTGAGGCTGGTTATTCAGGTACTCCAGTCGAAAATGAATCAGTTATATTCAATGAAATCATACTTCCTTCCAAAAATTTCTTTCGTCTCCTCTTTGAAGTGCTAAAGGTTGAAATGCTAGGAATAAATTATGCCCCACTTGGATGATACCCGGAGTTTTCCCTCATTGGATCAGATCAGTGGACAGCCTGGACCTACTGATGTTTTTATTTTTCTTTAATGTCCTTGGGAACCAAAATCAGAAACAGTAAATATCTTAGAAGAAAGAATCTAATTTGATACATATGTAAAGCAACAAATCCCTACATTAGCCAAACAGGTTGTTAAAGTAACTGAGAGAACTTAAGCACTCAGACCTACATATACAAGATTTGCTGAAGTAGGGTTTTGAGGAGAAGAGTTTAGTCCAGAGAATATCCTGGATTCTGCTTTCGTCTATTCTGCCTGCTATCTTTTGCAGCCTTAGTTAGATGAACTTGAGCAATCAGAATCAGATTTAGGAATGCTTGGGGTTTAAGTCCCTATCTATGACCCTTCATCCACACGGTGTCTATGTGTTATAAATTAGTCTTTGGGCTCTGGAGTCCCATAAATACTACCTCCTTTGTGACTGCTGCCATCAGATCAGGCAAGCACTGCACAGTCAACCACGAGACCTAGAAACTTGGACAGTGACATGTAAGCCCTGCTCAGTAAATGTTCTTCAAAAACACCAAACTGAAGCTGACAGAATGAGATCCGATGTGGCAATGAACTTGCCATATACAGTATGGAAAAAGTCCTGCCAGAAATGGACTGGTGAGGAAAACAGCTCAAACCCTATGGAAACAGAAGTTTTTACTGTAGTTTAAACATGTCTCAACATGTTTGTGTATTTTCTGCAGTGTCACTGTCTCCCAAACACCCCCTGTGAAGCTATTGTCTCCCATACAAGGTGTCCTGGGAAGGTGTCCCGAGGTGTCCCATTGGTCCTTTGTCTAACCCCTTCCTATTGGCTGTTGACCCCTTACCTGATGGTTTCTTTTGTGTGACCCTGAACCTGTGATTGGTCCCCTTTGACCTTCCTAAAAGCCTTATAAACCCCAACCCCACAATAAACTTCCTCTTTCGTCCGTCCCTCCCAGGTGGTCTGTGTGTGCTCCTTGCGGGGTCACCGGACCACGTGCTGGGGTGGGGGGAAGGGCATTCACCTCGCAATCCTTCACAAAACGCAATTGCATTTTTTGTCCTTTTCAGACCTTGTTCCTGGTGGCACAGGTAACTTAT
The DNA here is from genome assembly GCF_003945595.2 of Pipra filicauda. Lineage (NCBI taxonomy): Eukaryota > Metazoa > Chordata > Aves > Passeriformes > Pipridae > Pipra > Pipra filicauda. The sequence goes on along the minus strand of NW_024104262.1, from coordinate 1,447,183 downwards.
GTATCCAGCCTCAGGCCTAGAGCACTTATGAATTGAGAAAGTTCAGATCCTTCTTCAGCCACAGTGATTTCAAGTCCACAAATCTCCCTTCACAGAAGACAATAAAAATGCCCAGGACAGAGGCCATGAAGAAAAGAAGCAAGTTCTATTGGAGAGCAGAGTAGCAAGCAAAGGGTATGATTCTGCAGTGCTTGGTGGCTCTCAGGCCTTCTCCTGGAAAAAAAGTTGGAATTGGCCTTGTGACCTCCAACTACCAGCTCCAAACACATTTAGAGGGGAAGGAGTGAAACCAGCATACATGCTATGTTCATTTTAAGGCCCACAAGACTTACAATATTTTCATAATGCAGGCGTGTTTCTTTGTAAATATTATGCCTTTATCACCAAAGTATCCTAAATGGCTACTCTATCTGAGAAATTTCTAGCTGGCTAGCTGGTCAGCTTATGTCTGTCATTCAGTTTCTGGGATATGTGTGTCACATTCACAAACAGAGCTCTGCCTAATTTCATGCCAAAAGATACACAAAACCCATACACAGGGAATCGATTATGTTGTAAAAGGAAGTACGAGTTAAAGGAAAACCATGGCAGTAGTAATATTAATAATATTAATGAGGGCTGCTGGTGCCTTTGTTCTTCTAGGAAAGTACACAGAAAATGTTCCAACTCTAAAGATATTTGGTCTGACTTAGCAACACAGAACAGAAACTAAAAAAACCAGTGAGGAATCTTTCCTGAGAAGCACAAGAGGAGAGCTTTGTGGAAGCATGAAATTTTAAAGTTGGATTTAATGGTCATAAAAAAGAATACACTGGGCAATACCAACTAGGAACTAGAGGTAAGGAAGATGAAAGGTACATCCCCCCCATATGTATGCATCTGAACCCAGTTGCTGCTAAACAGAGTCAAGGGCAAAATGTCACGGAAGACTACAGGTACTCGGGAACATACAAAGGATAAAAGCTTAGAGATTTGTGATAAGAATATAATTGTGGTTTAAACAAACTCTTCTGAAGGCCATATTTTTAACCATTATTACACTGTTAATAAAACACCAGGTGCAAATAATTTTAGGGCCAGAATGAGTCACAAAGTACGTGCAAGATGGCAGGGTCTGGCAGGAGCATTACTGCACAGGGAATGTGGCTGAGGGGCAGGAGGTAGCAGATCTGTTTCAGACTGTGCCACTGGCTTGTTTCTGAGTGAATCACAAAGATTCAAATATTCAAGAGAAGCTTCTAATTCCAGATGTTGTGCTTCAGACACTGAGTCTCTTTTCAAAAGTCCTGGACACCTGCAGTTCTCTCTGCAATCAAATGGGATATTGTCTGGATAAAGTCATGAATATCTGAAGCCAAGTTCTGAATAACTAAGAGTGAGGTTTTATGTTATGGCAAAAGTGATCGGCCAACAAACTGCTGGTATAAGAGCTGCCCTGCTCCCACCTTATTCTCCCATGAGCTGTTTTTGCTTTTCTTGGGATAGGTCTGACCTAACTGAGCCGGGGGCTAAACTGGCAGAAGTACTCAGTTGTGGGGGCTTACATACCTTCTGGATTAGCTCCTTGAGTCATCCTCCTTTGTGGCCTCATAAGCACCAGAGGGGTGCAGGGAAGCATAGAGGCAGGGAAGCATAGAGGCGGTAAGGAAGAGTAAGAATTCCCTCTGAGGCAGTGACATTTCAAGGCTAATTTGAACCAGTATTTCTTATCCTCACCAATCATTTCTTTCAGTATCACCATTTGTAAAATGGAGATGGACAGGTTATTGTAAGACCACTAATGTGAATAAGAATGAGGAAGTACAAAGACTAAGAGTGACTCCACATAAATATAAATCTTAAGTAGAATGTTCTTATTCTCATGTTTCTTAAACTCTACCTGCTGCATTCGTTTCTCATCATAGAATCATTTAGGTTGGAAAAGACCTTTAAGATTGTTGTGTCACTGTCACCTGTCTCCTTACTAATGCTGTTGAACAACATATATTTGTTTCAAATCAAATTTAATTGAAATATGCCCTCTCTATAGTACTTTTAATCAACCTGTATGTTGAAAGTCATCCTACCACTCTGAGTTTCACTTTAGCTGTGCTGCTGTTTCTTGTACCCTGAAACAACACTCCTCAATCAGTGCCTCTTATCAGAAGCTGGCAGGAGGTGCTGCTTCCAACTCATCACCTGGGAGGAAAAAGCTTGCAATAGGATAGCTGCTGCTCTGCCAGTGCCACTACACAAGTCAGCCTTTGAGAGGGATTACTGCTTCAAATACTCAATTAGTGAAATCTTGGCTCTGCTGAAGGCGGCAGTGGGATCTTTGCCACTTACGTGTAGTGAAGCCAAGATTTCATCCTCTCTCTATATGCAGCTGCAGTACACTAAGGCTCAGGATTTTCAAGCTCACCCATAAAAGGTTATTCCCTGCTTCTGAGTTAACTTGGGAGTTGTTGCAGTTATAGACCACCCATTATTTTACCATTACAGCCCCCACAGAGACAGATATGTCAGCATAGCTAAGAGAAAAGGAGGCTAGATGAAATCATATTTAGAGCTAACAGGTGCTGGAAGGTATGACAAGGGGTTTTTTCCCCAAAAATTTCAGACTGAAAGAGTACCTGGAGAAGAGCACAGGAAGCCCCAAGTTACATTTGTCAGCAACTAATCTTAAAAAAATCCACGAGCTTAGTTTTTACCTTCCACGTGAGCAGGTAGTCTCATTATGCAGGTCACTGATAACAGCAATAACAGCAACCAATGCAGTCATATTAATTTTTCTTCCAAATACAACTACTTTATAACCTGATTTATTGACTGAAAGACAAAGTATGACCAACAGTTAAAAGCCAGTGATATGTGGTTATACTCCCATAACCTTCCTGTAACCTGATAATACGGACAAAATATAATCCCTACTCCAATAGTCCCTACTCCAAAATATATACCATTATCCACAAATTTATGCTTTACTTATAACTGATGATATACATTGTTACAGGTTATAAATCTGAGAGAGAAATTTTTCTTTCTCTGCTTCCCTGTAAGAGAAACAGAGTTTGAATAGGGAAGAGGGAAGGGAATCAATTAGCCTTACAAAAGAAATGGCTGGCCAGGCTGCATTCCACACTAATGGCCCATCGAATGCTGGAGTGAGGGGGGGAAGGTTTTGGAGATTTGGGGAGAGCTGGCCGCCCGGACAGAGGACAGGTTAGACCGTGGAGTTCTCTCGCCGGGATGGAGACAGGGACTGTGTCCGGGCATTTCTGGAGGAAAAGCCTGGGAGCCAGTCTTTCTGGTTCTTTCGTCCTGGTGAGGCCTGACCACCGGTCTTGTGCCGCCACTGCCTCGTGACTCCAGCCAGGACCTACTGGGTTTTTTCATTGGAGAAGTTTGTGCTTGAGGACCCCTGGTGGTCTAGTGGTTAGGATGCGGTGCTCTCCCTGCCGAGGCCCGGGGTTCGATTCCTGGTCAGGGAACGCCTCTGGGCAGATGGAGCTCGTCAGCCCTGTAAGGCCATCCATCTAAGAGAAGGTCACTCTAAACAAACCTACGTCCTGAGGACCTCGCTGCCACTGTCCAAGCTTGCTCGGCCCCGGCAGATGAACCTTAGGATTAAAGGATGGGCTCAGTTCAGCGCACACTGTGTCTCACCTAAAAAATCCACTGCGCAGGCTCGAAGGGTAAAGACCTTTCCCAAATCTTCGTTCGCGAAGACTGGCCATGAATGATGATGAAAGGTCTGCGCTTGCTGGGAGAGGAGGGGAGAGCCTTGGAACACCGTCATCTGGGAACAGTGAGTCCCGTAGGGGTGAACTGCTTTTCCTTCTGCTTTTCTCCCATTGAGGGAAGGGTCTCCGTTTTCCTTTCGGCTTCTCCCGCGACCCGAGACCACCCCCCAGACCCCTCCCCGTGCCATGACCGCCAGAGCCCGACAGCGCCCCCTGCAGGTCACCAGAGAGCACTGCAGGCTCTGCACCTCCAGTGACCCAACAGCGCCCCCTGCCGGCCACGGTTAGGACTGCGCTAAAGGACAGAGAAGTATTCGTTCAGACTTTTTTGTTGTTGTTTTTTTTTTTTCCCCTAAGATTACTGTCTAGTTTTTTTGTGTTCTGTTACTGTTTTTGCCAACATACATATATCTTTTAATAAAAGGGTTGTTATTTCTTCTGGGTTTTTTCCACACTTCCTCGATTAAAGCCCCTTAATTTTAAATTTACAATTGCTGAGGGAGAGAAGTTTTGGTCTATCTCATAACTCATCCTCTTTAGTAAACATTCCAGTCTTATCAGACTGTGACATACATGACTATTATTAAAGATTAATATCTAAATATTATTCTGAAGTTTGACATTTTGATATACAACCACATTAAGGCTTCATTAGGACTATTTAGCTGAAATCACAGAAATTAGTTATGTATACTGAATACAGTGCATTCACTAAGAATGACCTTCATCACTTGAAAGTGGCCTGCGTAAGTTACAAACATACAGAATTATTCCTCATCCAAAAAAAAAGAAGCCGAAAAATTAAACTGATAAAGTAGTAGGACTGTGGGTACAGAATAACCCGTTTTCTATAGGTGAGGAACCTGCATAGAAACAGGGCAGCTTGTGCTGTGAAATATTAAACATGGAGAACATGGAGAAAAAAAGAAAAAACCCTAACAGGTTGTTTCCTTTGTGTGCTTACTGCTGGATTCACAATTATATTTGTATGCATATAAAATACTGTATAAACAATTTCTGCAAGATATCTTTTTAGTACTTCCTGTTCAATATGAATTTAAAAAAAAGCTATAGAAAAAAGGTTTAATACAATACTTCTTTTAAAAATTGGAACAAAGTCTTGTGACACTTCTGTTTGCAACTCATTTGTTATACTTCAGCAATGAAATAGTACCTGGAATACTGTATTTCTACAGCTGTAGAAACTGGCATCCCTTTGGCTAAATTTTGAAGAACTAATTTTATAATTCCTTAGCCATTTACTCAACACTTGGAAATGACATGCTGTGGACAAAGTAGACTATGCTCCATGTTAGCTGCCACAAGCAAACAGCCATTAAAAGCAAATATTGAGAAAATCTCATTTAATGCAGGAGTGGATGTCTATTTGCATGGCTTTATTTTCTTTAAAACGCTGAAGTAATACACTTGTGAACGCAGGAAGAACCTATATCCATTTAAGCTTGGGTATCCAAGCTTAAACCAGATTAGGCCCCAAAATGGAGGTTCACAGAGCAGATTCATCCAGCACCCACAGAAATTAATAGAAGTCTGACTTCTATTAATTCACTGATTTCTAAGAGCAGTGAATCACACAGTTAGTCACCACTGCATGAGTTTAAAACTACCTATAGATGGGTAGTTTCTTCTCACAAATATATATGCTGATATTTTATTCACTGGAGTCCTTTTACAAATCTTTAATCATGCTCAACAGACAATAGGGATTCAGTTTTTAAAATAAACATTTTGCATGTCCCAAACTAGCTAAATTAGAAAAGCTTCTGCATTCATAAAGAAAGAGAATAATTTTGACTTATTTCTTAACTTTCTTCTTCTCTGTTAGGAAAGAGGACTGCGATCAAGTTTAATGGCTGCAACAAAGAGCTAATTTCATTCTGGTATAGAACAACAGAAAAAAGTCAGTTTCTTTTTTGTTTTCCTAAGAATAGTCAAATACACGGGACAATAGAACAGAAAATTATCATAGTTTACTAACAAAGATGAGAGCTATCCCTTGCAATCCAAGGGTATCCATCTCCAGGGGATATTCACAGCATTTTAGATATTTATCCATGCAAGTACCAAACAAAGTGAAAAAGAAAACAATTCTTTCTAAAACCTAAAGAGAATATGTGTTATATAAGCATTATATATACTGGGAACCACAATTACCAATAGCAACATCTCCCTGGGTTACCTCAAGGATATTCTAAGGCAAGCTGCTGACTTACAAAAAGAAGACAATTTAAGCATCTGCAGAAATACTTAAAAAGTATTACATTATGTACAGAAATACTTTCTTCATGTGTTGTGTAGCAGGTCGTATGGACCAGTTCCAGACCTCTGGAACCATGGGTTTCCATGGTTGAGTGGAAAGATACAGGGTGGAAGACTACCAAAAGGATTCTCAAAAACATTGCCAGCTCACAGAAAAATTAGTGTCTTTTGAATTGTACAGTGCTTACAGCTAGCCCAAAATGTTTCACAATGTGCACACACTTTCAGTGAAATAAATATGGGAAGAGTGAAAGCAAGCCCCAGCAAGATGACACTGTGCATCTCAGTTTGCAGTAAAGGGTCATTCAGCACTGTTGCAATTCTCCTCTGTAGCTCACAACAGCACTCGTGCCCTGCCCTGAGAAGGGAGGCCTGTGAGAGGCCTAAGTAGTGGAGTGGCACTCAGGAAGGTGACAGAGAAAGAATAGTAAGAAAAGCAATTTGACAGGCACCCTGATGTTCCTTTAGCTGGCAAAGGTCTTTCTATGTGTTTTCCTTCATACGTATGCATGAGAGCACAAAATCCCACCTCCTCATCACAGAACTCCAAGGAGATTCTGTTGCCAGGATGCTGCAGCATTTTTTACCTAATTTTATTGATATGTGGTACGGCACTGACTTGAGAGATCCGACTATTCTCTTTTTTGTGATGTGCAATAACTCATATTCATATAGACATTTATACACACAATGTTGCGATTAATAAAACTGGGTTTATTGTAAGATAACTAGGATTTTTTAATGTATATCATAGATTTTTCTTTCCTGGTTGATATTTTCTTTTCCTATGGACAAACATGTTAACCATGTGCACACAGTTCCCTAGTTTGATCTCAATACAAACACTTTTAATTTTCAGATGTAATGAAAAGATCCCCCTGTGTATTCATAAAGGCTCTCCTGGATATTTCTCTCTGGTTTATAAATTGCTTTCAAAGCTGCTTAGGCAATACCAAGTAGTTCATGATAAAATCCGATAAGCACAGTGTCATTCTGGAAAGGGGCAGGCAAAGCAAATATAGATAATATAACAATCGATACTGAAACACAAAACCTAGAAACATAAAATTTTGTTTATTTCTGAAGGCAAGGGGAGAGAATCTTTTTTACTGAATGTTTATGTAGTCTGAAAAGAAAGCCTAGTCTAGTAATGAAAACTATACAGTGCAAATTCATTTTACACTGGAAGAAAAACATCATCTGAATGCCATTCTTTCAGCTGTGAGTACTGCTATACTAGATTTTTAAGGTGTCCAGTTTGAAGAGTATGAAGCGCATACCTGAAACACCCACATGTGCTCCTTGAGTAATGAGAGGGAATCACGTAATTTTGTGTGGGGAGGGCTGTTATGTTACAGCATGAGAACAAGGAGAAGAGGAACACTTCATACATTAAGGATTAACTTTAATAAACATCATAATAAGATGTTTATGGATGATCTACTCATATGATGTTCCTTTAACACTACTGCAGATACAAGAAGCTATTTCCAGGATTACAGTTCATCTTTTCCCAAACTGAATGTTTGAGTCAGATAAATTTCACCCTTAAACTGTAATTTCTTCCTAGCAGTTCTAATGAGGTCAGGGGGTCAATAGTAGCAGGTAGGCAAGAAGAATCCTTACATCAGTTCTTGTTAGAAACAGAGTTGAATTAGAAGCACAGAAGAAAAAATTCAGTGCATGAAGTAGGGAAAGGGGCATCTGTATGAATGAGATCTGATTCAGGATGTGGATGGGATGGAAGAGAATTAGGGACAGAACCTTTCTCTGTTTCTAAAAAGAAGCCCACCCTTAGCTGAAGGGATACAATGCCAGCAGCTTGAGAGGGGAGCCCATGCAGACAAAATGCATGAAAGACGCTGTGCACAGTGCAAATGAGTGAATGGTTCAATGTCTCAGAGGACAGCTGTTTTTTGGCATGGCACATGCAAATGATTCTTCTTCAGCCTATAATGCTGTACAAAAGATGTCATGGACTTTCACTTAAGTAGCCTTCTCTGACCTCCACAATATTGTTGACAGTGTTATCCATTTGCTTGGAAGAGCTGAAAATGCAGGTGTTATATATTGTGATGCCTAGCAGAGCATGAAAGACTTGGTGAGTGATGCTACAACCTAGCTCTATCCAACTGTTGGAATCTTATCTTGTTGATGTGCCCTAGAGATGTCTCACAGGCCACAATTTGAAAATCTTGCTTTACAGTACAATCACCTTGTATTATTCTTGCTAAGAGACTCATATACTATCTCATCCCCTAAAGTACCTGGATGCAGAAGACCTGATGTGATTCTGGTGTATGACAGATGAAATTCGTAGCTGGATTGCTGATGATACAGCCAAGCAAATTTAACAGCCAGATGCTACCAATACTGGCAATTCTTCCTCCACATTATTTGCTCTTTGTGCCCTGGCAGATGGGAAGGTGTGCGTTGGAGGAATTTCTCTGACTCAAGGAAGGAAATGTAGAGGTGTGTGCACGGGGGAATGCCAACATATAGGCCCTGACTGTCACCTAGGCTGGCATTTGCTGCTACAGCAACAAAATGGGTTAGAAAGCTAACCTGTCATAAAAGATAACAGTTTGTTTGACAAACACTTGTCAAACAAACTGTTATGCCATGACAGCTTCAAATTTCCTCAAAAATCCAAGGCAAAACTGAGCTTTGTTGCCTTTAATTCACTTTGGAAACAGATAATGTAAATAGGAATTTACACAACATGAATGTTTCCCGACTTATTCTGTAATGCTTATCCCACTTTATTTTACACTAACAGTCAGAAACAGATGATTTCCAAGTATCCAGCTGTTTTACTGGTAAAAATCTGGTCTAGGAAAGGAGATATTTTAGCTTGCACTAAGGATTTTACAAATGAAAAAATATACTTAGACTCTCTAGTAGTTATGGTCTTTCATATGGAAGAATGCACAGCTAATAAAAACATGGAAAATAAAATTCTGTATACTTTCTTGAAATTGACTTAAATAAAAACTATCCCAGAACATACTCCTCTCAATTCCTGCTTTATGCAAAGTGTAATTGCCCTGAACTCCTGTAATTGTTTATTTCCATAAAACTTTTCTGAAAACAATGGGAATTCTAGGTTCTAGCTATAACCCTTAGGAAAGGCTGTAGGGTATAAGGTGTAAGAAATGTGATACTACAATCAAGTTCACAAAGAAGGCTGTGTCTTCCACAGTCTTTGCACACATCTGCAGTGTGGGACCAAAGTACAGGGCAAACACTTGGCTCTTTCCACTGTATTATGTGTTCTAGAAAGAGTAAATCTCAGTCACATAATAGGAAAAAAACATGGTCCCTCTGAGATGGACACTTCATGTTCTTATAGTGACTCTTATTTAATTTAGAATCCTCCTCTTTCAATAGCTAAACTATGAGTTTAATTAGCCGTATTTAATAGGCTGAAATCACTATTTTATTAAATACACATTCTCTGGGAAGATGTAGTTATGTTTGAAGAGAAAAATCTTCTGGCCTTCAGAGTTAGGGATTCTAACCAATACTGAGAAAAAGGAATCACATATCCCTTATTTTCATCTTTATATTTCTTGTATGTTATCACTAGATATGTGTTAGATAGATGTGGACAAAAGCCAAGCTCCAAACCTGACACTTTCCAAACTATCTGGGAGTTCAGGAATAACAGAGCCCTCTCCATGTGAGGTCCTAGGCTCTGGAATCTTTGGTCTACTAGTTCCTGGATTTAGAAACATTCCAGGCATGCTACATGTTCCTCTTGTCTTGCAGGCATTCAAAGAGGATGAGGCTTGAGAGATGGAAGGGCTGGAAATGCAAAGAACAATGTAGGTGGGGTTTCATAACACTAGTCCCTAGAGTGTCTTTGTTTTTTGAGGGAGAATATGTAAACAGAAGCATCAACAAGAAGAAATCCTGATGAACTGAAGTACGTACTGAAATCTAGTAGGCTTTCACCATTCTAAATTCTGAAAGGTACTTAGAGCTGTGGGTTGTTGTACATGTCTTTTACTTGTTCCACAACAAAAACAGTATGAAGAAACCACACAGTGTAATTGAGTCCCAAATAAACACACTAAATAATACACAAACATGCAAGATATAGCTAGGGGCATACTGCTGCTCTGACTGCTTTCTGGTAGCTTCTGTGAGCATGGAGGGTGCTATTAAAAGGTTCACAGGTGATTTAAAGAGACACTAGAGTATCCTTATACACTATGAAATCAAAATGGTGCTGCAGAAATCAAATCAATAAATAAAAATAAAACTAGACTATAAAAAGAAAGTATTCCACTATGTTGTCCTTTATTTTTTTATGAGAAAAAGTTGAATGTAATGCTTGAAGGAATTTCGATCAATTAGAATAACATTCTTAAACACCACAAATCATAACTGAGAAAGATTCAGACAATAATGCTAAAGTAATACTGAAGTGGTCAGTAAGCTGAAATGGTCTGAGTTGTACCAAGTTTCAGCAGCCTGTGAGGTAATCTAGTGCACTGTATTTATGCTGTATTTATAGTTGCTAATCAAACAAGTAATAAATAATTATATACAATTTTTCCTCCAAACCAAAATCAAAACAATAGGTGCAATAATACTAGCTATCAAGACAAACATATTGTCCTAGTTAGGACAGCTGAGACCAGTTCATCACTGGATGGGTGTAACCCAAAACTGTGTATTCTATAGCCTTCCATGCCATTTCCCAGAAACTGGTATCAATGAACCATTTACACCATCTGCACATAGAGCCTGACTCCTCAGGCTATAAACTAGGTGCTAAGAGGCCTGTGAGATAGGAGTTGCTCTTGTCCTCACGCCCATTAAGGAACCCTCCGCCCTGAGGGAGGTACTGGGCATTCCTGCCTGAACTGGAGGATATATAATCTTGGAGTCTTGGGACCTTTTTAACCACTCATGGGATCCAGAGGAAGACTGCAGATCACCGCTCTCAACCAGACTGCAACCATCACTCTCGACCGGACTGCAATCAGCACTCTTGACCAGACTGCAACAGCACTCTCACCAAAAGGTTTTCCCCTCTCCTTTTCCTTTGGACTCAGGGGGCCCAAAGAACACCACTCTGTTCATGCCCCAGGGTGCCAGGTTTTATATTTGGGTTTTGTGGATTAAAACCAATTGTCTGTCTGTATAATCATACTTATTGTATTATTTTATTAAATTGTTATTCTGACTTATAATCTCTCTTTTGAGTTGAGTTCATTTCCCCTGCTGGTTTACCTTTAAACCAGCACACATATCCGTATTTATGTGCTTGTAGTTTTATATTTGCATGGCTCATTACAGACAGTGCTGTTCAGTTTAGACTGTAGCATAATACATGTTGATATCTGTTGTTTTGGGATTAAGCAATTCAATCCCCCATCAGGGTGTAAAAGTGAAAAATGACAGAAGAGACATCTCTAAAATAAGCTTGAAATTTCCTACTTTGTACATTATTAAAATTAGAGCTTTAATAACACATCAGCTGCAACCACTTTATAGCGTTCTAACTATGGACTCCCTTGGTGGGGCCATGGGAGAACTCCTGACTAAGCTACAGTTAAAGAAGTTTCTGTATTGAACACCAGATATATGAGAACTCCAACCAAGATGAAAGTGCAACCTGCCTAGAAGAAAACTTTTCAGAGGTGGTGAACAAAGTGATGGACTCTAAAGAAGCTAAATGTCAGAACCTCATGTTCTTTCCCATACCTACTGACCGCATTACTGAATTGGCCAACTTTTGAAAGAACCAAATGACAGGTAATAAAAAATTAGTTTTAACTTAAACCATTTAATAAAATCATTGCCTTTTTACATTTGCATTTACTACGTTGTATTCAACAGATCTTTTGTTTTCAATAGGGTTTTTCAATAGACTTTTTTAATACATTCTCAGCTTAGGGTGAATGATGCTAAACACAGCATGAGACAAACATAGCACAATGGGTCACATAGGCTTATTTATGATACAAATTCTTTGTGGGGAACTTCTGCACAGTGTATAACTGGTAGAAAGTGATAGTCTTTTAAAAGTTGCTTCCAAGAAACAGACTGGAATCAGGACAGAAGATTTCTGAAAAAAACCCAGAATTGTCTGTGTGTGGCTTAGCAGCACCTCTTAGGAAGGATTACTGATTTCTCTTGAAAGGGCAAATAGCAAGTAAGGCCCCAACTTCTTCCACATGGCAGCAAAGTAAGGATATTTAACTTACAGAGTTTTTTCCACCTGTGATTTATGGGAGCGTTAATATAGGGATTTTCTATTAAAGAATTAACAAACCTACCATTGTGGCATTCTGATCCTCAGTTCCACTAAAGCTGTTTTATACTTCTCTGGCACCACCAGAATGTTAAAGACAAAAAGGAATATTTGAGAATATCTCCTCACTAATCAGACACTGGTAGCATTAACGGATATAATTTGAATCCCTGATACAGGGGATTAGGACACAACTACTCTGTGCTTTTTGAGAGAAGTGGAGTGCAAGGATGAAATCCTCCTCCATGTTTTACCTGTCTTGGGTGTGTGCGTCTCTTTTAATTTATTATCTCCCTGAGGCATAGGCATTTTGTAAAGCACTTACCTAACATGCAAGTTCAGCAATCATCTCTAAGCAATTCACACAACCCTCTCCTCTGCCTTCAACTTTTTTTCTGCAGATTCTCAAGTGGTGTAAAATAAACCAGCAGCTTCCAAAAAGCCAAACAATTAAATGCCTGCCTCTCCTACAATGATGTAGGCAATGATTTTCTGAGTATAAAATTTGCATTGTGCTCCTCAATGTCATTTGAGAAGGAAATTCAATATCAACATTAGCTAGAATGAACTGGACTAGGAGTCATGAATGCCCATCATTTAACCAAGGAGGGCTGTTCTTTCCACCGCCAGAGCAGGCAATGCTCCTTATTGGGACAGTTTGTGGGAACCACTAGAACTCACACATCTTTCTGTTCTCTGTTTCAAAATGGGAAAAGCACAATTCCCTGTGGAAATGTTTGAGCAATTAAATAAACACAACAAGCATGGAGTAGTTAAACTTCAGGGCCAAGTATAAACATACTTTATTGGTTCAAAATGTTTTAAGAATGAAAACCAGAGGCCCCACCTCTCCCTGCCTTGCAAAGGACTGTGACTAATGTGAAAAATGCTCTTGAAAAGGTTTCCCTTACAGAAGCAAACTGAAGGAAAAAGCATAAAATTCCAGACAGAAATTAAGCAAAACTTTGAGTGGAAAAAGTAGTTCTGGTCATGCAGGTGTTTCTTCGTTAATCACAGTTTACCAGCAAAACTCAGAATCAAGAACATTGTGTCATACTAGGCTGAAAGAGTCTTAATATGTGAAAGCAGGTAATTCAGTACACACATGATATAAAATGCTAAGCTGATACACAGTCAACAACAACATTATGAAACACTTCAATTCAAAAAGGATATCACAGCCACTGGCTTTTTCCAGCAAACATTATATAACATGTAAAATAACAGACCAAACAACTTAGGGAGGTGTGACAGAAAGCATGAACACCTACCTCATCAGCCAGGCTAGATGAAAGATACTATTGTTGGGAAATAAAATGAAACAAACTCGCAAAAAAATCCTGTACTTTAATTTGAAGGATCATTACACAATGTAACATACTACTGACTCACACTGCTTTAATTGGAAATAAAAACTATGTACCAGAGCCAAAAATTTTCTTTAGGTGCCACCATCAAGCTGGCATCATTGTCACTAGAAGCACTGGTTTCAATTCAACATTCTATTGAATTACTAAATATGTAATATAAGAAATCCCCTGTGACCGCCTAGGCTACGTGTTGCTTGATTCTGGCTAGGAGATTACTTTGAGCTAGCTTCTTTATAGAATCATTCTTTCCCTGTAAAAGGGTCCTTTCGAGATATGTAAACCTGTCCTATCTCTGTATAAGTAAGTGAACACACATATTAGGCCATAAATAAGACTCTCCACCAGATGTACCTCATAAATTTTTACTAAACATTTCAACTCTTCCTGGACTAATTCTTTTATTAGAAGAAAACATAATCAAAACTCCAAACTATCCTTAACTCTGCTGGCTGTAAGCTTGTCCTCTTCCTTCTCTTACTGCCCTTCTGCAATTCTTATCTTCTGCTTTAGAATAAGAATTAATGTTTAGTTTTCCTTTTCCTGATATCTATTATTTCTGAAGTAGTGGCTTTAATTTTCTTTCAAAATGGATTTTTTTTAGACTGGGACATCTGGTTTTTGATTCTGGGACATCTAGTAAAAACTTTTTTAGAAGTTTCTAAAAAATTCAAACTTTTTCTGCTCCTTGTAATAAGTTATTTAGCTTTTAATACTTTACAATATTTTTTAATGAATGAGGAAGATATGAAACACAAATTTAGGAAAGATACATATTACCCCCACCAATTTTTTAAACAAAAGAAATATTGTAAGCAAATGAAATTGTTTAAAAATAGGGTTCATTGAAGGTAAAAAAAACGGTAGATGATGACATTTATTGTTGAAAAATAAAGTTAAAAGTTTCCTAGAAGAATGGATTAATCTTTTTTATTTCTTATTAATTAGCCTGGTATAAAAAGTAGTGTGTTGATGACAAAGTCGGATATGTTGAGTGCTGTGTTCAGTTCTATGCTCTCCTGCATGAGAGAGACAAGGAGACCAAAGCAAGTCCAGCAGACATACAGGAAGATGATTAAGGGCTTAGAGCATCTGTCATGTGAAGAAAGGGTGCATGAGCCAGGACTGTTCAGTCTGGAGAGGTGAAGGCCCAGAGAGACGTTATCAACCTGTACAAACACCTGAGTGGGGAAGAAGCAAGCGGGCACAAAGAAGATGTGGCCACTCTTTTCCAAAGAAAGGACCAGAAGGAGTAAGCATTAATCAGGAAATTCCATTTCAATGTAAGAAAATACTTTCTTACTGTGAGGGTAGCCAAAAACTGGAACAGATTACCCATGGAGGTTGTGGAGTCTCCACCCATGGAGATAATCAAAACCCTACTGGATATGGTCTTGAGCATCTTGCTTTAGGTGACCCTTGCTCAAGCTGGACTAGATGGTGATTCTATGAACCTGGAGGACAATGCTGGCATTACAAAACAAAGCAAAACAACAAAAAGGCACCAAACAAAAAGCTTCTAAACTAGTCATAAACACATTAGACCAGAAATTTAAATATTAAAAACCTTCAAAATAAAGAAATTCCGCACAAACCTTCCAACAGGAAAAATTAGTTTATGAACTGAATTTGATAAGTTTATAAAAAGTATTAGATGACAGTTTCCCACAATAGCTTGTAATAAGACTAATCCACTCAGAAGATAACTCCCAGTCCTAATTTTCAAAACTAGGGGTTTTTAGAGCATGAAGTATGTACAAACATTTCAGAAATCCTGATCTAGCCACAGCAGTTTGAATTAAGGGGTTGCTTCCCCTAAAGGCCTACCAGCATTAGTGCATATGTAGTTGCTTCCTAACCCAATTCTATTAAATGATGCAGTTAATCTTAAAAACACCTTAAACAGAGGTTATCTCAAGCATGTTTCTAAACCAGGCAGTTTCAACAGAACTGTTAGAGAGCAGTTACAAACAGGTTTGTAAACAAACACTGGGGACTAGCTTATTAACTTGTATCAACTATGGGCAGAACAGCCCACCTTACTGTGGCCAAAATTACAGTTGTGTATCTTAATTTTTTTTTCTAGACATCAAAGGAAGGCAACTCAGACTAAATAGAGATGCAGCTGGCATACTGAGCTTTGTTAAGGCCCCAAGTGCACCTCTTCTCCACAGATTGTGTCCTCCCCTACTGTGTGGAGTTTTGTGCATCTCAATATACAAAGGACATCAAACTATTACAGTATGTCCAGAGGAGAGTGACCAAGATTGTGAAAGGTCTTGAGGATAAGATTTAGGAGGAGTTGCTGAGCTCACTTTGCTAGTTCAGCTGGGAGAAGACAAAGGTGAGGGGTGACCTCATGGCACTCTACAACTTCCTCGAGGAGAGCAGGAGGGAGCTGGGGGAAATCCTGATCTCATCTCTCTGGTGCCCAGAAATAGGACCCTAGGAAATGGAAGCAAGCTGCATCAAGGGGAAGTTCAGACTGGACATTAGGAAAATATTCTTCTCTGAGAGGGTGGCTGTCCACTGGAACAGGCTCCCCAAGGAAGTGATCATGGCACGAAGCCTGCCAGAGTTCAAGGAGCATGTGGACAACACCTTTAGTCATGGTTTAGTTTTAGGCAGTCCTGTGAGGAGTAGGGAGTTGGGCTTGATGATCCTTGTAGGCTCCTCCCAGCTGGAGATATTCTGTGTTTCTGTGATTCTGTAATTTAGCTGCCTATGGCTCAAGCTCAGCACTGGCTTCATGCAGCTCTGTGACTTTAAGTCAGAGGTCTGCATAGAAAGAGTGGTGTAAGAAAAAGCTGTAGGAAATAGGGTTCTGTCCACCTTCACGCTGAGGCTGCTATTTAGCTTGGGCTCTTGCTCTCAGTCTCTGCCTGAATTTTGTTGCAGGAATGCCTGTGCTTCCTCTTCCACCTTCCTGGCTCTTGACTCTGATCCTGACCTGCTCACTTGACATTGTGGCTTGATCTTGGACCTGTCTCATCACTACAGGCTTGCCTGGTTGTCTGGACTGTTATCTGAGCCTCGTTGCGATCACCAGACTTGCTTTGCTCTTTGTGCTTCAGTACTGTGGGACTGTGCCCTTGTCAGTGAGGCCACAATCCTGCCAGCCTTTGCCCCTGGCTTGCCTTTCTATACAGAGTGGTTGCCCTTGCTGCTTCCTGCTAGGTATGGCCATGATACTTTGGAGGGTACAGAATAAATTCCCATGGTAGTCCTGTGGGCACAGTTCTTAAAAAGCATGCAGCAGAGCAAGGAATGCTTCTGTCTTTAAAAGCATACTTGATCTCTTCTACAGAATTTCTACTACCTGGAGAAAGAAAAGTTGGATGAGCATTTGAATCTGTATTGCCTCAGAATGGAGACACAATTAAGGAAATAGCACCTGATTTTGTTGCAGTGGTGAAACATCCTGACGGTAGCTTTCAGTTGTCTGAGGTTTGTAAGCTAGACTACCGAGCTGCTTCTAAACAATTCAGATGTATACCACTGCATTCAGTGACAATCCAAGTTACACAAGTTTAGTTGGTTGTTTTTTCTTAGTGATGCCTGCTCTAATACTCTGAATGTTTGAAACTTAGGAGTGGACCTGGCATTGGCAAAGATAGGCAACCTAATACATTTTAAACTGTAGTAAGACCAAAAATAGGAACAAATGAAGGCTAGAGTAAGGCCTAACACACTTAAGTTCTTCAATTATATAATTCATTATAAGAGTAGTAAAATCAATGCTATTACATAAATGAATCCACCTAGAGCACAGAAGTATTTGATCATTCTTTAATCAAATACTGGACAAATGTACTTCTATGTTCTACCATATTGTCAAGACATGGAAGCATGTAGCACATTACTCAACCTGTGGGTCATGCACTGTCCCAATACGTGCTCTGTTTTTGAAAACATATAGGAGCAGAACAATTTATAAGGGTGGTTTGCAGTGAATTTAAGTACAGTAGCAGTATTAATCATGATTTTGACTACTTTTGCCTTGGATATTCAGACCTTGGGGTCTGAATCATGCTTGGGGTTGATCATGCAATTTACAGAATAAAGATATACTGCACATCCACTTCAACATGAAACACCAATGTTCTTAAATAAAGATTTGTAGCAGAAAAAGAATCCTTAATCCCCAATGCTGCAAAGGAGTTTTGTTGAATCAAGTACACCTGTAAAACCCAGAATGTTACTGGCTGCCACATTCTGTGAATATATCATAGATGGTCAAAAAAAGGGCCAATAAAGCTTTCACAGGCTGGAGGAAAAAAAAAATCATCTTTTTACCTTTCAAACCTCCTAAAAACCCCTCCATTTTGCAACAGCAAAGAATTCCACCTACCTCCTAAAGAAAAAGGGAACTCCAGCAAGTGGAGTTCAGGACATGCCCAGGACATTAACAAGTACACATAAAGATTACTGGAGAATTCATGCTTATACAGAATTCATTCCTTATACAGAATTATTCTGGACTACTGATACATGTCAACGCATCTGAGTGAAATGAATACATTTCCTCAAAGCTTGCCTTCACCACACAGAATCAAACATTTACAGACCCTTCAGTCTCTGCTGGCATGAGAAAGACTTGCTTTCTTGCAAGTAACTCTCCCATTTTCCATGCCTGTATTATATTCACAGCATTATTATATTCACAATTCTCTGCATTGTATCTTTATTATTGCTTGATTTTTGGAGTGCTGTTTCCATTTATCTGCCCACTTCCTCTTTGTGATCTTTCATCAGTGGATCCTTCCCTGACATATACAAAATTAATGAATCTTAAAATACGCACAGGCACACACATAGCTATAAATAGCAGAACAGGGGCATTTAAAGGAATTCTAGATGAGATGTAAAAGAAAGTGCAGATTTGCAAAGTAGCAGCTCAGTGACAAAATTGTGGTTAACACAAATACATGCCTAACGTGGTCTTTTAAAGTACTCTGATGGCATGCTAAGGGTTGTGCTGCTTTGTGCAAGCTGTAGGGAATTCCGGAATTTCTGTTCTCTCTTTGACTACTTAAAGTACAATTGAGTAACTCAGAAAACCAAAACAAGTATCCTCATCTCCCATGGCCTTGTGGTTGAATTACTCTGAATTTGGTAGAGGGCAAGCCATAAAGTAATCCTCCCCATCAGGTAGTATTTCCATAACATCTCTTCATTCCTAATAAAGATGTACTGCTGCTTTCAGTCAAGGTGGTAGCCCGGGACCGTCTTCTTTTCCTAGCCCTCTGTTTTCACAGATATTATAGGAGCAGAATTGTTATGTATGAGACTTCTACTACTTTGCCAACATAACCAGTCAACAGCTTCACAAGATATTAGCTGGAGAAGGACAGCAGGAGAGGTAATTATATAAGATCTGTTTTCTAGGAAAAGCGAATTAAAAATCCCTACCTTTTATTTCTTCCCTGCCACAATCAATCAGGCACTTTCATCTTTAAATCACTAAGGCAGAGAAGACATTGAAAGACAGACAGATGAGACAATTACTATTGTGTGAAAGACTGGTACTGGAAATTAACTTTGCAGCAGATCTAAAGATGGTAATATTAAACAGATTGTATATAGTTGTTGACTAAGTCTGTGCTTATTTTGGAATGTGTATCTGAATTTGACATTCAAGCATCAGAAATGTAACTATGTCCCCTCTAGCCCAATACGTAATTTCACCAGAAACAGGATATACTTATGTAATAGCCTACCTACTTCTAACTTAGCTACACAGCATGCAAAAACTTCTTACAATGATATCATTAAATACAACATCTCCAAACTAATATCTTAAGTCCAATAAATTTGGGTTGTTATGTTTTGTTAAGATTTACAAACTACAGACCAAACAGGGACCCATAACTTCTTTTAAGGGTTTTAATGCTCACCTAAATGGCTGAGTAACACAGGTACAGAGATACATATACAGATATCTACCAAAGGTCTTGGGGTCTTTGGAGGTCCCTGCTGACTGGAAGATAGTCAGCGTTATTCCCATTAACAAAAAGGGCATGAGGGAAGACCCAGGAAGACTTGTTAGTCTAAACTTAGTACCTGGAAAAATTATGGAGAAGATCACACCGGGTGCTGTTGAAAGGCACTTAAAGAATAATGCAATCATTATTCTTTAAGTGCACAGTCTACACAGGTTCACAATGGGAAAGTCCTGTTTAACTGATTTGATAGCCGCCTATGACAAGGTCACCTGTCTAGTGGATGAAGGGAAGGAGGTGGATGTTATTTTCCTGGATTTTAGGAAGGATTAAGGATTCCTAATGGATTAAGCCTGGATTAAGGCTTCTGATAGTGCCCCTCACAGCATCCTTTGGGACACGATGTCCAGCTGCGAGATGAGCAGGTTCATGGTGGGCTGGGTGAAGAACTGGCTGAAGGGCAGAGCTCAGAGGGGTGTAGTGACTGGGATTAGAGCTGGTTGGTGACCAGCCACCAGCAGTGTTCCTCAGGGTGCAGTTCTTATAACAATATCCTGTAGTTTTTATTCAGCCCTAAAGCAATTAGGCAGTTGGACAAGATGATCATTGTAGATGCCTTTGAACTGAAGGATCCAATCCTATCCTATCCTATCGTATCGTATCCTATCCTATCCTATCCTATCCTCAAAAGATATTACAAGAGCCAGAACACAACAGACAGGTTTTGAACAAGAATGCAATAATGTAATTTTGCATATATCACAAAACTGCATTCAACATACGGACACTAAAGCAATTTTATGATTTCATGTTGTGGTGGTGCATCTCTTTCATGACACTTGTCAATGACTCATTGACAAAATATATTTTTATTTAACTGTTTGTTGCCCTTTAAATAATATAAATATTGATGTAAAGATTTACAAAACCAGAATGCCCCGGTGGTATTTGTTAGTACGTTACAGAGAAAGGAGCTCCAGAATTGATCAATACAATTTGGGTGACTGCAAGATCCTCTCATATAGTAAGCGAATAAGCTCCTTTTTCTTGCTTCGAAAACGTAACGACGTTTTTATTCACATCAGTGTATGTGTGAAAGGAAGAAGACTTGGTGCAACACACAAAGGCAAATACGAGATTTTTGAATTTGATTACATTTTCAGTATGAGCATATTAAAGGCTCAGAATATTCGGAGATCAACCGAATTATTTTCGCTGAGGTGAGTTCAGTGGGGATCAGCGCAACAGCCACAGCAGCTCATGCATGGCTGGTACCCCCGAGGACAGCACTGTGCGCCCGCCGGAGGGTCAGGGCTCTCAAAAGATGCACGACATACTGGGGGTATACCGCCGAGGTACTGGCACAAGTTCCCTCCGGTCTGATCCCGATCGTGCCACGCACCCGAGCGGCAGCACACCGCCGTTCTCGGAGGATACCCCGTCCCGACCGGCCGCTGCCAGGCTTCCCTGGGGGCGAGCGGCACTCCAGCCTCTAAAGACTATTCCACAAACGTGAACTACCCATCCGGGTACCTCTGGAATGCCTTTTTCCCAGCGTAAAGCCTTTTCCCAAAGCAGTGATGACTCCCTCCTCCGCACTCCGTTCCTCGCCCTGGCCGGTGCCCGTGAGGCGGCACCGCGCAGATCTCGGGAGGGCGGAACGCCGCGGGGCCGTCCTATCCCCGCCGCGGGGCCGTCCTATCCCCGCCGCGGGGCCGTCCTATCCCCGCCGCGGGGCCGTCCTATCCCCGCCGCGGGGCCGTCCTATCCCCGCCGCGGGGCCGTCCTATCCCCGCCGCGGGGCCGTCCTATCCCCGCCGCGGGGCCGTCCTATCGCCCAAAAAGCCCCGACGCGGGCCGTCCTATCCCCGCCGCGCCGTCCAGCCACGCCGCGGGCCGTCCTACCCGCCTCGGGGCCGTCCCCGAATCCCCGCCGGGCCGTCCTATCCACGCCGCGGGGCCGTCCTATCCCCGCCGCGGGGCCGTCCTATCCACGCCGCGGGCGGGCTCTGTTACCCCACTCCCGCCCGGCCTGGGCGGGGCGGCTCAGCTGCCTCTTTCCTGTTTCCGCTCGGAACCCCGGAGACGTCCAGGGCCGCGGTATCGCGGGGGCCGGAGGAGGGAGGGTGGGGCGCGGCACCGCTGCTGGCGTGTCGCCTCCCGCTCACGGCCCGTGTGTTCTTTCTGTAGGGACCTCGGCGCCGCCCTTGCGCCGCTCGGCAGGCCCGGAGCGTGCCCTGGGCCCAGGTGAGGTGGAGCCGGCCAGGACAGGGCGAGGGGAGCGGCGGGAGGGAGGGAGGGGTCGGTCCAGTCGTTCGCAGGGGAGACGCGGTGGAGCCGACACCGCCGCCGGGTTTCTGTTCTCCCGGCTACCGCCAGCTCAGTGTCTGAAGTGCTGCCCGGGCTCCCTGCCGTCCCTAGTGAAACCTATGGAGAGAGAAACCAACCGGGCTGGCTTTCCTTCTTTTCCAGAGAACCACAGACCGTACTCTTTTTTTCGATTTAGCAATTTATTCTTGGTAGTATCTGCAGCTCTATTGGATGGAATGCCTAATTCTTTATAAACGCTGAACTTTAAGGTGTAGTTAGTGCTTTGTGTTACGCTTTCACATACCATGCACTACTTTTAACTTCTAGCAAAAATGGGCTTGCTCTTTGATGACAATTTGTATTAAAACGGTATTTGCTATCAGAGAATTGTTAGGGATCACAGAATTGTTAGGGTTGGAAGGGACCTCTGGAGATCATCCATTCTAACGACCCTGCCAAAGCAGGGTCACCTGGAACACGTCCAGTTGGGTTTTGAATGTCTCCAGAGAAGGAGACTCCACGACCTCCCTGGGCAGCCTGTTCCGGTGCTCTGCCATCCTCAATGCAGAAATAGTCTTCCTCATGTAGAGGTAGAACTTCTTATGTTTTGTTTTCATGTATGTGTGCCTTTATTTTTCTGAGTACTCAGAAATTATTTTTTTTTATTATTCCACGGGGTTTTCCCAATAGAAGAACAGAAAAGATGTTCGATATTAAGGCTTGGGCTGAGTACATCGTGGAGTGGGCTGCAAAGGACCCCTATGGCTTTCTTACCACGGTGATCTTGGCCCTTACGCCGTTGTTCGTGATCAGTGCAGCACTTTCATGGAAGCTTGCAAAAATGATTGAGGCCAGGGAGCGAGAGCAAAAGAAGAAACAGAAACGCCAAGAGAACATTGCAAAAGCCAAACGAACAAAGAAGGATTAAATGGGCAAAAATGACCTGCCGTGCGCAAAGAATCCACTTTTTAAATGAAACACTTGTATGTTTTGTGTTGTAACTGTCCTTTGATACTTGATCCTGTTATTTCTTGAAGTATGAAATTTAATACTTTGAGTGTATTTTTTTTCCTGATGATTTGTGTTCAAATTTGCCCAAGTGACACTTACTAAATCTACTACTTGTGGTTTCTAGTGCAGGTTGCTTTTCTAAATTTTCATGTTATGTTAAAAAATTACCGTGTTGCGTGACTCTGGAGGTAATTTGTTTTTCCCCTTAGCTGAGCTATGACTTAACAAGTGTCTTAAAGTTGTCAAATTTAGGGGAAAATGTGAATAATAAACTGGATTACAGAAATGCATGTTTTGGCATACCTTCAGCAGAGTCGTAGAGATAACTGTAGCTTAATTAGATAGCAGAGATGACTGATTTCCTTTAAGGACACTGTATATGGCTGCGTGTGCCTGTAATGGCTGCTGCAGTGTCTTTGATGGTGGGGCTTCCCTGCAAAAATAACCTACCTTAGCTCTTCCTGTTTCCTGAACTACCAGCCACGAACAGCCTTTAAATTCAGCCCAAACTCTAGGAAACTGATTGCTTGTTCTTGTTAGCTTCATTTGTCTTAAGGCACTCATCATGTTCTACAAAATTCAGTACTATGTTGTTTGGTCTTTCCTAACAATCACCTGTAACTAATTTGTTTCTGCCTTCATAAATTCTTCACGCCTCAAAGAATAGCCATAAACGGGGTGACACCAAAGACCCAGCTGGCCTAGTGTTCTATGTCCTAGTGACCTGTAGCACATGGCTGTGGGAGGACAGTGCACATGCTGGTGACAGTAGTTCTTCCTACTTTCTGACCTGGCTACCTTTGATCTAGGACCTTTGAGTTTAGGTGGAATTCTTGTTCTCATAGCCCTTGAAACTCTGCTGCCTTACAGGTTGCAAAATGCTGGTATACTGGAAGAAAAAAAAAAAGGGTTTGTGTAGGAAACATGCCAAAATTATTTAACCTTATTTCCAATTTATGTTTCTTAACAGAACAGATTAAATTTTCAAAGGCCTCTACACGGTCTAGTTCAAAAGACCTTGTGGCAGTCATTAAGTTTTTCTATTTTGCGTATATCTAAACAAGCAGCACAGAGTTGTGCATTTCAGGAGATAGTCTTTGATTATGTTTAAAAATAAAACCTTAAAGTAGTACCATTGTTCAAATGAATAGACCTATAGACCTCGCTGACACCAAGGGGGATCAGAAGTGGGGAATCTAACTGAAATTACTTAAAGTAAATGTGAAGTTGATCCCCTTTCAATTTTGTTGGTGAAAGCAAGCATTATTAGAATATGACATTTGGGCATTTTATAAATATGTGAGATTATGTCTCCATGTTTTGTATGAAGTGTTGTCAAATATATGTGTGTTCCACCTTTGATACCTACACGGCTTGAAACACAGGGAGGAGAAGTGATGAGGGATAAACTCCATAAATAAATTTGATACTTTTTGAAAAAAAATTGTGTGGTCTTTATTTTTATTTGAAGTTCTCAAACATCCTCTCTAAGCAAATAATCCATACATTTTATGTATCTAAACTGTGGCCAAAATGATCTAATCATTCAGGGAAGTCCATGGAGACACCAGAAATAAAAACTAATTTTATTTTTTTTCTTTAAATATTCATGACAGTCCCTTGTCCCAAACCTTGTATTATTTTGCGGCAGCTTTATCAAGTACTTCCAGCCTCTATTATAGCAGCTATATGTAGTTTAACTGATTTTATCCTGTGCAAATTGCTGGCTTAAAATCAAACATTCAGATATGTTGACTGTTTTCTTTAAGTTACAAGAACGTCTCTATGATGAATACAGTGTGTAATCAGTGTCGTGTCATAGTGATTCCTGTCAGTGAAATCAGCTTTTCCATCTGCTTGCCAGTGGAGAACAGACTGGCACTGACAAGGGAGTTATTGTAAAGAGATATCTTGGCCAAGGTTTGGAAAAATGTAAGCGTACCGACCATTACATCAAAACCAATTTTAAAAATAAATTAGTATTCAAGGAAAAAACAATTTAGACTTATTTAGGGAAATTAAGTTAGACAACATTCTAACTGAATTCAAGACTAAATGATGAACAGCAACTGTCAAAACCAAACTTAGTAACACATCTTGTTTTTCACTAAACCCAAACATTTTACATCAGTTTTTCGTGATTAAGCCCATTTGAATAGTTCTGCAAAAGTAAATTAAACTGCTTTAATACCACTTCATTGCACACTTTCATGTAAAGCTCTTTATGTTGTCTGTTAAAACATTTATCCATGAGCAATATCTGTACAACACAATTGTTCATTTATTTTGACTACTACC
Organism: Pipra filicauda; assembly: GCF_003945595.2. NCBI lineage: Eukaryota > Metazoa > Chordata > Aves > Passeriformes > Pipridae > Pipra > Pipra filicauda. Next base: position 1,421,985 of record NW_024104262.1, on the reverse strand, counting down.
ACTGCCTGGTGGCATCCAGGCACCAGGCTGGAAGGTATTTGCAGTGCTTGTAGGATCTTCCGAAGGCTCCTTCTTTCCATAGTAAGGGGCAGATGCATGACCTTTAACCTGAGTATGGCCTGGTTCAGCAACAAGTCCCTCCTTGTATTCCTTGGACTGAAGCAGCTTATCCTTTTCAGATACATCTTTTATTTTCTGTTTCATTTCTTCTCTATAATTTTCATTCCTAAGAATCTCCTAAGAACAGAGTAGAAAGATAATTAGATGTTTCACAAGCCAATCCAATACTAAATGTTGTAATAAAACATTTTAAACAGTCATTGCTCTTCTTAACTTTATAATCCCCATTTTCAGATATTTAGATAAAATGTGGCAAAATTAATTGGTTTTCCCCAACCTCAAATTCAACACTTTTTTAGAATGTTCTTAATATTTTGATCCTATTGGTGAAGCAAAATTGCATTGTGGTGTCCATTTCACTGTTCTATTGGAGCAAAAAGAAGAAATTAAGAAATTAGGTACAGTCATCAACAAATGTGAAAATACATTAAAAATAAGGCTACCTCTTGCACTGTTTTCTGTGTAGGACTCGATACTTACAGCTGTTTATCACTTGCATCTCTTCCTGTAATTCACTATGCCTGTGGTATTAGGTATCTGTGCCACAGGGCACAGCTTTGCGAGAAACAGATGTGCAACCTTGACTCTGCTGGTGCATAAACTGAAGACACGCAAGATTAATAAATAAATACCTAAAATCACAGAATCACAGAATGGATCAGGTTGGACGGGACCACAGTGGATCATCTGGTCCCACCTCCCTGCCCATGCAGAGTCATCCTAAAGCACATTGCACAGCATTGCATCCAGACAGTTCTTTAATATCCTCAGTGAGGGAGACTTCCCACTTTCTCTGGGCAATCTGTTCCTGTGCATAGTCACTTGCACAGTAAAGAATTTCTTCCTTGTATTCAGGTAGAACTTCCTGTACATCAGTTTCTGCCCATTGCCTCTGGCCCTACAGCTCAGCACCACTGAGAAAAGCCTGAATCCATCCTCTTGGCACCCTCTCTTCAGATACTTGTATACATTGATGAGGTCTTTTCTGACTTGTCTCTTCTCCAGGTTGAACAGGCCCAGCTCCCTCAGCCTTTCCTTGTGAGAAGCTCCAGTCCCTTAACCATCTTTGTCACTCTCTGCTGAACCCACTCTAGGAGCCCCATGTCTCTCTTGCAATGAGGAGCTCTGAACTGGACACAGCACTGCAGGTGAGGCCTCACCAGGGTTGAGTAGAGGGGCAGGATCCCCTCCCTCAACCTGCTGGCAGTGCTCTTCCTACTGTACCCCAGGATACCATTGAGCTTCCTGGCCACAAGGACCCACTGCTGGCTCATGGACAGCTTGTTGTCCACCAGGACCCCCAAATCCTTCTCTGCAGAGCTGTTTTCCAGCAGGTCAGCTCCTAGCCTGTACTGGGTTATTCTTCCGCGGGTGCAGGACCCTGCACTTGTCCTTGCTGAATTTCAGACAGTTGTTCTCTGCCCATCTCTCCAACTTGTTGAGGTCCTTGTGAAGGGCTGCACAGCTCTCTGGGGTATTGGCCACTCCTCCCAGCTTTGTGTCATCAGTGAACTTGCTGAGGAGGCATCTGCCCCTTCCTCCAAGTCATGGATGAACAAATAATAAAATACTGGGCCCAGTCCAGTATTGAACCTCATCACTAGTGACAGGCCTCCAGCTAGACCCTGTACAATTGATCACAACCCTCTGGGATCTGCCATTTAGCCAGTTCTCAATCAACCTCACTGTCCACTCATCAAGTCCACATTCATGAGTTTGCCTATGAGGACGTTGTGAGAGACAGTGTCAAAAGCCTTGCTGAAGTAGAGGTAAACAATATCTACTGTTCTTCCTCATCCATCCAGGTAGTTGTTTCATCGGCAATTGGGTTGGTCAAGCATAATTTACCTTTAGTGAATCCATGCTGACTACTCCTGATCACCTTTTTGTTATTCACGTGGATAGAGATGACCTCCAGAATGAAGAAAAAGACTGAATGCTTTCTTCAGATTACAAGTATATGACAGAGTTAAGGACAAAACAGACCAGCACAGTTTGCTCTCTGAGCAGAACACCATTGCATTATTTTAGGAATGGTGTTAAAAAATACATGTGATGTTGCCAAGAGTTGACATAGCAACTTTGAACACCTAAGAATGCTTTAAAAGGCAGTATTTAAAAAACCCTTACCTTAGAGGTATCATGGAAATACCCCTTTTTATTAGTTCTTAATTGCCTCTGTACTTAAATTCACATATGCACAGAGCAGGTGCAGAACTCTTCATATACCTATACTGCACGGAAATATACAAGCACACAAACGACTTTGCAAACTGAAGGGGTGGAGAAAATTCTCCTATACTCCAATAAAAATATTGCCAAGTGTAGGAAGATCAAATTTTCAACAGTCAGTATGGCAAAACCTCATTGTAATGTCTCTCAATTCTATCCTTGTTTACCTCATGCCCATATAAATCTACCTCCTCCTGACTGATTTAAAGGGGATTACTCCTATTGTGCTTGTATTAACCCACTACCAAGAAACAAGGTCAAATACGTTTGTGATATCTGAAGACTGCATCACAGTCTCTGCTAAAACAACATGAAATTATTTATTAAAATACAAATGTAATTTCCTTTCTTTGAACAGCTACTTTCTCATTTAAAATCTTTTCAAGTGATTACTTTAACATAAAGTTATCTTAGTCAGGTAAGAGCAGCTGTAACTAAATTCCAAATGCTCCTAGTCCATTTTAAATCTTGATGTATAATTATCTTCTAGTTTTCCAACTTCAGTAAGGCTAGTTTAATCAGCTTTCACTGGACAAAGTGTAGTTCTGATCTAGTAAAAGAACCATGTGAATCTTGAAAAAGAGAAATTATCCTTATTAGCAAACATAGGAAAAAAAACCCTGAAGTGATTTGTTTAGAATTTTCTATACAATCCATACCAGAACAAAAATTTTTCAAGTTCTAAGTATCTGCACACCTCCTTTTTAGGCATTAAATTCATGCCACTAATATGTACATTGAATTCAGTGGGTTCCCGGGTTCAATTTAAAGAAAATGTGAGTTGGAAATCTTGAGTCATTGGGCATGTTAGAAAAATTGAGTCAAATAGATGAGTTTTCTTATCATAAACACATTGTCCTTTGATGCTGGCAAGTTCATTTTGTGGATTCTCTCACAGGCACTGAGTCCTTTCTATTTCTAATATTATCACCAGAAAATACATTATTTTCAATTCTCACTAGAACATATACTTTTTTTAAAACATTCTGATTCTGTTTCTAAATACCATTGGTTCAGTTATCATAGCTGCTGCAGTCTGAAGCAGTTATGACACTGAAATTTCCCTGCCAGGACAGGTATTTAAATAAAAGATCCAAGTAGTTCCAAATCTGAATATGATAATCAACTTTGTTCAAAATACAAATTTTAATGAAACTATTGCATGCATATTTGTTGAAGGAATTATCCTTAAAACACACTAGAAATATGCAGGATCTTTATAACTAATCTTCCAGATTTGCCTTCAGTTTATCTGCATGGCAATTAAATATAGCGAGAGGTAGAAAGGTTCCTTCCCAGACACCCTCCTATCACCTGGACAGTGGAAGAGGAATTGACATCTACGGCGCTCTTCTCCCCAGGACAAGTAGTCTATAGATCTGTTTGGTACCACAGGTTTCTCCAACTCACCTGCACTCCATCACACTCTCACTTTGAGGCTCCATTGCAACCCAATCCTTTACTGTTTGATATACTATGAAAAGTAACAGAGAGCTAAATATTTGTGCATTTTCTGTTTGGTTGGGTTTTTTTTATTTTTTCATTGAAGTTATACTGTCAGGTTCAGAACATTTATCTTCTCTCCTTCTCCAAGATGAATCACAGTATTTCATAAGATGGCTGGCTTCACTAAAAACTGCCCCCCAAAACATAGCAATTAATTTTCTGCTGAAATGTAAGCACATGAACATGTAATGTGCTCTGACCTTCAAGGGAAATACAGAATTAGTCTATCCATCCCAGAGAACATAGTATCTTCCAGATAGCTGCAATTTTCTAAGGAGTAGCTTCTTTTTCTGACACTCTCTTTTTGTACAAATAAATGATGTAAGCCCTTTGAACCAGTAGTTCTCAGGAAGCACTCGGCATCTAAAGAGTATCAGAAATGTCCTTCATTTTTATGAAAAGAGAAAACTAAGGACTGGGGTTATGCTACAAAACTAAAAAATGAAAAATGCCTTAAGACATCCAGCCATCATGTGCCAACAGTTACATCCAACTACATGTTCTAAGGTTTATTTTTAGATGGAAAGTAAAAGAAGACTCATTGCAGGTAACTAACCTGGTGATTGTTCTAAGCTGTATGAGGTTTTTAATCCTTCTGATGTTTGGAGCTGCATGTCTTCCCTCCTAAGGAAGGCAGAGTTTAAGAAAGTTATGTCTAAGGTTTTCTTGAAGATACCAAAGGAGATACCAAAGTGGCCCTATGTGGAGTTTGAAGCAGCTGCTTTTCATCCAGAAACTGACAACTTCTGCATATTCTGACATTTTAGCATTGATAACAGCTGCATGAAAAAAGAATGAATATGGCCTGCTCACGGGGGCAACACACCCCAAGACATGTTGCTGTCTTCCAAGTGCATTGCTGCAAAAGGCATCAGGCTGTATTTCCTGCCACTGGATGAAATTTCCACTTTTCTTGAAAACTCTATTTTCATTTAGCACTCTTGCTTAATTATGGCAGCTGAGATGTATCACCAAGTATCCCCTGCTGCCTGGAAACTGTATTCACCTCCACTCCATAGATAAGAGAAAAATCTAGAAGTTTGTCTCTAGTGAAAAGGATTTTCACTGCCTACCAGGCTGTACTGGAAGACCTGCTTTGTAGGGTGAACATTTGGAATGCAGTGTTCTTTCACTCTTAAAGGATCTTATATTGTCACTTCTTCTCCTTTTGTGAATAAACTAGTAGCTTTACAGAATAAATAAAATTAATTCCTCCTAGTAGAAAAATGTCACAAAACAAAAGAGGGTTCTCTAAACTTACTCATTCTTTCAGCTGGGATCTCGCTTGTGAGTGACTAGCCTTTGCTGAACACTTCTCCACAGGTAAAAGCCTGTACTTAATAATTTCTATCCTGCAGCACCTCCTGAACCCCAAATCGGAGGAAATATTCCTCCCCCTCCTCTTACTTCCTCACTGTTTCCCTCTTGGCCTCAAGCAAGCATCAGTTACACCATCACTTGCCTCTCACAGAGCATTTTCAAACTACTAAAGGCAAAGGGCAACATGAGGTTATGAATGTAGCTCTAAGGATGCAGGTATCTAGACACAGAGTACCAATGTAACAATCTCTAAACAGAATTGTTTAAAAGGTTATTTTAACAGACCGGCACTTGTTTTAGTTTTGTTCTTTCCAGAAGGTTTTCTAAAGACATTGTACCTAACCCTATAAATACAAGGGTTGTATTTATTATTAACTACGAGCAAGGTGTCACACTCATTTCAGATGGGTTTGTATTTTGATTAAATTAAAAATAAATAGCTTATTTATGTTGTTTTAGAAACCATTCCAACTTTCTAAGTTATCTTATATACGTAAGTTGAAATGATTTCTCCTGATTTGAATAGGGTTCTGATGCCAGAACTGAGAAACATCTGGACAGATCAATGCTCTTTGTCTGAACTATACAGATACTGCATATTCATAGAATACTTGCATTTTGTGTCTAGTTTGAATATTTTATGTTTAATCATTAATGTACTTGAACTTTGAACTCTGCCTGTTAAAAATTCATACATACAAGTTGGCAAAAAGATAAAAAATTAATAAATGGAATTGAAAAATTGCTTTGGCACAGTATTTAAAACATGGATTGTTATAAGACAGTTTAACACATTAGAATTTTTCTTCATTATCAAATTGACTAAATATATGGCAAAGTGCTAAGTTAAGCTGAATCACCATTTTTTACACTATCACCAAACTAGTTACCTAAACTCCATTTTCCAGTTTGACAAGTTAAATAGACAAGATGAAATAACTGGCTATTACATCATATTTCAAGAGTAGGAGGCAGAGAGAGGACCTTGTCTCTGGGAAGCACTGAATGTTCTGATCCAGGGCAGGTCTTGATAACTCAGCCACTGAACATGAGCTCAGCAGTACCAAGTTGGGAATGAGAAACAACCACCACATTGAAGGGCTGTCAGTGCATGACAAAAACAGAGGAGCAGTTTGGATTAGAAAGGCATATCTGGATTTGCTAACAAGCAAACACGGAACTGTTGCTGTGACTCAGTTGCAGTTTGTTCTTTGCATTCCTCTTAGTCTACATATGATATAGTCTGTACCAGCCCTTTTCCTGGTACACTTTACTTCGCCCTCCACCCCCATTCAGCTGTGCTGACAGTGAATTAGGAGATGGAACCAATGCTCCATGCACTCACTCCCACACGGATAGGAGCTGCAGAACAGCAGCAGCTCCCTCCCCTGCAGCCTTCGGATCTGCAGCATAGGCAAATTGGAAGGAATAGGACAAATTGGTGCCTCAATACTCCTCTGTGCAGGTTGACAAGCACCTGTGTTTCAAACCTGAAAATAAACAAGAGGGAAAAAACCTAAAATCTAAAAGATGATGGCTTCTGCAAGCGTTCAATTTGGTTTTTTTTATTGACTTCTCTGACCACTCCCTTTTATTTAAGACCTTAGTAGCTCAGCTCTTTATATTGTCAAATTTTACTCCCCTTTCACAGAGTAATAATCCTCCCTGGAATCATGCCCAACTTACTATGCAAAAAACCGCTACTTACTGCAACCTGAATTATTTGAATAGGCCCAAATCCTGATTGTGATCCTGGACAACAACGGTAGGAAATATTTTGCTCAGAAGCATGTTTATCCCTGTGCTTTTTAAATATTATTTCCCAGAACTGTAAATCATATTGTGCAGCTTTTGGTGGCTTCACGAGTAAAATAATCATTTGCTAAGCCCTATTCTTTGTGTAAGAATGTACAATCTCCATGTCCGAGTTCTCATTTTAAAACTTCTCAGCTGAAGCATCTGAAAGCAGACAGAGACAAAACTCTAACATGCAATCCCAACAATACCAAACCAAGCATTTTTCTAAACTGCATTCCATTCTCCTTAAAGGAATGTGAATTCTGTGTAAGCTGATCTCTATGACCAAAGCTAGTTTTGATCATACCACTTCTCAAATAAATAATACTTAAGATCAAACAAATGGGAAAAGTGTGTACGCATTGTGGGAACAAAACAGAATGTAATTTCACTGTAATTATTCAGGGGGGTGAGAGGAAGAAACAATCACTGAAACTTTAGGCTTATCACAACTCACTGAAGTATGTTTTTTTCTCCCTTGACAAGGAATTTGTCAAAAGAGATAATTATGGAAATGCTAGAAATAGTTTGAAAGAAGACGGGCATTGTCACAAAAAGTTTCTTTCTTTAACATTTCACCTTCTATCCAACTGTGCAATTCAGAAGCCACTGAGATTTATTAACTGAGTAACAAGGACATAATGCATGAGAAAAGCAGTCATTTACTGTGGTTTTCTATTTCAAACTGTTTTCAGATCTTGACACTAAAGGAACATGCAATTCTACTTTACGTCCCACAAAATATTAGCATAACATACACAGGCATACAAAGCAACAGAAAGGTTTCAAATCAAAATGAGAAGCTTCATGGCTGTGCAGCCCTGTGCTCACATCTACCACTTGCAGAATACCACATCGCTGGGTTCAGAGATAAACCACATTTCTCTCCATACCAGTTTCTCTTGGCACTGTCATAACTGCAGGTCTCCTCATTAGTTTTCTCGCACCTCAAGACAGTCTATAATTTCACCTCTATCTCCATTCTACAGACAAGGCCTTAAACCACGCCAAGTTACTTGGCCACCCTTGAACCTCAAGACATTATCAGAAGCAGTGTGTAGCTACAAGGTCTGCTGGAGATAAAAATAAGGGTTAGATTTCTAAATACATTCAGGTACCTTGTGTTACAGACAGTAGTGTGGAAGAGCAAGAATCAGAATGGGAACAATTCCAGGCATGGAAAAAGATATACGGCAATTGAAAGGACTTTATTATATGGACTTTACAGTTCTTATGTGTTTATAAATATGTGCATTGTATGATTCCCCCTACGGTTGTAATGCCCGGGCTTGCCCAGGCACGCCTCGTGGTGCCTGATCCCTGCTTCCCTGCTTCTCCCTCTCATTGGCTGAAGAAGCTGCAGAGAGGAGAGAGCTACCATTAGTCCTTTCCTCCCCCGGTTCCTCCCCAGTTCCTCCCTCTTCGCCTGAGTCCCTATCCCTATTCGTTTTCCTGGTTCTCTGTCTCATGCTTCACCCCATTTTTTGGTGCATTCCACGCCAGAGCTTATAAAACCCTTGCTCACCCTCCTTAAACGAGCATCGCACCTCAAACCTCGCCTGAACCCCTTTGTGCAGTGCCGCGGCCCTTCACCCCTCCCCCACGGACCGTGGCACAGTAGGATTCTTTAAAAGCTGCTACAAATCTGATGCCCTTTGAAATAGGAAAATACTAAAAAAATCAAATAGAATTTAGGCACAGAAAGTCTTAAAAACTCACTATATGCCTAGTATTTTTAATGTTTGCTACTTCCTTAAAAATATGTCTCTTAGTTCCTTCTAGGTTTAGAAACTGAAGACTTAGATAGAGTCTTAGATACAAAATACCTAAACTAAACCAATTGACATGACTCTTACTATCTATGTGGGCAAAACCTGGCTCTGTGTTGAGAGACAGGCAGAGATATAAGTACACTGTTGAAAGTGGTACCATAACCAGAACTTACAAGTATTGTATGCATCCAGCCACTACCAACAGAAAATAAGAATTTCTTTCATTACTATTTTTAATTATATTTACATAATGCTATCTGTGATAGTGCTAAGTGTGAGACATAGCCACAGTGGTCCAGTAGATATTACATTTCCTATTTGCCAGAAAACTTGCTACATACATTTAGTTTCCTATATACATAATAAAGAAATGTATTAGTCTACTTCATTATTCATGCCTTGTTAAACTGGTTAAAATATAATTTACAGCTTCACAGGAATAAAGGTAGTGACAAATGTTCCTCAGCCAATGGTGTACGACCATACCCAAAACATATATAAAGGCATTGATGACAAAATGTTACAGTACTGCAAAAATATACATATTGAAGCTCAGATTCTCATTTGTTATGAAGCAGTATGTGTATGTATATACATACACACATGCTTACACTGGGTGCAGGCATGATCCAAAATTCTATATCAAGATGGATTCCCTGATTACGATAGGAACAGAATATGTTTAAGCAGAAGATAAGAAACAACTTGATCTGCATTAATTTGCAAAGTTATCACCCTTACCATAACTGAGTTGAGACTTGGCGTATTTCAAGCTATAATTAAATTAAAAGGCAACTAGCTGTTAACCAGTATTCCAGAAGCTGGCTTTAAAGCCCAAGGCTGTAATAAATAAGTAGTAGTAAAGTAATTTACTCATCAAATTAGTAGTAGTAAAGTAATTTACTCATTGAATTGTATTGCATGGTATATTCCTATATATATGTTATTGTAATCAATGTTCTGTTAAGGCTGGAGGACTGTAAGTTGCAGAATGGTTAATTAACCTGTCAGTATTATAGGCTGATAGTCCTGCAGCTTGCAGTTCTTAAGCTGACAAGACAAATTATTATGCCTTGTTGAATAAGTATTTTGTATCTTGTTTTTCTAAAAGTATATTGACTAAAAGTGTACTAAAGTAACAAAGGGAAGGACAAGAATCAAAGGGTCAAGTACGAGGACGATAAAGAGGATCCAAGATGGACATCTGGAGGGACCCACACACTAGGCCTCAAGGACGAAGGACTAATTAAAACTATGGATAGAAAAGTACCTGGCAACTGAAGCGGGCCTGCAAAAGAACCAACCAGAACCAGACCTGCGAACTTGGATCCAATAGAGAGATAACAAGTGACTATGGGAGGGGAATTGATAAGGGTATAAAGGTTACTGATTTTGCCCACTGCGCTTGCGGGCCGTGAGTGGAGCAGGGGTCTCCCCGGCCGCCCAGCGCGCTGTTTTGCTTATTTGCATTTTATATAAATCTTTAATAAATTTTTGCTGCTATATTTCAGCCTAGTTTCATTTACCTATAACAAGCACTAAAATGCCTGATGTAACTGGTCAGGTTAGAAATAACCAAGGTGATAAGCATAATTCTTGGGTTATGTCTAGCCAGATACAGAAGTCTAAGTGACTTCTTCCAAAAATGGGGAAAAAGGTGCGGGGGAACAAGGCAGAAACAAACCATTAAGGACGTGGCACATTTAACACTGAACAAGTTGACTTGTGAAGTCACTGGAGTATTCTTCCATTAAAAAAAAAAGAGAGAGAGAGAGAGAAACTAAAGAAAGAGATGTAAAGCAAGGTGTCACGACCCAACTACTCGGACTACTGGTAAGGAAGGACAATTCACATTCATTCTCATTCAACTGACTGACATGTCCTGATGATTATGAATGACATTTTGTTAGCCTACAGTATTTACCAGATTATTAGTTCCCAAAATATGGTCATCAGTGTGATCAGTAATATCCAGATGATTTGTGAAGCCATATCTCTGCAATATTTTCAATTAAAAATTGATCATAGAGCTGATTATGAGACCTGATAACCTGAGCAGTCTGGCAACCTCTAATATCAATAGCCAAGAGTTGAATAAAAGAGAAATTTGACAAATATAGAAAAACCAAACATACAGTACAAAAGGGGGATGGTAGGCTAACAGAAGTGGAACAGAAATTTTAATAAAGAAGGGCAGAGGACAGAAAAAAAAGGAAAACCATCTAAAAAAGTGGTATTACAGGCTGCAAAGGTAGGAGCACGGGCACAGGTCCAGAAACTTATGCTTTAGGAACTATAATGATGTTTTGTGATGCTAGAATATGAGAGCAAAACGTCATTAAAGCAACAATGCAAAATTTGTAGGCTTTACATCCTTTTTTAGAAATAGTTTAGTCTCATGAGAAATACATGAAAGAACAAAGAGATTTGTTATATAGGGTTTCAACATGAAATATGGTCACAAATATTCTCTTGTTCCATAGCTGTCAAACAGCTGTTTACTGTATCATCTTTACAGTCAAAAAAGATATATAATACAGAATAGCAGCCAGTAAAGTTTATGTGGCTAAAGCACAAAAGCCAATCAGTCCTACAAAGAGGGATCAAATAATATTCGATATGCACTTCACTACTATAATTATATTTATAATGATATTGTGGTGTAAGGATTTGTAATATAGCAGTTTCACATTAGGAGAAAAGTAGATCATAGATATTGCCCTACACTAATACAGAGAAAAAAATTAGGCTGCACTATCATTTAAAATATGACTGCAGCATTATTTTCAAAGTATTAGCAAGAATTTTTAACATACATATATTTGAACTATTTTTTCTTAGCGATTACTTGAAAAGATAACTATTTTTAAATTCCTAGTCTATCACTTCTGCTCAGTTAAGGTCAACATACAGCCCTGCAGGTAAAGTACTTAGCTTCTAAATTATTCTTCAGATCTATTACCTCATGAAAATGAAAGTATAAGCAGTCCTGTAACTCTGAATCCACCATTAGTTCCAGGAATCTTTCATTCTCCATAAATTGCTTTTTCTGGAAGGTAAAATATTTAGAACACCATTGTTCCACAGTTCTCTCACCTGTGGAGACTCCTTGCTCCCTATTTCAAAAATGAACCAACATCTCTAGCACCAGGAGGAGCTTTATTGCGCCAATTCCAGACCCAAGGCTGCCCTTCTTGGAACAGGTTTATCTCATCACAAATATCACAACAGTCTGGCTCACAGAAATGATAAAACAAAAGACTCACAACACCTCTCATCTTCAAGTATCACATTAAGTGGTAATTTCAACAATAAAAGTTGCATGCGTGCAGTTAGTATGAGCCAAAGCTCAGGAACTCAGTCCACACTTCGATGGAACAACTGTTGTAGTATTAGTTCTATGATTCTGCACAAGTAACTAGGGTGAGGAGGGAAGGGAAAAAATTTAAAAAAAAAACGAACTCACACTTAGTGCTTCCCCAAATAGCTTTAAGGATAAATTAAATTAAACTTCTTTCATTCACGGGTGTATTATAGCCCTTATTGTCTCTACAGCCTCAGTGGCAAGTGTGAAACAAGGACAGAGAGATTTAGTTGAAAAGCTGTATCTTATGTGGGAGCGTGTTTCAATGAAGTACATCTTCTAAACATCAGCTGACAACCTTCCCCAGGTTATCTCAACACACAGGCAGTCAGGGCAACTTTTCACAAACCAGTGCATTCCAGATCTCAGTGGCCAAATCTCTGGCTAGAGATGCCAACATAGCTTCACTGAACTTGACACAGATTCCTGATGCAAGTCAAGTATCTGCCTCCATGGATGTCAGTTTGAACCTTCCATAGCAAAACACATCCTCATCTACCTTCTCATTCCTAGCTGGTGCTTAGCAAGTTGTAATAGCAATCCTGGCAAGTTGTGTATGTGTGTGTGTGCATCTGTATAACAGAGATCAGCAGTCGAACTTGTTCCTCCCTTTACAAACTTACCAGCATGAAAGACTGTGAGACATTTCCCTCTGTCATCTTATGGAAAAAGACATAGCTGCAACTCCCCCATCTCATTAGCATTGTAAAATTAGTTTTCCTGTTTTGATGAATCCACTGGCAGATAGATTTGGAACCTGCATTTTAATGTCAAATACCACGAAAAAACCCTTCCATTAATGCACAGAGGACCTGAATTTAAAAAGTTATGGCAGTAATTTCAAAATTTGTTTAATTAAAGAGACTCTTGAATCGCCATGATCATTTTAAAAAACGTATGTAGACCCTCTTAAAAGAATTCACACGGATGATGACTAAAGAACAGTGGAGTTTGTATGTCCATTTGTTTTAATTTTTTTCTAAGTGTTAGATATCTAGTCTGTGTATAATTTCATCAATTAGGCAAGGAACATACTAAATTCTTCCCCAAAAGGGTCAAGTTACTGCAGAGAAGAGTCCACTATAAATTAATTATTGTAGTTTCATTATAACAATTGAAAATTTAAAGACATTTCTTCTCACCTCAATGGTGGGTGGATCCTTTCTTTTTTTTCTTATCCATGCTGAAAAAAAAATCAAATGGATTATTTCAGAGATTGCAGAATATTAAAACTCAAACTTATGACAAATTTGAAGCAGAAAATAAACAATTATGAAAAAATTACAATAAAATTTGACACAACCTGGCAAACCATGTCATTTCCCAAAAGGTAGACAGAAAATGTTATTTCCTGTGTCAATACTCTCAGTCTTCAAAGAAGAAGGGTGTGCGGAATGGTGTCACCTCTGTGTGGAGAGCCTGGACACAGTTTACATACCACCTTGGCTGTCAAAACAAGGCTTAAAAAGCAGGGCTCATTGCACAGGCCTGTTGTTGAGATTCACCCTGAAAATGACAAGCTGACTGTTGAAAAGTATGTACAGCCTTAAACGACTCTGGAGAAAATGGACTCTTGTATATGCTTCTGGCATTCTTAAAGCCAAAAACCTTTTTATGTTAGTGCCAATTAGAATTCCTTTACAGGCATGAAAGGCACAGCCCAAACCTGACTGAGGGGCTGCAGAGCCTGGACTGCAGTACGTCCTGCGACTGTGTGGGATTACCCACTGCACAGAGGGGCAGGTACTGTGACTGAGGGAAGGATCCCTCCATCTCAGTCAATTAATGCTGGAAAAGATAGAAGAGGAATGGAGTCAGTGGCAATGACAATTGTCCTGTGGCTCAGCCTTTCCAAAGCAAAACCAATAGACATATGCCCACTCCCATCACTACCACTGATGTCAGCTGGGACTGACAGGAGGCAGCAAACCAGAGACCCTCCTGCAGGCTCCGTCAGGTCTCACTTTATTCAGTTTATGACTATATGAAATAGCTCCAATTATTACTGGCATTATTTAGAGAAATTACCTGATTTGAACAAGATAATATTCATCACTCTTTAGAAATATCACTACTGTCACATTTTTTCATGCCTTTTCAATCTACACAATTGGCAGGTTCTGGGGTGGAAATTTCAGTGATGTTTGTCTTTTCTGGTCATATTTTTCAGATTAATGAGTAGCAGAATACAACTGGCCAGTAATAAAGAGAATGATAAACATAAGGAAAGCCAGTTCCAGGTGCTGAGATACGGCAAAATGTTATTTCATCTGTTTGTTTGGATAATTAAGATTTTTGTTACTGTGCTGAAAATTAGAGCAAAAATGACACTTTGTTATCACCCAATCAAATTTCTGGCCTCACCTGTAGCCACCTAAAAAGTTTCAGAAACACTTTAAGAGGGAACTATTCCAAATTTTAATTTTCTAATACCATCTGTGCTATATTTTGAGGGGAACCAGGGAATGAGTCAGACAAGTCAAAAACATTAAAACTTGCACAGAGCCATAACATCACCTCGTTACTGAAAATGCAATTACATAAAAGGTGAAACACTAACACCACTCTGCTTCAGCAGCAGTAGGAAACTGGTTTTAGGAGGAATAGCTTCCAATTAACATAATACCAATTTAAGAGAGACGAAATGGCATGACATAGCTTGGAATTTAGCCATGATGACAAGGCCAACACCCTTGATAAATGGTAAAGGTTAATGTTAAAATACCTGTAATGATATGAAGCAAGGTATTATTTTTGGTTCTTGTCTATCAGTTGACGCTTCCTGACGATGTGTACTTTTAAATAACATTCTCAAACTACTTTCCTTTAAAGCAGTCCCTGCCAGCTCTTCTCAGAGGTCCTAACAAAAAAGAGACCCAAATTTGCCATTGTGGGGAAGTAACTCAGCTCTGAACAGACTACATCACCCTTTCTGCAAAAGTTCTATGTTACAGGAATGAAAAACAGCCCATTAAGGTAATTCAAAATAAAACTAAGTGCCTTTCTATTAAATCTATAGAATTAGAGGACATTTTGCATGTACCTGTAGCTCTTTCAAACATTTATATTCTCCAAGGATTTCAAAATGCAAAATCTGGCAAAGTCAGAGACTAAACTGAGACTGCCACTTCTCAGCAGATACTCTTGCAGACACTTTGTAAAAATAATGAACAATGCTACTGGAGAAAATCTTATCACATAAGATTTTCCTTCTGACAGAACTTTACTTTGTCCATACTCAGCAACAGTTCCAGCATCATCCAGAAAAGCAAGAAAGTAGTAGAGATTTCAGGTATAGTGAAGTATGTATACTAGACACTAATCAATAAAAGATAGAGCTGGAGGAAAAAAAAAAGGAAAAGTTGTAGTTTAAAATGTTTCATAAAAAATTAAGTTTTAAACCATCAAAATTTAACAGATTACTTCCAACAAAGTATTATCTTCTACCTTGCCATGCCTTGCTTCTGACCTATGGAAGGACAGTACCACTGTTTTCAGTCCCACAGCTCTTAGCACATAAAAATATTTTTTTTTAAAGTTGCCAGTATTTTCTTAAAACACCAGCTGCATTTTAACTTCACCTGATTACAATTACTGAGCATTAAAGAAAAAATTTAAAATCCTACAAAAATTAAGCTGCAGTTAGAAACTACTGCTGAAATATAACCCTTACAATAGATTTTGTTTCAATAGAAGCTGTGACTTTTAGTAGTTATTTGATTAATGATTTTAAGATGAATGGAATACTTCTAGCAAAAGATTTTATCATTTGCTTATCTACCTCAGTTCAACAAGCCACAAACAGAACAGTGAAGGGTAACACAAAGACACACCTCCTGTGAACAGAAGCTGTGAAGCAAGGAGCATTACACAACACATTTTAAGTTATTAATAGTTCTCAATTAGTACCAACACTCAAAAGCAACAAAATAAGCTATATATTTAGGAAGATTTCTTGTATCAAACATTCTATAATCAGACTGCATCTATTTAAATACATAAATAATGCACACAGTTTAATATTGTGCTATTTTTTCTTTCCAGTTATAGTAAACACTTGAATGCATAGTTTCATAGAAGCTATCAACCTTCCTTTTTTCTAATAAATGTCAGAGTACAAATCTTTTTCAATCTAACTGTAAATAAAACTTGATGGCACAAATATTGATACCATTTCCCAAATTACTAGAGGTAAATTAATTTTAACATCTTTAATGAACTGCATTAGAAAAATCATTATTTAATGAAAGATTTCTTCACTGCAACATAGCTGAGGGAGAAACACAGTAAGAAAACTTACTAAAATCTTTTTATACCCATAAAATCAAGCTAATTCGTTTTAATATATCATATTCCTCTGTGCAAATACATCACAGAAATATTCTACATAAAGCACAGCTCAAGATACATTATAAGATTAAAAGCAAAGAAAACATCATCTGAATTCAGTACATTTTAATATACTGAACTTTAGCATGTAACAGTTTATCAGTCTTTCAAAAGCAATATATTTTACTAATAATTCACCTGACCATTCCTCGATCTTTGGGAAGCAGAATAGGAGGACTCTAATATATTCAATCTCCACCAGTTTTCAGGTGGTTCTCTTTCGGATAGAAAAAATTTAAAAAGCCATTCAAATTTTTAAGTTATCAATAAAATTTTGAGCACCCAACACATGGTTCAAAAAAGCACCAACACCACATAGCTCAGGCATAAGAGAAATTCATGATAACAAAGGAAGAATGAATGTATACAAAAATATAACCAGCCATTTACTACTGAGGTTGCACTAGCTTTAACAAAATCCAAGTAAATGATACATTGAAATTAAGACATTTTTCATTCTCTTTGGAAAACATAGTGAGTGTATACACTTGAGTAATGAAAAAGCTCTCACATCTTTTTTTACAACTTTCATTATATTTTTGGTCATGCAGGTTTAAATTACTGAACAGATTTATACCACAGTCAAATATTTGTTGATGGAAACAAGGTAGGTAGGTAGGTGCTTTATTATGTATTATTTGGGCAAAATATGCACACGTGCATATACTTAACAGACAAATATCCAGTGACAGTTATAGCTGGAAAAAATTTCCACATGAACACTCCCATTCCCCAAGCTAACAAAACGAAATGCCTTCACCATTGACAGTCAAGATGTTTTAAACCTGACAGAGAAGGTAACATGTACATACTGAGTGCAACCAAAGTGCTTCCCTACACTGCAAAGCTTTGGCAAAATGATTCATTGACTCCATTTAAAACTGCTGTTTCTAATTTTATCTGGATGGCACTTCCTGCATTCTGTATGCATTTTAATGCTACCTTTGTCTAAAAGGAATTTTGCAAGACAGCTGGACATTTCCTACCTCAACACCTTTGCATTCTTTCATCAGCAATCATTTGCATTCCTATTAGTATGCATGAGATTTTCATTGAACTTAAAGACTCCTACTGGCAGATAACACACTGTAATGACCATGAAAGTGAACATGCAAATTAAGACTCCCATTAATCACTAAATATTACCAGGAAAAAAAAAAAGAGTTACTAGGAGTAGATGGCAAAAAATGCCACATGAAGCATGCAATCTCATGAATCTCTGTAGTATGTAAAACTCTCCTCTCAGGAGCACTATTGACATGTCCTGAGGAGGTAAATTACACATTCTACAGTGGGTGAACATTCAGAACTAGCATACAGAACAGTTATCTATTGTGTGCATCCATACATGCCTAGGGAAAAACAGGCACTCCCACTTTGTAGTAAAATGTAGGCTTCGCCTGAACAAAAACAGGCAATATTTATATTATATACATATGGATTGCGTTCTAAATTCAAAACTGTAGTACAAAAGGAAATACACTTTTAGATTTTTACAATACAAATTAACTGAATTTTATGTGTACAAAGAGCTAATACTAAGGATAGCGCATGTTTCAGTTTTATGAAAGCCTTAATGGACATTTCAAAACTTTTGTAAAATTCACAAGTCTGAGAATGTAGGAAATTTAATCCTGCAGAGCACTTAAAACTAACAGCTTTAGGAGAAAACTTCTAGACAAATTCTTCAGGAGTAAACCCTTGTTGCTATATTCAGTAAGCTCCCAAGAATAATACATAAACATCCTCTCCAGAGTCTGTAATCTGGATGATTGGTTTATGTACTTGTTTTATTGCTTTCTGCTTGATCTCTGTTACCGTATTATGTGTTTATAACTTCATAAACACACCACCAAAATCAGTCCAGCTGTCCAAGTTGAATGTCTTAGGTATACAATGAGATTTAACCAAGACCCTCTTCAAATTTCACTACAGCCTGTTCCCACTCCTTACACTATCCCTTGTCCCTGGTTCTGTGCAAGTTCCCCTCAGACAACTCATGCCCCTAAGTATTTCCAGGGGTGGTACTTTTATTAATTTAGGTCACAAGAGGTTTCTTTTTCTAGTTCATACAGTGTGATGTAAGGTAACATGGAGAAGGAAAGGGAGTTTTTAAATCAGGTGGTCATTAAGAATTATCCATAAGTGATCCCACAGATCCCAAGAAAAAGGAGAGGAGATAAGGCAACAGAAACTTCAGCACAGTCCTTAAAGTGAAAAGCCTGAGAAGGACAGGCAAGGAGACTGCTATTGCTGAGCCAGCCAAAACTGTGGTGGAGAGGCCATGGATGTCAAAGTACATACACAGGGTTTGGAGAGGAGGCCCCTGGAGATGTAAGCACGTGCCCAGCAGAGAGTCCAAGAGTAAAGAGAAAACAGAAGTAAGAAATACTATACAACCTTCTAACCTTATATTCATCTTCTATTGTTCAGAGGAAACATCAAGCATTTTAGAACTCCTTCTGCAAAGTCTCAGGCTATTTGCTGGAATGATCAGCATCCATGACAGCATGGATTATAAAGTGAACACCCACAGAAAGAATACATTGGGATATTTTCAAGAGTCTTGACAAAATATATAGAGTGAAAGTTCAGTACAGGTCCCATTGGCCTGGGAAACTTCTAGACCAGTCTTAAAGAGGGAAGAATAGGGACAGAAATGTAATGAGCCTTTCAGCAAAGCATGTCTAAAAATCTTGAATTAAATTGTTCCCACTCAGATAAAGTAGCCTCTATAGTATTATTTAAACTATTTACACTTTCTGTTCTTTCCCATTTTTTACTCATTGAGAATTTTTCTTTTACAGGAGGCAGAAAAGAAGTAGTGATGAACTGAAATTCAGAGCATCCTACATCCCCAACTCACACCTCAATAGGTAGCAAAAGCATAATAGTTCTTTGAGCAGCCTCTATACCCACAGCAGAAGTACCAATTTTGGCTTTTTAAAATTATACGTCCACAAAACTTTGTGATGTTTAAATTGACACTGGACAAAAAAATGCAGGTTAACCTTTTTTCTGGAATTCCCATACTTTCTCTCTCTGAAGCATGCACTACACACCCTTTCTGCTCAATGAATGCACAGGGGGAAAAAACATGCATGTACTTCTTCTTCCTAGAGAAATTCAGTACTGTGGTGGAATGGTACTCTCCAATTTAGTTCTCCCAAAGAGACTCTCCAAATCACACTGCTGCTTGCTCCCTCTCCCTCTCTCTCTGCCATCCTCCTTGCCCCTTGGGTGGCTGGAGAGGTGAACTGGAGGCCCAGAAGGTAAAGATCATAGGTTGAAATAACAACAATTTACTGGAAACAGCAATGAGACAAGACAATGAACAGTAACAGCAACAATATCAATAACAAAAGTGTACAAAAGAGAGGGTGATTTACATGTAAAATGCTCAATGACCCAACAGATGTACCCAGGTTTTTTCCCAACCAGAAGCCATGCCCTTATTCTCAGAAGCCAGAGTTACTTCCCCCCTGCCTGGTGATGAGGTGAGGTGGTATAGAATAACATTAGGGTCTGCCCATGTCCCCTCAGCCACATCCCCTCCTGGCTATTGTAAAAAATTAACCCCATCCTCGGCTGAAACCAGAAGAAATACTTAAGTGGAAAAGACTATTACCCGATCTGCACAGTGCAAATTTTCCTTTCCTCTGTGAATTCTTTCTATTTGATGACAAAATCACAAATAAAAAACCCCACAGGTACAAAGATGAGGAAGTTAACCATTAGAACTGTAAAAGTACCTCAAAAAAAAGGGACTAGCCAGTTCATCTCCCCTTCTTTAAAGCAAACCAGAACAGGATGCCTTGATTTGAAAAGTGCATTTCTAATCTGGCAGCTGCAGCTGTTTAGGCAAGTCCATATGCAGGTGCCTGACATTTGACTCTAAGGTCCCTGTCTTGCCACAAACAACCTTCCAAAAAGCTGTACCCTCCCAGGCACCACACTGTCAAATCACAACGATTTGTGCTAAGTTTCTGAAGAGAGACAAAGCACAGGCTTCTTAGTGCAACACAGATTTCAGCAATCCTAAGCAATGGGTTTTCATAGCAAGTTGGTTGAGCCAGTCCCAGACCCTTTGTGAAAGGAGATCTAGCCCACACCCATCTGAGACAGTCTGATTGTCCATGTTGTTTCCTATTAATTCCAGCCAAGTGCAGACAGAAACTGCTGAATTACATTTTTTGACTTTAAAAAGCAGCAGCAGGTCTTGGATGAGAGTTCATTCACAGTAGAGCAGCGCTACCTGAGGCTTTATATATACTTCCTGGTGTCTGTGTTGCAGAGTTGTTTGTGTGACAGTGACACAGAACTAAGATGAACAGTGGTGGTTGAAGAACTTTTGGATGCGGAAGAAGACAACCTTCAGAAAGTTGGATTAAGTAGATACCCATTCAAGTACCAGATGATTTATTAAGGACAAGCCTACCAGGTGGCTGCTCTCCTTCAGAAGATAGCCGGCTATCTTGGACTGACAAAAGAACCAGGAGCAACTAGACTAAGACTTGCCAACCAACTGTCGGTACTGCAGAAGTAGAAGATGGAAACTGTTGATACAGTGGTTTTACTATAGTTGGCAAATGCTGCTAATAGGCTTGAAGCACATTTGAGAAGCTTTCAGCTGTTCATACAAGCCTCAGTTGAGCACAACAAAAATACTAGGAATTGACAAAGTAATGACAATGATAAAATTCGAGAACATTTTATACTTCTCCACTGACTCCCTGAAGGGATATAACAGGACTGAAGTTTTCTCTAAGCTCAGTATCATCTCCCTCAGAGATAAACATCAAGCATAAAGGAAAGCGAATTTTTACCAAGAGGTAAAGCAAGTATATCAAGATATTTCCTCAAAATGAGTTGTAGCCCCTATTCACTTGCAGCTCACCAACAAATTAAACCACAGTAACATCTGTATATCAGAACAATTTTTTCCATCCACAAATACTTTTAATCAATTTTTGAATTCATGCAAAGTTACAGCAAGCAGAATTCAATAGTTTAAATACATACTGCTTAAAAGTTGTTTGCTTTAAAACTACCAAATTCTGGGGGATGCCTAGGTATTTTTCGCCCCAAAAAGCATGTTTAGTGATGGATAGCCTCGGTGAACTATTTCAGGGGTTCCTTGCTTATGCCGCAGAGTCCTGGATTTCAAGCTACATTTAACCTCACACTTGGCTCAAGTTCTTACCAACCTCAAAGGCCAACATATACTTCCTCTTTCCTTTCCATATTTCTTGTAAGACTGACCAGCTCATGCCTAGGCTTCGCGAACGAAGATTTGGGAAGGCTCTATCCACATTTGTTACAGGCACGCTGGTGGCTTATGAGGCCAATATGAGACAGACATATCCGACTGCAAAAGGCACAGCAGAAAGACTCCTTAGATGGTGTATTCTGCAAAACATGGTTCTTTCTGCGTTGCCTTTTCTCCTCGAGAGTGATCCTGCGTGTGTTCTCAAAGGAGACAGCTGCGTTATAGATGGTGTGTCTCCAGGCCTCCCGATTTGAGGCCAGAGTAGACCAGTTATGGTGATCGATATGGCCAAGGCTGAGATGTTGTTTCAGGGAGTCCTTGTATCTTTTCTTCGGGGCTCCTCTCTTGCGGCAGCCAGTGGCAAGTTCACCATAAAGCAAGATCTTAGGGAGGTGGTGGTCCTTCATCCTGGAGACGTGCCCTGCCTAACACAGCTGTGTTCTCAGCAACATGGCCTCTATACTTGAGACTGCTGCTTGCTCTAGAACAGATGTATTGGTCACATAATCTGACCAGTGGATGTTTAAGATTGTATGGAGGCAGCATTGATGGAAGAGTTCTAGGAGACGCAGGTGGTGGCGGGTAGATAACCCATGATTCGGAACCATACAGGAGAGTAGACAGCACAATGACTCTGTAAACACTGATCTTGGTACTTTTCTTCAAGTGTTTATTATGCCATACTCTTTTGTGGAGTTTTCCAAAAGCACTGTATGCCTTTGCTAACCTGTTGTCTATCTCTCCGTCGATCTTACCATCTGAGGAGATGAGGCTACCTAGGTAATTAAACTGCTGGACTGATTTGAGTTCTGATTGGCCAATGGTGATGTGGGGATGATGGGGGACTTCCTGAGGTGCAGGTTGATGGAGGACCTCTGTCTTCTTTAAGCTGACTTCCAGCCCAAAGAGCTCAGCAGTGTCTGCAAAGCAGGATGTTAAACGCTGCTGAGCTGCTTCTGTGTGGGCCACAAGGGCGGCGTCATCAGCATAAAGCAGCTCCCGGACAAGATGGTTTAAGGTCTTGGTGTGGGCCTTCAGTCGCCTTAGATTGAATAGGCTTCCATCAGTACGGTATCGAATGTAGATACTGTCCTGATCATCGAGGTCTGCTGTGGCCCTTTGGAGCATCATGCTGAAAAAGACTGTGAATAGGGTAGGAGTGAGAACGCAGCCTTGTTTCACACCATTCTTAATTAAAAAGGGCTCAGAAAGTGCATTGCCACATCTGACTTGACCGTGTTGATCCTCATGGAGTGAGATGATCATTTTAAGGAACTTGGGGGGACAACCTAATCATTCCAAAATCTGCCACAGACCTTTTCTGCTCACAGTATCAAAAGCCTTGGTGAGGTCGACAAAGGTTACATAAAGACCTTTGTTCTGTTCCCTGCACTTCTCTTGCAGTTGTCTGAGAATAAATACCATGTCTGTGGTGCTCCTGTTGGCTCTGAAACCACACTGACTTTCAGGAAGGATACCTTCTGCTATAGTGGGTATTAGTCTGTTCAAGAGTATTCTTGCCAGGATTTTGCCAGCAATGGAGAGCAGAGTAATACCACGGTAATTTGAGCAGTCTGATTTAATTCCTTTCTTCTTATACAAAGTGATGATGACTGCATCACGAAGGTCAGATGGTAGTTCGCCGAGTTCCCAACAGCGCACCACAAACTCGTGAAATTTGGTGTGGAGTGCAAGGCCCCCATGTTTCCAGACTTCGGGTGGAATTCCATCAACCCCAGCTGCCTTGCCGATTTTCACCTGCTGTATGGCCTTGAGGGTTTCTCCTAAAGTGGGAGCAGTATCCAATTCATACTTTACTGGTTGTTGTGTGATGGACTGAATTGCTGAGTCTTGGACTACACGGTTGGTACTGAAAAGAGTCTGAAAGTGTTCAGACCATTGATTCAGAATGGAGGTTTTATCTGTCAGAAGTGTTTGACCATCAGTGCTGAGTAGAGGGGTTTGGTCCTGGTATGTAGGCCCGTATGCTGTTTTCAAGGCCTCACAGAAACCTTTGTGATCACCTGTATCTGCACATAATTGAGTTTTTTCAGCTAGATCGATCCACCATTTGTTCTGGATGTCACAGAGTTTCTGTTGGAGCTTGCTGCATGCAAGACGAAAGGCTGTTTTTCTTGCGTGACAGGATGGCACTGCAAGGTGTGCTTGGTGGGCGGTTCTCTTCTTCCTCAACAAGTCCTGGATTTCTTGAGTGTTTAAGACTGATCAGCTAATCCTAAGGAAATGCTCTAACTTCCCTGATTTTTTTTTTATTATGCCCCAAATTTTCAGACTAGATTTTAATCAGTAGCAGTGGGATAAAATGGCTAATTATTAACAGGTTCTACAACTCCCTACTAGATTGTGCAAGGAAAACTATAGAAACCAAATATTACCATAAAAAAAAAAAAAAGGAAGCCCCATCACTGTGCCACCAATAATTCAACTGTCCAACAACTAAACAGCACAGTGAAGACATAATACAGAGGTTTAACACATTTTGTATGGTTATTCAATCATACCCCTCTCTGGAACAAATATCTTCACATTTAACAGGAGTAAATCATGACCATACAGGCTTTACTTTTACTAAGTACTGACATCCTAAACAAAATTTATCCTGCTTATAAAGAGGTTACTTTAAGAATTCATAATCATTATGCAGTTAAATAAAAGCCTGCATTACTTAAAATGAAAGATAACAACTAACCTATTCACATAGTCAGACATTCCATTAAAAATACAGTCCATATTCAATGGCAAAAATTATCTTGAAATAAACCCAATATATTCAGGATTTACCTTCCCATTCTGTTGGAAAGTCACCCATTTGATACTGATATGCTTCACGATTTACTGCTTCTACAAATCTTCTTTCTGGTATAATCCGCCCTATAGCAGAAAAAAGAAAGAAAAAGTCAATTACATATTTCCATATAAATTTCCATATAAGTTTATAATTGCTGATCATATTACTGTTTTGAAAGAACTGTATTTATTTACATGAGTGTAATGATATATACAAGATAAAAATGAAAGATTAAAATACTGAGAAAATTATTCCCATTTAGATGTCAATATGAAATGTTTGATTTCAGTAACTTCAAGAAAAGCTTCCATGTTCTACAGTTGACTTGGATTATTAATGACAAAAAATAGCACTGAAAGTTCACTGGTTAGCTTTGCAAATCAGTCGGGCCACATCGTCTCCAGTCACCGCTAACTGCCTCATGCATGTCAGCTTTTCCACACATGCCTGCAAACTAAATATTTTCTCTGCTAAAAACCAAAAACCAGTAGGTAGCAGTCTGATAACAAACACTCAGTATATTGAAAGGGAAGCCACTGTGGGGAATCTGAATCTACGTCTGGTTCTACTACTGTCAAAGAAAAAGAATAAAACGTTCAAACTGTAAGGTAGTACACAGCAGACTGATTGTCAGATATTAAGCTACTCTGTAGAGAAAGAGTATTTTAATTTGCTTTTTAAATTAGCAGGTACTGGAAAGATATGCAAGGCTGCCATTCCTCATAGGGAAAAAAAATCTTACAACATTCCCCAGGCTTCTTCCACCAGCTTTTTCCCTTCCTGGCAAGCTGATATGGAGAAATTTGACATTTTGAGGAAACACAAAGTAATATCTCCATAAAACATTTTATTTCATAATGAAGTGATTAATGCAGTTCATTCCTTCAGTATGCTTTCAACAAGTACTTCAACAGAAGTTATTTTAAAACTGATATCAGTTAGGACTTAGATTTCACCCATCTCTGATTAATAGCTAAACTTCACACTATTATTCATTATTAAGTATTTAATGCAGTAAAATAAGAACTTGTATAGAAACTGCAGTTCTTTTTCGAAGTACCTTCTTTAGCTTTACATCTTATTTTTAAGCAATGCAACATTTTTATTTTTTCAAGATATGCCATCAGGCAAAGAATATAGTGTAGCATACCTACATCCTCAAGATTAGATATTTTTAATCAGTGTTGAGAGATATATGATTGATACTTACTTGTTTTATAAGTATGTAACTCCTACATGCTGATAATACTATACTTCATACACTTGCTTTAATATATTTTTTCCAACAATACCATGGATAATTTCATTTTATAAACTATTTATCTACAAAGCAAAACAAAACTACAAAATTACTTTCTTCTCATACAGAAAATCTCCAGAAAAGCTGAAGAGGTGTCTAATTAGGTCTGATCCTATACAAGTCTCAGGATTACCACTCTTCTCCATGTTGGAAAGTTACTAGATTTTACTGCTAGAACAGCACCTTTTAAAAAACTGTCTATAACTTGAATACTACACTGTCTGAATAAATTGACATATGGAAAATTAATGAAGTGTATTTTTCTAACTGCTACCACAACTTGTGACTCGTGTTTTTAACAAAAATTGTCCACTTCTTATTCTGCTGCAAGCTTTCATAAAACATGTAAAAATTCATTCTGTAGATCCTACAGTCAAATCACACAGTAGAGCCAAACTCAGAAATTATTTCCCAAAATGTTATTTGGAATAGTTCTGGTGGCTTTTAAGCCTCTCTGCATTCGTGATGCACACACAACACTAATTAAACTAAAACTGTCTGATTTGCCTTCTTCCCCAGGTTTTTTTTGGCAGACCACCACTGTCAAATAATTTACATAGACTTGTCTACTCAAGATTACACTGAGGCCTCTTCAGTTGTAATTAAAACCTTTTATAGTTTAGGGAAGTGTTTTTTCCTGTTTAAGATTGACTATATTGACTGGTTTGCTTCATAATTATTTGTTCCCATGTTTTCAGATAAATACTGAGATCTTTGCTACGGCAACACAAGAAACTTCACTTGTAAGAGCATACATATGAAGCAGTTACAAGTAAGAACAGTTTAACCTCATTTTCATGTGATCACTGATCTTAGAAACGTTGAAGAACCATTAATACTTCAAGTTGGGATTATATATATAACACAGTATATTCAAAGACTAACAGCCAATAACTCCTAAAACAAACAGAAGATTACTTCAGAAAAAATTTATCAGATGTACAGAATAT
Organism: Pipra filicauda; assembly: GCF_003945595.2. NCBI lineage: Eukaryota > Metazoa > Chordata > Aves > Passeriformes > Pipridae > Pipra > Pipra filicauda. The sequence continues at coordinate 1,395,157 of NW_024104262.1, read as the reverse complement.
TCACATAGAATAATCAGATACAAAATCATTTACACAAAACACTGAACTAGCCAAATGCACATTTGCAGGAGTTACAAGCAGGCAAAATGGCCAAGAAGTCTTAAGTAACTGACAGATCTTTCAGCAAATGAGATAGTATTTACATATGTTAGATTTATATACTTTCTTATCACACATATTTTCTCCAACCCTTTCCATCACAATCTGAAAATCAATGTGTCATGACTGAAGTGAATTTGTATAAAAGCTCAAAAATAAAGGCATTTAGCAGAAGTTACACAGCCCGCTGGCATGACAAAGGGGTAGTCAAAGCCAGCCAGGAAATACTAATTGAAATGTGAATGGGTAGCAAATGAATTAATGCATTAGTTTCTAGATTTCTACAGCCTTATCTATAGCCTAAGAAGATTGTAAACTAGGTTATATTTGCAAAATAAAAAACATGGTTAATCATAGATATGCACAGATATTATAAAATTAATATTTTATTTTTCAGTCTCTTCTAAGGAAGAGCCTCTCTTCTACAGACAAAATATTCAGAGTATTCCCATTACAGTCACTAAATCTGATATATACATATTTACATTTAGAAAAACCCATTTAAGAACCTTTCAGATGAAAAAAAATAATGACTTCTAAAATTGTTCTGTTGTACAACCAAATCATTACTGTTCTGATATCAACTTCTTAACAAAATAAAAAAATATATCATCATGGCTGGGCTTTGTGAACGAAGATTTGGGAAGGCTCTATCCACGTTTGTTACAGGCACGTTGGTGGCTTATGAGGCCAATACGTGACAGACATATCCGATTGCAAAAGGCACAGCAGAAAGACTCCTTAGATGGTGTATTCTGCAAAACATGGTTCTTTCTGCGTTGCCTTTTCTCCTCGAGAGTGATCCTGCGTGTGTTCTCAAAGGAGACAGCTGCGTTATAGATGGTGTGTCTCCAGGCCTCCCGATTTGAGGCCAGAGTAGACCAGTTATGGTGATCAATATGGCCAAGGCTGAGATGTTGTTTCAGGGAGTCCTTGTATCTTTTCTTCGGGGCTCCTCTCTTGCGGCAGCCAGTGGCAAGATCACCATAAAGCAAGATCTTAGGGAGGTGGTGGTCCTTCATCCTGGAGACGTGCCCTGCCCAACACAGTTGTGTTCCCATCAACATGGCCTCAATACTTGAGACTGCTGCTTGTTCTAGAACAGATGTATTGGTCACATAATCTGACCAGTAGATGTTTAAGATTGTACAGAGGCAGCGTTGATGGAAGAGTTCTAGGAGACGCAGGTGGTGGCGGGTAGATAACCCATGATTCAGATCCATACAGGAGAGTAGACAACACTATGGCTCTGTAAACACTGATCTTGGTACTTTTCTTCAAGTGTTTATTACGCCATACTCTTTTGTGGAGTTTTCCAAAAGCACTGTATGCCTTTGCTAACCTGTTGTCTATCTCTCCGTCGATCTTACCATCTGAGGAGATGAGGCTACCGAGGTAATTAAACTGCTGGACTGATTTGAGCTCTGATTGGCCAATGGTGATGTGGGGATGATGGGGGACTTCCTGAGGTGCAGGTTGATGGAGGACCTCTGTCTTCTTTAAGCTGACTTCCAGCCCAAAGAGCTCAGCAGTGTCTGCAAAGCAGGATGTTAAACGCTGCTGAGCTGCTTCTGTGTGGGCCACAAGGGCGGCGTCATCAGCATAAAGCAGCTCCCGGACAAGATGGTTTAAGGTCTTGGTGTGGGCCTTCAGTCGCCTTAGATTGAATAGACTTCCATCAGTATGGTATTGAATGTAGATACTGTCCTGATCATCGAGGTCTGCTGTGGCCCTTTGGAGCATCATGCTGAAAAAGACTGTGAATAGGGTAGGAGCGAGAACGCAGCCTTGTTTCACACCATTCTTAATTAAAAAGGGCTCAGAAAGTGCATTGCCATATCTGACTTGACCGTGTTGATCCTCATGGAGTGAGATGATCATTTTAAGGAACTTGGGGGGACAACCTAAACGTTCCAAAATCTGCCACAGACCTTTTCTGCTCACAGTATCAAAAGCCTTGGTGAGGTCAACAAAGGTTACATAGAGACCTTTGTTCTGTTCCCTACACTTCTCTTGCAGTTGTCTGAGAACAAATACCATGTCTGTGGTGCTCCTGTTGGCTCTGAAACCACACTGACTTTCAGGAAGGATACCTTCTGCTATAGCGGGTATTAGTCTGTTCAAGAGTATTCTTGCCAGGATTTTGCCAGCAATGGAGAGCAGAGTAATACCACGGTAATTTGAGCAGTCTGATCTAATTCCTTTCTTCTTATACAAAGTGATGATGACTGCATCTCGAAGGTCAGATGGTAGTTCACCGAGTTCCCAACAGCACACCACAAACTCGTGAAATTTAGCATGGAGTGCAAGGCCCCCATGTTTCCAGACTTCGGGTGGAATTCCATCAACCCCAGCTGCCTTGCCGATTTTCACCTGCTGTATGACCTTGAGGGTTTCTCCTAAAGCGGGGGCAGTATCCAATTCATACTTTACTGGTTGTTGCGTGATGGACTGAATTGCTGAGTCTTGGACTACACGGTTGGTACTGAAAAGAGTCTGAAAGTGTTCAGACCATTGATTCAGAATGGAGGTTTTATCTGTTAGAAGCATTTGACCATCAGTGCTGAGTAGAGGGGTTTGGACCTGGTATGTAGGCCCGTATGCTGTTTTCAAGGCCTCATAGAATCCTCTGTGATCACCTGTTTCTGAGCATAATTGAGTTTTTTCAGCTAGATCGGTCCACCACTTGTTCTGGATGTCACGGAGTTTCTGTTGGAGCTTGCTGCTCCAACAGAAAAAAATATATACACACTATTTTAAAGACCTTCAGGAGCCCTAGACTGATTTTCACTGTTCACAAAACTGTTATTTGGAAAAAGTTTCCTGTTAACCTTCAAACAACTTTGTTTAACATGTACAGTTAGAATAGACTGTGGCACATATGATCAATGAAAGGAGAAATGGGACCATCAACAGGGAATGGGATGTTTTTGGTACCTAAAGTGAGCAAGAGCCCCTGCTGACTACAAAATATCAGCATGTTTTGCAGTCAGCAGATGGAAACAGGATTCCCCTCTCACGCATGCATGGAGCTACCTCAAACTGAATATCAGATGTTCAGGAGAACTCAGGACCAGGACTCTTTTAGCTTGCTGATTTGCTATGTCTGCATGGTAAGAGTTCATGGAAGAAACACTCTATTAATTAAAGACCTTTTTCTTAAATGCATAGACTGTATATGCAGCCTTTGTGAATTTATGACAAATGGCCTAAATTCCAGTTGCACAGCACTGCTGTAAACTTCAAGATGAAACAAGCATTTTCAAAGCATACCTATTTAGTGAAGTGTATGTACTTTGAAGAGACTATATTGTACTTCACTTACTAACAGCATATCATTTCATTGTCAGCAACACGACATAAACATCACCTACTCAAACCAAGGGTTTCTAAAGTTTTTTTTCAGCAGTTATCTCAAAACACTCATGGAACAGATGCCCCATTTCTTTCCCGTTTGGTAACCACCAAACAAACTAGCTTTTGCTATATGTGAAGTACTTAAGTTAGCAAAGCAATGGGACTATGAGCAGTTCTTCAGGCAAAGAAAAGAAGAACTACTTCTCTAGAGGTAACAAACGTAAATTATTTTTCTATAAGCTGCAGGAGAAGCCCATCACCTTCAGAGCAAGATACGAAGTTCTCATCTCCCCTGGAGAAGCAGGAAAAAAGGTTAAGTGTGAAGACATTGAAAAAAGAACCCCTTTAAAGGTGAACATTATTTTGTGAAAGCTGATATCCTTCTTTTGCATAGACTTTTAGCTGAGGGAGTCTGTCTTCATGTTACCTTGTGGTCAGAATTCCAATGTTTCTGTAATAATTATTTTTACCTTAGAAAATACGTAAATATTTAAAAATAATATCTTTTTCCCTCAAAATTACAATTTTATTTTTTCCAAATTTATATTTCTAGGAAGTTAATTAACTTTTGCTGAGTGACAAATTAATAACTTCCATTAGTTCATTATATTTATTCAATACAATACATCAATACAAAATACAAGAAGTTAAATATTTGCACCTAACATACAGACATAATTATATTTTCTCCAATAATTCATACACTTGAAGTCATCTAAAATGCTTTAGGCTTTGTAAAATCATAACAGAAACTCATTTCAACTTTTAAGACCAGCAAGCGAGGCCCCAGACTGCTTTGTTCTACGGTTCTGATTTCTACTAACCTCAAAATAATCAGGATCAGTGATTTCCATTTTTACAGTGATGCAGGATCACGCAATATTAAACTTTTTAAGTGCTGAATCAGCAAGTCCCAAAAAACTGTAAGGACTAGGCACTCGGGGTCAAAAATCTTGTTTCCATTTTGCTATTTATATTTACATCTTAACAACAATACATTTGGCTTTACAGAGCTTGTCGGCAAGTATTATTTTAATTCCAAAAGAGGATATGTTTCTTCAGATTTCTGTTGAAACGAAGCCAGGGTGATTGTTCCATTTTTGGGAACATGCTCCATCAAAGAAAAAGACATACGTGCAATACAAGCATCACAATTCCCAAAAGAATTGCCAGCTGACAATGACAGTAACTTTCTCGAGGATCAGTGTCCATGGTGTTTATATATGTTCACACAAACCTTATGTTTTGAAAACCTGCTGTATCTGAGACTGTGGTAATTAATTAAATACCATTTTACTGAGAAGCAATTTCCTTCAATGGACAGACAAAATCCCTCTGCTAAATGTCCATTGTGATTCTAGTCCCTAAGCTCTCTTAATCTGGCAGCAGGATGCACCACCATCAGTTCCCAGTCCGTGCTCTCATCTATGAAGCCCAACAGATACTATGTCTTTACAAAGAACCTCTGTTCTGTAAATGGATCTACAATAAGCTTACCAGAATTATTCAACATTCTTTTTTTTTCAAAACGAAAATGTAAATGATACTAGTACAAATGACAGTTCCTTGGAGAGCTGATGGATGCTCAGTGCTCTGGCATGCAGAAGCTTTCTCCCAACTGTTCTTTTGATTTCTTTTGGTCTATCTGATTCAAGACACAGTTTCCTACCAATTACTGTCAAAATGTGAATAAATTCAAGAATGAAGTAATGAATATTTTTAAAATGTATGAAAAACAGCTTAAAATGGGAACTTACCACATACAAAGGGAATTTAGCGAGCAGATAGAAAGTGCACAATAACCTGTACTCTTATAAATAAAAACATAATGCAGGAAGATGAACAAAAAGGCATCCACACAGGGAAGAGAAATGAGCAAATGACAGCAATGGTACAAATGGTAAACAAAATGAAAAGAAAGTCACAGCTGTGGAGAACACCTATTAAGCAATATGACCAAACACAGCAGTGTTATGGACTGGTCTGGATGATTAATTACATTTCAATTATAAATCATTTCCAAACGCTCATTTACCACTTTTCCATTTTCCATTTCCATTTTCCAGAATAAAAGGAATTATTACAACTAACTGCACATATATTCTCAAACTACTAATGCTATTTTTGATCTTTAGTACATTTTAATGAATTTTACAAAAGGATTTCAGGTGTGAGATTTGTAAAGGAAATTCAGTCTTATACAAGGTCTGAAGACAATTACAGCTAATACTGTGCATAGCACTTGAAGAATTAAAGAATACTGGTACTGCTGTTTTACTGTGTTTCCTTTCTTTTGCAGAGGTTAGGGAAGAATGCTCATGTATTTCAGCCACAGTCAACACAAGACTACAACTGCAGAAAAGTCAGCTAAAGTCTGTGAAATTTATTACCCACTTCATGTATATGCATATCCTAACACCCTTAAAAAATTACTCTTTATTGTAAAATTTATATGCCACTCATTTTATTATATGAATTACAGAATCAGTCTTTGAAGCTGCACTTGTACTACAAGACAGCACATTTTAAGAACATAAGAAAAGGCATCTGTGTGAATACAACCCCACCTATTCCTTTCACTAACAGAAGTCTCACAAACACAGACTCAGATGAAAAACTGGGATGCAGATATATCAATAGAACACAACAAATAAACTCCTGCTGTAGTTAAGTTGCTTGTTCACATCTACAAAGTAATTACACAAAAACTCTTGCAAAGTTCACATCTGAGCAAAATGTGAATGAACAGAGGTCCCAATATTTCAGGCACTGCAAAAAGGTGGAAGTGGTCCCCCTCTAAACATGGCAACATGGCTCTGAAGTTGATGGTGTTGTTGAAAATCAAGAGTAGAACAAGATTAAGCTCCTGACCCCTCTGCAAATGTCACAGTCAATCAGGAGACACACTGAATGCATATATTGTGTTCAGAAAAGCCTCTTGGGTCATCCGGCAGGGGAAATACTACTCTTCATGGGTTGAAATACAGCTTTAGGAAGAACACAAGAAATACTGTTGTGAAAGCTCAAGAAGAAAAGGTACTGGCGGGACAGGGGTGTACATGTGCAAAGGACAGAGCCAAAACTTGATGCAGACTTCCCAGGAAGTCTGTGGGACCCTAGCAGTCTACCTGGCACTTCATTGACATTTTTAGCTAGGCTGATGACAACCAAAATGCCATTTTGAAAGGAAGGTTGATAAAAGGGAATAGGTTAGCATGGATTCAGAGGGACAGCCAGGTAGGCAAGATCAGGGGGATCTAAGCAAAGAGCAAAAGCTCTTCCTTGGAAAAAGAAGAAGCAATTTCAATAAGACAGGATAAGTGACTACAGCATGACCCTGAACAGGCAAATAGTTTGTAGGGATGTTTGTGAAGTGCAGCCTGCTACAATAAAGAAAATACTGAAAGTTCAAGGAAATAAAATACCTAACAAAGACTGAAATAAATGTACATATCAGTAGAGGCTGCCAGGGTTGCCAAAAGAGAAAATATTTTCCATTTCATCATAGATCTGGGTCAAGCAGGAAGTTTTGTACTTTATAAATAATCTCATGGCTAAGTCCTGTGAGATGAGGCAGTCAGGGTCGACACAACCACGTGAAGGGGTAACAGGGACTCCTTTCCCTCAGATCTCAGAAAATAGCACCCTAAAGGGCCATGATAGCACAGACCCCAGCATAACAAATAATGCTACTGCACCCAAGGGCACTGCTGCCCAGCTGACAATATAACCATAGGCCTGGCAGCCAAAGAGCAGGATCTGGCAACCATCTTTTGCATCCTGATATTTTACGTATGTTTTTTTTTTTTAAAAAAAAAAAAAAGACTAGTAGGTTCCTAAACCATATTTTAATTTTTAAAAGTAAAATTAAAAATACTTTACTACAGTTTACCACACTTTACCAATTTAATCTCTAAAATGCAAGTTCTCAGAAATAATGACATTATTATAGAGATTCTCATTATTGTAAAATTATTCAATTAACCTCATTAGCATTCTAACTCATTCCTTTCTGGTGTGAGCAGCTAAGATATGTGATACAGTAAGAAACCACTCTGATATCAAACCTACCAACTCGTGTCTAGCTATACAAAGGCACAACTCTGCATTGTCCAGCTATGGAGAAGTCACTTTTCAGTTTCTGCAACACTGAGGTGTCTACTGACCTCAAAACTTATTTTTATTGACCTTGCAAGACATGACGGAACTGCAGCATAGGATGGCACAGATGCAGACCACGGACTATAAGGAAAAGGCTTCTAAGCACAGCTCGGTGGGTGCATCTGCCTTGCTGTGCCTGGGAGTTGCATGAAGAAATCTCCCAACACCAAGATGAATGAAAACAGCTAACCATTAAACTTTTCCATAGTCTTAAGATGCACAGGTATTTTGAAACAAAGTTGTCAAGGGACTTAGAATCTCTCAAAGCTGATAACAATTCTTCTATCAAAAAAGGACATACTTCAGAAGTATTTAACTTTTTCCCCCTCCTGCCCTGATCCTTTCACAAAACCAGAAATAGACAGAAATATACAAAACTTTCTAAATAAAAAAGACAAATTTGTTCAATTCTGTTATAGCATTTGTCTCAATGTCATTTCTTACTAATTGTTTTGACAACATGGATTTATTTTTGTGAATGCATGTTTGTTTTTTAAATGATCAATAAAATGAGACTTGTTATTTAGAAAAATAAATTCAGATCTTACACATCCTCTCCTATCTATGTGTGCGTATGAATGAGAGGGAGAAAGTAAAGATGAGATTTTCACCCTTAGGAGACAACCTACTTTAGCGTATTTTAATACCATTAATTTTTTTATCCTGGGAATTTATTATAAAATCAAATTATTTCTATGATAAATATTCTATAATTACCAGTAAGAATCTTATTTTTCAGTTTAAGGACACTTTTGATTTGCAGTTGCATTTTACATATGTGCAGATGACTAAATGTGTATTTCAATATCAAAATTCGGACATTCCTAGTTCAAATCAATTAAACTGAAAAATCTTTCCCTTCTGGCTGCCTATATTTCTCTTTAATCCTGGTCAGTATAAGACCTTACTACAAGTAATTTGCTACTATAAGGCTGAGGAAAAAATGCCAGCCTCACAATTTTTGTCATTTTTTCCCCCACTTCCCCTGCAGGCTGCTACTGTTGATGGTCTTTATGGAAATATAAATTCAACCAGCAGCTGCAAATTTCATGAGACATCCATCTTCATGCTGAATTTCTAAATGAGTGTCATAACAATCTGTAGATTTCTCCTTGATGAAACACTTTGAATTGTAAATTTCTGCAATTTTCTTATGTTAGAATTTGAGCTGCACTAAAATAGAGCCAGCCCAGATACACTCCCTGCCAGCTTGAGACAAGTAATTTTTCTCCTCATTATCTCACTCTACCATTGAAAGGGTTCAAAATAATCCATGCAAAATTATCTGTTTCTTTTTTATTTTACATAAAAAATTAGATATAATTTTCTGTTCTTTTTAGAAGAAAATAGAAAGGCCTTCAAAACATTCCAAATGCTCTCAAATCAGTCATTTGAACCCACTATTGATTTTACAGTATTTTGCAGTGATAAACCCCCAGAAATTAATTAGTTTCAATACAACTTAAAGAATTTTCTATAGTGTCAAAACAGTTCACAGAGACAGTGTCTTCTAAAACTCAACTTACATTATATGTTGATGAAAATAGAAAACAGATACATAAATTACCAAAATCAAAACTTTAGTAGAGTTTTGAACAGTTTGTTCTTTCCTGAGTACAGTAAAGCAATAAGTTTCTCATTTGGTTATTGTTTCTTACAGTACCTTTAAATGTACACACAGCCTACCAAGCATATTATAGCAGTTCAAATATTTTGCTTTAGAAAAACATTTGTTTCTCTCTTCTCTAGACACTGACACAAAATATGTAAAACAACACCACTTTTCCAATTTGCAAGCAAACTAAATATTTCTTTATTATGTAGCAAGGAGGTAAGAAGAAGTCACAAAGAGAAATTCACTAATAAAGATGATTTATCTATTAATGTAGTTAAGAACTGACTTCCTATTTGTTTTCTTCTCTCCACGGATGAATGTTATGGTGGGGTGGGTGGGGAGTTTACTGACCTGTACTTTACCATCACTGAAAAGATTGATACTCTTCTCTTCTGGATGTTTCAGTACAAATACCACATTCCAAAACACAAGACTGTCTTTCAGTTTATACAAAATTCAAAGGGGCATCTTCTTTTTGTATACATCAATCCTTCAGTTAATTATCAGAATGAGGGAAGAAACCTCAAAGTGAGCTACAGAATAATTGCCTTGCAGAAGACTTTCAATGTACTGAGCTTTTATCACTTAATATATCACTATATCATTTCTTTGGTCAAGTTGTCTCCTGTTTGCTGGCAACTCCCTCAGTTACCTGCCCTGCCTTCTGTTTTATGGGAACTGGAATGACCTAATAGTTGACCATAATTCCAAACCCTCAAAACTGATCTATAAAACTTCCCAGATTGCTTTCTTAAGCTTGAGTATAACTTACTGATTTAAAAGACAGTAACTATGTGGGAGCACCAGTCAATATCAAAAATCAGGTTAGTCTCAAAAAAAGGCCCAAGCAGCTGCAGAGTGACTTGGACTACTTAGGTGAAATCTTATGCTCTGGCAAACAAGGAGGTCAAATCACTCAGAGAAAAATTACTGGGCTCCCTTTTAAACTATTCTTATTAAACTGACCCTTATAAACTTGCTATTATTAGAATGTTGTCTGCTGATCATGACAAAAGAGCCCTCAACTTTTCTGAAAATGTTATTTCAAGGGAACTCTGGTTTTGTTTCATGTGAGGCAGATGTTCCATGACACATATGGTTTCCATGAACAAGTTTTAGCTACAACTTCTGCTAGGGTAGATGTAAGAATGGTAATTACTGAATGTATTATAACAGCTTTTGTTATAACAGATTCTTGAACATTATTTGGTTATTTTTATCTGTGGAGCCTGCCAGAAAGGAAGGGATGCATAACAAGACAATCTGGTTCTATTTCTCAAAATATCCAGAGTACTAATGATAGAGCTTGCTGCAATATATGCAAAGTACAGGAACCAAGAATCCATCCTAATTGTATTAATTCACTATTATTGGCCTCTTGTTCCTATTCGATTTTAGGGTTTAACTTTGTTCTTCCTTATTTCAAAACCTCACCACTATTTCTCAAAAACAATTACTTCTATTTTATCCATATCCTCCAAGTTCTAGGTTTATTAGCGCACAGAGTGTTGAAGCACTTCCAAATGGAGCTGATAAAATTTCCATCTAACATTAAAGTGCAGAATTTTCCAATTTATAAAATAAAATAGATTATGTTGTAAATTTTAGATATTATACTTTAGCGATAAAACATTCTTGTACACAATAATTGAATTTCTCATTGTATGTTAATTGGACCAATACTTAAATATAATTCAAATTATACTGAAAGCTACTGCCTTCTAAGAAGCAGATGCACAATCTGAAAGCCAATGAATTGAGAGCTGCAGAGATTATGCTGACATTTTTATATCACACTATACATTTATGCAATACTTCAAGCTAAATGTTAAATAAAAAATACGCATTAATGAACCGTGGGTTAATTTGAGAAAATAATGTACATTCCCTACTTGGTAGAGGAAAAAAAAATAAAAACCACTGCAGCATAAGACTCTCCTAAATCTTAAATGCCTATTAATTTCTCTTCTCTTCCCCTCTCTGAATTGCTTTGCTGATTCCAAGAGCAGTTAGAAATGGACAGAATCCTAAATATCAATCATCGTTCAATACTAAAGCTCCCACTGAAAAGCACTTTCCTAAACTTTTCAGTCCCTCTAATTCCATTTCTTTCTAACTATATTCATTATGAGAAAAGTTTCCGATTTGATACAAGATTTGCCCCTCTCACCTTATTGCCATCGTATATTTATTTGGCCTTTCATAACATTTCCTCTATATAGTCTGTCAACAACACTGCTTTCAAAAAAACTCTACCATACCATTTCTTTCTGTAGTTATATTTTCTCGCTACATTACTTCATTGGCTTCCACCTTTTTCTGTTGTGTCATCAAAATGAGCTAGAAAGCTCCAGCGCTACAGCATTTGCAGCAATTGTTTTAACAGCTGCTCTCAGAAACATGTAACTAATAATTATCTTGCTGTACTTACAAGGCAAGTGCCTCATGGCACTGGCTGTCCTTCATTCCCTATTGTCTTTCTGTGTTTCACCTCTGGAGACACTGCAATCTTTGCAACACAAACATCCTTCAGACAAATATTTGTTGTACAGATACTACAATATAATGCCAATCACTTTTACTTTTTCTTTCTGATACAAGTTACTGCTAAGCACTGTCCACAGTTCTGTGAGCTTACTATCAGGGTTCACCCATATCATACATAAAAACACATTCTTCTCTTCTAAGAATTTAAAGATTTGCCTCCTTCCGTCTTAAGATGTCTCCCTCTGACACCTCCAGATATATGTATGATCTTGATACTAAAATCAGCATGTCTAAACCAGGTCTTGTTATCCTCCCTTTCCACATAATCATGATGAAGAATGCCATCAATATCCTCCTTTCTTTCTGATATTGTTTTAGAACTGAAGCTCTCTTGCCTCTATAATCAGGATTTCTCTCCAACGTATATGTTCTCTTTGCATAAGATTTTTTCAATAAGACTTTCCTGATTTCCCACACTGCTAAATCTGCCATGCAGGCACAACTACAACAACGTAATTTTCTCCTGACTTGGCATATGCATCCTACCCTACTCATCCTACCCTACTCATGAATTTATAACACTGCTGCAACAATTGTTTTTCTAGTCAGGAACTGTGAGCAATTCAATTGTGTCTTTAGACACTTTACAGGTTTTCTATTTTTCACTTCAACTACAAGCTACTTTATTTTCAAACTCCTCTGCAAGTTTCTTTCTATAACCTGAGACAGGTAGACTTCTATGACATATGGATGTGTACCAATCAAGCTAAATTTACTTTCTTCCCTTGGCCAAATGGGAGAACTCTTCGTCTGGTATTGACAAAGAGCTCCTTGGAAGCATTACCTTACCATCGCACTGCATCTGCACAGACCGCATAGACTGATTAGTAGAGAATCCACTGGCAGAAACTTTCTATAAAGTCTATTAAAATACTCAATTTGATAATCTCTTCTGGTGACAGGGTTAAATGGCTTCTTTCAGGACTGAAAAAAGTATTTAATACACCTGTCAAAAACCTGTGATCATAGTAACAAATCACACTAAACTTATTATTTCAGCACATAAAAAAATCCATGTTTTGTTCTAACACAAAACAAAAATGAGAATCTCATCCGTAATCCTACAGAAACACTAAAGATTAAGCTACACAAGAAGGGATGTGCTCCTAGGTTCCCACACTCAGAGTCACCAATCTCCCACCTCACTTTTAGCTCAAAGGTTCCACCTTCTTCCTTTGTCCCAGCTTCATACCTCATGGGACCACATGCTCAGCTTTTTCAATTGAGTTGAACTGGCACAGCAACAGGTCTCATGAATGCTACTGCCAGCTTGAAGGACAGAAAGTAAAGGAAGAACAAGATCTCTCCCTTTCATCAATGACAGACTTCTGTTAATCAAGAGAGCCAACCTCATTTCACCTTCAAGTTCACAAGAGATTCTGGCTCCATTTTTTTGGACATTATCCCATGCTATTACATATCTGGGTCAGACCCAAATCTAGGAGCTGCCCATCTTCCAACTCTGGCACAGAATCTGCTTACACAGCATCTCATTTCAATTTGAGAATATTGTCAGCTCTGCAGACACCAAGGTCAAGTGAAGAAGGAGGGCAAGAAGGTGCTCCAGGTGTCAGAATGGAGATTCCCCTGCTGCCCATGATGCTTTCTCTCTGGATATCAGTGACTGGATGTGACCCTATTTCAAGGACTTCAGTTCTCTTAAAGTCTATTGTGGCTAGTATGTTCAGCTCCTCAGACTTTGCAGTGGATATCTTTTCAATCTGCCTTTCTGATTGTAGTTCTCTGGACCAACTTTTCTTCATCCCTGAGTTTGATATCCCTCTTACAGACACAAAATGTCAATCACTACATAAGCTTCTTAACTTCCAAAGCTTGTGACATTTTCAATTCCTACAGCACTGACCACTGCCTGCACAAGTCTGCCAGAATCCGCCCCTTCTTTGACCTCTTCTCATCAGAAGCAAATTTCATACTGACTGCAGTTCCCCTCGATGGTGCTTCCAGATCATCTAGATGAATGAGGATAGTCAAATCAGTCCTTCACTTCAAGGAGGATGAAATGATAACATGTTGCATTTCATATGCACATGGTCGTAAAGAAGGGACATTTACTGCCGTGGTGCGAAGAGGGGATGGGACACGAGGAAGGGTGCAAGTAGAATCCTTTATTGACACGTGCACGCGATCTTTTTATGAGCTCAGGAGGGGAAAGGGCCAGAACATAGGGCAGAGCATGAGACAGACAAGCGGGGGAACAAACCAGGATAGGGACATGGGCAAAAGAGGGAGGAATGTGGGAGGAACCAGGGAGAGAAGGGGCGAATGGAGGCTGTCCCCTCTCTGCAGCTTCTCCAGCCAATCCGCAGGAAAGCAGGGGAGCGGACAAGCCTGAACATGGCCGGGAAGTACAAATTCTGGGGAAGCACACAATGTGTATATACATAATAACTGTAAAGTCTGTATCATAAAGTCCTTTCAATCACTGTACATCTTTTTCCACTTTTGAGATTTTCCCCATTCTAATTCCTGGTCCTTCACAATTTACAAATTAAGATCTCGTTCATCTCCCTATTTCACAATTTCCTTTCCCTCAACCTGTCACACTCATTTCTTGGTGTACTTCCTTTCCATGCTATCCCTGTATCCAGAAGCTGAACATGAAACTGATTCTTCCCTCTCCTCCAAGCAAAGCAGTTCTTTGCAAATCTGACCTTAAGACTATCAAGCTTCTGATGACAGCAACTTTATTTAGTATTCTAAAGATCTATAAAGAACACAAGAAACTTATCATACAAAGTAGAAGTCAGACCTAATTCTTTACCACCTTCTCTATTCTTTAGGAGAAATTAAAAAGGTTACAGTGGCCCACAGGGTAGCATGCCAACCTTCATGTTTAAATCTCTTTTACTATGGTTTCTCAACTGCACTCTTTTGTTCAGCTCTTTGTTATTCCATTCTATCTTCCCTTTTAAAATGAGAGTGTAGCCCCACTACTTTTATTTAAATGCTTTAATTTTCTTTGTAGTCTTATTTTATAATAACAGTTTCTAAAAAAAGATATACCAAATTAGGTACAAGCAGAAGTGGACACATAAATTTTTTACATGAGAATCACAATCCACAAAGTATGTAGACAGTATTTATAATCTTGTTAACCAAAATTCATTTAAGTAATGCACTGAAATTAATTATACAGACATATTAGAAAAAAAACGTTTCCTGTACTGGCTACTGACACACTTGCACTCTCTTCCAGGTTAAATCTGTTCTTTAGTTTCTTAATACAATTTCAAACCCTAAAACCTTACACAGAGTGGGTGATTTGTTCTTCCTATGCATATTAATGATGGATTTTTTCCCTCCTTTGGAACCAGAAACGTAAGTTGAATTCTCCTCAAAATAATGAAACTAAAAGGCATAGAATTTAGTCATAAAGTAGGCATAATGCCAACAATCCTGATAGATATGATGATCATGTTTGCAACACACTCAGCTCTCTTACTCTCAGCTCTACAGGTGGCAGCTGTTCAAATCAGCATGATTAACAAACTCTGCTAAGATTATTCCACCTATTAAAAACAACTCTCTTTCTAGCACTGCACTGCTTCTTTCTCTATACGCTACAGAAAAAAGTTATTAACACGAGGAAATTTCTAAAGAAGTATTCTCTTTGCTATCTGATTTTTTGGCCATCAGAGACCTAAAAAAAAAGAAACCCACACCAAACCATCCTGTCTCCACACGCCTCTGCTGAAAGAATCAACACAGGTTTTCAAGCCAAAACCACAATAATTAAAAGTTACAAATGTACAGCATATAAACCTTAATACCAGCAGGCAGAATTTAACAAGATCAGCATCTCAGTTTAATACTAATATACACACTGAAGAGCAAACCTGGCTGTAGCAACAGATAATATGCAAGTTACTGCCTGTCTGTATGACTACTTATTGCTATTCCTGGTTTTGCAAGTCAGAGAGATTAACATACCATGCCTCTTGTCAGTTCACTTCTGGCAACTAAAGGAAAAGCACATGGAAGAGATTATTATGAGTGCCATCACATGGCATGTACAGGACAACCAGGGGATCAGGCCCAGCCAGCAGGGTTTAGGAAAGGCAGGTCTTGCTTGATCAACCTGATCTCCTTCTATGACCTACCTAGTGGATGAGGGAAAGGCTGTGGATGTTATCTACCCAGACTTCAGTAAAGCCTTTGATACTGTCTCCCACGGCATTCTCCTGGAAAAGCTATTAGCCCATGGCTTGGACAGGTGCACCCTTCACTGGGTTAAAAACTGTCATGATGGCCAGGCCCAGAGAGTGGTAGTGAATGGAGTTACACCCAGTTGGCATCTGGTCACAAGTGCTGTTCCCCAGGGCTCAGTACTGAGCCCAGTCCTGTTCAATATCGTTATCGATGACGTGGATGAGGGGACCCTCACTGAGTTCACAGATGACACTAAGTTGGGTGGGAGTGTTGATCTGCTGGAGGGTAGGAGGGCTCTGCAGAGGGATCTGGACAGCCTGGATACATGGGCTGAATCCAATGGTATGAGGTTCAGCAAGGCCAAGTGCCAGGTCCTGCCCTTGGGCCACAACAACCTGCCACAGGCTGGGGCAGAGTGGCTGGAAAGTTGCCTGGCGGAAAAAGACCTGAGGGTGCTGGCTGACAACAGCTGAACATAAGCTAGCACGTGCCCAGGTGGCCAAGAAGGCCAATGCCATCCTGGCCTGAATCAGCAATAGTGTGGCCAGCAGGACCAGGGAAGCCATTGTGCCCCTGTACTGGGCACTGGTGAGGTTGCACCTTAAGTCCTGTGTTCAGCTCTGGGCCTCTCACTACAAGAGAGACATTGAGGTGCTCGAGTGTGTCCAGAGAAGGGCAAAGAAGCTGGGTAGGAGTCACAGTCTTATGAGGAGGAGTTGAGTGAGCTGGGGTTGTTCAGCCTGGAGAAAAGGAGGCTCAGGAGTGACCTTATCACTCTCCACAACTATGTTAAGGGAGGTTGTGGCCAGGTGGGGATCAGTCTCTTCTAGGCAGCTAGAGACAGGATGAGAGGACATAGTCTTAAGCTGCAGTAGGGGACATTCAGGTTGGACATCAGGAAGAGTTTCTTCACAGACAGAGTTGTTAAGCATTGGAATGGGCTGCCCAGGAAGGCTGTGGAGTCATCATCCCTGGAAGTGTTCAAGAAACAACTGGACACGGCATTTAGTGCTATGGTTTAGCTGACACAGTCAAATTTAAAATCAAATTTAAAATCAAATCAAAGGTTGGACTCGAGGAACTCAGAGGTGTTTTCAACCTTAGGGATTCCATGATTCTATATCACTGCAACTAAACACTGATTTTTCATATGTTAATGCTTTTGTAATCTGCAGTGAGCTCTTCAAAGTGCACTTGCTTTTGCTGCATAACGTACCACCCAGATTGAAAAGCTATTTTGTCATTCCACAATTTATTTCTGTATAAACACACATACACACAACTACTTTAGAGGTAGGTTGTTTATTCCGTAATCGCTCCAGAAAGTAATACTCAGCTGTCAATGCTTGTTGTTCCTGAAACAACATTGCCACCACCTGGATAAGCTTCCAACTGCCAGGTATTGCTGGACTATGAGTGTGTGTATCTAGAAAAAAACTTTCCTATGTGAAAAAAACACAAACCACCAAACACTTTCTCCATAGGCTTATTTTCACATCCAAGATAATTAAGTCTTCTAAAATTTTGTTTTCTATTTGTTGATCAAAATTCAAGTTCTATGTTTCATTAGTTTCTTAACATTAGGCATGTAAAACTAAAACAAATGTATCATCTTTCCAGCAACATTTGAAAAACTAGTTTGCAAAACTACCTTTTATGTTCAGTAATATTCTGTACAATTACCTGCAACACCCAATAATCAGCTTACAAATGCTTCATACTATCATAATAAATTTCTGCCTCTTCCTCAGATATCACTCCTGTTATCCAGAAAGCTAGCATTCAGAGTCAAAAGAAAACCATAGCTCTAACCTCAGAAGATATGCTTTGGAGAGATGTTGCTCCTTCCACTCTCTTAAGCATCATAAATTACAGGGATAAATTACATCATCACATTACAGGAATGTTTCAGTCTAGTCTTCAATAAAAAACTATATTTTATAGCATACTTTTAAGAAAAGTAGAAATTCTCTACACTTCTGATACACAGGAAGGCAACAGGCCACTTCCTAAAACAGAAAATAAGGAATTACTAAAACTAGCACCGAGGATTCCTTTAATCTCAACAGAACCATAAATCTTTCTAACTTTCATAAAATGGTGTATATACTTCTATCGAAGTCTGCATTCAATCAGATTTAGGACATCTTACATGTATTATGCAACTGAATGCTTAGTACTTTTCCTTATACAGATTCTTCTTTATTTGCACATTTCTGGTTTGTTGAAAACTTTGTTCACAAGATACAGGCCTTTTATGCAAATGTGAGCGGGCATTTCACATGAAGAAAATGTTTCTCACAGTAGTCAGTGCTTGCGTTCAATTATTAGCAACAAAATTTACACCTAAAACTTGGTAATGCCACTTGTATTTCTAGATATATTTATAAGGTATTTATAAAGTACCAAGAAACTTTGGCTTACCAGTTTCTTTATTAAAGTTCGCAGGATCAGCTCAGGCCACACATGGCCCCCTAGTGCAGAGCTTATGCAACATGCAAAAACCTATGGAATACAGAATGCTTCGGGCTTTATCCAGCTGTTCCTGGTAAGCTGCAGGTCCAAAACAAGTCAAACCTGAGTCTGCTGTTCCCCCAAAGGTAACCTCAAAACTTGAACCATGTTTTTAACACTGACACATAATCTTTGAAATCAACTACCCTCTTGATGATGACCTACTGTTCTTATAAAAATTTGCATATGCTGGTACTTCACAGTACTCATTTTAACTCTTAGTCATTATAATAGATGAGAGAACAAACGAAGAAATTGAAAAAGTTTAAATAAAAGCTGCTCATCAATCAGCCTTTCAAAAAAAAAATTATATACCACATCTGAAGTATTTAGTGCCTCATCTTCCTGCATTTTTTAAATAAACCAGTTACTAAGAGTTTTTATAAATCATTTTTAATGAAAAATGGAACCAGCTATTTCCAGTAAGATATATTTGGTTGTAATAAACTGTATGAGGAATTTGTTTTGCAATTTAAAAAATATTTTCTGCAGAAAGAAAAATTAATCATGTACCAAAGCCATGGCAATGCCATGACAGTATGTTATATAATAAGAAAAAATAAATGAATTATGTTGATAAATCTAGTCTATTTAGTGAAATACTTGTCCAAAATACTGAAATGAGTCATCAATCAGTACTACCCAATTGTCTATTCCCATCTTTTATCACACCCAGTTTAAGACTGGAAACTGAAGAGTCATTTCTGAGTTAATGAGCTATGCTGGATGTTCCTCTAATGACAAGCATAGTGTAGTTGTACTATTTAATCACTGTCATCACTTTAAGGTAATCTTGTAAAAAAACACCACTTACAGAATGTCATTAAGCACAGAATCATCTTTACTTCCAGATAAGCCTATCTCACTATAGTTAGTGCTGAATGTCTGACCTGACTTAGAAGATGATAGTTGTTTTTCCCACTTGAAAATAAAAGTCTCTGATAAACATTAAACATGATTTCAGAAAATTAACTAATCCAATTTTGAATTCTCCTGTATTCCTGTGGCCAGAACAGTTAATTTTTAAGGATATTTTCTCTACATATTGACACTAAAATTTTTCTTAACTCCTTTTCTATTTCTAGCCATTACTTTTTCTACTGAGTTTACTGACTTCTTATTCTCACAGTCTAGGGATTTTAAACATTCACTTTCTTTCAAGAGAAATAAGATAACCAGACTGAAACAGCAAAGTCTTACATCTTGTTAGAAATCCAGGAGAATTTTTTCTTCCCCCTGCCCCCCCACTGTAGGAAAGACAGAGTTTGAGTGGAAAGGGGGAAAGGAGTCAATTAGCCTTACAAAAGAACTGGCTGGCCAGACTGCATTCCTAACGGATGGCCCAATAGACACTGGGGGGAGAGGGGAGGAGTTTTGGGAGGGGGTGGCTGGGCTTTTCTCGGAAGGGGAGAGGTCAGACAGCTGAGTTCTCTCTCTCTCAGACGGAGACGGGGGTCTGCGTGCGGGCATTTGGAGAGAAGGCCTGGAAGTCTGTCGTTCTGGATTCTCGCCCTGGTCAGCCCTGACTGCTGGCCTCAACTTGCCTGCGAGCTGTCTTTTGTCTCCAGCCCGGACCTGCTGCATTTTCATCGGAGAGTCTCTGTGCTCACTGGGAGAAAAGGAGGAGCTTTGAAACACTGTCATCTGAGAACAACAGTGAGTCCCGTGGGGGTGGACTGCTTTTCCTCCTGCCCTTCTTCCACTGGGGAAAAGGTCTCTGGTTTCTTTTCGGCTTCTCCCACAATCTGAGACCACCTCCCCAGACCCCTCTCCCTGAGCAGTGACCGCCAGAGCCCAACAGCGCCCCTGCCAATCGTGATTAGAACTGCGCTAAAGGACAGAGAAGTATTCATTCAGACCTTTTTTTTTTCCCTTTTGTTTGAAGGGGACTTTTTTGGGTACAGGCCTATTGCCTAGTTTGTTTTTTTTTTTGGGTTCTGTTACTGTTCTTGCCAACATACATATATCTTTTAATAAAGGGTTGTTATTTCTTCTGGTTTTTTCCACACTTCCTCGATTAAAGCCCCTTAATTTTGAATTCACAATTGCTGAGAGAGAGAAGTTTGGTTTGTCTCATAACTCATCCTCTTTAGCAAACTTTCCAGTCTCTTCAAACTGAGACACATCTGTCTTCCCTTCCTCTCCAAAATGCCAATCCTTTCTATATTCACTCAAGAGAATACGATACTCTTGCAAACTCATATCTTTTTGCCATTACTCATTAGAACTTTTGTAATTAAGGCAAAATATATGTTAAAACCAGCACTTGCACATCACTGACAATGGATACCACTTCTTTACAACAACTTATTTTAAATTGCTAGCTCTTCTCCTAATAACCTAGTTACTCAGAGACAGTCAAAACCAGGAACACAAGTCAACTTTCCTTTGACAGCAAACATGTAAAGGTGGTCTCAGGGTACAGTTCCTACATCTTGAGTTTGACCTGGACATTCAAGAGCTTAGGATATTGGTGAGACTACATCTACTGTAGTGACTTGAATCAAAGCAGGTGAGGATTTGTAGTGAATCCTGTGATGCTTCTATTTACCACATGATTACTTAGATCTCAAAGTAGTTTCTATATGCACAACTTTCCTTTTTTAAGAAAAAATTGTCACTTATAAAACATTTCAAAAAATAACAGCCTATTAGGTGCAAAGGCAATCTGAAAGCCACATCTGAAGCACGTACCTAACACTTTTTTACTTTTTTTGAGATCTCCAACTCTGTATTGCAGTCACTTAGCCCAGCAAAACACACTAAATTTAACCTGAAGAAAACTCTCAGAATCACAAGTGATGGAGGTGTGAGGAAACTCAGCATCAACTACTTGTATCTACTACTCCCTACTAATGCAGAAAAGGCCTCAGGTTCCAAGAATGTCCTGTACTCTGGACTGAGTGTAGGAGAGCACAATTCACAACTGACAGAAACAAAACATTCTTTGCATCACACACTTCATGTATTTCTATTCCAAACCCCTGCTGAAGACTAGGGCAGGCCAAAAGAAAGGTGTGAGACAGCTGTTGCTTGAAGGAAAAGGCAGTGTAGGTACTACCTATACCATCCACTCTCACTTCCTGCTGAAGGTGGGAGATCCCTGCTGGTCTGAAACAAAGCCCAGCCTGTCCTGATAGACCCACCACGTCTAAGTCAAGAGACAGAAGGCAGGACCTGTCTCTTCTGCACGCTCTTTCTGCAATATTTGATCAAGTACAGTACAAAGGGATCAAGGACATTAGGCCCATCACTGTGATAGAGCTACTCAGTCCTCCCCAAATCCACAGGACAGACAGCAAACACAGTGCAGACACACTGCAGTGACCTTGCAGTGGAACCTGTACTCAACAGCTGACTGTCTCTACAGGGCTTCCTCTACAATTTATTTTCTTTCCAGTGCTGTTCCCATCCTGAACTGGTCTCTATATATCAGGGCACTGGGTAAGATATGAACGATATATGCTGCAGATCTTCCTAATGTACAACAAATAACACTCTCCAACACTTAAAAAGAGAGCATTGCTCTCTCAGCACTTTTAAATTCTTAGTTTCTTCAAAAATTGAGCTTCAGAAATTTTCTGCATTTTATTTTCTATAGATGTTCCTCAATTTCTATTACCTTCCCCCATCCATATCCTTAAACTTCTTCACAAGTTATAAAAGCCCACAAATGCCGGTGTGACCCTGCTGTACAGAACTGTGACCAACGCAGGATGCTGCTCAAAAATGTTGGGAGAGCCAGTTAGTTACCAAAACCCAAGGCAGTAGGTGCTACCATCTGTAATCACTTCCCCAGTGTCAGAATGGACTGCTTTCTCCTCAGTCACAAGATCATACAAACCTGAGGGAAGACTGGCATACTTCCCTGCTCTGGAATAGGTGAAACCTAGAACCTTTTCTATACTGACACTGCAGGCACTGCCATCCACAGAAGTAAAAGCATAAATTACAGTGGAGATTCCAGTGGGTGGGGAAATTTAATGGACATAGAATCACCTACATCCAAGTAATCCCACATAACAAGGGACTGTAGCAAGAGGCTGGCTAGGTTCAGAGAAAACTGTATCTTAAAATAATAATAATACGCATTCACAAGACAATCCATTTTGGAAAGTGGGTGAAGGTCTGTCAGTTGGAAATGGAAGAAGAAAATGGGTATCCAAATTAGGACATCACAAAAATGAAATTTATAACAGTACTAATATGATAACATGCTGTACTATATGCTGTCAGTTGTGGAGATCCATATTCTGTGTATGTCTCGATTCCACAATCAGTATAAATATGTCTTGATTCCAGTGGGTCCCCTAGTTGAATTGTATGACAATTTGACAGTGACTTGCCATGACATGCTCCCAGCTACTCCCAGTTTACTCCTGCACAGTTTGACGTGCAAATGTAATAAAAATACTTTATTTTTCTTCATCCAAATGCCTCATAAAGATTTATAGTAGTTTTGAACTTTGACAGGTAGATCCCCTGCATCTGGCAGGGTAACATTTCAGACTATTCCAAGAACAGTTGTCAACCT
Organism: Pipra filicauda; assembly: GCF_003945595.2. NCBI lineage: Eukaryota > Metazoa > Chordata > Aves > Passeriformes > Pipridae > Pipra > Pipra filicauda. The sequence goes on along the minus strand of NW_024104262.1, from coordinate 1,372,160 downwards.
GCTTTGCACTGACATAGCTAATTCATAATCCATATTCTTAAATTTTGCACACCAAAAGGTCTAAACACTGCAGTATTATCCACTCAGAAAAAAATTTTGATAAGAACCTATCTTAAATGAATTAATTTCACATCAGTTTTCACTGATCTTAAGATATTCACAGGATATTTCCTATCTGTTTTCTGAATTTATTGAAACCCATTCCCCTGATGCTGTTCTCATTCTAGTTATTTTCATCCCTCTTTAATGACTGTTACAACTCACATCCCATGGTCAAGAATATCTAACAGTGAGTTCCATTAATTACTATAACACAGAACAAAATCAACAGAATCAAAAGCAAAGTTTGAACACTTTCAGAAAAAAAAACCAACACCACCATCAATTGTTTCTTAGCAAGTGGAAGTTTTGCTTACTCCTTTCGGAGTTCTTTCATTCTGCTGATGCTGAGGGGTTAAGGTTTTTTTAGATCCTCTAAAGCCAGAGCTAGAGTACAGTGGCAAATATACAGAAAATAAGCAGAATTTTCACAAGTAGTATTTTCACACATAATCACCGTAGTATTTCCCATATGCATTCTCCTGTTCTCTAGTTACACCAAAAAAAACCACCAAAAAACCAATAAGGGAGAATTAACCAACTGTCAATGAACACATTTATGGAAGATGTGCTGAAATTTTTGAGTATCTGAAATTTCAATTTGTAAAGCTAAATTACAGAAACTTTTCCCTTAGTTTGATTCCAAAGTTGGGAGAGGAGCATGGGAAGAGTGAATCAAACATTAGCTCTTTGCCAGATTTCTTATTCTGCTTTTTAATATTGTTTTTAATATACAGTTTTCCCCAGATAATATGCACTTGACTGGGTCAGATTGAAGGAATTAAAAATCTTAATAGCAAACTATTAGAGAAATAAAGGTAAGTATGGTTAGGCATTATTAGAGACTCTGTAAAAGTTCTAGCTCTTCACTATGTTTCAAGACATCTTGCATACCTTTTGCTATCTAAGAGCTCATCCTCTTCATTCCCACTTCTGTGCCAGTTCTAGCTTGCAATTTATTCTTCATCAAGTGATTTTATGCTATGGTTTTAATTAAGTCTTCTACAAGAAGTAGAAAACTATTTGCTATGTCAAATAAATGACCATGAAAAGTTAGCGGCAGTGAGAAACAAAATAGAGGAAAGAGAAGATCTCTCCTTTTTGGTGACAGTAAAACATTGTGCCAGTGCGAGCTGGTGGTGCAGAACTTTCAATGTATCAAGTGAAAGAAAGTTGAACAAACAGAAGAATGAGAGAGAAACATCTAATAACAGAGGCGTACTGATAATTCAGCAGATCTGCATTATGTCATCTGTATCACTAAAATAGATTTAATGTGCAAGTACCTTAAGATTCATATAAGTGCTACTCTCACTGACTTCAGTCAGAGGTGCAACTGCAGAGCATTTCAGAGCCATCCTCTCCTGCTCAAAGGAAAATCAAAGCAACTTCAGCTCTGGAGTGTAATACTCAGCTTAGATGAGGTCTTAGATACAATTATTTCAATTCATTACTAACCTTAAAAGCCTCATACTGTGCTCCTGCAGAGTTCAGTAGCTATGTCCCACCTGCCCTGTCCTCCTATGGCACCACAACTACCATTCCAAACACAGAGATAAACCCTAAAGTTGCAGCATTGGGGTTTCACTGTGAAAGGTATGCCACCATAAATTCAAATATCGAGAAAAAGACTACCAGTAGTTCTGATAAAAGAAATCATTTTTACTGTTAATAAGGACTGGCACTGCATTAATCACGCAGAAGAAACGTGACCGTAGTTTTTACTGCTTCCTGTATGCTAAAAGACAAAGACTTTTGTACACTCCTCAAAGTCACCATGAACTCCAGCAGTGACAAGATCAAAATCTGAAAGCAAGATGAAGAAAACCTGGAAGCACTACAGTACCACATTAACCCTGAGGAAAAACACACTGCTGACAAAACGGTGTTCACAATATCTTCCCAGACACTTGTTTGAGTAGACTTAAAGTCACTTAAAGCCAGTTGTTCATGAAGTTGCACAGCAAAATAGGTCAGGGGAACTGCTCTGAAGGAAAATAACTCCAGTAGACATTAAGTTTCTGAAGGGAAGGTGTGCACCTGTTCCCCTTCTCCCTTTATGGAAGGGTACTGACTTAAGTGACTGCACTATCTCAGACTTTCTGCTTCTCCTTGTACTCTGAAAAATACCATGTAAAAAGCCTCCACAGTCTCGGAACACTCTAGCTGATGGAAAAGATATGGAGTACAGCAAGCAGATAAACAAGCCTATGCAAGGAGAGAAAAGAAGACTGTAAAACATTATAGCATGTGCATCTGGACAACTTCGGGAAACCTGCCTTCCATAAATTGTACATAGTGCAGAACACACAGGGCATCCGTAGAGACCGATGTGATGTGTAAGTGCATCTGGACTCCTGGAACACAGGCAGAAACCTAGAAAAGTATTTTTCTGCACAAGTGGGATGAACGCACATTTAAAAAATTATTTCACAGAATCGCAGAATCAATTAGGTTAGAAAAGACCTCTGAGATCATGGAGTCCAACTTACAAGTGAACACACCACCACCACTAAGTCCCACATCCACTCTTTCCTTAAACACCTTCAGGGACGGTGACTCCACCGCCTCCCTGGGCAGCCCATTCCAATCTCTAATCACCCTTTAAGTGAAGAAATTCTTCTCAATGTCCAACCTGAACCTCCCCTGGAGCAGCTTAAGGCTATTTCCTCTCGTCCTGCCGCTGGTTGCCTGCGAGAAGAGACCGATGCCCATCTGGCTACAGCCTCTTTTCAGGTAGTTGTAAAAATCGGTGTGTCTCCCCGATCCTCCTCTTCTCCAGGCTAAACAAGCCCAGCTCCCTCAGCCGGTCCTCATAGGACTTGTGCTCCAGTCTCTTCACCAGCCTCACTGCCCTTCTTTGGACCCTATCCTTCAAAGCACATGCAAAAGCGCTCCTAATTACCACAAACCATTGCTGCCTACCTCCCCCCTACAGAGCGGTGGCTACGCTCTAAAACCCTCAGACGATCGGCTTTAGGGGTTTTTCTGGCATTAGGGCACCAGCCTGTGAAACCGCTCGTGTTTCCCGAAGCACGGGACGGGCCCGTCCTTCCCTCACTTCCTTTCCCTTCCCTTCATTCAGCACCCGCTATTTTGTTTCCGTCAACCGCCGCGAAGCCGCCGCGCACAGCGCTGAGCAGGACGCGGACCGCGGGACACGGCCCCCCCCCGCGCCTGCCGTCGTTGTTTACCTGCGCGGGTCTCGTGCTTGGGCACCCGGTAATACTTGTTGCCGAACTGGTCGGTGCCCACCAGCTCCTTGGCGGGGCCCAAGAGCCGGAGCCGCAAGGCGCGGAGCGCCCGCCAGGCGAGGCTCATCTCAGGATACCTCCGGCCGAGGCTGCGGCGTCGGACACACACTCAGGAACACCCAGCCCTCATCTATCCTGTCCCTGTCGAGCGCTTCCACCCCCAGCCCACCCCGCTCCCGCCTATGGGCAGCGGGCGCTGCAGCAACGCCGCTCGCCATTGGCGCAGGCCGGCCCAAGACGGCTGCGCGGCGGGGCGTGGGGCGGTGCTCCCGCCATGTTGGGGCTGCTGTCCGCTCGCCAGCTTGGGTTGGACGATCCCGCGCGGCTGCGCCGGGCCGAGCGCACCCGCAGGTACCGCGGCGGGGCGGGGCGGGAGGCGCTACGCGGGGGCACCGGAGCGGCAGCGACTGGCTCCGCCCTGCCGGGGAGCCTTGTGCCGGGGAGCCTTGACCGGCCCGAGTGCGGGTTGCGCGGGGAGCCGGAGTGGAGGAGCCGCGAGCCACCGCGGCGGCGGCTCCGGCAGCGGCTCCCCGCGCCCCGCCGGCCGCGTTTCGGAGCGTCCGTGGGTTTGCGGTGTCGTGCGTGGGTCTGAGCCGTGGCACGAGAGCACTGCGGTGCCCACTGTCTCATCCCCGCACCGCGGTGTCGCCTCCTGGGCAGTTCCACCGGGGGCTCGGTCCGCTCGCGGCTGTGGAGAGACGAGGTGTATGTAGTGCTCTGCGCCCGCATCGGGTCGCCCGCCCTCTTCCCAAACCCGGCCTGCTGGTTGATTGCAGGAGAATCAGATGCACGGCTTTTATTGGGTTCCCAGCAGCTTCTGTGGGAAGTGGTTGCTGCGTAGACAGGCTTATTAATATTCATGGTTATAAGGTGATAATATTTCTTCAACGTCAGAATGAGAATCAGTTTTGCAGCTGTGTTTCAAGGCAAATCCAGTAAAGCCTACGTCAGTTCAGTCGCTCACGGGACTCCATTGTAAGGATTTGTACTTGTGATTTATGGTTTTTGGGGCTGTATCATTGTAAAAAGAATGTTTTAAGTTGAAATGAATTTTCGTGATTCGGGAAACTCCTTTCAGCGAGCATTGTGACAATATGGTTACATCCTTTCTGTGCCCCCAGTGCTCATGTGGCATTCAGTGTTAAGAATGTCTGACATAAAAAACAGCTATAGTCTTCAGTGGATTTTATTTATAGCTGCATTTTAAAGTCATATGTTTTAAAACAGTTCTGCAGGGGCATTTCTTGCTTCACTAAAATTCAATCTGAAGCTCAAAGGTTTTAAACTAGATATCTTGTATATGTCAAAATTCTTATTCTAAGTGAGTTCTTCCATAATTATATTTCACATCTGTTAAAAGACCTTAAATAACTTGCTGCTTTGGGGACCTGCCTGTAACAGCCTAAGGTTCTCACATCAGGATTTTTGCCAGTTGGTCTTAAGTAGGGTCACTCTGCCTCACAGCTTTTCAGTTACCTACTTAATTACTTTGTTCTTGTTCGTGCTTTTGACAAAAATGGTGCTGTACAAAGCTCTGATCATCTTGTAAGGCTAAATTTTAAATCAGGTAGTATGGTTTAAGGAAGCAGAATCTCTCTTATTTTGACCATGTAACATATTAGCATATTTAAAAATACAAGTTATTAATTGCAGTTCAGAAGAGTTTGTCTTGGAAGCTTCATCATGTGGGTAGCCTAGTTTTTATTTATTTTGTTCCAGAAAATGTAACACACAAACTTTGGTTCATTAAAGGAAAACTTGATTAACTTGATAAACCAGATGAGTTTGTCTGCTAGGTGTCTGTAGTTCCAAGTAGGATGAAGCTTGAAAGAATGTTACATAATGAAACTTCAAAGTAACTAATATTTGTTGTGAATAGAATGCATCTGAATGCTTCTGTTGCCCAAAGTTTTCAAATTGCATCTGGTTTTGTTTCCTATGTTGACCCCAAATGCAATTTTGCTATTTTACGTATTTATTTCTCTCTTACCTTCCAAACATCGAAGTATTTTATTTTTCTGCCAACTTCACAAGACTTATTTCCATCCCTATGTCATGTAGTTTTGCAAAAATGTTACAAGGATGAGTTAAATAAATTGAAAAGGGCAAAACTACAGTTTTAGCTGTTCAGAGCTGCATAGTAACATTCAATAATTCTGTTCTTGTTGTTCATATCTCTGTTTTTCTTTTTTTTTTTTTTTTTTTTTTTTTTATTTTTGTTTTTGTTGTTTTTAGGGTTCTAAGTCTGGAATTAAATAAAGATAGAGATGTGGAAAGAATACATGAGAGCGGTATCAACACACTTGATATTGAGCCTGTTGAGGGAAGATAGTAAGTATATACTTTAGTTGGTAAAAACGTATATGAGTACTTCATTGTGTTTTGGTACTATGGATTTATTTTCTTGTTGAACACTCAGTTATACTGAGCATATTGAGATCCTGAATTTTGTAACTTTGTGCTTTATTAACACTTTTCAGCATGTTATCTGGTGAATCAGATGGTGTTATTGTACTTTATGACCTTGAAAACTTGACCAGAAAACCAAGTTACACCTGTAAAGCACTTTTCTCTGTGGGAAAGTAAGTATTCCAAAATTATATTAAAAGTTCATAGTATAGCTCTTGTGTGGCTAGGATTGAACTTGCAAACTAATGTGTGTTCTTATTTCTAGGATAGAAAGAATGTAGAAAATAGTACCAGAAATCTTTGAAGGCTAGTGTGATGACTTATGTTTTTTGAAATGCAAAAAAAAAAGCAAGAAACTTTGTGGGGATTTATGTGATTTACTAAGTAGCAGGAGCTAATTGTTTCTTCTTGATTTGTCTACTCTAATAGTTACAGTATATGTACAATGACTCTGTGGTATTGTTTGAGCAGATCTAGAGCAGTTCAAAAGTTAAAAGGGAGAACATAAATTATACGGGAACTAAAGTAAGAGTCTTATGTTGCTGTCGACCGCACAAAAAGAAGTCGGAGCTAGTACTCTAATCCCATTGTAACACTAGAAAAAGATAGGTGAGGAAAAAACCAACCAAACTCTCTTCTAGCTCACAGTTCCTTACCTCTGAGTTCTGTTATTGTTTCATGTTGAAATTTGGTGACTGTGCAAGTTTCGAGCTGGCTTGCCGCCAAGTCTCCAAAACTCAACAACAGAGCCTGCTTCCCAGAGAGGAAAGAAGAAAACCAAACAGCCAAAGCTATAGCAAAAGATATATATTTTTCGTATAAAACAGATATATACAGTGAGAACATTATATACATATAACCCCAGAAACCCCAAATAGCTTCCTAAAAGGGAAGAGGGAAGGGAGAAGGGAAAAAGGACAAACGAAAAGGGACAGAAACAAAACAGGTATGCACAATCTAAAAACTCGGTAACCAGCAAAATAAAGAACTGGCACAATCTCACCACTTCCCTTGAGAAAAGCAGGACAGCCAGACCGTGGCCCAGCACTCTCCCCTCCCGCAGCGGCAGACAACAGCAGTCACTGTAGGCCTCAACTTCAGATAAGCAAGACCACATAGGGATCTACTGTTCTTGAACTTCACCGGAAAAGAAGAGAGTGAGGTCCCTCTGGTCACCTTTATTTATACCTCAGCCTACGTAAAGGAATAGCATGGAATACTTCCTTGGGCACTCCCCTAGTTCCCTCCTGGTTACAAGCTGGTCTCCAGGAAGGCCTAGAGTGAAAACTATCACAGTGACTCTATGCCAGTAACTATGAGAAAAAGGTTTTGATACTGTTGTAGAAATATTCCTTTTATCCCCCAAATATATATAATATTTATATTTGAATAAATATGCTTTTAAGCAGAAGGAGAATTATCTGTATAACCCTGTTCATCTGATTGGAAAAAAGATCTAACACCTATTTGCAATTGTTGATTTTATTTCCTCTCTCCCTGGTTGCAGCTATTTTAAGTTCATCTGGTTGTTCACCAGGCACAGCAGTAATTTATATAGAACTTCTTAAGAGCATGTTCAAATGAAGACAGATGTGTTATTAAAAAAATGGGGCATATTTTTCTAAAGAACAGGGTACTGCCGTGCTGTGTGTAATCTTTATAAAGAGTCAAAGCCTTTATTGATTTGTCAGACTTTCTCTGCAGGCAGTATAAATTTTTCCATTATGGCCATAAAGTCTTTTAGCAAAATTTGGTTTTTCCCTGTATTTGGATTTTAGGATTATCTAGTAAGTTGGAACTTCGAGACAGTAAGATATATCCTACTGTGTTAAAGATTAGTAGCTATATTTCCCCCTTATTTTTTCCTAGTCTAGAAATTAATTGAAGTCTAAGAGCTTCATGAGCCAAATATACAAGAGCAGAACAGATTTGTTACAATAAAATTCCGTAATGGTATTTTGGACCATAAGAAGGAGAAAGGCTAATAGAACATGCATCAAAACAGATGAGTTGGGACAGAATCTACTGCAAGTCAGCTGCATGTGTTTGTGGCTGGGACTTCTTGCACAAAATTATTTTAAATTGTAATTAAGAACATGTAGTGACTATACATCCCCAACTCTCAAAACTGAAATGATTTCTGAAACAGATGCAGCAAACCGAAGAAATTCATTCTAAGAGGACACAACATAAAAGCTGTCACAGAATCATAGAATCATAGAATCAGCCGGGTTGGAAGGGACCTCCGAGATCATCAAGTCCAACCCTTGATCCGCTACCGCTGAGGTTACTAGACCATGGTGCTAAGTGCCACATCCAGTCTCTTTTTAAAAACCTCCAGGGACGGAGAATCCACTACTTCCCTGGGCAACCCATTCCAATGTCTGACCACCCTCTCTGTACAGAAATTCTTTCTAATATCTAACCTAAACCTCCCCTGGCACAACTTGAGACCATGCCCTCTTGTCTTGCTGATAGTTGCCTGGGAAAAGAGACAAACACCCACCTGGCTACAACCTCCTTTCAAGTAGTTGTAGAGAGTGATGAGGTCTCCCCTGAGCCTCCTCTTCTCCAGGCTGAACAGCCCCAGCTCCCTCAGCCTCTCCTCATAGGACTTGTGCTCCAGTCCCTTCACCAGCCTCGTTGCTCTCCTCTGGACCTGCTCCAGCACCTCAATATCCTTCCTGAACTGAGGGGCCCAGAACTGGACACAATACTCAAGGTGTGGCCTCACCAGCACTGAGTACAGGGCAAGAATCACTTCCTTGGACCTGCTGGCCACGCTGTTCCTGATAGAGGCCAGGATGCCATTGGCCTTCTTGGCCACCTGGGCACACTGCTGGCTCATGTTCAGCTTCCTGTCAATCCAAACTCCCACCTGGTTTCATGTAATCCATGCTGTCCTGTGATAAAAACTGGCATTTGAGAATAACCAAACAGTACCAGCTTCTAGATGATATATATGTAATGCTTATCTTTAAGGTAGTCTCTTTACTCAAAACCTGCCTAGGAGGAATGAATGGCAGTGATCATACTATACATAGAACTAATTCTGTGTTTGTGTTTGGTAGAAAAGTTTGGGATATTCTGAGTAATAGGTGAAAATACTGCATGTGGAATGAACTGCAAATAATGTACAGCCCTGACACATGAAACTGGCATGTAACCACTACTAAGCTTGGCCAGATCAAAGGTAATTCCTGCAGAGTTACTCAAGAGTTTTTTAGTTCATTCCTTAGCCCTGTGGATTATGGAAGAATTGATTGTTCAGCTAGAGTGTTGAACACAGTCCAGTGTTGTACACTTACCAGTTATTGTACCAGGATAATTAGTTCCATGGGTTTAGGTTTTTCTGCATGGTGCATACAAATGGCTCTCCAGGAGTAAGTTCACTCTGAATCAGGCTTGGTTTCCTGGCTCTGCAGGTACTGAAGATATTTAGCTTGACTCTGTCATGGTTCAACTCCAGCCAGCAACCAAGTAGCACTCAGCTTCTTGCTTACTTGCCTACCAAGTGGGATCAGGGGGAGAATCAGAAGGGTAAAAATTAGAAGACCCATGGGTTGAGATGAAGACAGGTTAATAGGAAAAGCAAAAGCTGCACATGCAAGCAAAGCAAAACAAGGAATTAAGTCATCACTTCCCATGGGCAGGCAGGTGTTCAGCCATTTCCAGGAGAACAAGGCCCCATTACATGTTACTCAGGAAGACAAATGCCAGAATTCCAACTGTATTCTCCCTTTCTTCCCCCCAGCTTTGTATACTGAGCATGATGCTATATGATCTGGAATATCCCTTTGGTCAGTCTGCATCACCTGTCCTGGCTGTATCCCTTTCCAACCTCCCATGCGTTCTCAGCCCCCTCACCAGCATGACAGTATGAAAAGCAGAAAAGGCCTTGGCTCTGTGTAAGTCCTGCTGTGCTGGTTTAAAGGTAAACTAGCAGGGGAATGAACTCAGCTCAAAAGAGAGATTATAAGTCAGAATAACAATTTAATAAAATAATACAATAAGTACAATTATACAGACAAGGAATCGGTTTTAACCCACAAAACCCAAATATATAACCCGGCACCCTGGGGCATGAACAGAGTGGTGTTCTTTGGGCCCCCTGAGTCCAAAGGAAAAGGAGAGGGGAAAAACCTGTTGGTGAGAGTGCTGTTGCAGCCTGGTCAAGAGTGGTGATTGCAGTCCGGTCGAGAGTGATGGTTACAGTCTGGTTGAGAGCGGTGATCTGCAGTCTTCCTCTGGATCCCATGAGTGGTTAAAAAGGTCCCAAGACTCCAAGATTAGATATCCTCCAGTTCAGGCAGGAATGCCCAGTACCTCCCTCAGGGCGAGGAGTTCCTCAATGGGCGTGAGGACAAGAGCACCCTCCTATCTCACAGGCCTCTTAACACCTAGTTTATAGCCTGAGGAGTCAGGCTCTATGTGCAGATGGTGTAAATGGTTCATTGATACCAGTTTCTGGGAAATGGCATGAAAGGCTATAGAATACACAGTTTTGGGTTACACCCATCCAGTGATGAACTGGTCTCAGCTGTCCTAGCTAGGACACCTGCTCAGTAGTAACAAAAACATCTCTATAATATCAGCACTGTGTTCAACACAAATCCAAAACATACCCCATACTAGACACTGTGAAGAAAATTACTTCTACCCCAGACAAAACCAGTATACTTCCCTGAAGAATAAATGCCCAAAATCTGGTGATTTATAGCACTCTGCCAGGACAGCAGGCCATTCTAGGATATGCCTCAAAAATAAACAATGCAGGAGTCGTGAAACTAACTCAACAGTTACTCAGTAGCTCTTGCTTAGTATTGTGAAGTCTGGCTTCAGGCTAACTCAGTTTTAAGATGTCTTTTGTGCTTTCTAGCAACCCAAGTGAGCAGGAAGGTGTATTAGTTGAGCTGAAATCAGGTCTATAAATACCATGTGAAAAGGGGATATTTCCTTGACCCTAGCGTTTGATTAGTCTGTCATTGTCCCAGGAAAATGGAGACCCTTGTGCCCAATCAATCTGTCAGTGTCCTGTTATGGGGACCCTTCACTGAACAGTGCTGCTGGATCGAAGGGCAGTTCAACTGACTTGTTAAAGGTCACACACCAAGGGCAGTGCCCACTTTATCCGAGTTATCCACAGCCAGCAACTGCCAGCGCCTGTGAAGGACTCACGAACAGTTTATGGGATAACACAATTAATATAAAATGATGACAGATTAAGATTCAAGGATTGCTGATGATTGTACCTGACTGCAAAATCATATTCAAAGCAATACACAGACAAGCTCTAAGCCCAATGAAAGTATTCAGTGCACATAGAGTACAGTTCTTACCCAGTAGGTGTCCCTCTGAGGGTGAAGACAGGTTCAGCCCGTTCACTGATTCCTGAAGCTACAACAGAGTCTTCCCTAACTTTTCCCCATTCTTGACCTACTCTTATACTATTTCTTTATGTTTAGATGGAGCTTGAGTGACATATCTTTGTTACTGAGTGGTGTAAAATTCTCTTAACTTTGCTCTTAAAGATACAGCTAATAAAATATAGAGTGCATGGTCAGTGAGGGGTGGTTGTATCTTGGAGACAGGCAAATTTGGGATGTAGATGTGCATTAGTATTATAATTAGATTACAATGAACCAAGTTCATCAAAGGAGAGCAATTTTGCCACAGTTGCTGACTCAGCAGGAGGACATCTGTCTCCCTTGGTTGACAGGTGCAATGCATTTTATCAGCTAGAAAGTACCATCGAGTTCCCCTCCCTTCAAGGATTTCAACAGACCCTGTTCACAATGTCTTCACTCTGCTCCACTCTCTGTTTCAACCCTCTTAGCAGGTGCTTAAGGTTGTAGATTTCATTTATGGGAATCATCCTGGAATAAGTTTTGGGCCTGCTTGCCTCATTCCATACTACGCAGCAACTGCATTTCACCCTAGAATTCATGTATCATTATAACTTCTGTTAGGATGTGAATATAACATTCCTCTAATTTTATCCCAGCCATCTTTTCACAATACCAAAAATCTACATATCTGTTTACACAATGATACCCCTGCAATAGTTACTGCTTTGGAGGCCAGGACACTTGAGAGAAAAGTGCAAAGATAAGAGCAGAAGTGAGGAAATCTTGTGAGCCCTTCACTAGCTGCAGCTGGAGCTGGCTGAACTATTTTCTCATATTATACTGCGTTTAGCTGGGATGGAGTTAATTTTCTTTATTGTAGTTTGTATGGTACTATATTTCAGACTTGTGGCCAGTCTTGATAACATACTGATGTTCAGCTAGTGCTGAACAGTGCTTGGTAGTGTCAAGGCATTCAACATTCTTCATTCTACTCCTCCAGTGAAAAGCCTGGGGGTGGACAGTAGGCTGTGAGGAAACACAGCTGAGACACCTGACCCAACTTGACCAGAGAGATATTGATATTCCATACTGTACTATGTCATGTGCAGTAATAAAACTGGGGGGGGGAGGGGGAAAGAGGGGGCCCTGGGTTGCCATTGCTCAGGATTTGAAGGGTCATTAGTCAGCCTACGATGAAGGATTGTTCTTGCATCACTTGTTTGTTTGGGGTTTTTTTGGGGTCTTTTGGTTTTTTGGGTTTTTTGGGGGGATGGAGTTTGTTTTCCTTTTATGTATTAAAATGTGTTTATTTCAATCCACAACTTTTCTCACCTTCACTATTTGGATGCTTTCCTTCATCTCACTGCAGAGGGGTAGAGTGAGCAAATAGCTGTGGTGGTGTGTAGGTGCCTAGGGTTAACCCACAGCAACATGGTAATTCTGGGTCTGGGAGCATGATTTCGGGCCCTGAAGCTGGATCCATGTGAATACAGCTCAGATATTAGTGGTCTACCAGGTGTAGAAATAACATATATTATTCAGAGCCTGGTCAGTTCAGTCTGTATCCTGGAGCTGTCAAGATTTGCTCTACTGTCCATTCTTCCTACCAAGTTTAATGTATTATTAATTATATTGCATTCTGTAACTATCCATAGTTTAGCTGAAAGTTTCCTATTGTTCTTCCTCTGTCACTTCTAAATGCAAGTATAAATGACTCTCAGTAACTTAGTCTACTGCTTTCTGGTGACTTCAGCATACATGAATTGCCAAGAACTATGTAGCTGTAATTATTCACTAATCATAATGAAATTTTTGAACTGTATTTGTGGTGGTATTTTTTAGTAGATCTATTTCTCGGATCCATTTCTCCGGGGGCTTCCAGAAGTATAAATGATTTGTAGTGTTAGGCTGTCATGTCTAAGATTAGAACTGTAAACATTGCAATTTAAAACATTTCAAAAGACATTAGTGTCTTTTGTGCTTCAAACTGAGTGTCTTGACTGGAGATATGCTACAGGTACCATATTTTGAAAAGATAATGATCTGTAGTTTCTTGAAATCAGGACTCTTCAAAGAAATTAATATTAGTTGATTGAAAATCAAGCCAAAAAAACCCTAGTTCTTCTTGAAAACTTCAGGACAAATTAAAAAACCCCCATATTTAAACGGTGTTTTCTATTTTTAATTGAATACCAAGACAATTACAAGATGCTTATTAAGACTAACCAATTGGAATATTTTCTTTGATTTTAGGAGCCATCCTGATGTACATAAATTCAGTGTGGAGACAGTCCAGTGGTATCCTCGTGACACTGGCATGTTTACATCCAGCTCATTTGATAAAACCTTAAAAATATGGGATACAAACACTTTACAAGTAAGAGAGTTTCTGCAGCTTGCAGGCTTCTTTGTGTATATGTTATTCATTCCACATCTGCAGTTTTCCCAGAGGTGAACAGGAGCAGGCATCCAGAAGGATGAAAACCAGCCTATTGTTAGAACTGTGGGTGCAGCAGAAGGGTGATATGATTCCGGCATTCATGTATACCCTGGTGTGTGCCTCTCCCTGTCTGAAGATCTGAATGTCTAAACTGTAAGAGAGCTTGGAACCCGTGGGACAGTCCTCTCTGCTTTTGTTGTGATCAGGAATACAGCTAGTTGATGTTTTGCTGTGTAAACTTGCCCACCAAGGTGTAGTCTGAAGTTCATTCTTGAGGATTGTTAGTTAAGTGTAATGGAACGTACAGCAGGGTGAGTTATTTTTAGCAACCGGCACCTAAATACTGGTTTTGAAGGACTGGTGGTTTTGGCATTCAGGATCATAAGGTCCAGAATTCTGCTGTTGTAAGCAGTATAGACAGCATTTCTAAAAATTGTTGGAGAATGAGAGAAGCCATTAAGAAAATGCTAACCAATGTAACTGGCATTATTAAAGTAAACTGATTATGTAGGAATTCATGTTGCTTTGCCTCATATCTCTTGTTGAACCATGGATTCATGACTGCAGTTTGTCCTGTTTCCTGTGTGAATGTATTAATGAATTTACACTGATACTGTTTGACTGTTGTTTCACACATAATGAAAGAATTTAAAAAAAATTAGAGGTTTGTCATCCTAGGGACACCACAGAAAACAAATTTTTACCTTTTTGGGTTTTTTGTTTGTTCGTTTGGGGTTTTTTTTGTGAGATGTGAAGCTACATTAGCAGTTACTTAATCTTCTTATGAACAGTTCGCTTTCCAGATAGTTCTGTGAGCATCCCTTAAAAACAGTGTTCACATGAAGGTTATTGAATGACCTGTTTTGCCACCAAATGATATTTTTGAAAATACAGACAAGTTTTAAGAGATTTTTCATATATCGTATTTTAGAATGAGACAACAAAAGCAGTTTACCTGAAAGCAATTGTAATTATTAAAGTAAACATTGAAGTTTATTGAAGTAAATATTATATTTCATTTTTTTAAACACTTACAAGGTAGCTAATAATTTTATATGATAAGGGTGTAAATTTTGTAGGAATTGAAGCTACATTATAACCTTCTTGTTTGCTTGCTAACTTTGTTAATTTTTGATAATTGTAATGTTTTCCATTCGTGCTTCTTATTAGCCAATTTTCTTGGTCTTTCTTTTTGGTCATCTCTGAGCTCTAGTGTTGTCCTAGTTTTGCAAACAGACTTGCTGTGCGGTGCTTGCATGATCTGGTTTCCAGCTTGGAGAATTATTATTACTATGTAAATAGTAGTATTTTTATTAGTCTTATTTGTAGTTTATTTGTACTTGAAAAATGATGAGCATTTACATTCTGATAACATACTTGCACTGTCATTAGTTTAATCTTTTTATTATCAGCCTGCAGATATATTCTACTTTGAGGGAACAGTCTATAGCCATCACATGTCTCCAGTTGCTACACAGCATTGTTTAATAGCAGGTATGTATTTGTTTGTAAGAAGTGTCTTACATATTTTGGGTTTATAGTAACAAGCAAGTAATATTCAGTAGGGTTTTTTTACCTACCCTATCTTATTTTTACATAAATTAAGTCTTCATAAGACGTAAGTTCATTGGTTAAATAAAATAGTATCCATTCGTTGGATGATGTCAATGAGAATATCATATTTGTTCTTCTGAAATAATGCATGAGTCAATTCTCCTACCTGATAAAAACTCTTAGTTATAATTAGATTACCTTTCATTACCTAAGCTAGCATTTGAGGTTTATTAGGTCGAAACATAGTAAACTGTGTAAATAGATGTATATTGCTTACATGTATGCATGTAAGCTATGTTTAGCAACAAAATATTTGAGGAGATATTTTTAAGTTTCCTAAATATTGCCCTGTTTACCTCCAGTTTCTAAATTTTTTTTGTTACATGGTAAATTTACTTGGACTAAAAATGTAAATCTATTAATAGAATGCATTGACTCTGACTGAATGAACTGTTATGCAGTTAGCATTTTTCTTCTATTTGCCATTGCTAAGTTTTTTGTTGTTGTTATTCTCTCAAATGCTGGGGTTTTTTTAACTGTCTTTGTTTCTCTTGTTACAGTTGGTACCAAAAGCCCCAAAGTACAGCTCTGTGACTTGAAGTCTGGATCCAGTTCTCACATACTACAGGGTACTTCTTAGTCTGAAACATAAATGTTAAACAATAACTACTTTGAGTAAAACAAGTCCTGTAAAGAAACACTATATACAATGTATTCTTTGTCAGTAACATGACTCATTTATTTATAACCAGTTGTGAAAGTTACACAGTGGCAAAAGGTTCTTCTGGGTGTTTTCTAGTGCTAATAAATTGGAGAATACAAATATTAATCAATGAGCAGTTACTACAGATGTTTGGGCGTTTTCATGATCTAATCAGTAGTGATTATTAATTATTACATGTTTTAAGTGTATTCATTGATTTGAGGGTTTATGGGGGGCTGTTTACAAGAAACTCAAAGAACAACTAAAACAACCAAAACTTGTCATAAAAAAAAGAAACCCCACACCTAAACACACACACACAAAACCCCCAACAACTATTTTAAAAAAATATATCCTATGGAGGCATTTGAATGACTTTATTTAGAAGTTTCTGGTTTCTCTAGAATAGGCAAGATACTGCTTTCTGTAGAAGGGTGATATCTAATCCTTTGCGTATTCCTAATTCAGTTAAATATAGAGGTTTATTGTTCCATAATCCTTTACTTTTGGCACTTAAGAAGAATGTGCCTTTGGTGTCTCTTCTCTAATGTGTACTTTTTGGAGTATGAGTATGTATACATGTGCTCAAGTGAAGGCAATTACGAGGTAAATCTTCATGCTTCTAACCAGCGGGGTAAGATCTGATCTAGAAGCTGATCTAGAAGCTGTAGAGAAACATTAGGTCAGACACAGCAATGTGCAAATGCACCTTTATTTCTTCACTGGCCAGCTCAAGTCTAAAATCAGCCTAGGTGGTTTCATGTGATGTAGAGCTTAAGCCATTAAGCCCTTATGAACTGAATTGGCCACAGTAGGCTTCTCATGTTCTGTTTCTAGAACCAAGAGCACCAGAGAGTGCAACGACAAAAACAGTTCTCTAGACATTCAGTTGGGTTTCATCAGGGCTTCATAATTTAACACAAGAGTTAGTGCTTTCCAGGCACAAGCTCTGCGTCATTGTACACAGCCTGGTACACTTAGCTCAAGTGCAATATTGGACAAATAAGTGGAGGGAGAATATGTCCTCCTATTAGCATAACCTAATAATTCTTTACAGAACTTGAAGCAGTCAGTAGTTTCTTGAAGATAAGTATGAATTTTCACGTAGACTAACTCTAGCAGCTGAAATGGAGCAAAATGCATGGCTGTAGTGTAATAATGGATCCAAGTAAATGTGTCTGCCTTGAACCTTCCAAGTGTACCCTGTAGTACCTGTATCATGAAGATTTTTTCTATGATCCTGGTCATCATAGCCCTTTGATTAATTTAGGTAATGGAAATCCACCTACTAGAAGATGTAGGAGGGGCAAGGTGGTTCACATAGCTCTAAACTGCACTAGCAGAAATGTATTTGTATGATTTAGTTTATTTTTCAACAATGTGTTTCTATTACTACATGAAGCCTGATTGCAGTCTCTCCATTTAGGACAATTTACACCTCCTGTTGTCTGTATTTATTTAACATTTTTAAAACTTTCCAAATTTTGAAGTGTATGTGTATGTGAATATATATATATGTGTGTATATATATATGGGAAAGAACCTTCCAGATCATTGAGTCCAACCGTTAACTCAGCACTGCCAAGTCCCTCCCTAGATTATTTTTGTAGGTACCACATCTACACATCTTTTACACATCCCTGGGTTAATGACTCAACCACTGTCTTGGGAAACCTGTTTCTGCTGTAATTTTATTATCCAATCTAAACCTCCAGTAGTGCAACATAGGGCCACTTTCTCTCATCCTGTTGCATGTTACTTGGGAGACTGACCCCTACCTGACTACAACCTCCTTTCAGGCAGTTGTAGGGAGCAATAATATATCCCCATAGCCTACTTTTCTCCAGGATAAACATCCCCAGCTCCCTCAGCTGCTCCTCATAAGACCTGTGCTCCAGACCCTTCCCCAGCTTCATGGGTATCTTAATACTTCAGACCATAAATTCAAGAGAAGAGTATTTGAGGATGAGTAAAGTTTTAAATGTAAGTACATAGGGTAAATATAGCTTTTATTGAACATTTTTAAAGGATTTGAAGAAAAAGAAATGTAAAGTTCCTTCTGTGTGTTATAACACCAGTGCTGTACAAAAGTTAATAGAAGTAAGCTCAGTGGCTGTAACTGTAAAACCATCTTTATTATCAAAAGTTATACACGTGTAATACTCCATCACTTTCAGCTCACTGCATTCTTCTTCAAGCAAGAAGAGCAAAGAGAAGTAATTTCTATCACAAAATTATATAGTTTCACAAAATTCAAATTTATGTTACTTCAGATTATTGTTCTGACTTGATGTGTCCTGTAGAACTAAATATTTGCTTTTACTTTTACTTATTTACATAAAATGATATGTAAAACCTTTTTCATATAATTTTTAGGTCACAGGCAAGAAGTATTGGCAGTGTCTTGGTCCCCACGTCACGAATATGTTTTGGCAACAGGAAGGTAGGGATGTTGCTGAACTCTTGAAAGCACTGAAATGTTTGTCAGTAAAATTTTATATGTTTATGAACATTTTTTAGAATTCTAATGCACTTTTGGAGTTAATCTTCATCACTGACTTTTACCTATGTAGCTCTTCCATAGAAAAACAAAACCTGAAGAGCTGTACAAGTGATGCTTATTTTATAGGAAGTTTGTACAGAATTTTGAAACACTAATTGTATTTACAGGTACAGGAAAATGATAGAACATTATTGAGATACTTACTTCTTACTATTTAGTAGTGCGTGTGTTGCTAATCTGTTTTATAACGAAGTAAAACATGTTTAGCTTAAATGAAAATCCTGGTTAATCATACTCAATCATGTCAAAGAGCATAGCTCAGGTAGCTTAGCTGATGGGTAGTAACTTTCCAAGCTGCAGTAATTCATTGAATATGGATTGTATGTTGATACTCCTGGACCTTTTTTATTTTCCTTTTTTATTTTCTGTCCATTAAAAATTTTATTTTTAATGTGAAAAATCCTCTGACCTTCCTATAGCTTTTGTGTGTGTTATCTTTTGATTATAATGTGACATTTCTCATTTTTTTAGTTGCCATGTTTTTTTCTTTTGAATTGCAGAGAGAAATGGCTGTTTTATAAGTTTAGAGTGAAATTTGGATAAGTCGATACCGTTGTTGCAAACCTTTTGTTTCTAAAGCCAGGCTTCTGCAAGGCTCAACAAAGTTGGAAAATGTTTTAACAGAGTGTGATAGCATGGTGGCTTTGGGGTTTTTGATTGGTTGGTTGTTTTGTTTTAGCAGATGAAAAATTGTTTGCTTCTGTACCAGTCACATGATAGATCTATGATAACAGGAGCCCCGAGTTGTCAGACAACCATTACAAATAATGCTGGAGTCTGTAGCTTCAGTTTAATCAACAGAAGAATTAGCAAGTTTATTCCTCATCTGTGTATGTGTGCAAGGGTGTTATGTTGTAGACAAAGAGGCAAATGTATTGTATTACAGATGAAGATTCATTCTTAGGTGCTGATAGTGTAACTGTTATACTTATTCATACATGTAAATGAATGTCTGAAATCTGTCTTAAAAAATTTTAATGAAATTCTGTTGACTTGAATATGCCCACATGATGAGTGGTTCAGAATAGTTGCTGGGCCAGGTGGGTTGACGGAGGACAGTTATTGAAGAAGGGTGCACTTAATTAACATTATGTTTGCAAATCTATTTTTCTTAGTGCTGATGGTAGAGTAAAACTGTGGGATGTGAGGAGAGCTTCTGGGTGTCTGAGTACACTTGATCAGCACAATGGGGAAAAGTCCAAGGCGTCTTCTGAGGCAGGTAATACAGAATATAACTAGTGGCAATGCATATGTAACTAGAATCGTTCTTATATTTCATAAATATATTGAATACTAAGACTAGCAAAGCGAGTAGTGGTAATCCATTTGTTACCTACTACATAACACAGGCCCTTCAGTTATTTCTGTTGTAGAGGCAGTGTTTGTGGTAGGGATCTTTTTTGGAGGGATCTCCTTGACAGTAGTGGTATATCTGTTCTAAATGGTTTCCCCCCTAAAATGGGAAATTTTGTTATCTGTATTGTCGGTGAAAGAATTCATTCATGCTGTAGATTAGGTTTTATATAAACAACAATCACTTCATACTTCATAAGCTGTTACGGTAGTTATCTTCTTTTGAAAACAAAGACAAGACAAACAAACCCACAAAAGTGCATTCCTTTTCCTGTTTAAATTAGTCTTGCTTCCTATATAAAGCCTTTAGAATATTTTCTCATATGTGGTGTCATAAAATCAGTTCTATTCCTTTTATACCCAAAGCCTACAACAGAGTGTAAAGTTATGATTGTATTTCATTTTACAGGAGGTTGAATTAAATCTTAGTACAATCAAATGCATAATGATGCCTCGTATTAGCTGTAATTGACTACAGCATTAACATTTTTATGTATTTTTAAGTGACATTTCTGAAACTGAAAAAAACCCCCAAACCTCATGAATTGTGGCCAGTTCTGGACAAAATAAATTTCATTTTGACAGTCCAAAATAGTACTTAAACAGTTGCTATTCTGAGATAGAAATACATAGTATTTGGAATTGAACACAATGGAGAAACTCTGTATTATACCTCTGGACAAAGGGATTTTTGTAGCATAAATCAGTGATTAAACCTACCGCTCAGTCTGACTTGTTGTGTGCAATTTAAATTGCATGTAGAAAAATTCATGAAAATGTCTGTAAAGTCAAACTGATTTTCCAAAATGTGTGGTCAGAGGATATGAAGTAGCAGAGAGTATCTGTTTTAATAGCCACTCTCTCCATTATGTCATTTGTAGCATGGTAATATAGATGTTTGGTTTTGACTATTTTAAATTTCATTGAAATTCAAGAAATTACTGAGATGAAAATGGTCTAAAGAAAGCTAAGACTTTGTCAAAAAAGGACAAATTTTGCTTAACAAAAACCAAAATTCTTTGTAACTCCAAAGATAATTAGTGCCATTTTATACATTCCTTTGAATAATGTGTTGACTTTTCAAACACAACATCTTTCTTTTCAACTTTATTTCTGTCTGACAGGTTCAAGATGATTTTTTGGCAATCTAATATTAATCACATAGACTAGGATGTCTGATTTATTAAAATATATATGAACTAAACCAAATGAAGCTAATAGGATTTTTAAAAAAAATATTAAAGCTGATAACACTTTTACCTAAAAGGTATGTCTAAATTAGGTAGTGTAGTACAATGTAGAGATACTTTGTCTGTTTTTCAGTGAGTTAGTTCACGGATGCCATATTTAGATTTGCTGTGGTAGCACAGAGTTGGATTTTAGCATACTTCATGTGCAGTACTGCAGGGTAAACTCAATGAAATTAATTTCTAGTACTCCATGAACAATATAGAATAGGATATTCAGTTGGAAAGGACCTACGATGATCATCAGCTGCCTGACCACTTTAGGGCTGACCAAAAGCTACAGCATGTTGTTAAGGGCATTGTCCAAATGCTTCTTAAACAGTGACAGGTTGAGAGCATCAACCACTCGATGACAGATTGAACAGAACTGGCCCTTGAATTGCACCCTGAGGAACACTACTGGTGGCTGTTGGCCAGCCAGATGTTTTTATAAACCAGAAGTTAACTTATTAATTTACTGAATGTTACCATTTAAACAGCACTTCCAGTGCTCTGCGTTGAACTAAAAATGTATACAAAGCAGTAATTCTTCTCTAGAAACCTGAACCAGCTCTTTTTCCTGACAGCAAATACTGCTCACAATGGGAGAGTTAATGGTTTATGCTATACCAGTGATGGACTTCATCTGTTAACCATTGGTACAGATGATCGGATGAGACTCTGGAACAGCTCCACTGGAGAAAACACATTAGTAAGTTTTCAAGGAACTTCAGTTATGTTTTTACTTGTGTCATAGGTTTACTTGTTCTAAAAAAACCAAGCTGGAATTTTTTGCTGAATTATACTGCCACTGTATGCCATAAATGCCATGGACAATGAATATGGGTTACTCCAGATACCCCAGTCGTGAGCTTCTAATGCAGCTTGCCACCAGTTGACAGCACACCAGCCTTCCTGCCCTGGAAGACCTCTAGGATGGATGGAACTCATAGTCGTGGTCTAAATGAACTCAACAGACATCTTGGAAGGATGGCCATTGACTACAGAAATGATACCTGTGGTTGTGTGTATTTATATAAAAATGTATAT
This sequence comes from Pipra filicauda, assembly GCF_003945595.2. Taxonomy (NCBI): domain Eukaryota; kingdom Metazoa; phylum Chordata; class Aves; order Passeriformes; family Pipridae; genus Pipra; species Pipra filicauda. The sequence goes on along the minus strand of NW_024104262.1, from coordinate 1,350,161 downwards.
GTATATAGTGGGAAGGTATAGCATCTGGGCATATATAGAATCATAGGTGGTATAGAATAAGGGGTGGATAAAGTCCTGGCTTCAGCACAGATCATCAGGAGGAGGCGTGGCCAACACCCCAATGTTATTCAGTACCACCCCACATAACTGACAGAGGCAGGGGAAGGGGGCTTACTCTCTCTCTTCTGAGAAGGGTGTTCCTTCTGGGGGAGAGACTGGTGGGTGAAACGGTCCAGTATTGTTTTATTTTATGTGTAAATTGTTTCCTTGTCCTATACCTTGTGTTATTAATATTGTTGCTGTTAGAGTTTGTTTTCTTATTGCTGTTTCCAGTAAATTGTTCTTATCTCAACCCGTGATCTCTGCCCTTTGTGCTTTCAATTGGAGGCAGGTGAGGGGGAGTGAGCTGTGGCATGGTTTTAGCAGGACTGCTAAATTGGAGAATACCATTCCTAAACCACGATAGGTGGTAGTTCCTCAACCATGTCTAATTTCAGTGAGAGTTTAGGTGTTTGATGTAGATCTGGCATGGAACAGCCTGTGCAAATTCTATTTCTTAGAGTGGAACTGCTGATTTTTAGACATAACTTTCTTTCCTTTTCTTAAAGTTGATATTAAGAAAAGTGATCTTGAATGAACACAAAAATGATTCTCTTGATAGACATCTGTAATGTGAAATATCAGGAGTTATACAAACATAACTCAAAATTAATTTTATTGAGTATTAAGGATGAAATAAAATTGATGTTTTAATATAATTTCCTGTGGTTTTTACTTAATAGCTAACTGTATAATCCTTCATTTTACAGGTGAACTATGGGAAAGTCTGTAATGAAAGTTGGAAAGGACTCAAATTTGCCATCTCTTGTGGCTGTAATCCAGAGTTTGCCTTTGTACCATATGGAAGCACCATTGCTGTTTATACAATTTTCACAGGAGAACTGATAACTGTGCTTAGAGGGCATTATAGTACTGTCAACTGCTGTGTATTTCAACCTCATTTTCAGGTAAGTAAAATAAGACCAGTATTCCGGACAAACTGCAATATTTATGCAGACTGCTGTACAATTTGCACTATAAAAGCATTAACTTTTCAGGAATATGCTTTAATCAAAGATCGTGACATAAGAGAGAGTTCTGTGGCTTGCATGTCATGCAAGAAAAGTTTGGTGAAATTCTTGGGATGGCCTTTTCTGGTTTAGCTTCCTTCCACTATTCAGTTTATCTCACATATGTAACTTCTCAATATACTTCTAGTAATTTTTTGGCATACATACTCACTAATAAATATGCATAAAGGCTTTTGCCTGTTTTCTGTAAGACTGAAGAGGAGGTATTTGTCTTTCTCAGAGATACCTAAGACTAATCACAGTAAGAAAGAATGTGAAGTGCATTAGTATTGCTGTCAGTACTGAGAAGGCTCTAAAGTTCTTGCTCAAATGCCTGTAGTTATACTTTGGATGAAGTGTTGAGAACACGATGATATTCTTAAATTAATCTGAGAACATTTCACCTGAGAAATACCTTAGCATTACAGGAACTCATAGTGCATGGCAGCCTTCTTTCTTTTTCTTTTCTTTTCCACCTATGGTATATTTTTCTCTTGCAGCAAAAGACTTAAGGATAAAAAAGCTTAATTTGTTGTGACATACTTTAGAACAGATTGTTCGTATGGTGTGTGTTTGGCAAGAGCAGAGTGGATGTTAGTATGGATTTTCAGGCCATTACATAGTTGCCCTCACATGTTAAGGATTGTACTTCACGTTCTACCTCCTCCTTCCTTGCCTTTTGTTTCTGAATATCAGGCAGAAATATCTGAGGGAGAAAGGGCATGCAGATACCTTTTCGTGACCTCTCATACAATGCACCATAGAAGTGAATCTGGTAGCTTCTGCTTTGAGTGAAATAACTTTGACTGAACGTTGCTGTATCACTGAGACAGACTTCACTGAAAGTTATGAATACGCAACAGATTGCAAGTTAATAAGCCTTATTAGGCCTGGAAGGCAGTTCTGGTATGAATAGGCAGTGCAATTCTACATCCACTGAAAGCTGGAATATTCACATTGTAGCTAAAGTAGATTTTTTCCAGACTGTTCTTGAAAAGCCCTTTGTGTTTCCAAGAATAGGTTCCCAACAGAAGTTCTAGTACGTTTATATAAAGTCATCTTTGGTATTCTTTTTGATAAACTGAAGAACTAAGGCTAATTAAATCTCACTGTGAAACATTTTTTACTTGTTTTACATGTGGTGTCTCTACCTTGGCTTCTAAGATCCATAGTAAAGGATCACTCGTGTGTGTGTGTGTATGCACACAAAAAATTCATCTGTCACTATATCTGTAGGTTTATGGATGTCAACAACTTCATTTATTTATCTGTTGTGATTCCTAATTTTCTTTCAGAATTACCCTTTTCCAGAGTTCAGTTCTACGTTCTAGAAGTGTGACTGGATTTTATTTTTCTGTAAATGCTCTGCTTTCAGTTGTATTAAATAGTTACTCTGATGAAGTAACATTGGTATAAGTCAGTGTATCAACACCAAAGGTAGTGGTACTGTTATTTTGACTGTGTTCACACATGTACTTCCAAATAGCTCATTCTGTCTTGAGACGATTAAGTACATTCATCTGTCTTCATATAATTCCAACAGAAATTATGATTTTGCAGGTTAAATTATTTTTCTGAGGTACCTATATTTTAGGCACTTTTTTTATTTTACTCTCTCAAGCAATATTAAATCAGCATGCTGCGAAGTTATTCACAGCTGTACATTTCTAGTTTGTTACTAGTTTTGCTTGACAAAACCTGCTTTGTTATAAACTGTATTGGCTGGTGTTTATATTCCTGTATTTTAACTCTACAGTAACTGCATCATTTAATCACCTTTTCGGTTGTCTTGTTTAGGACTAAAGAAATGTCAATTCATTTGTATCTGTATCATTCTGCTTTTTTTTGTTTGTTTTGTTTTTTCCTGACTGGCATATTAGGTCACTTTCACCTTTGTAATTTGTAAATACATGTCAAAACATAATTAACTTAAGCAAGCCATAAATTTTCATTGATGATTCTTCTAAGCCTCTGGTGTAAGATATGCATTTGCTGCTGAAAAGTGTAGCAGATGGTTTTCTAATGTTTTTGTTACTTATTAGCATGTTTGACATAAGTGCACTATCTTCATATGAAGGAAATTCTACATTTTTATGCATAGTTTTGACCATTTCCATCTAGTATTGAGTCTCTGTCACTGTTCAGTGTTCTTCGTTTAAACAGTCTTCTAAACTTTTTCTGCTGTCTGACTGATTTTTGTCCTACCCATCATCAAATCTGGTGCTTAGATTTTCCTTACATTTTTTACTGTGTTGAAAATTTCTTATTGATGTTGGTTGCTGCCAGTCCCTCATGTTTTTTCTGTTCATAAACTGTATTTTAATTGCTATCTTTGTTTCACCTCATAACCAGAATAAGCTCTAAGAAGAACTTAAACTTTGCACCAATTATGTATTTGAGGTGAGAAGTGTCTTCCGTTTACTCAGAACCATATAATCAAATATGATCACTGATACCCAAGCAGCTAGCTATTTGCAGTCTAATGATACTAGTCTTTATCTGTTCTTATCCAAATTAATTAGCATGTTTATGTAATACTTTTTATGTTTGAGATATGGTATGGAGCTCTTTCCACAGAATGCTGTGAGTTTAGCCTTTTCTGATCTTGGGAACAGAACCATAAAATCCAGTTAATATTGTTTGCCTAAACTATTCTTACGTAAATATCTCTGTGAAGTTAATAAGATGTTAGTCTGCTTGAGTAATAAGAACTGCAGAATTTGGCCCTCTAATAAGAGGCATTAATTTAATAGGAGGACAGTAATTTCAAGGGTGGTGTGAAAGAGAATCTTCATTGTGCAATATCTTAGATGATGTTTGCTGTTGAATGTAATATGCTAGATACTATTGTGCCGTATTATGTGCTTAGAATAATTTAAGTAAACAAACAAGACCTACATTTCCCTTGCAGAAAAAGAAATCGAGTAAAGGATCATGCAGGAATAACATGTCGTAAAATATTAGGTATGCAACAGGAAGTAATTTTGCTTTAAATTATAGCTTCTCATAGTGTTTAAGAAGCACTAGTGACATCTGCAAAGGTATTCGGTAAATCCAGTAGTAAGCTATTAAGTAAAGTTAACTGAAAGTTAAATTAGGTTTTATTTACAGTCTTTCTATATAATATACTGTAAACATGCATGGAGCATGTTTGTAGTGCAATATATGTGACTCTCCTGTATTGTACCATAATCCTACATGGAAGTGACTAGCTTTTCTTTTGATTGACTTGAGGTGTGAGTCACCATTTCAGGTTGTAATATTTAATTGTAAGTATTGCTCAATGCAGTGGATATTAACGGAATATCTTGCCATAACAGGATCAGAAAATGAGCCAAGGGGTAAAAAGGATTAAATAGAAGTATGCTGATGTCACTATGACATTGCTCACAGGGATATATTTTGGCATGGAAAGATCTTTTAGAGTTCTAGTGATATTCTTTATTCTATCAAAGACAGAAGGCCTGACTAGTGTACTGCTGATAAAATTTTTGTCCTATAGTAGAATTTGACCTATACCTTGGTGTAACATATTTTCTTTTAAGCAAGTTAAGCAGCATGGTTCATTGTCTTAAAACTGTAAACTCTAATCTTGCATGTGTTTTATGATAAAGAATTTTATGCATAGGACTAGTTTTAGAAAAGAGGGTATGTCAGTTCTATTGAGTGAGATTACCCGCATAAATGAGTATTTATAGGAATTGAGCATTAAGTTTTTGCACCAAATGTCATCATAATTCATGCAGTTTTAGAATTAACTATACATAATGTAGGAGACTTCTGCAAAGATAGACCTCTTATAATATTTTGAACTTATGTTGAATCAATGTATTAATAATGAGCCCACATGCAGAGAGTTGCTAGTTTAAGTGTAAAAGCCAGCAACTTGAACCAAGAGTTTCATACTGTTAGCCTAAATACCAAAGAAAATACTTTATGTGCTTCACTCAGACAGTTTAGATGCACGGTGGTACTCAAATGTTTTCAGACATTGCCTATACTATGCGAGAGGATGATTCAAGATTGAAGGCATATGAAAATATCTTTATGTCTGTTCATTTAAGTAGCACGTTGGAAAATACAAGTGTTATTAGAGCAAAATTTATGGCAAAGATGGTGCAGTATCTCTTATTAGCAAAATTTCCTCAGGTTAAAGTGATAGTCTGTGTTTCCTTAATACAGAACTAAGAAAACTAAGATATATTTGACTTTCACCTGTTTGGTGTAGGGACTGTTTGCTTCCATGTGTTTGTAGGGTGCCTTGTACAATGGAATCTCAGGCTTTAGTCATCACTATAATAAATAGAGTTATTTATATTAAAAATAATAAATTGATCTTTCTTATCTGTGCCTTTCCAACAGGATACAGGCTTCAAATTCTACTTTATTTGCTTTTTCCTTTCCTAGGCATACTGAAACTACATTTATTTAATACTTCTTTGTTCTGTACATATGCACTTTTCTAACGTGTATTGCTAGATTCTTTTGAGTTTGTTCCTCTTTTTTAATTATAAAAATATATTTTCCTTTTTTGCCTTTTTTTTTTTTTTACTTCTCCATAAATAATCTTTGAAGTTTACTAACTGTTAAAATAGGTGTATTTTCAGGAGATGTGAGAGAAGGAAGAAGAAAAATGTATTTAAAAGCAATAAAGCTCATTTAAATGTGGATTGTGCTACTTTGGTGAGCAGTCAGGGAAAGAAAAGAAAAATGTATTAATTTTGTTTTGGCATATTATTTAAAATACTGTTTATCAAAACTATAGTATAAATTAAAAATTGACTTGAATTTATATTTAAATAAATTTTCTATATCTTTTTTCTCCCCAGTGTTGTACTTATATCACTATTCTGTAAATTTGTATAAAAGTAATTTTTGCTTGTTTTTTTAAAGGAACTTTATAGTGGTAGCAAAGACTCCAATATCCTTGCATGGATACCAGCTCCACGAGAGCCAGTTCTTGATGATATTTCTGAAAAGGTAATGAATTTTGGAATTTGAACTATAGTTTTTTATGGCTTGTTGTGTGGAATTTAAATATGAGGTATGTGATTCACCATCAAAATTTGTAACAATTCCTAATTAAAAGCAGAATCACCTATTGTTTCTGTGCAATCTTTTAATTATTATACAGTTTTGAGAGAACATTTTCTTTCATAGTCTAGTAAAGTCTTTTGCAGACTTCTAGCTTCCTGCTTAGTTAAAAGTAGTTAATTTGGCTATGGGTCTTTCAACTTCTGCTTTAGCTTCCTTTATTTCCAAACTATTTTCTGTAGTTTGTGCTATTTTGGAATTGTAAAGGTGCCAACAATTGTATTTTAAATTGTTTAAGAATATATTGTGCATTAAGCATATTAGGGATGTCACACTTCATACCTAAATATTTTTGATGCAGAAATATAATAAAGTACATTCTGAGTGAGGTTATCTTCATGTCTGAGGCAAGATATCCAGGTCTGTTGCAGGAAGATCATGTATAACACTGTTTTCCAAGAGAGTACTTTCTCTCTCTCAGTATTAAAACTGGGCAATAAAAATTTCAGTGAGCAGTCTGAGCAGAAAAAATTCTAGATTTTAAGAAACTGAAACCATTCACAGAATCAGAGTCTACGAATGTTGAAAAATGAGGATATATTAATGTTTTGCCCCATACCATACAAAAATGTTGCTTTTAAAATTTCTGCGTTGTTCCATTTTGGATGGGAAAATTATAAGAAGCATAAATTTGTTGTAACATTTGCTTTGCTTTATAAGACAACTTATTTCAAAACTACCCTACACCTAAGCAAAGAAAAAAAAAGGTAGTTTCAAAGGTTAGGTGCCTGAACCCAAAATGTGTTCCCTTGACCTGAAATTACCATTTTTGCTCTAAGTGAGAATTTATATGTGAGTAAACTGTATTTTTCTTAGTCTGAAAAATGAAAACAAACCCACAGCAATAAGATTATTTACCTAGCTCTGATTAGAACTGCTCATTTAAATTTGACATGGTGGCAGTATGTAATACGTGCCATTGTTTTGAAATCTGTTAAGCTGCAGCTGCTGTTTGCAAATGTTGTAGATGAGCACTGCCTCTGTAAGAAGTAGTTCTGCTGTCAGTTGATCCTGCTTGCTCTCATGTGTTAAAACAGCCACTTGAGTGCTTGCATAACCAGAATCTGAACCCAGAATAGAAGTAAATAAAAAAAAATTACCCTAAGTCATTGTGATTCAGTGCACTGCATAGCTGCATGAACTGTTTATTTGGACCCTAGTGGGGCTGATGTGAGAAATAGATCTTGGATGTGGATAAAGGCCAGGACTGCTTCCTGAAACCATAACATTAGCTCAGTTATGCTGGGCCGAGGAAATGAAGACCTAAATTAAAACAATGGCACACAATAAACATAGTAATATCCATTTGTTTATGTTTTATACCAAACATTTGTAATAATTCCAGTCAGTCTTCCAGATATTTTTTGTTGAATTTGCAATTAAATAGAGGACTATTTCTTTTCATAATTTATCATGTCTTTAATCAGCAGAATGACCAAAGAGGTAGTTAAAAATAATCCAGTACTCATGAGAGACAGAATAGTTTGTCTACATAGAGTAATTTTAAAAAATGCCTTTAGCTTTGCGCTTTTAAGATTTTAGTATTTTTAGTTAAGAAAAACACTGATAATTTATATTTTCTTTAGTCTCTGCCTCAACAACATTTAAATCCAGCATATGAAGATGCATGGAGCAGCAGTGACGATGAAGGCTGAATTTAAATTATGTGCTGATATAAAGTCGACATTCAGGCACTGCATTCACAGACTTTATCTACAGAATTGGATATTGTTGGATTTATCACGACTGGATTTTTGGTACAGTTCTGTTAGAGCAAGGTCTTCAGAAATAAATTTCCACTGTTCTCTGTGGTTTTTTGTCACTGTTAGAGTTAAATCTAAAGGATTACTTTTTCATACTGACTTTTGTACTTACCTTTACACATTGGTATACTTTATTTAGTGTTTAACAGCTGATAAAGAAAAAATAAAAGCCCTCCAGACCAGTCAATATTAAATTTTTTCTATTATCACTAGTACATGAGGAGATAACCCCTTCATTTCCAAGATGCATGATAGAGATGATTTTGCCTGAAGGAGGACTAGCTCAGGAACCAGCTTATTTTTATCAGTGTCTAGGTGGAGCAGACTGAATCCATTTTCAAGTGCTTATGTGCTGTGAGAGTCAACAGGTTTTTGTGCCTGTTCTCTAGTATTTTCAGTTTTGTATGTTTTTCCATAAAGGCAGTATTCAGTTCAGAAAGAGATATGGGGATCCTCTATTCAAGTATTTATATGGTGACCCCATCAGGTAGTATCTGAATCTGCCCCAGCAAGTTAAGAATAGAGACTAGTTTAATTAGAGGTTTTGTTGCTCCTGTAGCAGGTTTTTAAGATCAGTCTTTTATGTATGAATTTTTCACACATCCCTAGCCAACTTGAAGATTTCCTGGAAAAGCAGGCTTGAGGTACAGTACAAGGCAGAGAGTGGATCACATTTCAAGAATGTTGAATGTAATCCTTCAAAACTGTTTCAAAACATTTTGTGGTCCTAATGCCTGTTCTGTTTTAAAAGGGAGGGATTTTATGGGGTTATTCTCATCTCAGTCACTAGTTTGTGCTTCAGACATAATGTAGTCACCAAGCTGAGAGCTGAGTTAAAGGTTAGTGTCAGATATAGATGCAGCTCTACAGAGGAAAAATTCCTTCCAAAGTAGAGCGGAAGTTTAGACCACAAATTCAGACAAAGGGGAAGAACATTGTACAAACAAGTGAAAGGTAATAATTTAATTTTTGTATGGTGTGGAGATATTTCTGTCATTAGTATGCATGATAGAATAATTCACTGTGCTTCTTTATTTTGATATCTGTACAAGATACAGGCTGTCAGATTCTATATGCCTAGCATTGTAAAATGATAACAGCTGAGGAGTGGGCATATTAAGGGAATGTTGTAGTTAAACAACCTTCATATTTAGTGCATATTTGCTGGGACAGATCCACTGTTGACTGTATAGCTGTAGGGTCAAGAATTCCAGAAGTTTAGGCTGAAGTTAAGGACCCACCCGACACTCACTTTACAGGAATAGAGAAGAGCATTTTCTATTTTTTTCCCCATATTAGTTTTTATTACCAAGAGTGGCTGCTCCCCTCTAGAATCGGAAAAACGAGGGAACAAATTTGTCCCCATCTTCCTTAATGAAAGATGCTATAAGTCTTTCCTCATGAAAGAGCTGTTCTATCCCTCTGATCATTTTTGTGTCCCTCCTCTAGACCCATTCCAACAGGTCCACCTCTTTCCTGTGCTGAGGACCACAGAGCTGGATTCAGTTCTCCAGGTGGGTTCCTTTTTGCATGCTGATTTTGTCAGGAGTTCCTTTTTCATGCATGCAGACATCCTCCCGCCTTTGCCTAATTTCCTTACCCATGTGAGCTTGGACTATCCTTGAAAATCAGCCAGCTCTCCTGGACACTCCTTCTCATCAGGGCCATGTCCCATGGAACCTTTCCAGACAGAACCCTGAATAGGGATCTATCTGGAAATGCGGAAGTTTTCCTCTAAACTTTTATGGGGATCATTTTCATACTGTTGCTGAATAACTTTTTACACATCAGGTTTGCCTAAGTAGCACCACAAATGTGGAATTCAGCTCAAGAAGAGGTGGGCTGAGAATTATTTGCCCAGGTATCTGCCCACCCAGACACCTTTGGGTTTAGTGTCCCAAACAGTTGAGAATAGAAATGTTTGCCTTATGGGCTTATTGCTCCTACTGTAGCTAGTATCTTGTACATAGGAGTCCTTTCAAATCTTCTTCTGGTATCAGTTGTTGATGGCATTATTCTCCCTCTTGACTGTTTTCCTCTGCTGGAAGGGGAAACATTTCTGGAGAAGGAAATGAGAAATACGAGCAATAATTCAGGCATATTCTACAACCTAGCACCTGCAAACCTTCCATATAATGGCAGTAGCTGATAGGTGGTGTTTAGTTTGCAAGACTTGAAACCTCTTGGTACTTGCCAGCATCTCAAACACCAGTTTCCAGGAAAACTATACTTTGAAGAATGGCATTTTTATTATGATTTCCTTCAGTACTTCTAGTTTTCTGTAGATGTGGTAAATTTATTATTCAAGCTTTTTCTAGGAAAAAAGAAGTATTTTATGTCTGCTGCAATCTTATGGTGTCTGTACTTAATTTCTAATTAAAGTGTTAGTATCTTCAAAATGAAAATTTTTAAAGGACAGTGAAGGTATCCTGTATATTGTTTTTCACTGCCAAGAATTAAGTACTAAACCAACAGTATCAGTTGCAACGGTGCAATCTCTTGTTTATGTGTTAGATGTGATAATTAAATCTGAATCTTCTCCTTTGTTTATACCTGTTCTGCTTCAATGCTTATAACATGTGTTTTTATAGTATCAGAGCTCTTTCAGAACCAGAAAGGGATCAAGTAGAATAGTATAGACTTAATTGCACTTCCCATCCTTATATCAGTCAGAAAAAAACCACATCTAAAAATCCAGTCAGATGTCGAAATGAGTGCTGTGTTCATATTGAAATAAAGTTATTCACTTGAGAGCCAACTAGCTGATAGGTGGATTCTTACTGTTAAAAACAGTAAAAAAGTTAAGAATTTAAGGAGAGAGCTTAGGCTGTAATGAACTTCATTCTTATTGCAGTAGTGGTACTGGGATTTAGTAGTCATACTCTGTCAGAGAGCACAGAGAATCTAATCTTTTAGATTCTAGAGAATTTAATCTTTTCAGGCCATTCCAGAAACTGAATATTGCTTAGAAGACTTTCTTTGAGCTTGATACAGCCAGTAGCAAAAGATGGAAAAGCATTTATTCTTACAAGAGATCAAAGAGTTTCCTTTCCCTTCTAGCCTAAGGAAACAATAAAGGTGGAGTCAGACTGAGCTAGTCCAACTGAAGAAATACAAAGAGCCTAAGACAAGCCTCCTTCAGCTTAAGTGGAAGTTGAGTTCTGTGGAGACAGTAAGATAGAACTCTGATTATTTATGTCTAGGTTGTGATGCTCAGAAAGAATCTGATATTGAGACAGCCAAGAAAAGCCTTGTTCTTTTTTTCTTTCTGTACACAGATCTGGAAGAAAGCATTAGCACATGTGAATTTAAATATAGCTAACTCTCAAGTACTGGGAAGAACAAGTTAACACCATATGCTTACCTCCCTTTGCCCTTTGTTCTGTCCCTGGTATACTAGCTCTTACATACAGACTGATAAGTTTAAAAATGTATGGATTTGTTTGCCACCTTTTTTTTGCATTATTTGGGTTTGTAGTCAGTCCAGGCTTCTTGCTGCACAAGATATCTGTTTTTTTAAATCAAGAATGATTTCCTCAGTCAGGTTAGGGCCCAGAATTTAAGACCCCTATCATTGTAAACCTTAAAAAAATCTTAGATTTGAGAACATCAATAGAATTAGTTATGGGGGTTTTCACCTTTTATTTATCCTTGTATTATAGTCCTTATCCTACCTTGAATGTACACACACATATGTCTATGCACACAAGATATAAAAATATTTAAAGTACCACTGCTTTGGCACCATTGGAGGATAGTTCTTGGTTTTCTTCCTACCTAATTTTTACATGCAGGTAATGGTCTGGTGCATGTAGGTGAGAATTGCATGCTCTTTAGTGCTCACTGTCCTGGGATCTGCCACTGAGAATGGCTAAGCCTAGTACTAGCTTAGTACACGTGTGCTGATGGTTTTGACACCTGAGAGACTTCTTGAAGGCAGTATATTTGTTTCAGTGGTCAGGAGTTAGTGCTTGTAATACCCAAAGAAACAGAAGTATGTAAAACATATCAATAAAGTACTTTTGTGTGGGTAAGGCTGAGTTATGAAATGGACATGCCTTCTTCCATCCTCCCCCTGTCTTCTGTTTTCTTCTAGTCTATTTTATAAAAACAGTGGGAATGGAAGATAAAAATGGATGACTGAGGAGCCAGGAATTCAGGCAGGTGCATAACTACTCCCCACAGCTTCATCCCTTCTAATCATATCTCTGTGTGTGTAGTCAGCCTTACCCACCAGCTCACGGGCTCTGCCCAGATGACAACTAACCAGTGTCATCCAACACACTGGGAACCCTTAACCACACCCAGTCCTGCAAAATTCCACCAAGCCCAACAGACTGGAAAAAAATATTTGGGACTATGAAGGCAGGTTTCTATGTACATATGAAAGAATGTTTTAATTGCATAGGCACACAGCTTTGTTCTTATTTTTCATTTTATCACCATTTGCCTTCAAATTAAGGCAGAAAGAAATGAAGATATTTTTAGTTACATATTTTAGCTTTGTGCTAAGAATGAGTCTTTCCATCAGTCACTGAGGTCTGTACACTTAGAAGACTGGAAATCCAGCCTTTTCTTACAGTTGTGAGACAGAGATACATCTGCAGTCCTAAACAGGTTTTGTAGTAAATTTCCTCATGCCAAATTGGAGATTATAATCAGCAGTTTTAATCAGTCCAACCAGTTATTTTTACAACCATATATTTGTAATCTAGAGTAGCATGCTTAAGCAAGAACAGGGTAATGTATTCAGCAACAAAAATGATAGGTATACGCCTTTGTTTAATACAAAATAGATTAACATAGGGGGCAGAGAAAAGGGGTTTATTAAAACTTAGGGTGCATCTGTTCTGTAGGCAGCAGTGTGGTACAGAGCTGTTAACTTCAGCTTCTGTGAGCAGCCCCATCACACGCCGATGTACCTGGCTGGGGATGCTGTATTGATTCACCTTGACGGAGCTTTGCTGATGTGCTTCTTTCCTATTTTCTGTAGGTACGCTGTGTCAAAGGACACAACGAACACTGCCACTGGGGGAGCCCACATTTGCTGTGATAAAAGATACACCAGAGAGTAGGTGTATGTTAAGAATATCAGGTTCTCATGTTTTGTGGCAGTCAGTAGGGAGTGTCTTGTGTTGCTCAACAGTTAATTACGGTTGCTATCACCTCCTACACTGTTCTGTAACACCACAGGAAATCAGCTGATGATGATTCTCATGCTAGCAAAGATGAAAAAAAAAGTTTTGAGACTTTATAAAATAATAGATTTTGCCCATCTCTAGTTCTTCCAGGTGGAGTATATGGCCCCAGTGAATATATTTTTGTACCTGAACTGTGCACTGTGGCCTATCAGAGTTGAAGCTAAGTTAAGTATCCTAATGGTCTGATGCTGTTCTGTAGTTTTGCACTGTCACTAGTACAACAGGAGCCTTGGACTGAGCAGTTCTACACACCTGCTGTGGGAAATGGTCACATTTGGCATGTGCTTGGAATGTATTGCACTTCTCAGGCTAGTGCATAAACGATTTCCCAAGGAAAAAAAATCTCTAGAGTTGCATGGAACTTTGCCATCTGAACACTAATCATCATTGTTTATAAAGAAAGTTTCTAGAACACTTAATTGTTTTGCAGACAGCTAATTTACCTGAGGGCCTAAATGAATGTTTGAAACAACTGCTTCATCCTGTTCTACCACTCTAGATAACTATTGAAGTTTAGGTTGACTAATGAAGTATATCAAAGTAATTTAAATAACACTCAGCAATGGACTACTATATTAGATGTGGATACCTGTGAGAAATGCAGAACTCTGTGGTATAAGAATTATATTTGTGCTTAGCAGAATTCCTGTTTTTACAGGTTTCAATACCTTAGAAGGCTTGCTTTGTGTGTCCTAGATAGGTATAAGGTCATACTGGTACATCTCATATCAGTAAGGAAGTTTATTATATATTCTAGTGGCCTTGAAAACTGTGCTGGCAAAGCTTTTTCCCTGCCAGAAAGAGGAAAAATGATGCAAGGCAAAGGGTAGTAGTTCACAAGACTGCTCAAGCACTAAGCTTGACAGGAATAGGAAAAATAAGAGTGTTGTGACTTAATCCCAACCAGCAAGTAAGCACCACACCACTGCTTGCTTAGTCCCTCCCCCCCGGCAGGATGAAGGGGAGAAGACAATAGAAGGGTAAAAGTGAGAAAACTCGTGGGTTGAGGTAAGAATGGTTTAATAATTTAAATAAAATATAACTGAAAGTTGTAATGAAAAGGAAAAAGAAAAAACAACACACACCAAAAACCCCCAAACCAACACCAACCAAAAACCTATCAAACCACAAAGAGGTAGAAATAAAACCCAGGAAAAATAATTGCTGCAAATAAAAACAATTGCTTACCTGCACCTGACCAATGTTCCCCCTTCCCCTCACTTTCCCTCTACTTTTATTGTTGAGTGCAGGGCTTATATGAAAGGGAATTATCCCTGTGGTCACTTGGGGTCAGCTGTCCCCACTGTGTCCCCTCCCAACTCCTTGTGCCCCCCAGACTCCTCACTGGTGGGATGGGGTGAGAAGCAGAAAAGGCCCTGACCCCATGTAAGCACTGCTCAGCAACAGCTAAAACATCCCTGTATTATCAACCCTGTTTCCAGTGCAAATCCAAAACATAGCTCCATGCAAGCTTCTATGGAGAAAACAAACTCTACTCCAGGCAGAACCAGCACACAGAAGAAGGAAACAAAGGAGCCATTCCAGTTTACAGGTGGAAAAGTAGACCCCCGCTTGTGCCACAGGACACACAGGTGCAAATTCAGCACCACCAGAGGACAGTGTGAGTGGGGTCTGTGTGCGATGCAAGCAGGTGAATGACTTGCTATGCCTGGTGGCAGAGCTCAAGGAAGAGGTAGAGAGACTAAGAAGTATTAGGGACAGTGAAAGGGAAATTGACTGGTGGAGTCGCACCCTTTTGCCCCCAAAAGAAGTCCAGAAGTCCAGGCAGTTGGAGCAAACCTGGTGGAAGGGGGGGGAATGGAAACAGGTCCCTCACTGGAGAGGTAAAAGAATCCCCTCCCAACCCCCACCATCCCCCCACGTGCCCTTAGAGAACAGATATGAGGCCCTGGACTCAGAGAACCAGGCAGAGAACAGACAAGAGGAAGATCTGTCTGGAAGGTCTCCTGTTCGCCCCCCATCCAGCAGACGGATTACAACCACAGCTACAAAGAAAAAAAGAAGGGTAGTTGTAGTTGGTGACTCCCTTCTGAGGGGAACTGAGGGCCCTATATGTAGACCGGACCCATCTCACAGGGAAGTCTGCTGCCTTCCTGGGGCCCGGGTGAGGGATATTAGTAGGAGACTCCCTCAGCTAATTCGGCCCTCAGATTATTATCCACTGTTGGTAGTCCAGGCTGGCAGTGATGACATTAATGGGAGAAGTACCAAGGTAGTTAGAAAGGACTTCAAGGCGCTGGGTCGACTAGTTGATGGGACAGGAGCACAGGTGGTGTTCGCCTCAGTTCCTGCAGTAGCCAGGATGAATGAGGAGAGGAGTAGGAAAACCTATCTTATAAATAGGTGGCTAAGGGATTGGTGCCGCCGGCAGAACTTTGGGTTTTTTGACCATGGGCCAAATTCCATCATACTTAGTCTCTTCAAACCAGATGCACTTCATCTATCTAGCAAGGGCAAAAGGACTCTAGCCCATAAGTTGTCAGGGCTGATCAGGAGGGCTTTAAACTAGGTTTGAAGGGGGCAGGGGTTGAAACTGGGCTCTCCAGAAAGGAGCCCAAGGGTGGACAGCCCAAGTCAAGAGCCAAATCAGCAGCCCAGTTGAAGTGCATGTACACCAATGCACACAGCATGGGTAACAAACAAGAGGAGCTGGAAGCCATCGTGCAGGAGGAAAGCTGTGATGTAGTCTCCATCACAGAAACGTGGTGGGATGACTCGCATGACTGGAGTGCTGCCTTGGGTGGCTACAAGCTCTTCAGAAGGAACAGGCAAGGTAGGAGAGGTGGAGGGGTGGCTCTATATGTTAGAGACTCTCTTGACTCTGTAGAACTTGAAGTCAGTAACAATAAAGTTGAGTGCCTGTGGATCAGACTCAGGGGGAAGGCCAACAAGGCTGACATCCTGGTGGGAGTCTGTTACAGACCACCCAACCAGGATGATGAGGGTGATGAATTATTCTACAAGCAGCTGGCAGATGTCTCAAAATCACCAGCCCTTGTTCTCGTGGGTGACTTTAACCTGCCGGATGTCTGCTGGGAACTCCACACAGCGGAGAAGAGGTAGTCTAGGAGATTCCTAGAGTGTATAGAGGATAATTTCCTGCTCCAGCTGGTAAATGAGCCTACCAGGGATGGAGCCCCGCTAGACCTGCTGTTCACAAACAGAGAGGGGATGGTGGGAGATGTGGTGGTCAGTGGATGTCTGGGACACAGTGATCATGAAATAATAGAGTTTTCAATACTCAGGGATGCAAGGAGGGCCGTCAATAAAACCTCCATGTTGGACTTCTGCAGGGCAGATTTCGGCCTATTTAGAATAGAAGACTAGTTCAGAGTGTACCCCGGGAAACAGCCCTTGAAAACAAAGGGGTCCAGGAGAGATGGACGTACTTCAAGAAGCAAGTCTTGAACGCACAGGAGCAGGCTGTCCCAGTCTGCCAAAAGGCAAGCCAGCGGGGAAGACAACCGGTCTGGCTGAACAGGGAGATTTTGAAAGAAATTAGGGTAACGAAGAGAGCCTACCGATGATGGAAAAAAGGGCTGACTACTCAGGAGGAATTTAGGAATATAGTTAGGTCGTATAGAAAGAAAATTAGAGGGACAAAGACACAACTTGAACTGAATGTCGCCGCCTCTGTGAAGGATAACAAAAAGTCCTTCTACAGATACATCAATAGCAAAAGGAGGAACAAGGAAAACCTCCACTCTTTACTGGACATGGGCGGGAATATAGTTATCAAAGATGAGGAAAAGGCTGAGGTATTTAACACCTCCTTTGTCTCAGTTTTCAACAGTAAGACAGGTTGTCCTGAGGACAGCTGGCTTCTGGAGATTGTAGAAAGAGACAAGAATCTGAACAGCTCCCCTGTAATCCAGGAGGAAACAGTTAGCGACCTGCTGAGCCACTTGGATCCTCACAAGTCTATGGGACCAGATGGGGTCCACCCAAGGGTGATGAGGGAGCTGGCAGAAGAGCTCCTCAAGCCACTCTCCATCATTTACCAACAGTCCTGGCTCACTGGGGAGGTCCCAGATGATTGGAAGTTGGCGAATGTCACGCCCATCCACAAAAAGGGCCAGAAGGAGGACCCAGGAAACTACAGGCCCGTCAGCCTGACCTCAGTGCCTGGCAAGGTTATGGAGCAGATCATCCTAAGTGCAATCACACAGCACCTACGGGATGGACAAGGGATCAGACCCAGCTAGCCCAGGTTTAGGAAGGGCAGGTCCTATCTGACCAACCTGATCTCCTTTTATGAGCAGGTGACCCTGGTGGATGAGGGGAAGGCTGTGGATGTGGTCTGTCTGGACTCCAGCAAAGCCTTTGACACCGTCTCCCACAGCATGCTCCTGGAAAAGCTGTCAGCCCACGGCTTGGACAGGGGCACTCTGTGCTGGGTTAGGAACTGGCTGGAGGGCCAGGCCCAGAGAGTGGTGGTGAACGGGGCTGCATCCAGTTGGCAGCCGGTCACTAGTGGTGTCCCCCAGGGATCGGTGTTGGGCCCAGTTCTATTTAATATCTTTATTGATGATTTAGATGAGGGGATTGAGTCCATCAGCAGCAAATTTGCAGATGACACTAAGCTGGGGGGGAGTGTCGATCAGCTGGAAGGCGGGAGGGCTCTGCAGAGGGACCTGGATAGGTTGAAGAGATGGTCTGATTCCAACAGGATGAGGTTCAACAAGGCCAAGTGCCGGGTCCTGCACTTTGGCCACAACAACCCCATGCAGAGCTACAGGCTGGGGACAGAGTGGCTGGAGAGCAGCCAGACAGAGAGGGAGCTGGGAATTTGGATTGACAGGAAGCTGAACATGAGCCAGCAGTGTGCCCAGGTGGCCAAGAAGGCCAATGGCATCCTGGCCTCTATCAGGAACAGCGTGGCCAGCAGGACCAGGGAAGTGATTCTTGCCCTGTACTCAGTGCTGGTGAGGCCACACCTGGAGTACTGTGTCCAGTTCTGGGCCTCTCAGTTCAGGAAGGATATTGAGGTGCTGGAGCAGGTCCAGAGAAGAGCAACGAGGCTGGTGAAGGGACTGGAGCACAAGTCCTATGAGGAGAGGCTGAGGGAGCTGGGTTTGTTCAGCCTGGAGAAGAGGAGGCTCAGGGGAGACCTCATCACTCTCTACAACTACTTGAAAGGAGGTTGTAGCCAGGTGGGTGTTTGTCTCTTTTCCCAGGCAACTATTAGCAAGACAAGAGGGCATGGTCTCAAGTTGTGCCAGGGGAGTGTTACGACCCGCCCCAGGAAAAGGGGAGAGGGGGGTAACTCAGGTTCCATCAAAAATTCCTTTGGGGTGGATTACAGTGAAACAACACTAAATAATCGGTGTATGAAAACATATATGGATAAGATTTATTTTAACAATTTTGAATCAGTAGGTAAGTTAACATTTTTGGGTGCTGTAACCTTTCTAGGGAGGAGAAAAATGCATAGGGGAGAGAAAGACAGGGTGAGAGTAAGGGAGAGCAAGAAAAAAAAAGAAGATGAGATAATCACCGCCCACTGGATCCAGCGATGTCTTGATCCGCAGGTGGTGGGGGGAGAAGGAAAAGCAAAAACCCCCGCCAAACCCCCAAAGTCACCAGTCAAAATCCATATATTTAGCACCTCCCCCAGGGCGGGGAGCCGTCCCCATAGGTTGGCGTCCCCCTTTTTTGGCGCGGAGTCCACGAAGAGGGCGTGGCAAACTCAGCTCTTCCCGCCTTTTCGGGTCTTGACATCTTCTGCACTGAAGGAGGGGGGGGGATGGGCCCAGTTGCCCACCAGAAAGTCAAAAGCCTGTAGAAGTCTCTCAGAATGCATAAATCATTAACTGTTTCAGTCTCTGACAGGGAGGTTTAGGTTAGATATTAGAAAGAACTTCTTTACAGAGAGGGTGGTCAGACATTGGAATGGGCTGCCCAGGGAAGTGGTGGATTTTCCATCCCTGGAGATTTTTAAGAAGAGTCTGGATGTGGCACTCGGTGCCATGGTCCAGTAACCGCAGCGGTAGTGGATCAAGGGTTGGACTTGATGATCTTGGAGGTCCCTTCCAACCAGCTGATTCTATGTTTCTATGATTCAATAGTGCCCTGATCTTCCAAACATGGAAGTGAAAGTCCTGCTCCATGTGGCCCAGGGCGTGGGAGCTGTGAAAGCAGTGCCTTTCACACTGCTCCATCTCCTGTCTCTATTACTTTACCGAGGGTGAATTAAATACAGGTCCTTTGTGGTCCCCAGCTCCTGCCTCCTCTCCCTGTCTCCCCAGCATGCTGTTCCTAATCTTTACTGTTAATTTGCATCTCCTTTCTCTGCTGCACACAGCCATGCCTACACAGCTCTCCAAGCCAGGACTTAATCTTGGCCTGTCTGCATACCAAAGTCCTCAACCCTTTACTCATCCAATATTTTTCATCAAGCTCTTCTTAAAATTGGTAGTTCTGTTTGCTTTTGAAATATCACCCAACCTCTCTGGGCAGTCCTTGGGCCTGTCCTCCCCTTTCTTCTCCATTTCCATTTGGCTACGTGCTTGCGTGCATATAGTGGTTTGCTAGTTCAATTAGTCTTTGAGCACAAGAACATGAGAGCTTTGATCTGAAAGTCATTTGACTGTGTTTGAGCAGAAATGTACCCACAGAGTAAGGAAAATGGGAGGAAGGTTTCATTAGCTTTTTCATAACCCTATGTCAACCAATACATGCAGTTTCTGGAATAACACTGGCTGCTTGTTAACTTGCTTGGACCTAGTGCAGTATTTTTCTGTGGAGTAACAGCTCATTAGTTCCCACACTTGGAGCATTTATTCATTAAAGTCAGTAGAAAAGTGTTATCTGGAAAACCTGGCATTTAAATAATATTTTCATTTTATAATTGATCTATGTTCATTATTTTCCCCAGTCAGCTGCAGCTTCTTTAAATCTTACAATCATTAACAAAACTAATTACATAAATGTTCAAGGTCTGGTTTATCTAAAGAGACTTAGTTAAATAAAAGTATAACTTAAGTATTACAGAAATCTTTGAAAATCATCTGCACTGCTACTAATTGCTTTATTAAAGTATTTCTCAGTTTTATAATTTTTTGCAATATAAACCAGCTGCCAGCTTTGTTGTTTATCCTCACTGGTAGATGCTACTTCTCCATGATCTTTCTTTACCCAAATTGACATTTCTGCCTTTCACCCCATCACTTCTTAAGTGCCATATCGTTAGTCCAAACTGAATTAATTTCTCTTAAAATATTCTCACTGCCTTGTCTCCTGCCACCATGTCTAAGACAGAAGTTTCCATGGTTCAGAGCTGCAAGCTTTGCTCCTTGCAGAGTTGAGATTTTACCACTTTATGTTTCCACATTGTGCTTTTAGCTGCAGGCCATTGTCAACCAGGAAAATGGACAACTAACCTTAGCTGACAAACATTAGACCTTGCTTTTTTTGCATGATCACATCATCCACTCCCCTTCCTTTCTGCTGTCCTAATGCTTTAACCCCTTCATTGTATCATGTCTCATACCACTCAATACTATTAACAGGTATACTAAACATATGATTGATTTAATATCATCTGACATTAGCAGAAACACAAAACAGCATTTTGTTGCATCCATAGATGTACTATAAATTATTACAAGATAATTAGCCAAGAAACACAGGGAATGTGTAAGTAACATGGCATTACAGTGCCTTGACAGAGACGTTTGACTTTGTTAAAAGCTATTGGCAAAAATGCTTTGAGGAAAATAACAGTTCTCTCAAACCTTATAAAATCTGAGCTCATGCTGCACAAAGCAGAGAAGAGTTCTCTGATTAGATTCTGCAGAAATCTACAGGTAAGTAGATGTTCTGTATTATTCCAAATCCACCAAATGTTATCACATTCAGAGCTGTCATGTATTCAAGAAGACAAAGGTGTTACCAGAAATGACAAAATCAGGGACAGTCAGCCCTGTTTATGTCTCCACCATCTCTGCCTGCCTAGGCTACCCCACAGCAGCCACTAGTGTCTGCAGTTTTTGAACCCCTCACTGTCAATTTAAAGACAGGCCACTCAGGCACAGGGATGTCCTTGGCAATTGGGTGGGAGAGTTCAAAATTACTAAAATTTACTTTGCCTCACCTTGCCTCAGGTGGCAAGAAAGGGAGCTCTAGTGCAGTACTGGGTTGCTTCTTTACTCTCCATGCATGAAAATCCTCCTCTGTCTTGGTAAAGTCTAAAACTAATTCAGTGTAATGGAAGGAGTTCATAGGGAAACTCTCCCACTTTGCTCTGGTTATTTCGTTCCTTTTTCTCTGCCTCATCTATCTCCCTTTTTTGTACTACGTAAACTATTCTCCTCCTCCCCACCTTTCTTTGCAGCCTGTTTGGAAAAATAAGGGTTATTTTCCGCAGAAACTCTAATCTAAAAGCCTTTTAACTATTAAAGATTAACCATCTGCAAAAAAGCACACACTCCCCTGACACTTGACTCCAGCCTGGCAAATTGAGAAACTCAGCTATTGTAATGATTCAATAGCATGTTCACATTTACCGGGTTGATATGAAGGCACAAAAGCAGGCTAATGTCATGCCACATAATGTGGGGAGCCTCTAACTGCCAGTGTAAGAACCTGTCTTTCAGTGGCACAATTTGTTGGACATTTTGATTTTGATGAAGCTTTCTAGTGAGTTTTCTGAGAGTGGCTTGTGCACTTTAAGAGTGGAAGAGAGGAGCTTGCATGCATGCCTGAGGAAATCAGGCTCAGGTGAAGGACATAAAAGAAAAAGGGGTTTTTAGAAAGGGTGATTGCAGTTGGTTAACCCTGGCTGGATGCCAGTTGCCCACCAAAGCTGCTGGACAGAGGAGAGAAAATAAAAGGCTCGTGGATTGAAATAAGGACCAGAAGAGATTACATTGATTACAAAACAGATTGGACTTGGTGATATTAATTGAATTTATTACCAATAAAATCAGAGCAGGATAATGAGAAGACAAATCTTAAAAAACACCTTCCCTACATCCCTCCCTTCTTCACAGGCTCTACCTCCTCCCCCCAGGCGGTGCAGGGAGACGGGGAATGGGGGTTACAGTCAGTTCCTCACAGGTTGTTTCTATTGCTGCTCAGAGAAAGGAGTCCTTTCCCTGCTCCAGTGTGGGGTTTTTCCCGTGGGTGACAGTTCTCCACAAACTTCTCCAGCATGAGTCCTTTCCACAGCCTGCAGTTCTTCACAAACTGCTCCAACAGTGTCCTTTTCCACTGGGTGCAGTCCTTCAAGAACAGACGGCTCCAGTGCGGGCTTCCCACAGGTTCATAGCCCTCTTTCAGGCACCCACCTGCTCCGGTGTCAGTCTCCTTCCCGAGCTGCAGGTGGATCTCTGCATACCTGTGGACCTCCATAGGCTGTAGAGGCACAGCTGCCTCACCATGGTCTGCACCACAGGCTACAGGGGAACCTCAGCTCCGGCTCCCTGGAGCATGTCCTCCATCTCCTTCTTTACTGACCTTGATGTCTGCAGAGCTGTTCCTCTCACATATTCTCACTCCTCTGTAGCACTATACCTGATGAGAAACTTGTTTAAACATGTCTTAAA
Source organism: Pipra filicauda (assembly GCF_003945595.2). Classification (NCBI taxonomy): domain Eukaryota; kingdom Metazoa; phylum Chordata; class Aves; order Passeriformes; family Pipridae; genus Pipra; species Pipra filicauda. The sequence continues at coordinate 1,327,425 of NW_024104262.1, read as the reverse complement.
ATGGCTCTTTGTAGTCCCTTTGCAAACACGTGTTTCTTCTTCCCAATACCCCCCACAGCAACTGTTATCTCCCATGCAGGAATGTCCTCAGAAAGGTGTCCCGAGGTGTCCCATTGGTCCTTTGTTTAACCCCTTCCTATTGGCTGTTGACCCTTTACCTGATGGTTTCTTTTGTGTGACCCTGAACTTGTGATTGGTTCCCCTTTGACCCTCCTAAAAGCCTTATAAACCCCTTCCCAACAATAAACTCTCTCTTGCCTCCTCTCCACGCCCGGTGTGCTGTCTCTGTGCCTGCCATGGAGCCACGTGGGTGGTGGGGGGAGGGGAGGGCACCTCTCCCCTCCAGGCTCGGGGCCTGAAAAACCCTGTCGCTGGAGTCCCCTTTCCCCGTCCCACAAGACGTCGGAAATGGTTCTTCAGACGGAGAAGGAACTAGAGCTGGGCTCCCCCACGTCGAGGATGGGGAAAGGGAAACCCAGACTCCTCTCTTCTCTGAGTGTAATTACATCTGCACAATATCTTTTTTTTACCCTCTTCAATATATTATCACAGAGGTGCTACTGCCATCACTGATGGGCTTGGCCTTAGCCAGCAGCAGGTCCATCCTGGAGTCGGCTGTCATTGGCTCTGCCAGATACCAGGGGAGCTTCCAACAGCTTCTAACAGAAGCCACCCCGTAGTCCCTCACTCCTGCTACCAAAACTCGGCCATTCAAAACCAATACAATGACATACTTGTGCAGCTGAAAAAGCAAAGCTCTGAAATTAATATTTTAGATCACACAATATTGCTTCAGATAAGAAAACTCAATGCCCTGGCACTGATAGGAGTTTTCCAAAAAGTATCTACACATGTTGAATTTGGACCAAACATGGTCCAAATGTTCAGAACTTTACAATGTTACCTGGATTTACCGGGATTAACAGGTATTTTGACATTTCCTGTATACAAGGTTATGAAATGCAGTTTCCAATGTCAGTGAGAAGTTTCCTACATAGCACTTTGCTTAGTCCCTTTTTAGTGATATTGAAATATTTATTTATATCTTGTCATAAAATAATGGTAGAAATTATTTAACCATTTCAATAGAATTAAACTGGACTGAAATTTCTCGGTGTTTTTAGGCATTTCAGTGAAATTTCAAGTGGCTATTCAATTTCTGACATAAAAAGAAGTAATTAGTTTTATTGTATATTAATTTGTGATCTGGAAGCGTGTGGATCTTCTAGTAGGAACAAAGACCAAACATCCTAGGACAAGAACTAACCCAACTGACAATCAAAAAGAGAGTGGGAGAAAGGGAATTATGTTGATATTTCTAATTTATTTATTTTTAATTTATGTTGTGGTTGTTGTTACATTAATTCATAGTAGGTAGGATGATTTCTTTCAGTATTCTCTGTGATTTGCAGAATCTTGTACCAGAGGATTAGGGGGCATGTCCTGACAAAGAGCACTAATTCCTGTATGGCTTCACATACGAAAGTATTGCCACCAGAAAAAACAAATGTACTTGGAGGTAATTTCTTTTCCTTGTCTTCAGTACATGACAAAGAGACAAGCTGCCTTAAAAATGGGAAGAGAGAATAGTAAGGAAGAGTAAGTAATGTAGCCTTTTTTGGGGGTTACAATTACATTATATCTACTGAGAGACATTTCAGCTGCATTCAAGAATGTCTCTGAAAACCTTGACCTATGTTTAAAATTTCCATTTTGATCTCTTACTACATCTCTCAATAGAAAAGTAAGCATGATAAATATAATAATGGTTTACCTCAGCCATGATAAGTCTCTTATAAAACAATATTTGTCAGGAAGGGAAAAGAGTAGCGAGAAAGCTGCAGAGTATTCTGTAGAAATACTTGAGAAACCATGTCAGAATCACCAGAAAAGACCAGTAGCATCAGTTTTTAGATTTCTCCTATTCAGTGGTTAAGATTGTAAGAGAAATTTTTGACTTCTAGAAATACATAATTTTTCCTATACTCTTTCTAGACATCATAATTTTATGTGTTTGTGGGTGTCACATGCACCGAGAAAACAGTACCTCAGGTGCAGAACTGGTCTATGAATGTAGGTCTTGCAAACTTCCCTGAAGATTTAGCCATCAAAATTTGTCTATATGAGCATAATATACATCAGACTATGTATTATGTATTATTCCACAATAACAGGCCGTAGACTGATGCAGAGGTAACAACTAATTCAATGGCAATAATCAAGCAAGTGCAGCTTTTTTTTTTGAAATTCTGAGATTTTAAAATAAGATTCAACGTGCTGCATTAATCTTAGCCAATCTCTGTTTGAACTGTTCTTGCCGCTTATTGCTTTGCCTGTGGCTACTCTACAGTGAGTGTAAAGGCATGTCAAAATGGGTGGAGATATGAAAACAAGCACCCTTAAGAGGACTTTTACAGAAGAAACTCATTACTGTGAAGGGGCTGAGGAACGGAACAGGTTACCCAGAGAAATTGTGGAAGCCACCTCCCTGGAAGTGTTCAAGGCCAGGTTGGACGGAGCTTTAATCAACCTGGTCTAGTGGAAGGGGCCCCATGGCAGCGGGTTGGAACTAGATGATCTTTAAGGTCCCTTCCAACCCAAACCAATCTATGATTTTTTTCTGAGCTCCCACCTACACCTCAGAGTGAAAGAATGCTCTTCCATCTGATATGAAGCAACATTCCCACTTCCACATTTTACTCTAGATTTACTTAAATTCTCAGCCTGAACACTAAACAAGGAGTTGGAGGAGAGGCAGAAATACAGCACTACTCTGAAGAGCACTGTAAGACATAAGGTTGCCCCATGCAGTTGCCCAGTTGCAGCTGTGGAAGATGACAGAAGTCCACCTGGAAAAAGGTCCTCAGCATGGATATAGGCCTGGGATATACCCTATAGCAAAGACATGCCCTGTTGCATTTTAAGTCTCTTGCTGACAAGTCTAATTTCTCAGCTAGAATAGACAGACAGTAATCTTTTATTGGAAGAAACCATTTGGTTCACTGAATTCAGACTACGTGTTTCACTAGTTTGTTTGGTGGGTTTTTCCCCATCTTCCTTCAGTACAGGCCTTAGACTCCTTCAGGGAACACATCAGGTTTTCCAACAGATTCTCCAAAACAGAATGATTTTTTCCAGTCATGTTACTATTCATATATTTAAGCCTGGCCTTGAGCCTCACTGAGATAACTCTGCTGCCCTCCTTTAGAAAGATAAAAAGACATCTTTATGTGCAAAACTCATTGTTCTGAACTGTTGCAAGTGCTGTTTATGGTGAGTGGAATGGAATAAAGGATTTTGAAGCACTTTGTAAAAAAATCAGATGACTTAACGCATCTCTGTAAGCATTTCACATCTATATCAGCAGTAGTGCTGCTTGCTAGTACTGTCTGCTTAAAAGATATTACCATGGCTGCCTGAAAGATCAAGGATAATGTGGCAATGCAAATGAACCTGTGTTGGCCTGCAAAGGGGTGTGCAGGGTTTTTTTCCATGAGGCACTAACAAAGCCAGGCCAGTAAAATCCCCAAAGGGAGGTGATGCCCAGACAAATAACAGCCCAAGCAACTGTTCGATAATCTCATGGGGTTGACTCCTCTCCTGTCACCTCTCCTCCTGCCATGGTGCTAATTAAGTACAGCTCAGCTCTGTCAGGCTAGGCAGACTGAAGAATGTTTACTCAGCCCTCGAGGAAGGCTTTAGTTCCTTGCTCTGAGTTTGCTGTTGCTGTGGTTACAGACACTCGAACTGGTAAGAATAAAAGGAGTTCAGGTATGTTTTTGTGAATTCCTGTGATAGTAAAATGTAAATGTGTATCCTCTAGAAGGAGAACTTTAATCACAATAGGAAGGCTTGTGTTGATTTGCTGAGGCATTGTGGTGGCTTAGTTTTTTCCTGTGAAAATGTCAGATTTGATTGTAAAGGCTAAAGAAAAGAGGGATACAACAAGAAATGCTTTGAATAAAAGTTTGTGTTATGAACACTGTCTGTCTTCTTCCTCATGAAGGCAAAGCCAGTGAGGTGTGTGCATGTCTGTGCTGGTTGGTCAGGATTGTGTAGGCAGGATCAGAAATTTTTGTTTGGAGAGAACTAGAAATAGTTTCATGTAAGTCAATGTTAAGCACATCTGAGGTATTCGAGCCTGTGATTTTATTTTCACTTTGTTTTGTTGAAGTCTTAAAGCTCTGTGCTACCCTTGGAGAGTGTATAAAAGGTACCAAAGAGAGAAAGAAGATGCAAGAAAGGAGTATATTCTTGATGCCTATTTCCATGGCATGAACTTATTGCCCAAGAGGAAGGGGAAGACCATGGGCAGAACTGAACTTGAAAGTGTTTCAGGGTAGTTGTTTGGGTAACAACACTGTGAGGTGAAATCTTTGTTATTCTCTCCATCCAGAGTGCTGAGAGAACCAGCTTCGGGCAGAAAAATTGTGATCTTCACAGGCTTTTTCACTGGGCAGATGGATAACTGAGTGGAGATGCTCATCAACTGCTGCTTTTTGGACTGGGAAAGTGTGATTTGCTACAGCTTCAGGGTTAGGTGATTAAATTAAGAAATACCAGAATGAGTTATTCATTTAACTCTTACTGCTCGTTCTCACACATATGCAAGATGCAGGTGTATCAATATTATTTTCATTGTCTTTTTGGATCAAAATATACAATAATTCCAACTCTTGGAAATATTTGCTGACTATTATTACACAGTTTATGAAAATTGTCTGAACCAATGAAACTTGCTCCAAATTCTCAGTGACATAACTAAGATGTGGATCCACCATACTGTCAATAAGCAGAAACTAGAGCTTTTTTAGCTGCTTTCCTCCCTTCTTTTTCATGGTGCAGCATATAGCTGGCACTTAGGGTCTTGAACATTTTGGGTTCCTTTAGACAGAGACTTTTAAGATGATTGGTATGTTATCTGGCGGAATCCTGTTTCCTCAAAAACAATGTTTTCCCAAAAGAATAGGGGAAATAGATCAAGCTGGCAGCCTACTTCTTCAGAAATTCAAGTCTGGTTTCTGCAATAATAGTATTTCAATGAGAAATTGTTTCTTACCTTATTCCAAAAGTTTTGTTGTAAACATTTGCCCTATTTGCTGTTTTTCCTGCCAGTTTTAGCTTGTTTTTTGTAGGGAATGAAAGACTGCAACTTGTACTAGGAAAAATATCTTTAAGATGCTGCAGGTTGGTCCTTGTAAGATCTTACCATGCATCTAGTTGACTTAACTGTTCTGATCAGTGTCTACCTCACTCCAAAGAGAAGCATAAATGCCCTTTCTATGGAGGGTGGCATATGGTGCTCTCTCATTCTCCAGATTAAAACAAATCTGCAACTCCTCCAGTATTCTCTTCATGACTGCCACTGCTACTTTGCAACACACCTATGCCATCTGAACATGCACTGCAGGATGGTGAGTGAGATGGGCTTTTGTGACTCTAATAGGTTGCGGACGTAACTGCAGACCTGCACAGTGCATCCTTTCATAAAGGAAAGCCACTGAGTGTCCACATGTATAGATGTAGAAGCATCATAAGTGAAGATTTCTGTCATACCTTTTGCAAATATTTCTAGAAAAACAAATACGTGAGTGAAGAATTTTGTTCTTCTTTGTCTGGGAGCATTTTTAATTTTCTTTTGGGTTTGTTTGTTTGTTTTTATTTTGTCATTTGTTCTTTTTCCTTAATTTCAAAATCCTAATTTAAAATACCTCATCTGTGGTAGTATTATATGTGTGGGAGGCCACAGAATTGTAACTGGCTATGAAATGTGATACAGATTTCTGTTTGATTGATTAGTAATTAGCTTATGGGATTTCTTTTTCAGGAATTGTTGTCTCACAGGCTTATTGACAATGAAGAGTCTCAGTTTCAAAACCAACCTGTTTACATGCGTCAGCTAGCTGTGACAACACAGTACAAGCTACTAAGACTCCTCTATCATGCTACACAATTCAAAATTTGCTGAAATTCCCAGCCTGTTCTTCTTAGCATCTTATCTAAAAATTAATCTAAATTACCAAGTTCTTACACTTTATTGGTTGGTTGCTTCTAAATTTATTGGAGCTCTTATTAGGAAAGAGGCAATACTTTAATCCATTTGAAATATATCTTGCCTATGGCTCCTTTTCTGAGTGTCTTGAACAGCATGTCTGCCACACAGCTGTTTTTCCATGGTTTACCTTTCCTTGAGCATGAGTAGGTATCTTCAGTTTCAAAGCTACTTTTAATCTCTGGCCTGTGTACCAAGCACAGTAGACATAACTATCATGGGGATAATGGGGACAAATATAACCTTATTTGTCTGAAATCAGATGGAAAGTCCAACCAGGCATAACAGAAATGGTGTTGAATACCTCTTTGTCTTGATTATCCATTTCTTTACTTTTATTTTCCTGCTTTTCTTCCCAATCCCATCTGCAGAACGTTGTATAAAAATAGATAAATAAATAAGTGGAAATCCATTAAAGGCTTAGGTTTCCACAATGTATTATTAAGCACATGTAATGCGATCAAGAATCAATTTTAGAAAGTAACTTCTTGGTATGATTTTACTGTAATTTTGCATTCTTTGAGTGCTGTCATATCTGTCAAGGCAGAATGGACTGTGGATTTGTTATAATTAATGGTAAAACTCACTCTTCTGGTTTTTTTGATTTTGTTCATATCTCAGAGATTGGGAGAGAAAGGGAAGAGGTGTTGCTTTGCTGTTACCAAGATTCTGCAATTTAGTAGCCTTCATAGGAGTCCTTATGGATGTTGGCATAAGAAATATGAGAAGAGACAGGAGAAAAAAAGAAGCTGGTTGGCTTTTGAACAAGGAGAGCATTCTATAGCTTTCTCAGAAGTTCTGTAGATGTCTGTTTCTCACAGTGATAGTTTCTTGATAAGTTATCTTCTGAGCCTTAGTGGTCTGAATATGAAACAAATAAAACAATTCAAGGGCTCAGATTTGAAGACCTCTTCGCATTCTTTAACCCAGGGGTAACATCCTTATAATGCATTCTCACAGCAAAATGTCTGGAATCTGGCAAAATTAGTTGGAACTTTTGCATGGATGCTGAACACAGCAGAGTGAACTCTTTGACAGGCATCCATGTCCCTTCTGTTCATGGGAACATGGCAGCCCATGAGCTCACAGAGTGGTTTTTCACTACAGAGTAAATAGGAAAATTATGTGAGCAATACGTCTATGTATATATTTCTGTGTCATCACATGCTGCTTGGATAAAGAGTCTGTTCCTTTTGTGTTCAGGCAAAGTGCAAATCAATGGGTACTTAACTCTATACCTAAGATCTTACCCTTGCAGATGTTGTGCAGCACATGGAATGTGGTAATGACACAGACAGCTAAGTCTTTACTAGCACCATAGCACTAGGCTATGCTGGATTGTCTTTGCCTCATTAACTCACCTGTTTCTACAAGCATGAAACAGACTTTAAATCAAGGAAAAATCCTCGTTGATTATTCTGATTCAGAGGTGGTGTAGTATGTACTAGCAGCTTATTGTTATTGATCTTTCTAGAGCTCTCTGTCCTTCTGGTGTATTGCACGATGGCATACACCTGCCACCTTGGCCAACTAAAGCCTCTCCAGCACAGTGCAGATATTCTGCAAAGTTAGCATTCACTTTTTTATTGACTTTTAGTTTTTTAATGACACATGTTGGAATCCTTTTGGAGTCATGGAACGCTGTTCTCTAAAAGAAACTGATTTTTTGAGACATGTTTATGCATCCAGCTCATGGATTAGGCTGTGATTATGACATACTGTTGTGGCCCAGGTACAACAAACAGACCTCACAACCCTCTAGCTTCCTGAAAAGATGGCTACCTCTTTTAGCTTTGCCTGTCTGCGCTCCTACAGAATAAAACATTTGCTCCCATCACTAACAGTAACATATACAGCTAAAATTTGACTTATGAAAGATTTAGCTAGAAATTTTGTATAACAAAACAGTTGGTAGATAGCATCTGAATTAGAGTTCTCAGCTTTGAAAAGCTGTAAGATGTGGGCTCCAGAGCAGCCACTGTGTGGCTCTTTTTTTTCATATATTGTTTTCAGACATGGGACAGACTAAAATGAAAAGTCTGGTGATGCAAGATTACAGTTTTTGGGAATAAGATGGCCAAGTGTGCTGGCTTTGGTTTTCTCATAAGGCTTCTCTGGCTGACTGCAATGCACTATTTGCACATTATTTAATTCTCCTTCCTGTTATAGGCTGAGTTGCAACCAGCCTACATTCAAACAATACGCTCCGAAGAGGTGAGTCACTACCAGTTTTCATTTGAGAACCACGCTGTATTTATAATAAAGTGTATTATATCATGTGTGTGTCTATGCATTCTAAGTTTATTTGTAAATACAGTATATTCTGCATATCTATGTACTATATGCATTATACAGAAACTTTAAAATATATACATACATAATAGAAAGTATATATTTATCACATATGTATATCATATATATAAATGACACCATGACATTCTGTTAAACATCCCCTTTAATGACATTTTTCATACACTTCAGATTATTACTTCTACTTTTGCAACAGACATTTTTCACTCTACCTTTGGGATAGCTTCTTCCTTTACTCCTGTCTAGAACAAGTCTCAGATGCATAACAGTAAAACAATTGTTTTATGGACCTAATGGTTTTAATACTGTTAATCGAGATAGATGAGTTTATATGGAAAGTTCCCTATCTGAAAAGCTTTGTCATATTTCCAAGAGTTTATCAATTTCACTATTGTTCAAATGGCAAAACTGGAACTCAACATGCAGGTAAACGTGTAGCTATTGAAACAGGCTGACTTGACAATACTGCAGTAGTTTGTGGTGGGCTTGTGGTGTCCAGAAGCCATGCAAAACCAGCAGTGACTACTCACTTCTGTACAGTTACCTCGAGGGTATGTCCATAGAGGGAGGGCGAAGCCTCTTTGCAAAACTCAGCTCATCTGTAGAGAGATGAACAGGACTGAGTCATCTTCTCACCTTGTCCCACAGCAAAATTGATGATACATGTCTTAGGAGGAATTCATCTGCCATGTGGAAACTGTTTCTGGAAGGTCACTGCCTGCATTACACAAGGGCCCATGCATGTTTTTCTGGAACAGACCCAGGCAGGGAAATGAGCAGAATGCTTCAACTACACAAAAGGCTCTGTCTGGCTCAGAGGACTAGGCAGAAAAAGCAAATTTTTCTGCAATAAGCAGTAAGCCAAGTCTGAAAGTAACTCCAACTGGAAAATGAGAAAGGGCCTAAAGGTCCCTTTTGTCACCAGTCCAGCTGCCAAACACAGCAGCCCTCTGTGCTATGGCAGCTATGGGAGACAGGCCACTTGCAGCAGAACCTGTCTGGGACAGGTTTGGCAGTTGTCGTGACCAATACTGGTGCACAGGCAAACCGGATTTCTCCAGAAAATCAAAGCTTGCAAACAAGATTTGGGTTACACTTGCATCTCCTTAAGATTTGTGTGCAGATATCTGTTGGTGTTCTTGGGATGATTACCTTGTATTGTGTCAGCAAAAGAACCCAACACTTTTGCTGGACTAGGGAGTGGCTCCTGTGATTCTCCTGCCAGTCAGCGGTTCAAGGCTTCAGATACGGTCCTAGAGAAGAGTACTTATCTCTCTAAAAGACTCAAAGCATATGAGCTACCTGGATTCTAATAAGGCCACAAAAAAGAAAAAGCATTGGTTAGCAGTATTCATGGCAAGCACAGTGCTTTGTAGACCACTAGTTAAGTATTTACCATCTTGTAAAATCCAATGAGCTGTCTTCAGTGTCTATGCTCCTTTATCGCTTGCCCTGTTATTGGATGGGGAATGTAGGGAACTTTAAAGATAACTTAAATTCACAGTAAATATCATATGCAGCTTTCACATGCTAAGCACTGAAAAAACCTGTTTGCTTCTAGCTCTGTCTTTTACAATGTAAATGCCTCTGACTTGCTGTGTGCCTCTGTTTTCTTTGTGTGCAGGGCACAGCTGTCTCCTTCACGCTGCCTTTCCCCTGATGCATATTAATCATTTACCTGCCCTGAACTGGTCAACCATTATTTCTGTTCTCTCCCAACCTTCACAGACTTGCTTGATGATTCAAATTACCTTTGCTCCTGAAGTGCATGGAAAGCAAGGACTCTTACCCTCTTTACAGACTCCAAAGAGAGAAAATCTGTTGATGCAAATGCTGTTGGCATCAAATGTGTTAGAGCTGTTAGCTTGCATCTCATTATTATAGTTTTATTTGGTTATTTTTTCTTTTTTTTTGTCCATTAATGACAACAGTCTTGTATTTTGAAGTGTACAGGTAACCTACTTACTTTTTATTGTTATGCACCCCAGTGTCCCATTTTGTCTCAGCCAAGACAGCCCTATCAGGCATGGCAAAATAGATTTTGCAACACATGAGGAATATTAGTTGCTGGCTGAGCCACATAGCCACATCCCCGTGGATGACTTATTACTCTTAAGGCTCACAAGGACTCTGCCTGAGCAGGGATGTGCTGGTTCCTAAGGTCTGTTTGTAATTTTTCTTGGCTAATGTTTTGGAAAAAAATGGCTTTGAACTAAGAATTAAAAGAAAATGTTCTCTTCCAAAAGCTGAAGGGAGATGGGGCTGGTTTGATTTTTTTTTTTTTTTTTGGTGATTTTCCCCTCCTACGTGAGACATACAGTATTGCTCAATGGTTTATCATATTTTGACATATCCCTTTTGGCCAAACCCAGTGATCTCATTAAGATGCTCTTTCAAAACCCCCAGGATTTCTTCACCTGTCATAATCCTAGCAATTCCAATAGAAGCATGAAACAAATCCAAAAGGACAAGGTCCTCTTCCTAATCCCCACCCTAATCAAGTGATATATGGAGGTTCTACAGATTCCCTGTTACACACCATGTTTCTACATCCCACCATCTGTCTGTCAGCCTCTCATAATGTTTCCACACTTATAACAAGCTTTCTATGCTGGTTATGCCTCTTGTAATCTCAAACTTCAAGTCTGATCTTCTTGCTGTCCTCCAGTTCAGAGACCCCTTCTGCCCCTCCACATGGACCATGTGTTCAGTTCACAGTTCTTTCATCTCGTGTCTCTGTACATCATCGAGTTTGCCTCTTTTCTTCAATTTGCCTTCATATCCTCTCCCTACTGCTTGTTTTTGCCAATTCTTTTGACTTGAGCTATCCTCTCCATGCTAGCCATCTCAAAAAGCTGTAATTTCTAGCCTTTTGTGGACTAAATGGAGCACCTGTTTATACACTAGGAATTCCCCATCACCTTTCTTTGTGCCCCATACTTCTCTAGATGGGAGTCACTGGAGACTGTTACTTTCATTCTAAACATCTTCTAAGAGAGGAGTACTGCTGTCTTTTTGGGGTGGAAGTGTGCCTTAAAGCATTGAGCCAAAGCTGACCAGTTGTGCTTTGTTTTTTAAACAAGGAATTATTAAATTTTCCTGGTGTTGCCTAGAGTGACATTTAGTTGCCACCAATCCTGGAACAGTGTCAAGAAGCCACATTGCAATTTGTACTCCTGCATGCTGGCAGAAAGCACTAGTGAGATCAAAATCTAGGGTCATCTGGAGGAACCCCTGAACACTACAGCAGTGGGTATTGTAACATGTGAAAAAACAGTTGTCTTTTCCCTAGTCATAGGATCACAGAATGGTTTAGGCTGGAAGGGTCCTCGAAGACCACCTAGTTTCAATCACCCTGCCGTGGACAGGGACACCTTCCACTAAACCAGGTTGCTCAAAGCTCCATCCAACCTGGCCTTGAACACTTCCAGAGATGGGGCATCCACAACTTCTCTGGGCAACTTGCGCCAGTGCCTCACAGCGGAGAATTTCTTCCTGATAGCTTATCTAAACCTTCTGTCTTCCAGTTTAAAGCCATTCCCCCTTGTCGTATCACTACATGTCCTTGCTAAAAGCCCCTCTCCATCTTTCCTGTAGCCCCCTTTAGGCACTGGAATGCACTATAGGGTCTCCTCGAAGCCTTCTCTTCTCCAGGCTTAGCCACAACTTTCTCAGCCTTTTCTGATAGAGGGGTGTTCCAGCCCTCGGATCATCCTCGAGGCCTTCTCTGGACTTGCTCACGAAGGTCTGTAACTCTTAGCCCTGACACCCGGCGGCAGGAGAGGACGTTCCAGGCCCCGGGGGCAGTGGCATCCCGCGGAGCAGGAGCGACACGGGCCTCCGGCCACAGACTGCTACGTGTGGTGTCCCGGCGGGCCCGAGCCCCGTCTGACCCTTTCAGGAGGACGGCAAGGCCGGGGCCGGCGACTTGGTGCCTCCGGAGCGTACTCCCCGCGCGGTCGCTGTGCGAGCTGGGCGGCGGCGGTGCGGGACAGCCAGGAGAGTAGCCCGGGGCGGGAGCTGGGCGGGGCGGGAGCGGGGCGGGCAGAACGGGGGGCAGTCCGGACTGCGGGGCGGGGCGGTCCGTCCCGCCCCGGTCCGCGCCTTCCCGTCGCCCGCGCGGAGCTGCCGCGCAGTTGGCGCCTGGCGGTGCGGCGATAGGTGCGGTCGCGCGGCTGCCGCGTGAGTGCACCCGGTGGGAGCGGGAAGCGGGAGCGCGGGACACCACAGGGCGGCGGGGCGCTCTCGGGAAGGGCCGGACGGGGTGGGATGGGGATGGGGCTCGGGGTGCCTCCTTCCCACCTTCGTTTCAAACTCCGTGATTGCACCCGCTTTCCTCTTGCCCCCCTTGCAGATCCTCGGCTGTGCCGCGCTGAGCTTCTTCCCTCCCCGCCTTCGTCTTCTGGCTGCACCTGCATCCCTAGTCCCTCTTCCCGTCTGCGCACTCCTGTGCCTTACCTCCAGACCCTGAGGCAGTGCCCTGTGGTGCGTGTCCCCCCAACTCCCCTGAGTGTACCTCACACCCTACAAGTGCCTGGCCTCCAAGCTTTCTGTCTGTGCCGTACGCCCCACGGTGTCTGTTTCCCTAAACCCCCGACTGTATCTGGCACTCCGGCTGTACTTTTCCCCCAAACCCTCTGGTTGTGCACCACACCTCATGGTTCCTATCTCTCAAGGCCCTCTGGCTATGCCTCACACGCACTGAGCTTATCTTCCTGTCGTGAGGAACAAGTCGCACCATGGCATGTGCATGGCCTCACTTCATCACGGACTTTATTGTTGAAAAATGCCTTTTTCCTCCCCCACCCTTTACTCTCAGAGAGAAGAGTGGTCCCAGGCATCAGGAAATGAAGGCTTCTTTCTTTCCAAGGGTGAAGGCTGGAGACAGCCAGGGGAGAGGTGTGGCCCATGGTGATATTAAAATGTAGGGCTGGAGGGGCAATGTCTAGCCAGGGGTTTTCTGGCAAGTCGTAAGGGTGGCTGTCTGGGTTGCTGCCTTCCTCCTCTTTAGAGACAGGTCACCTCTGCTGCCACGTGTGGCAGGTCCATTCTTGAGGGCTGGCTGTATTGCCAGCGAGGCCATGAGCTGAGGAAGCAGGTCAATGCCAGCTTGTGTAGCTGATGAGGCTACATTGGAACAGTCTCTTAGACTTGTCCTTTGCAACTGCAGGTGTCATGTAGGTTGTTTGAGAATTGTAAGTATGTTGATACTGAATTTGTAAATATGTTTTAAGTGAGTTGAAACTTTGGTTGGGTTTTGGGCATTGCTGCAACCAAGATAGAATTGTGTGATGCTTGAAAAGGCATAGTGAAGCTGCAGACCAGCTCTTCCTGATTTCTTTGCTTTTATAGGAAAGCAAGATATGTTAATTGAAGCTGTTCAGACAAACCAGAAAACTTACAGCCATGTATGGATACTCTCTTCCTTACTTCATTCTAATTCACTACTTCCCAGATCCATGCGTAGGTCTATATTGCACATTGCCATGTGGGAGAAGTTTGAACAAGTTTTTCTAGTTGTTGGGAGCAGCCTGGGAGCAGCGTACTACCTGATTTATTCTGCTTCTCAACACTTTGGGTGCGTCCCAGGACGAATTCAGGCTGCCTTGGAGCTACCTCAGGTAGAAGTAGAGTGGTGGTATATTGACATGGTATATTAAGCAGTGTGGACATACTCTGAAAATGCTTCACTAAGGAATGGGTGCACTTGTACTTACGCGTTTGCTTGAAGAAAGTGTACAAAGACCTAGGATTTGAAAACCTAGATAAGCGTAGGCTTAATGTGAGTCACTGGCACAGGTTGCCCAGAGAAGTTGTGGATGCCCTATCTCTCAAGATGTTCTAGGCCAGGTTGGATGGAGCTCTGAACAAGCTGGTCTTGTGAAAGGTGTCCCTGCCTATGCCAGGGCGGTTGAAACTAGATGGTCTTCAAGGTCTCTTCCAATCCAGGCCATTCCTTGATCCTGTGAAAGTCTTCCTAGGCAGCACTTCTGTTGCAAATGTGGGGAATAATGCAAATAAGTGTTTCATTATAATGCGTATATCTTTCTATTAAATAGTATTTATTTATTGGTAGAGCGAGACAGGTTATGGTACAGGAAGCAATATTCATGGAATGTGTTGGGAAAGATGCCACAGTGTTAGTCAAGTAATACATGCCAAATAGGATTTAACTAATTATGAAGCTCACCAAATACCATGAAATACCTGTGAACTAATTGCATACCAGTAAAAGAATTAATCAGGTACGTTTCTATATCCTGACTTAACTTGATGGCTTCTGCTGCGAATGCTCTCCTTGCCATGCTGTGCCCTTCCTGGCTTTGTTTCCCTCTGCTGCAATAAACTGGAAAACTGTTTTTTATTTTTCCCTACCTTGGACTCCTGCTCTTTCTCTTGAAGCTGCTTCTACTCAATGCATCTGGTTTAATGCTTATCTCTTTCTCTGGCCTGCCCCTGTCTGGGTGCTTAACACACAGATTTCTGGAGGTGTGGGGAAATGTGGAGCAAGGCAGAGGGACAAGCAGTGCATGAGATGGCCATGGGAGGTGTGTGTGGGATGAGGAAAGTGGGAAAGTGAGGGAAGTCACCTTTGTGCCGTGTTCAAGGGCAGGAGGTGGAAGGGAGCCAGGATCTCTTCCTGGTTCTTCATCAGCTGCTTGTGAAATTGTCTTTGTCGTATTCTGAATCTAACTTGGCAGACTTCATGTGGCATCTTTCCCTGTCTGATGACTCTGCCTCAGCATGGCTGTGAGAGGTTGCTGCCCAGTAATTCTCCTAGTGAAGGCTGGTGTGAGCTCCCTGGTCTGCCTCAGCTGAAATGAGATAGTTTAGCTCCCAACTGTGGGTTATGCGAAGCTGCTTCACTCTGAAGTGGATCAAAGTTGATAGGCAGAGCTATAGTACATAGGAAAGTATAAATAGGTGGGGTGTTGTCATCTTCAGTGGCACAGCATACCTTATAAAAATATTATAGCTCAACACTCATATTCACTTCAGGCTAATGGATGTCTGAAACTTACTTCTCAAAGCTTGGGCAGCTGGAAAGGAAGAAATACTCATTTCTCTCACTATTCTGCCCCTCACTGCAGATCTTCACTATTCTGGTTTTCTTTCCTGAAGCCACAGCAGGTAGGACACACAGGTGCAGTATTTTTATCAGTTTCTCATTGCCCAAGTACATATCAAGTTCAAGAACTGGCAGATTTGATTATGTTTTTCTCAGCTGCAATTTATGGATGCTCCAAACACAGTTTTGGTAGGCCCGTCCAAGTATTTAGAAGGAAGCTGGTCTGTACTTCTGCCTCGATGTGGAAAGGGACGGTAGCTAAGCACCAGGAAACTAGAACGGAGGCTATTCCAACTTTAAGAATAATTGTTTCCATAAAATAGATTTAAAGCATACCACAAAAGCTTCAGGGTTGTCTTAGGTTTTATTTTAGGATCTTTCTGCACGTTTAAAATTGCTTTACGTGTTATTTAAAAGTTGGATAGTTACTCTGCATTGTTGTACTGTCCTAGGGAGCAAGTCCCATGTGCTTTCTCAGGGACGGACTCTGTCCAGTACCCAGGCTCAATGCTGCATCTAGAGGGCAAATGCAGCCTAAATGGTGAAAACTAAACTTTTTACTCCATAAAATGTTAGATTATTAGAAAGAAGACAAAGCATTAACAAAACAAGTAGTTAATTTTGTAAGCCTGATTGTACTTTTTTTAAACAGTTCCTTTTAAAAGGTTCCTTTAAAAGGCAAGAACATGAAAGGTAAAGGGCCATGCAATAGTTTTAGTTTCTGTAGGCTGTTGTTACATGTTCAATTTGCTAAAAGTTTTGTGAAGTCACAAGTGATGTAGCAGTTAACTTTTTTCAATACGTATGCTACTTAGTTGAAATCCAAAAAGTAAAAAATTATTTCAGCAGAAATTAAATACGTACGTTTACACTGAAGTTTACCAGAACAACTCAAGTGTCTCTTTTCTTTACTTATCTTTGTTTTCAGTGTTTAATGCTGAGAATTGACATGGAAATACTGAATGGGGCTCTTTTATTTTTTGTCTATTTTTACTGAATTCATATAGTAAAATACTTTCAACGTGTCTGTCAATGTATATCTTTTTTCTTCTGCGTGTATTTTGCTATTTTTGCTCTATCTGCTTATGATGGTTACACACAGCAATTTATCACTGAAGATGTTGACTAGAAAAGACCTTCAAGTAGTTCATGAATTCAGTGATATGAGAAGAATACTCAGCTTACAGCAGCACTGATTTAAGTGTCTTGTTGTTCTCTTGGGTCTGGATGAGAGTCTGAGGAACTGGATTTCAGTAGCACTTAACTTCAAAATCCTGAGGTAGCACACAAATCTAGTCTCTTAAAAACTACTTGTAAAGGCTATCCAGCTCAAAGCAAACTCTGGGTTTCACCTGTGGAGAGGCACAGGTGTCACAAGGAAGACACATATAGATGTCAGTAAACTCTATGAATCATCTTATTTGCTAGGAGCAATTGTATTCAGATTACCCCTTTTAACTGTCAGGACTGTATTACTTGTCACAGTAAAAGCAATGAACATCGACTCTTATCTCCCGTGATACCAGCTTAGGCTGATGTTTTAGTTTCACTGGCATTTGTTTATTCCACATACTTTTTGTGTCACTTTTGTGTTGGCATAAGTCTTGGTGAAGGCTGCTGCTGAAAAGCACTGAGGAACTGATCTAAGTTAAAAAATACCTTAGCATTTCTGTGAGGCTGCCTCTCTCACCCTGTGTTTGTTTCCCAATTTGTTTTATTATGCAGCCAGAAAAATGGTTGTTCCAGCAGGAGTCAAGGGTGACATAGGAGCAGGTATGAGTAGTGGGGAGAGAGGTTGATTAAAATTACATTGCTGCTATTAAAAGTGCTCTTAAAATTGCAAACTTACCCTGTAAACAGCCAGACTTGCTCTGCTTGAGCAGGCTATGCTCAAGAGAAGCTGCTTGTAGCAGCTTTATGAAATCCTACCTGCTACCTGCCTGCGTTTAACTGTATTGTGAATTCTTTGTAGTTTGGATTATCTTTTATATTGATACGGTGCCTTGCACATTGGACCTGATGCCTGAAGCCTCTATTCAAAGTCTTTAAAGCAGCGCCTCACTGACTGTGTGTGAATGTGAGTGTGACTTTGTATGGTGCACTGCAAAACTTTGTGCGAAGAAATAGCATGTAGAGTGCAAAAAGCTGCTAAGTTTCAAGAGGCATCTCATGGACTGGAATTCAAGAGAATGCTCCTATCCCAGTGATGGCTTTCAGGGTTTATTACTATGCCTGAGATAAAAATATAGCTTACTCTATTCCTTTTATTCTTTGTTTTCTAACAAAAGAAGAGAGCGACTCTTGCTGCAGTCTGACTCACAAAGATCAGTTTGTTGATTTGGAAATAATTTGCATTGTATCATCAGTCCTGAAATGACTTAAAGCAAAGTCACAAAAACCTGATTCAGTAGTTCTCTGTAAGCTTTTAGAGTATGGGAATGGTTCACTGTGTTCTTTCTTTCAGGAAAGTTAGTTGAGGTGGCAAGTAGATTTTTTTTTTTTAAGTTTGGTTTTGCCTGATCTGTTAGAAATTGATGTGCCTGGAAATTGCTTCCAGTAGTTGAAGCTGAATTTTTTGATATGTACCTGAGCAGAGTGTCAGGTGACTGGGAGGGATAAAATTCTTCATTTAGACATTTTGTCACTGGTGGAGGAGAAAAGATTTTTTTTTTTTTTTCTTTTTTAGTGGGCATTGGGGCATAGGAATTCTTTCTCTTTAGTTAAGTTTTGAAATGTGGTATTTATCAAATGTATCAGATTTTTTTTTTTTTAAGATTTCACAGCTAGTATTTTCAACTGTTTCATTCTGGCAAATTTTTTTGTATTGTTTTTCATGAAAAGATATTGGCTGAAGCACCAAGATTATCAGGGTTATTGGTCAGATATACTCACTTACTCTGCTAAGTAAATACTGCAGTATTTGTTTACCATGTGCCATGATTAAATGGGGATGGGCAGCATGAAAATGACTGTAGTCTGTTCAGAGGCAGTTGGCAATGTTTCCTTCTGTACATGTGAAAATGACTTAGATTCAGGTATATTGCAAATGAATAGTATGTTTTACAGTATTTGTGTTTATAACATCCACTAGAATCCCTTTTGTTTTTGTTTAGATGTACAGTTAAAAAAAATCAGGATTAAATACATTCTTTATCGCTTTTGTAGTTGGAGTTCTGTGGCTTGTTTGCTCAGTGCTGATATGAAAGATTCACGTTTTAATCTTTACCTGTACATTCTGTACAGGATCTGACAAACTTAGTGAAATTGTTGTAATGAACTTTGGAGGTGCTCTGTCCACCCTAGTCTCTTGTGAATGAGAATTGTAGAACATACTGTCTACAAAAGCCAAGAGGCCGATGGAGTAAACTCAAGTGTTCAATGTCAACTTTGAAATGAAACCTTTCATAAAACTACTTGTGAGATGCACTGTTCAAAAACCTTGTTATAGTTATTAATTCCTTTGGTCTCTTGCATTATTACTCTTGTGCCAACAACATTGTTTCTGTAGCACCTTTTGTTCTGTGCCAAGTCAGGTTGTTAAGGAGCTTGCTTGAGTTTCTTTTTACACAAAAAAGGGATAAAACTGTAAGGCAAGGCTGTAAATAGCTTCATGCCTAGCTCTGATGTTCAGGAAGTTCACTTATTTTAACTTCTAAGGATGAACATAACTCTTAGATTTTGTAGAAGAAAGAAGGTCAGGAGGAGGGAATGCAAAACACAGGTGCTGTTGGAGCTCTCTGTGCATCTCTTCAGCTAGTCCTTTAGTAACTGCTTGAAATCTTGTGGGGTGAAATATTCCCCAACTGAATTTCAGATTATCCTGAAACTGCTTTTCATAAACTGAACTGGTCCACTTGATCAATTGCGGAAGTCCACTTGATCAATCAGAAAGTTGTGGAGAAAGGTTCCTGAATGTGGACTGGACCATACTGAGTTCTGGTTTGCTCTGGAGTTTTTCCCAGTCTTTTGAAATGAGATTGCTACTTTATTTTTAAACTGAAAAGCTTATATACCCCACTTGAATTGAAGTTAAAAATATGGGATGGAAAATTGCCTCTTGGGGTGTGGCAATAGTGCAATCCGATGTTCTTGCTTATATCCTGTAGAGGTCCTTGGGAAGTGTGGCTTTTCATCAGTTGCTTTCGTGCAAGGTGCTGAAGCATCAGACAAAACTTGATTGAATCTGTACAGACTTTTGTGATAAGCAAGGGAGTCGCTTTTAGAAATGGTGAAATTATATAACCCTGGCTCATTCTCTGAGATGACTGCAGTGGGAAGAGATTCAATCTTCCATTCCAGTGAGTGGGAAAGCACCACACTTTTTGGATATGGTCAGCTGGATGAACCTGCAGCTGTATAATGTATACGTAAGACAAGGAATGTGGGTGAAAGCAAACTCTTATAAGAGTGAGCAATAAAGTCATCCTGAAGTGAGGTAGAAGGAAAAGAGTGGAGGCAAGTCACGATACTTGTGAAGCATTTTGTGATGAGGGCTCCGGTGTTGCTTTAGGTTCAGAAAGGGGTGTGTGGCCTTCTAGTTTTGCGTGGTAACTGAATATTGAAGTGGCACCCAGCACTTTGGTTTTGCTCACAACTGTGTTAACTGGTAGAAAACATGCCCCTTTTTCTCTGGGGACTGAGTACTCCATACAAACACACTGACCTCTTCTGCAAAGCACTGAAACCTCTATATCAAAAATACTGCCTGACTGTTTTGATAAGTTAAAGGCATAACTATATGAGTCTAATTTTCTTTTGTCTTAGAGACAGTCCAGTTTTCTTCTGTTTTACTGCTGTTGTATGCTCAGTAGACTATTAGACACTTGTCTGTTTCTAGTATACTGGTGTTTTACAGGAACATTAGTACTGGGCTGAGTACTCTGCTGCTTGCCAAGCTTCTGCGTTGGAAGTATTATTGTCCCCTGTGTTATTCTGATGTTGCATGTCCATTGCCTAATGCACTTTGTTGTTGCGATTTTTTTTTTCTTAGCTATTTGTATTTGGCAATCTTTCAGGATCAAAAAAAGAAAAAGAAAATGCAATTGTCTTGAACAGACATAGCTGGTTTGTCCCTACATGCTGTCTGGATGACCTGTTCTATTTTAAACTGCAGAGATGTCTTGTGGTCTTGGGTGGTCTCTGAATGCTTGGAAAGATGGTAAAAACTGCATCCTACTGTAGTAGTGGAAAATACTGATAGAAGATGGAAAATCCTGAAAACACACATATGATTAGAGCTGTGCATGAATGTGTTGTTTCATTCTGCTACTCTTTGAAGTTACCACTTTGTGTTTTAAGCTGATTTAAAAATGCTCTACTGTCACAAACTCACAGCCTGCATAATACTGCTTTATATGCTATTCTTGAGCTTCCAGAAAATGCAAAATAATGGAGACTTTTAAAAATTCCTATTAGCAAAGGAATTTAAGTCTAGCTAACTAAATCTGGAGCAAAAGTAAACCTTTACAACTGTTTCTTGTAATTAATGTATCTTTGCCCATAATATCAACCTGTACTTTGCATTTTGTTATGCAAACTCCTGCATGTTGATTTCTTGGAATTTGAATGAAAAACTGATATATTTTTAATGTTGGATTTTTATAACAAGATCTGGTTTAAAAAAATCTTGATAAGCACTTTTGTTAATCAAGACATTTAATGTTTTTAGGTGATGATGGATAGTTTTGTTTTCATGTAAGCTGTTGAGATTAGATTGTCCTCTGAATATTGTCCATGCAGCATTGCTCTGCCCAGGCAACCTTTTTCATTAGTCTCCGTAGGCCTTTGTCTGCTCTGGGTCACCATGTCCGGATGTTTCCTCGCTCTAATGCTTATAGGCAGCTATGAATATTCGTTTTCATACTGTTTGTTGAGTTCTGACCCCCAGACTGTTGCAAGAACTCTTTGAAAGTCCAGCACTTCTATAGTCCTTAAAAGGGTATCTGCATACAAGTGGAAAAGAGTATTTTTGGAACTGCTGCTAGTACTGTGTCAAAGCAAAGGTGCTCCCATTCTTGCGTTCATCCTGTGTGCCCAACCTCTGTCAAACTGGATCAGTCTCCAGTGGGTGAGTCATCTCAAAAGGAAATGGTACTGTAGAACCTTCAAACAAGTAGTGTAAGCAATATGCAAGATGGCTTGAGTGGTACTCAAAAGCTTATTCTAATTTCAAATAGAATCAAATGGGGTTTTATAATTTACTAATTTCCATGTATTTATCTCTGGATTCAAAGTATAAGCACAATGCAAGTGGCTTTGACTACAAATGACTTCACGAGTGGCTTTTCCTTCAGCTGTTCCTAAACTTCAGATGTCTTTTTGCTGTCCATTTGCCATCCCTTTGGGATTCCTCCATTGAGTACAGAGTACAACAAACACTTACTGGGGAATATCTGGCTTTTCCACCTCTTCTCAATGTCTGAAACTGTAGTTCACCTCCACAGTAACTTTGGTCAAGTGTAAACTAATTACTTATATTTTTTTTAAGTGGAGATTTTCTTTGTGATGCAGGAGAAAAAACTGTAGTGTCAGGAAGAGTTAGAAATATATACATGGTTTTTCTGCTCTGTTTAGTTGTTCTGACTGAGAGGCCTGAGTCTCCAAACAATGGTATAATGTACCTTTGTGGGTTGCCTAATACTAATACTCATGAATGTCTTTCATAGTGATTAACCAGACCTTTCATCATGCTGAAGAATGTTAATTTAAACAACAACAGCAAACCCCCAAAACCTAAGTCCTACATATCTCATTGCGTATCCCTCAGTGATTTGAAACTTCCAGCTCCAGCTGTACAAATCACCAGCTCGAGACTGGAAAGATTTAGGATGTGGCAGTGCAGTTGCTTCCTGGAGCGCTCCAAAAAACATGTGTGCCAAGACTGGACTTCGAAGCAGCAGCTTTTTTAATGATACTGTCAGAATGCTTCCGTGGGTAGGAGGAGTGTTCTAGAACTTTAGTTTAAAAATGCGTAGAACAGATTTCCTTTAAAGTGGTTTTTGTCACCCTGAAATTCTGCTATCACCTCTCACTGTGTGGCTGCTGCCTGTGTCACGCTTCCCAAGTTCATGACTCTGGTGTGTGGGTCACTGCAAAAGATGCTAGCACAGCTGGTTCCCACTCTCTCTTGGAAGAGCCTCCTAGGGAGGGTGCAGTTGCTGATGCTTACAATACTCAGCAGCATGTCCACTATGCTGCATGGTAGCTTAAAAAGAGGGGGGAGGAAGGGGAGGGTGTCAATTCTAGGTCAGCTGCCTTTAAAATTTATGCCTGCCTACTGCAATGCAAGCAAAATCAGAGCAGAAAGAAATGCATTATTTTGCTGCCTGGGATATCGGCCCAGGACCCAGAGAGTGGGTAGGTTAAGCAAGTGCAAGGCAGTGGGAGACAATGGTAAAGCAAATTAGCTCACATCAGCATGAGAGAATGGTGGGAGAGCAGTTCAGCTATTGTAAATTGCTACATTAAAGTGTGAAGAAATATTATGTTGCAACTCTGCATGAGTGTTGTCGGTGTTACTTCTTACCAGTATTCTGAGCCCAGCAAGGTTACAGCTGGTACAATAAAAATTCTATGAAATGGCAGTGACTTTGCAATGTTGTTTTGCTATGGCAACTACAATGACAGTAGCTGAATGTATGCTATATATGTGCCTGTGGAAAAATACCTCTTCCTTTGATAATTATGAATATTTTTCACTTTACTTGCTTATCTCTTCTGTCTTAGGTTGAATAATGTGTTCTTAAGGTAATTATATATTTTTTTTCCATCTCCTCTTCCTATGAAACTTTTTTCGCATGTATTTTCATGTTACAAAACATAGCAACATCTACCTGTCTTTGTCTACCGCTGGTGGAAATTATGGTCTAATTTTTCTGTATTTATTTTTCTCTAGTGTTGGATGGCCACAGGTACATTGCCATTGATTGTTTGGTTTTGAGATGTCTTGGAAGTTAAAAAGGCTTCTCTGCTTTTTTTCCCATTGTTATTGGCTAGATCAGCAAGATGTTACCTATGTGACAAGTCCTGTTCTCCTTTGTTTTAAGGAGTCTTCTCTGGAAGCTGAAGTCTAGCTCTGCATTTCTCTTTAGCTTCCACGGAGTGACCCCCACTGTGACTATTTATCATCAGTTTAAGTAATTGTTATTCTAAGAGATGTGTAAACACAAACTAAGTCCTTGGTAGCCAAGGTATCATAATTAATTGGATGTATGAGATTCTGATACACAGTTAACTCATATGCATTGACTCTTAACTGTTAATCAGGATAGATGATACAATGGAGCCAACTCAGTGACTCAGCTTGCTGCTAAAGCAGGGAAACAGTCTGGGACATTAGATGTCTTTGATCCCTTCCATTCAAAGTATTTAGTTAACACTTGTACTCCCTCTCCCTTTTTAAGATTGGATATTAAAAATAATGTGCTTCCTAAGCAGCTTAAAAAGCCCACCCTGTGTTACCTTTGCAGTGTATGTAACAGGCCTTACTCCTCTACTTTAGTACAGAATTTTATATTCTGGTTTGCTTGGTTACTAAAAATGTGTATGTATACACTTTAGAAACACCACAGCTGTAAATAATTCTTACATACCCTTATCAGAACTGTCTCTACCATAGAGGAAAAACAAACAGAATGGGTGAAAGCTCAGCATATTATGAAGATGTTGGCTTGTAGATGAGTGAGCAGGGAGCAGTATGAGTTAGCATGGCTGAAAGTACTAGAATGTGTTACTGCTGTCTAGGCCTGGTTCTTGTTTTGAGAGTGTCTGTTTAAAGTGATCCAAAGCTTAATTGATCTGATCTTTAAAGAAAAACTGAAATGCTGCAGAAAGTTTTCTTATTGCTTAATAAGTAAGGAGGAAAAAGGAAGAGTCCAAGTTCTTTGGGTAAGGAGGATATTAACCTGAGATCATATGACCCAATTACTTTGGGCCAAATCAATACTTTGCCAAAGGCTTTTGATAAGGGTAATCTAATGGAAGTGAAGTTGCATTAAGAACCATCTAAGTGAAAGTTGTCGTGCCACAGGACTCGCCATGTAGGCAGGACTAGGTGACCGTGAGCTGATGTCACTGAGTTGGAATGAAACTTAAAGGAGCCAAGTGCAAGTCACGCACTGGGGAAACAATGAGAAGAACTTCTGTCCTAAGCTGAGTGCAGGAGACACTCACTGCAGCAGAGCAGTAGGCAGGTGACACTAATTGGCTGAAGGATGGGTGACATTTAAATGCTCAAGTAAAGAGTTTTTGGTAAAGGCAGAGGAGCACAAGTTAAAATCCTAGGAACTTCTCTCCTGCATATGTTTTTGCTTTTCTCTGAAACTTTGGAACTATGGGGAGAGAAAACTGAGGAAGATACACTGATGCCCATACTGCTCACTTCCTAAGTGAAACTCAGAACCTTTTCAGGCATCTGCCTGGAGTTTTATACTTGAGTTAAACAAATAACTGAGTTCAGACTTATAAAGAAACATCCTTCCAGGCTATGATTACAGGGACTATTTAGACTTGATAAGTCTTTCTATGTGATGTAGGAGATTAGTCCCCAGAATCACTCTCACCTTCATCTCTGCAACCTTAGGTGATGCATTTGAGATACTGGTATTGTCAGATCTTTTCCTGCCTTGCTGTAGCACATGCAATTTTTGTGGCTTCGGTTCTCATCTTATAGAGTGTCCCTTGTGGTTTGTTGTAGATAGACTGGTGATTTGTTGAGGAGGAATGTGTAAGGTTCCTGACTACAGATCTAGTACATGATTGTCTATGAGTAGGCAGGATTGGACATGATGATCTTGTGTCCTCCCTACCTGATGATCTTGTGTACTCCCTGCATTTCACTATCAGCTTGAAGGGATCTATGACAGAGCTGTTACTCCCACTTTTCTCTCTGCCTGTGGCATTCCAGTTTGTATGTCTTAATATTTCCTTTGCAAAGGCCTATTCAGCCTTTGAAGTCTGAGTTGGCTGAGGAATGTTTGTTTTTTTTTTTTTTTCTTTCTCAAAAGCTTAAGCTTTCATTTGGGTTGGCGAGCTGCTGTGACTTACCCTGCAGCTGTTAGAGGACCAGCCCCATTGGCAGTGATTCTAGTAGGATTGTACAGTGGGCCTTCCTCGTTCAGCGACTGGCAATTGGATCAGTGTATGTAATCCAGCGGAATGCCCATATCATTCTGGTTAGGAATTGGGTACAAAACAAGGCTGTACTCCTGAAATAGTTCCCATAAGAAGGGACTTTTCTTTGCCTATTGTTAGTGTTCAGCTTTGCTGTGAAGTCTGCAATATCTGCTCTATTAACAATTTATAGGCAGCTGTGGAAGAAAATACGAATTGGTCTTTATTTTACACAGCAGCAGAATGGGAAATCCATTAGAAGGGCAGAAAACCATCTAAAGTGTGATTGCAATTAAACTTTTTTTCACTAGTTCTTCTACTTAGAGTACTTTATTCACACAGACGAATGACAGATTTGATGCTCGTTTAAAAAGCAAAAGATTAAATAGGGAGGTATACTATGTAAAAAATTCAGTAAGGGTGACTACATGAGATAAGTATTAGATCTCTTATTGAATAGTTCCAATGAGGAATTGTATAAGTAGACATTCTAATATAGTTTCTAAGCCTCTCATCTGTTTTTAGGATGTCCACTGCCACCTAAAAGGGGCAGTGTTTACAAACAATATTATCAAAAAGGGAAAGGCCACCTAATGCTAAGCAGGATGTGGCAAACTTGTGAGATGAACCTTTCCAAAACTGGGCTGGGTGACTGAGACAAGGCATAAAGGATAGTAAAGGTGACAGAAACTTCTCTCAGCAAAATCCATAACAACAGGTGACACCCACCTAAAGTTTAAAACTTTGTTGCAGAATGTGAGTAATCCATGTATTGTAATAGGCAGTTTGTAGTTGCTTGCCATGTGACATGAGGGAGTAATGTAGTTAAAATAACTGCAATTATGTAACACACAGCCCTGGGAAATAGGAAGGGCAGAGCTGGTATTTCCCAGGTAAAGCTTAAGATACCATCTGTGAAACGTCCTAATTTAATTATCTTCTGAACTTCAAGAGAAGAATTAACAACAGTATACAAAGTCATTCTGAAATGTGAAAGTTTCATAATTGTGCCTGAACATGTAAGCCAGTATTATTGCCATTTCTTAAGCTATAATTTTGAAATCAGAGCTGTGTGGGTCAGTGCTTTCTGTATGCTCTCCCCCTCTTCCAGTGGGCTCTGCAGGGTGGAGGATCCTCCTATCACCACTGGCTTGTCAGGCCAGGGTTGATGTTCCAGAACCATTGCTTTTGGGACCTACCTTGGTTGGAAATTAGACCACTGAAGTCTGTACTCTATTGTCTTAATCTGCAGCCTTTTGCTAAAGGATCTCTGTAAAAGTGGCTTTGCTCTCTAATGTAAAGTCTTAATACTAAGTGTTTTTAGTTCACACTGAGATAAAATTTGTGTTCTGGAGTGACAGCTCACATTAGATTGTTTAATTTTGCTTGTTTTTTTGTCAAGTTCTTTTGTGTACTTGTTTTGTTCAGTAGCTGCCAACATAAAACAATTGTTGTAAAATCTTTATATCTGTTTTATTATTAAAAAACTATGTAGGGGGAATAAATGAGCATCAAGAATGGCAAATATCTTTCATGTGGGTTAAGCAAAGGAATGTGAGAAACTTCTTGTTCTCATTTAGAAATAAGAAATGTTTGAAGCATACCAGTAATTCCCGTTACAAAAATCACTAATAGTTTTATGAGCTGACTGAACTTGAGCACTTCCAACAACTTCTTTCCTTACCACTTTTCATCATCAAACATTCTCATATAGTTTGCTGTAGTATCTGTGGCATTTCTGGTTGCTGTAAATGATCTAATCTGCCCTTGCCTTCCCAGTAAAGGTAATGGTCTGACTTGAAATTGGTTCTGCCAAGCTGTATGCTTAAACTCAGCTGCAATTAGTGGGCTTATCCACCTGTCTGCTGAGCTGCAGGGGACCAGAGGACAGCAAGTTACTTTGCTCTTTTAACATAGCCCTTTTTCTCTTTTGCCTCATACCTCCTATTTTTGAAGCGGTGGAGGGCACATTTGTTTAAAGATATCTTCAGAAATTGTGCTAGTACAGCTGGCTGGAACCTAGGTGCACAATATTATCTCCATTGACAAAACCAGAAAATGCGCTTATTTCTTTTGAAGAGCTGAGTACCTTGAATATGTTTTTGAGGTGATTTTGGTGCTTGTTTTTCAAATGCACGTGTTTGAGAGGACTGACTTTATGTTATTTAAAACTTTTCAAGGTGGGCAGACTACTTATATGACTGCATTTTTAAATTTATGTAAGTAGCTTGCAATATGTCATTTAAAATAACCTAATTTTGAAAATGAGTTTGCTAATGTGACTTACCTAATATTGAGAGGGTTTGCTACAAAGTAGACACTCAGCTGTGCATTTTATGGCACAATTTTGACATGAGCACAAAGTGGAACATTGGAAATAAAAGTGCTGATGTGCTGATTCTGTAAGTACTTTAGCAGGTATGTAAACCAAATGTACATTTTCCTGACTGAACTGTGGCTGTACAAATGCTTAATGGGCAGATGAGTTTATAGCATGAAGAACTAAAGCTGTGTATTTAACAAATGGCCTTCTCTGGCCCCAAGTCTTTGTCCCTTCAGGCAAACTCTTTCCAGTCTCGCATTTAGAAGTTCTGTAGCCTTCAAAACTGCCAAACTTTTTGGAAGATTGTATTATGGTCAAAGCATTATAAGTTACTTCTTAACAACAGCTGTACTATAAAAAAAACAGTCTTTCAAAAATGGTTTGTTTTTTCTTGGTGAAGCACAAGCAAGTTGTTTATCTTGTGTGTGGGTATGTGGTTTTCGTTTTTGAACTCTTCTATTAAAAAAAAAAAACAAACAACAAAACCAAGCCTTGATCGTGTTATTTTCCAGTGCATATGAATTTGCTTGTGAACTACATGTAAAAGGATAAGGCAAAATATCTTCCATGCTGCCATTAACCCTACTTTTGTAGGTTGTAAACAAACAACTTATCCTCAAAACCTAACATTAATGTAAACTATTGTTCATAGAAATGGATTTACAAAGGAAAACTGAGTAGCTAGTTAAGAAAGTAGCTAGTTAAAGCACATTGAAAGCAAAGTAATAATGTCATATATGAAAGTTGGTTTTAAATCTTTTAACCATAGGAAAGTTTTGAACAGCATGGTCTTTCTTGCACACTTTATTTCTACTCTTAAAATAATTGGGTTTAACTTACTAAATTTTGCTTACTTTTAGGTTCAGATTAATTGATCAGTCACTATTGTGTGGCTGATTTCTGCCTGGTACATCCTTCTCTCAAGTATAGTTATTGAACTTTCCGAATAACTTTGGCAACTGCAGTTGTATCTTGCTTGGCTATGAACAGAAAATGAACCTTGAAGGCTTGGAGCCTTTGCTGTCTTAGCTCTTGTGGAATGTTTTAAAGGGAGAGGAGCTGCAAGTGGAGTTGCAGGAGAGGTGGGGGCTCAGGAGAGGTGGAACAAGGTAAATGGCAATATTAAATGCCAATTAATTTAGAGCCAACATCTACACTGAATTTTCTGAATTTTTGAGAACATGTTTTTAAGAAGTAGATACTTGTATAACTTTAGTCTTGGTCAACATGTTGAACTAACCAGTCTGAGTTCCAGTAGTATGAGGGTGGGAAAACTAGCATGAGTAGCAGTAAAATCAGTAAACTATTTTTCTTATTGAAGAACCAGTTAAATATAATGTGATTATTTGTATTCACTGAATATATTTGTTGAAAAACTGAGCCATACTGTGCACAAGGTGTCTGTAGGCTTTGGTAGAATTTTACTGTAACTGCTGAATGAAATACCTTTAGTTTGCAATGCCTTGTCTCTGGATAGACTGTTCTAGTACATCTGAAATGGAAAGAATACTGGACTAAAAGGATAACTTTTTTAGGTAATCAGTCTAAACATTTAATTACAGTGATTATTTATGAAGTAAAGGTTTTATTAATGCTTCCTCCTCAGCACCAGTTACAGCTGAATTGCCTGGCTGTCACAGTTGGGCAGTCTAAAGTACCTGGTGTTCAAGACAGGGTTGAATTTATGCATTTTTGATGTCATCAATAGTGTGGCTTATGGAGCAAGATGGCAATAATATTTATAGTTCGCCTGTAACCATAAAATCTTTTCGATCATTTGATTGCTAGTGCCAAATGGAAGAGGACCCTTTTGGTTTCCATTAGAAAAGGAAGAGGATGCCCCCTACTTCCGATCTTGCAAGCATCTTTATAAATATAGATCTTTGAAGCAAACATTGTAATATGAGTGTAGGGTATGTGAAAATGGTCAGCACAAAGGCAATGACGTTGAGTTGGGAAATGCTGATACTGGAGGATGATACTTCTAGAAAATGTGAACTTCAAAGAGACTTGCAGAGGGAATATTTTCCAAATGTGAAATTGATAGTGGTTTCAGATATTCAGGGGCATAGGACAGAATTGCAAGCAGGGAAACAAGTGGGTAGCAAAACGAGAACTGGGACAAAGTAGATCAAATGAACTCTAATGAAGGTAGTCTTATCTGTGTTGGATCTTGTGATGAAGGGTGGGTATAATGGCTAAAAACTCCTGTGAAATGGCAGTGAACAGGAACTTGTAGAAGTGGAGATGTGGGTGATATTATTTTTCAGAACTGTTATGGTGAGAACAAATGAGAAGATGATAATGGGAAGACGTGAGGATGCATTATGATCTTGAGGGCAGAACCAGCTCTCCAAACCTGCAGCTGGTTAGCCTGGAGGAGATGCAGAAGGGCTGCCAGAGGAAGGGAGCTTGTTATCAAGGTGTGGTGCAGCCTGAACTAATAAAGGTGAATATAGTGTGAAGATTGCTCAGGGTTATGGAGAGAAATTGTATAGTAAAGTGAGACACTCAGTGGGAATAGGAGAGACACCCTTTAAATGTGCTGGAGTTTTTAAAAGGTATTTTCTAGAGGGGATGAGACAAGGGAAGAGCTGGTAAGTACTTCATGGTGGAGAAAAAAAAGAGTATTCATATAAGCATACTTGGAAAAATTTTACATATGTGGGAGGTGCTGCATGCAGAGTGGAGGTGCTGGATAATTTTTGTGAGTTAATGATATTACCACTTGTACTGTGACATTCCACTATCCTGATGTGGAAACAGTTGATTCGTCAGAGTGGGATTTGCACACTAATTATAACATAGCTAATTATTGTATTTAAAAGGAATATGCTGACATATTGGTAGGTTTTCTCCTTCCCACCTACCTTAGAAATACTTCTTAGAAAATTAATATTATTTTTCAATAATAAATGCTGCAAAGCTGAACTCCACATATCAGTGACTTGGACTTTAAGTGGAGATGGTAATAAAAATGAATTTAAGTATCTACTGTTCATTCATATTTGTCCCTTAACTGTAATGGTTAACCACAGCATGGTTTCTCGAGATAAACTTTATGGCACGTAAGCACCTGGTTTGTATGTATAGATTGCAAAATCATATTGTCGTGGATAACAGCTCAGCTATAAATTAGACCCAAGGATAGTGGGATGTGGTCAGCTAACGCTTCCTGATCTGTATTTCACATGTGGTGCTCTGTTAGCCCTCTCTGTTTTTCACTATTCTGTTTCTTGAAAATATTTTCCATAAAACTTTACTGATCTCTGTTTTATTGACAGAAATCCATATTTCTGTTTTGGTTTGTTTTCCTGCAGGCAGCATCATAAAATCTTTATCAAGTGAAAATGGCCCTTAGCAATCTGACTTCAAAGGCTGTACTACTCTATGATGAATGGATTAAAGATGCTGGTGAGTAATTTAAATCTGCCAATAATTTTGAATAGCAACGTGCTGTTGACCAACTTAAAAATAGCTTTGTCATCCTATAAATTTTTGTAAAACTTGCCAGTTACCTTTTGACATTGCAAACTATTTCTGCATTTTAAAATAGGAAATAAGCAAAACTTAGGTAGTTTGTGAGTATGAACTCTCAGTAAATAAAGTGCAGACAGTGATTTTTCTGTGTTATTGGCTTGCCTAAATATATAGTTTACATTTCTCCTGTGCTGCTGAATATAAAGTTTTAACTCTTTTTCAATATCAAACAATTGGATTTTATGGGTTAATTAATGCAGGCTCATGGTGTTACTGTATTTTGCTTTTGCAAAGTGAAAAAAACTAACAAAGTCTGGTAAGTTTCAGTGTTTTGAAATTAATCCTCAGAGTAATTAACTCTGTCACAGCTCTATTTTGAAAAGGAATGTCAGTTTCTTGTTGCAGCTAGTAAGGGATATTAAACAAGCCTTGATTTTATATTGTTGTTCTGTATGTTTACCAAAAACTGACAGAATATCTCAATTTTGGAGTTAAGACCCATCTATCTCAGTGTTTCTTACTGCAGTAATCACATAGTGACAGGAATTAGCCGATTCCTGGGAAAAATTTGAGAAGCGGTTGAAGTTTGATAGATAAGATTACTGATTATCTTTTTCAGCATAGCTGAGCACCTTTTCTCTTGTTCTTTAAAAGCACAGCATGCAAACAAGAAGGGAGTTTAATCAGTATGGCTGGTGAGGTGAAATGGATTGGGATGGAGCTGGATGATGAAGGAAGTGTTTCTGCTGCAGTGTCCATGACTTCAGAACATGAGTTCCTTGTCTCCCTGCCCACCAGTGCTTACATTTGGCATTTGGTAGCACACTGTTAGTGGTGGAACATGGTTTCCTCAGGATCAAGCTGGGAAGAACAATAGGAAAGGTTTGGTAGGAGCAGTGCAAGAGTGGATGTAGAAAGAGCAGTCAGTTGTAAAGAGCTGGTGATTCTCTTGCAGTGCACAGAGGCAGATGCCGAGCGCTGTGGTTCACAGTCCTTGTTGGTCTGTGAGCAGCAGCACTGGCACATTACAAACTGTGAGCAGCATTATAATGTGCTTTCCTCCTCAATCTGTTTTTACACTTCCAGTGGCTGTAAACCACATCAGAGGGTCTCATGGGTGATAGGTTGCTTGAATGCTGTGAGTTGAAAATTTGCCGTCTTAAAGTGTTTGCCTATGAATTACACTTGACAAAAATTGCAATAGTATAATTTCACTCTTGAAATACAGCAGCAAGCCATGAAAACAGCAGTTTACTGAGTCAGTATTTAAGTTTGGGATCATTCTGAAACAAATCTTCCTGAAGTCGGTATATAAAAGTCAAATCAAATAAAAATTTAAAAAAATACATGAAGCTTGTGTCAGTTCTCCTGCTTATGGAGAAATGTGGAAGTCTTTGCTGAGCTGGGACTTGGTGATGAACCCCAGAAGGGTTCAGTGGAGTCATGGTGATGCTTGGATGGAATGCCTGCCAGCCTCAGCTGTAGGGAGAGGGAATGAGGTGTGCATATAAGGAGGTGTCTCTGCAATATATCTCTCTGGGATAACTGGAAAGGAACACGCAATACTTGCTTGATATATTACAACTTCCTTCTAATATGAAAGTGTGTTTTTTATGGTACTGTAGAGACAGAAGGTCACATCACTCATGATTCTGTCTCCTTTTCATTATCTGTGAAGTATTGATGCAGAAAAAAAGCATTGAAACATACAGGTCCTCAATCTTATTATCCAGTCAGTATGGATTTGAGGTGAATAGACTCTGAAACATGATTGGTTTGACAGGAAAACATAAACCATTAGGAATTAAATACTTTTCTGTAACTGTTTTAATAAGTACTGTAGACATCCGATTTAATTTTTTCTCTCCTCCCCCTCTAGATCCAAGACTGGAAGGCTGGCCACTCATGTCTTCACCTTTTCCAACAACCTTTATCATTGGAACCTACATTTATTTTGTCACTTCCTTGGGACCCAAACTCATGGAAAATAAAAAACCTTTTGAACTCAGGCAGATAATGACCTTTTACAATTTTAGTGTGGTAGTCCTCTCTTTATATATGACTTATGAAGTAAGTGCTACTTTTGGTTGTAATGTATTTATATATTTCATGTCTCTATCTACTAACTTTTAATAAGTCTATTAAGATAACTCCCACTCTGCAGTTATCAAAAAAATATTATTCCGATGGTTGTAATTATATTCCTCCAAGCAGTATGCTAAACTAGTGATTCTTGAAAAAATTCAGATTATTGTGCCAAATTGGTAGTACATGTTTCTTGTAGATCAATTTGCATGAATGTCATCAGGAGTTACAATGAACTACTTGACATTTCTTCGAACCACTCTAAAGGCAGTGCAGCAACAGCTACTTTGTGATATGATTGCAGTGTGGAAAGTGGTGGGTAAGATGCTTTTGCTATTTAAACATCACTTTGAAAAATTGCCAAACTTCCTTTTAAAATTTCGTTCCCGTTTTGGTTATAATCCTCAAAAAAAACCCCCCAAAACCCCCACAAAGAAACAATCAAACAAAAAAAAAAACCCAAAAAACTTCTGTTAGTGTCTGACATTACCACAGTATTCAATTAGTCTGCTATCAAGACTTCCATGTTACAATTTCATGAAAGAATCATGGACAGAGTGTAACAGATTGAATTTCTGCTATTGTCTGGTAGTCACCAAGAAGCTGATTCTTTCCCTCTTTGGAACCAAGTAATTTGGTGGGTGAGTTAGTACTGTGCTGTCTTGGTGGTGTTCCAGAACTTATTTTCTTTAAGCAACCAGTTCTTTTAGGAAGTTAAAAAGACTAAACTCCTGCATTTGTTAAGGGAGTTGAACCTCTTAGCATGCGTGAGAGGATAGTGATGATGAGAAGCACTTTATAAACAGATATAAAATACAGTAGTCATAGGAGCTGGCAGTGGAATGAGCCAAGTGTAATATTAATAATGTTGCTCATGTCCAAATAGATTTATTATATTATTATATTATATATATTATTTAATATATTCAAAGAGAAAAGATTAAATGATATTTGGTACATACAGTCCTTTGGTCATGTGTGTGTTCTTATTGTAGCTTCTCATCACTTTTATCACTGAAAGACCAACTGAATCACTCAGTTTAACTAAGGAAAAATTTTAGAAACTATGATATTAAATATGTATTCTGCATATGGATTTGTTCCTTGTCTTTAATGATAATTAGCAATTATAGTTTTTTATAGTGCTAATTTCGTTAGAGTATTAAGATGCTGTGTTGGATTCTTTTCAGTATTAAGATGGTTAGCTATGGTTTTGTGGTCTGATTTACACAGTTGGTTTTTAGCATTAGTTTTGAGGTGAAGCTGTTTCTCCTCTTCAGTTACTAATGCTGAAATAATGAGTGTAGGAAGAAAATTCCTGTCTACAGGTGTGGTCTTGGAGTGAGGAATTCATTAATCTGCAACAGCAAAGGATTTTGTGGTAGTTATCCCACGCAGAGGTAGATGATTGACAAAGTAACTTATTTGACATGTTTTTAATATTGTTTTTCCTCTCCTGCTTAGTGTTTGCAAAAATAATCCAAAATTAATGAATTTTTCAAAGGAAGTAAATTTTTGCCCTTTCCCTTTTCTTTGCTCCAGTTTCTTATGTCGGGTTGGGCCACAGGGTACTCGTTCCGGTGTGATATTGTTGACTACTCAAGGTCACCAACAGCTCTAAGGGTAAGTTGCCAAACACAAAGCTGAATTATTATCAGAGAACCATAGAATGGTTTGGGTTGGAAGTGACCTTGAAGATCCTCTAGTTCCAACCTCCATGCCATGAGCAAGGACATCTTCTTCTAGATCAGGTCGTTCAAAGTAGTCTTGTTATGCACTGACTTTATTTTTAGAAATGCTTTTTGAACAGCCTGCTTTTTTTGAATGCACTGCTGTAGAGTGAAATGCACTATGTGGAAATGCCCTTTTACATAATGTAGAGCATGTGAGATAACTGGAGGGGTTGGTTGGTTGGGACAAAGAAAGAGCCAATGAATTTGTTGCTTGTTCTTCTTGGTTTTAAAATTCCTTCAGGATTTAAAAATGTTTTGTGTTTTTAAAGAAAAACCAAAAAAACCATACACTTAAATATTTCTGTCAGCTTTGGGACACCACTTAACCCGATGCTTTCCTTTATATATTTATTTACTTTCCTATATATATTTATTTGTCCTGCAGCTGCTTAATTTTGTTTATGACTATTATGATTTGACAGGGGTTTTTTTTTGTACTCTTGCAGATGGTGCGAACTTGTTGGCTTTACTTCTTTTCCAAGTTCATTGAATTATTAGATACTGTAAGTACTTTAGCCTAATAAAAGAAATAGTGATGTTTCCACAGTAGAAGGACCAGTGCTGTTGAGCACTGGGGGTATAAATTGCTTTTTAGTTAGTCCTCCAGTCTTCAATCATTAGAATACCATCCAGATGTTTACCCTTATTAACTCATCTGATTGTTCTATTACACTGTCATTCCTTGATTATCAGGAAAAATATTAATGAGAGAATATAGCTTTAAAAATTTAGGAAGACCAGATAAATTGCCTGTTTAACAGCTGAATACACTAACCTGTTATGCTATGGCAATGCTTGTCTCAACACTGCAGATAAAAAAGAGGTGATTATAGTGAATATATTTTTTCATATCATATTCAGATTTTATCTTTTTCATTCAGAATATTATCATCATCAGCTCTGAATACAGCACAAAATTGCCATACCTACCTTCTCTAAATTTCTGGGATTGCCTTGAGGGGTCATGATTATGGAGGTGTTTGATGTCAGGCTGACACTCTACCCTTTTGCAAAGAAAGTCTGAACAGCAATGCATTGAAGCAGAATGCAGACCTTGCTTACCATCAGCAGTCATCTGCCTTTCTCTCTTTCCAAGACTGACATCATGTAGGATTGGCTTAGATATTTTCAAACCAGCTTCCGAGTGCTGAAATCATCTGCAGTTCTATTTGCTACCGATAGTGGTGGTTCAGGAATTGACTCATGAACAGTGA
Source organism: Pipra filicauda (assembly GCF_003945595.2). Taxonomy (NCBI): domain Eukaryota; kingdom Metazoa; phylum Chordata; class Aves; order Passeriformes; family Pipridae; genus Pipra; species Pipra filicauda. Next base: position 1,291,049 of record NW_024104262.1, on the reverse strand, counting down.
GGATGTTCTACACTCTTTGAGCAAAGTTAGCCATCTGACTTTCATTCTACAAATGCTCATGATGCAACACTGGAAGATCTTACTGATTAAACCAAATGGAATGGTAATGGAAGGGTCAGGAATGCTAAAACTGGAAAATCCCGACAAGCTCGTTCCTCTATTTGCCTTTATTCCCCACAGGTTAGAGTGCTCCTTTTTAATTAGTCTTGAGCCTGAAGGTTTTTTTTTTATTTTACTTTGTTTGAATCCACACAACTAGGTACCTGTTTTTCATCAGCTTTTTGCTTTTATTGCAAAAGTAATTTCTTAGCTGTATTTAAATCTGCTGATTCCAAATGTTTTCCCCAGCAAACTAGACTTCTTTTCTGTGTTTATTTGCTTGCCATCTGATACTACTCTTTGCATGACCTGACTTCTCTTTACAGAGTTTTCTTCCTCTGTCTTCCCTTAACACTTCCCTCAATGTCTGTCCTTTAAAATGTGGCCTATCAATATCAGTTAAGTGTACCTACATATACTCTGTCCAGTTTTGCTGTTTTCCAAGGGTGGCTTGTTCAATGTTCATAATAAAGTGCTATTTCTCTATTATTTTCTACTATCTCTATCTGTTGCTAATCCTTCAGTTAATTTTCTCAAATGGCATTTCATTAATAGTTCAGAGGATTTAAAATCTGGTGCTTCTAAAGACTTCTCAATCCAACCAAGTCCATCTTACACTCTTGTTGCACATGTAGGTGATGGCTCAGCCTTGAACATTTCATTTCAAAGCTTGCACTGGCTTCTCAGGTGGATTTTACATACTGGTTTTAATTTTTTTTGAAAACTAATCTGCATATCTAGACTTTCAGTTTTCCTTCTTCTCCCAAGACTGCAATTTGAAAGTACTCTTAAATGTATAGTTGTGAGCAACCAGCACTGATACATACAGTTTTCTTTAAGTATGTTGGGCTTGATTATTTTCTGTAACATCCTGTTCATTAAAAATCTGTTTCAGATATTTTTTGTGCTGCGTAAGAAAAACAACCAAGTTACATTCCTGCATGTCTTTCATCATTCCATCATGCCATGGACCTGGTGGTTTGGAGTCAAATTTGCTGCAGGTAGTGGAGAGAGAGTTGAGTTTGAGTTGAACATATCTTCTGGTAGTAAAAGTTAACTATGGTAGACAAAAAAAGAAGAACAGAATTAAACATCTTGCAAACATCCGTGTTTTTAAATTTAGATTTCTGCAGTATTTTATGGAACAACTGAGATCACCATAATTATTTGAAAGGTTGGGGACTACTCATTTTTCCTATTTGACAGCATTTTGTGCAGTGCTGATTTCTTATGGGGGGAAAAGATGCAGAGGAGAGAGCTGTATATAAGCAAAAAGCATTATTACATGAAAAAGGCAAGTGATTGTAAAATCAGAAGTGCTGGAGGAGATACATGAGGCAAATAACTGTCGAAACTACTTCAAAACCGTTTGTCCTCCTGAAATGTTAGAACTGAGTTGGGGGGGGGACTCTGCTTGAAAAATTATTCAGTCTTTGTTGCAGTTACTTTTACTGGCTTTAGGTAGTGTGAATGGGGTTTATTTACATATAATATTTTGGCTTTCACAAAGCTACAGAAATATTTTTCTAGACTTTCTTTATTAAAGAAACGTATTTGAATTGTACGGAATTAAAATTCTTTGTCCACTACCAACCTACCTTCACTTTCTCCTTTTCTGCTCTGTGTATCTCTGCATGCATCTTCTTATGTTATATTATTAGTATGCACCACTAATAAATACAGCTTGCCATGACAATAGTCTGATAAGAACAGAGTGGAGAAATACACAGTCAATTATTAGTCAATTTCTGGGACAGTTTAGGCCTTTTTAGGAGCTTTTACTGAGAAATGGAGGGGGTTATACATGTTTATTCCCTTATGTTTCCTGACAGCGTATTTTGGATTTTTTTGTCCCAGAACATTGGTGATGGATTGATGAAGAGAACCATTGCTTATTAATCTGATCTGTTAGAGTCTGTTTTATGAATACAAAACCAAGACCTTGAAGTAGTCCAGAAAATGTGCAGATGGGATCTATTGAATCTGTCCAGTGTGCAGCTTTTACTAGTGTATAACTACTGCATTTGTTGAGTTTCTGTTATTAGGAAACTGGTGAATTGACTGTGTAATTCTCAAATATTTCTGAGTAACTGGTATTAAGTTAATTGTGAGTAGTTTTCTCAGCATACACCTCAGTGTGTTAATAGGTTTGCAAAAGAAAACCTGCAGCAAATAGCTGTCCCTCCTCTTCAACCTTGAAAATTTTCCATTTAATAGGTGATTAACTTTCTACCTTTTATCTGGATGTTGGATCAGTATACCAGCTACAGGCTTCTGATTTTGCATAAGATTCAAATTTCCCATATGATAACTTGACAAATACTTCCAGCAAAGTGTGCAAGAATTGTTTTGTTCTCTGCTAGAAATAGTTTCTCATATTCATGCAGAGCTGTGTTTACTCCAAAAACTCTATTGCTTATCTTTACACTTACCTTTCTAAGTATTTTTCTGTTTGATAACTTAAAATTTTTTCAAGAATTTCAGTCCTGCTGATGATTACCTTGTATTCAGTTTCATCAGTGTTTGTCTTTCTGAATAGCAACATCTATCAAGTTTTCAACCTGTTTTTAAAAAAAACAATAGGTTTGGATGGAGATGCTGATTCTGGGATCGGATATAAATAGAGAATTGTAACATGGTGCTTAGTATAGTGTTGCTTTTTGGAGCATGTTTTTGCACTGTTGATTAGGTTGTTCTTTTCTTTTTTTCTCTGCTTTAACTATTTATTTTTTCTTCTGAATATTCACTGTGCAAGCCAAAAAAAGTATGTATGTTTGAACTGTAAGAACACTCAAATTATTTTAGAAAATACAAATAGTTAAGTTTCAAAGAAAGTTTGCAATCACAGCTGGAGGAGTTATGCTCTATCAAGCTGGAAGAGTAGTGTGAGCTACTAAAAACACAAAATGTTTTATTTTTAATTGGAATGATTCTTAATGGGAAAATAGCACTCTTTTCCCTCACTAAATCTTTCCTTTTATGTAATTTTTTCTTTTATGCTCAGTAGTTTCATGTTCATATTTCTCTTAAAAGTATACTTTGCTGTCTACTGCTTCTTGGATCACTTTTAGCTCTAACTTTTTGCATTCATTGACATGCTGAAGCTGTTTCTGAGACAGCAAACTGATATCCCTCAGAACTGATATCAACCCAATTCAGGTTAAATACCTTGAGGATTAGTTAAAATCTAGTTTTTTTGGTACATGTTTTTCCTACTCTTACTCAAAATATCTGCTAGGACCTGAGGTGGCTTTTTAAATACCTGATGCAATACTACTATGTTTTGTTTTTCTACAGGTGGTTTGGGAACATTTCATGCTTTGTTGAACTGTATTGTCCATGTTGTCATGTATACTTATTATGGAATCTGTTCTTTGGGACCAGCCTACCATAAATATTTGTGGTGGAAAAAGTACATGACAACTATACAACTTGTGAGTAACTGCTTTTGACAGATACAACTCTCAAAAATGTGATTGTGGCTGACACAGACTTAATGCAATAAATTTGTACTTTTAGTTATTTATGTTCATGTGTGTAGGTTACAGTTGGTACAAGATTTATGTTTTAATTGAGGAAAACAAAAGGTGTGAGCTCTCCAGTTATATACTTAAATCTGCTGACTTCAGCATTCACTATAAGAATGGTGTAGACACATGAGCTTTTCAGTTATGCAATACTTGGTAAATATACTTACAAAACTCATTACTTGTATAAAAATTATTAAAACGTAAGTTTATACCAAGAAAATACAATCAATGTACAGAATACATATGTAACTAGTAGTGAGGAAAGGGAAAAATATTTCTTTTGAATTTCATGTCTGTTCTTTCGTAGAAAGTGTTTATGTTTAGAGAATTTAGTCACTGAATCAAAGAATAATCTGAGTTGGAAGAGACCCACAAGGCTCATGGAGTCCAACTCTTAAATGAATGGCCCACACTGGGATCAAACCCACAATCTTGGTGTTAGTAGCACCATGCTCTAACCAGCTGAGCTAATGTCAGGGTCCTCTCTTTACCCCAGAGCATTACAAAATGCTCCTGTAGTAATTACACTGTGTTTATCAGTTTTATATCACTTTTGAAAGGTTATGGTTCTGGGTGATTTTTTGATGCCCGTGTTTTTTAACAGCTGGATTTTCGAAATTCAGCTCCTGGCTAAACAATTTGCTTATCATGAGCAAGGATGCTAATGGAGGAGGGAAAGGAGCACCCTGTCTGCTTGCACCTAGGGCTGATGTTAATAGAATAGTTCATGTAACCATGTGCAACTCTGAACAGTGTAGCTTGAATATTTATAACTCAGTCTTTTTGTCTTGGAGGCACTACCAGTGGACTATTAACTTGGAGTTCATGTGGAATACTTTTTTGTCACATGCTAGTGTGCAGGGAAGGTGGGAATTCATATTCCCAAGCCCTGTAATGGTTGCCCTTTCTTCCCCCCCCCCCCCCCCCCCCCCCCCCCCCCCCCCCGGCTAATTTCTCTAAAGGAACCTCCCATTTGTCACTGGTGAAACACTGTTTGCCTCCTTCCTTCTTCTCTGAACTGGCCAGGGTAGAATCTCATTCTCCTGCTATGAGTTTCTCTGTGCTGCTTGTAATTCAATTTGTCCCAGGACTTTTCTGCCTTTTCTCTGTAAAACTGTTTTTCAGTGGAGTAAGGTTTTTGGAGAGGGGCTGTAAAGGTGATCTCTGTCATATTAAGAAGTTGTGTTGGTGTCCCTGTTGCTCCCCACTTTACCCTGGCTCCATGCCTCCTATCTGTTTTTCTGCATACAAGTTATGCTGAATTTTTTTAAACTTCTATAGTAAGTCTGTCATTTATTTAAAAAGTACTTCTTTTCTTCACCTTTTCCCTCCAGGTCCAGTTTATTATGATTACAGTTCATATAGGACAAATCTACATCATGGATGATTGTCCGTACCAGTATCCAATTTTCATGTTTATTATTTGGCTGTATGGCTCTATGTTTTTAGTCTTGTTTCTGCACTTCTGGTACCACGCTTACACGAAGGGACAAAGACTACCAAAAATGGCAAGAAATGGGATCCACAAAGATCAGTAAAACAAATTCTTTTCTCTAAAACCAAAAAGTATATACATCAAAGCGGAAACTTGCACTACTTGACAATCAAGATATTTAGGTGCGCACACTACCTGGTGTATATTTTGTATGTTTTCTTCCAGAACAGAATTTGTATTTTTACCGTAAGTTATTTGAGATTCAGAATATGGGGGCTGAGGGGATCACTGTGGATCTCTGAAAAAAAAAAAGAGGATAGATGATATCTATCTAGGAAATGCATGAAAATAAAGATAATAATTAGGAACATTAAAATGTGCATGAAAAGTACTGAGTACTTTGAACACTGAGGGGGATAAAAATCACTTCACCTTAATGTTGTAAGCTGCTGAGACTGTCAGCAGCATTAAAAGAATCTTCAGTAAGTACTGTTTAAAGCTTATTAATATAGTCAATACATAAACATTGTTATATCTGTTTATAAACTGTATTACTTTAAAGGAAGGATTGTGTGTTGATCTGTCAAGGCATGGTGTTTCATTTGAAGATCAGATTTTTCGATACACTGTCTTTTACTAAGAGAACTTAATTCATTTCATGTTCTACTCAGTTGGACATTATCGTAAATGTTGGAAAGCTACTAATATGGGGATTATCTGAATTGTCTTGTAGCGATCTTGTAGTGATCAAAACATCTTACTGATTTGTTCACTGTAGTAGCCTAATATACTTATTATTCAATGTATCTATGGATATATTTTATATTGATAGCATATGCTGTTTGTGGGAGGGGGTAAGGGGATTACTGAGTCTTGTAATAGCCAAAATCTTAGCACTTAAATAAAATTAAAAAAAGGAATTTTTTTGATTGAAGCTTGAATGTTGCCTGACATGATTGTACTGTGCTCTACTCTCTTCCATTTCCATTATCTATTGAAATACATGCCTAGAAAGAGTTTGTGTTGTTTTTTTTCATTATTATAATTGCTTGTTCTTATCAACTCAAGGTTAAAGTTATTCCATTAATAGCATCAGTTACTTTGTCCAGAACCGGGCAAAAAAAATATGTGACATTCTCTGGCTTCTGAGAGTGGGTCAGGCAGTGGTGACTGGGCATGACTCCAATCTGTGTGGAATTAACGAGTATGTTTTATTTCCATGGCTAGGCAGACCCAGGTTAGGGTCACACATGTATAGAAGTTAAAGGAACTAGCTGTTGTATGTAAGTTGCATTTGTACTGCGTGAATTTATTAAAGGATTGATGCACACAACAGACCTGCAAATGAGGAGTTAAAGGTGTTTAAATTAATGTTACCTTTAAAAGTACTGTTTTCTATTATGTTTAACACTAAAGAAAAGAAGCTTGCAATATTTGCTTTGTGCTTGATCAGGTCTGTGGGATTTTCAAATACTCAAAGCTTTGAGGCAGGTTTTAATAGCCTCCCTCTTGTACAATACCGAGGGAACAACTTTTGTTACCTGAACACTTTTATTTTATTGACTTTTATGGTGCATTATAAATACTAAAAGAATTAAAACTTTATCATAGGCATGAGTTGCAAATGTTTTTTTTGAGATTACATTGAGTCTTCTTTATAAAAAAAATTAAAAAAAAAGTTTATATTTTTCCACTGTTTAATCCCTGTAGCTGTCAGCTCTCATGACAGTTCGAAAGTAGATCTCAGAAAGTATTTGGATGACTTGAAATCTGTATTGGGACCCCTGAATTTCAGATGCTTGATCCTAGAATCATCAGTGCTGAGTTCTCGGCTCCTTGGCAGTACATGTGGAAAGGTGCTTTATCACAGAATCTCTCTCATGTGGGCTTAAGTAGTACCTGAGACTGTACATGGTCAAAACTAAGGAGCACTGCATGTGGACAGATGCTGAACAGAAAGGAGTCAGAAAAAACTTCCAATTCTAGCAGTTGTACAGTAGCCAAATTCTTCCAGAGTTAGTTGAGATGACAAACAAATAAGCAGGAGCAGAAACTGGAGATGCTAATCATTCTGTGGGCTGTCAGTAAGTGCCACGTCAGATTCATGCTGCATAATTTCCTGCACAATGGTTTAGTTTTTTGTGAGTTATGAAGCATTTGGAGAAAGAGAATACATTGTTTCAGTGAGTTGTATGGATGTATCCTAAGAGGATGCATAAAGTGTAACTATGCCAATGACATCAGTACAAAATGTTATTAAATGCTGTCCGCTTACACACAATGTGAGAATTACACAAACTCGATCCAGACCTAAAAGTTGTGCATCTTACATGCTTAAGTGTATCATACATTTGAGTTAGGTTAGAAAGAGAAGTGCATGTTACAGTCAATGTTGAGAGGGGAATTTTATTTTCCTTAAACTTGGTGGAGGTGAAACACTAGTGTTAGCAGCCACTCCTCATCTGTGGGAGTCCTAAAAATTGACAGATAGCTCATCTGTAATAGGTATCACAGGGATTTCAGTTATATCCCTGTCCCTGCAGCAGAGCTGACCTCCTATCAGAATTTCATACCTTAAAACAAGTTTCCTATTTATTTTCCAAATCATCCTTTCTTTACAATGTTCACAAAAAGCTAATATAAAACAACTCAATGAGCTCTGTGACACCAACATCAATCCCTGTCTTCTGTATGAATAATTTAAAATATAATTGTAAGTAATAATTATCCCATGTACAGCCTGAATTCAAAACAAAATTTTTGATCAAAAAATATGATTGGAGACAACCTGAAAACATTGAAAAATGTCGGGGGTTTTTTTGTTTGATTTTTTTGGTTTTGTTTTGTTTGATTGTTTAGTTAATGCCAAGGTTGTGTTATCTTTATCTGGGTGGTAATTCACGGGCCAGTGTTTCAGTGACATGGTTTGACCCATTGCCACTCACAGAATGAGTCAGGTTGGAAGGTACCACAGTGGGTCATCTGGTCCAGCAGGGTCATCCTAGAGCACATGGGACAGGATTGCATCCAGACAATTCTTGGGTATCTCCAGTGAGGGAGACTCCACACCCTCTCTGGTCAATCTGTTCCAGTGCGTGGTCAACCGCACAGTAATGAAGTTTTTCCCCATATTCAGGTGAAACTTCCTGTGCATCAGTTTCTGTTAATTGTCTCCTGTCCTATTGCTCAGCACCACGGAGAAGAGCCTGGCTCCATCCTCTAGGCACCCTCTCTTCAAGTACTGCTGTACATTGCTGAGGTAAGGCTGGGTTTAAACCCGAGCCCAGCTCCGCAGACCCGCCCTCGGGGCGGTGCCGCCGCCGCTCCCGCCCGGCCTCTCGTCCCGCGCCGTCATCCCGGGCTCGCCAATCAGAGGTGGCGCAGGCGCCTCACTTGACGCCGCCGCCAGCCAATGGGCGGAGGCGACGCGGCCCGGCAAGGATTCAAACGCGGCGCGGAGCCGGCGCGGCCTCCCCGATGGAGCCGCGGCTGGTGGGGCCCGGCCCTTACCGCGCCACACGCCTGGTGAGTGCCCCGCTGCCCCCCGGCAGCTCTGCCCCCGGGACTGCTCTGCGCCCACGGCTGCTCCCTCTCCATTCTTCTGGGTGCCGGCCGCTGCTGCCAGGCTGGCTCCGTGCGGGGCGGGGGCGCCCAGTGCAGGCGCCGCGGAGCGGCGCGGCAGGTCCAGCCTTTTGTCCCGCCTAAGGGAGCTTAAAAGGCCGTGTCTGTAGGGCGGCAGATATATGAGGCTCTAAATATTTCAGCTTCCTAGACCTGTGTTTGTTTTCAGGTCTGGAGAGTCTAACTCCTGGATTTATCTTTCAGTGTTCTCGCAAACGCAGATTTGCGAGAAAATTGTGTAGCTCTGCTTTCAGGGTTTCAAGTTTTTGCTTTCTGATCGCGCTTATAGAGCCAAAATGCTCCTGGGAGCAGAGTTCCCGTAACGGATTTTGTTCTCCTCCCTTAGTGGAACGAGATAATAGAACTCTTCCGTGCCGGGATGCCCGTACGGAAGCACCGCTGTCGTTTCAAAAGCTACGAGCGTTGCTTCAAAGCTTCGGAGGCGGTGGATATTTTGCATGAGCTACTCGGCTCTAATCAAAATTTTGGCCCAGAGGTGACTCGCGATCAAACAGTTAAGCTGCTTAAAAAGTTCCTGAAAAACCATGTTATCGAAGACATTAAAGGAAGGTGGGGTAAAGAGGACTTCCAAGATGATGGCCATTTGTATCGGTAAGTCTGTATATAGTGATGAAAAATTTTGGTTTTTTTTGGAAACAAGGTGTAATAACTTGTTCATGTCTTACAAGTATTTTTGTTGAATGCCTCTGGAAAACTGTTGATGTGTTCCTCCCCTTCCTTTTAAAGACTTTATTTTACTTAGAAATGGGTAACTTCAAGATTTAATGTTTGGCTTCAGTTTTCCTGTCTGTTTTTAAATATCTTTGAAGGTCACTTCTATTCAGTTACATTCTGTAAATACTAACAAAATCTTTTACAGTTTCACAAGGTAGCAAGTTCTGATTGCTGTTGGTGGACATCAGGTTTGTTGGTGTTGGAAGAGTACATATCAAGGTGATGTAGATGGAAGTGAGATTGCCATTGTTCATCCAGCTCCAGTTGTCCTCCCTCTCCCCCAACCCCATGAGTATTTTGGTTGCTGTTTCTGCTCCTTCTGAGAGAAGAGAAAGGTCTTCTGAATCTAAGTAATTAATAATGTAACCTATTTTATGGTCCTTAGTTTACAGATTGAAATTGTCATAGAAGAGACAAAGCTTTGGTTGCTTACTGTTTAGCCTCCCAACTGGTGGCTTGTTAACAGAGGAAAAGATTTTTCTTTGTAAGAAAAACTTAGCGTTACTGGAGTGGATTCTTTGACCTCTTGTGACCTCAGTTAAGGTTTGGATGTCCAGAAGTTGTGGGTTATGAATTTGTACCATCTTGCAGTGTCTTGTTCAGTGCACAAGTAGTATAAAAATGACCATTATCTTAAGTACGGATTTGTAACTTTTAGCGTGGTAAGTCTTCTTTTTAGGAAATGGGAATTATCTTCATGCAAAGTAATAGGGAAAGTAAGTTAGCAATAAGCCTATACTTCGACTTGTTATAGCTTTTACTGCATAATTAAATTTTACATATTAATTTTTAGATCATGTTTTCTTACTATCCTCTGGAAAAAATAAGTAATACTGAATTCCCACTTGCTATGTATGAAGTTTATTTTTCAGTTTGCTCTATTGCTCTTTTGCTCTAGTTTGTGTGTAGGCCGAACCTAAACTTTTTTGCTGTTTGGTCTGTATGCCTATGCTGTAAGTGCAGTTGTTCATTAATCTCATAATTTTATTTATTAATTTGGAAGACTTAAAAAATAAGAGGTTTGTATGCTGTAATTTTTTTCCTTGGTTATAAACAAACTTGGGTCAAGGCACTTTTTTCTGAAAATACTGTGGTTTATGTTAGGCTTGTGGCACTTCAGTTATTTACAGTCAGATTGGATCAGATTTGTGTTAAATTTTAGAATTTGTGACTCAAGTGTGAAGGACACGTGTATCAAAGGTCTTGTTTCTGAAGATACCTTGAGAATCTCACCCAAGAAAATCCCTTGCTAAGTATCTCAAAACAATACAGGCTCTGCAGTCTGTGAGCCGAATGTGACTGAAGGCTGCAAAAGGATGTTGAGGAAGTATCATGTGTGCTTGTTCTTAAATTCTTTGGCCACCTGCTTATGGCTGTTATGGAAGGGCAAGAGATTGTGACAGTTTAGCTAGTCGTTGACCAGCTCAGGTTGGGAAACAGGCATGGAAGACAAGAAGAGCTGCAGAGGATCTTAGGTCTTTGACCTTAATAAGGTTAAATATAAAGGGGTGGTGTCAAGTGGGTTTTTTACCTGTTAGAACCAAGTCAGAAAAGGAGTTAGGTTCTGCTGCAGCACATGGTGCTGGGTATGTTGTTGGTTTGGTACATTCCTAGCCCAGTCCTGATATGCCTATTCTAAATGAGAGCACTACCTGCACAGATTTTTTTTGCTGGTGTCTCCTTTCTTTCTGGACATGGACTCTTGTCAAAAGATTTAATATGGATTTTGGTAACTGCTGGTATTACAGTATGTCTCTTTGGTTTGGGTTTGCCATGTTCATGAGGCTGTGGGATTTCTTGTTTGTTTGTTTGTTTCACGTTAGCATCCTGACACATTCAAATTATTTTTTTCTTTCATTCATTTGTATTTTCAGGCATGACTTGCCTGAGCTGCAGGCTGTGGAAATTGGTTGGGTGAAATATTTCTGTCCTTTTAATTTTCTGTGTGCTCTGCCTAATGACCTGCTATTGAATAAGAGAACTCTTTTGTTATGTATTTTGTTTTGATATTCTTTCTTCACTTCCCATTGAAAAGATAACGACTAATTGAACTTTTTAACTAAAACTGCCTTTCATGCATCTTGAACTGGAGCCAGCTTTTCTCTGACTGGGCATAGTGCATAAATAAGCTATGTATTTTACACATGGCTTTAAATATCAAAACGTGGGTTTTTCCCTATTTATGGAACTAAACATTGATTTTCAAGCCCATTTTACTCATGCATTTCATGTCCTGGCGGCTCCCTCTGGTGGACTTTCCTAATGTTATATTGAAAATAGTATCTTTTTATCTTCACTGTGTTGATGCAAGTAGTGGTACAAGTCCATTCCACCAACAGTGCTTACTCTGGAAATATTGACATACTATATGCCTTTTCTGTAAATTTATCTGTTAATATGCTGTGACTGTACCCTGTGGTGCACACTTGTCATTCATTACCTTCACATATAAGTGTGGCTGTCTGCTCTTCTTCACTTCACAGAGTATGCAAAAGAGATGTTGTCATATCTTGATTTGCTTGAGGGTAATTGGCAAGTATTAAATATGAAGGTGAGATCTAATGTGACTTCTAAAAATAGAACACACAGACACATAGTTTTTTCTGACCAACTGGCTCAGTTTAGTCTACAATAGTGAGTGAGAAGTTACAGTTTTGGAAGCTGTCAGGCTTTACATTTTTTTTGAATTGCAGCAATTCTATTAAAAGCAAAAGGGTTACTACTCTTGCATTGATAGCAAACTTTTGGAATGCAGCTCTAATAATTGTTATACCATTGGGACCCATGTTGGTTGACCTTGTTCTCTGTCCTCTGTTCTGGGCACAAAGAGGTATCTCTATTTCCTTTTTGTACAGAGTCCCAAAACTAGTGTTGCTGGCTATAAACCATTTTGATCTTGATGTGTCAAGCTTGGAATGCTCCTCAGCTCCTAGATTTGAGTAACGTTAATCTTTTCATCATAAAATCAGGGAGTTTTCATTGTTCATCCAAAAACTTCTCTTCATCTAGATCTTGCTGTAATGCTGTGTGAAAAAGGGGAATGTACACCTCCTTTTCCTGCTTGTAAGAACTCATTCATTCACTGGTTGTTTGTGAATCAGGGCAGCAAATGGCACAAAGCTTAAAATTGTGAAGAAATAGAGATGAAACAGGAAACTGCTGAAAATAGTATAAGGCAAAGGAAAAAGGCTGCAGATGGTTAACATCAAACTCTAAGAAATAGTATCTGAAAAATGGTTGAGAACAGTCAACAGCTGAACATCTGCCATCTAATCTGGTTTACTTTCAAAAGGCAGAGTAAATCTTGCAGGATTAATATGAGATGCTCGCCACTCCTTCTCAGGGTTTGTCTGATGGAAATGATATCTCTGTGTTGCATATACTCTGTTGAAGAACACTGTGGAAGATGCCAAATGGTCTCAGTATTCATGGTAAAAACCCTTGTGTGTTTAACCCATGCAGAGTAACACTACTGGACTAACAACGCTGCAATACAAAACTATATAAAAAACTTATTAAACTTAATTAAAACTTATTGGAACTGCATGAGAGGATGGGAAACCTGAGGATTTTTTGAGTGTATCTTTCTAGTAGGATACATATGCATGCTATCTAGCAGCGTACAAGCTCTTGTTGCAAAATCACAGACATAACTGTCTTTTACATTCAGATTAAAAGAGTGAGTGTGGCTTAGTAGTTTCTTGAAGCATCAGGAATCTCAGCATCTAAGACCTAGGAGTGAAAGTAAACAAGATCAGGTCTGGGCTAGTCTGAAGACGTGTTGCCACCTAACTGATTTGTCTTTGTGGTGTGCTGTCATTAATTCCTTTGTGCATGGCTTAGCAGTAATTTGATTCTGATCAAGCTGGATAGTTTGTTTTCCCTGTTTTCTACAAGGGCTAGTTTAGGGCTTATTTCTGCTAATTTCTTCGAGACACTTCTTGAAATGCCTTAAAAAGTGAATTAGTTATCTGCACAACAGATGGAAAAGACTCCAGAGAACTACAGGTTATAGTCTTCGCATAGGAAACATGTAAATACAAAAGAACATGGTAATGTTGATAAAATTTTGTGTGGACACTTGCATGCACTTTAATTAAATACAAATATTGGTCACGTGTGTTAGATATGTAGCTTTACTTTAGGATATGCGTGCTAACAACACACTTGACATGGGGGAAATCCTATCTGCAGCTTTTTCAGCAGAATCCATGGCTTCTAGTGATGACCTGGGTCAACTGTCTGTGTACAGGCAGCTGGTGCTACATGAAATGCACTGGAATATCAGACATTTACCCAAGGCTCAGCTATGTCATGGGAGGTTCAAAGGACCTGAACTGTTCAAGAGCAGCAGCTGGAGGCCAAATAAGACACCTCACTGTGTTTTACATAGCACTTAATACCAGTCTCCAGGGAACACTGAATGTCCAAGGCATTTGTTGTATTTCTGCATGTGATAGCCTGCTACAGTTTTACATTAGTAAATATGGATTAGGTCGGTGTTCAGGGGCTTTAAAAATATTCTCTAATTGTAGATTTCCTCCTTCCTCACCTCTGAAGTCATATCCAAAGAAACCTTCATGTGGAAAGGAAATAATTAAATTTCCAGACTGGAATGAACCGAAGGCTGGCACTTCTCAAGAACACATCCCAGTGAAATCCGTCACAATGGTAAAACACCCAGTTTTCACTTCCTCAGACATAAGCATATTTGGAAAGCAAAACCAAACTAATGACCTCTTTGTTGTGGCACAAAATACTTGATTATAAAATGAAATGCCAAATACTTTTATTTTAAAAATGTTATCAACTCCTGGACATGGTAAAAGCCTAGGCTTTTGTAGTTATGTATATTCTAAGTCCTTCCTCCAGCGTATGTGTGTGTTCTCATATTTTGTGAACTCTTGAAACTTCTTCGATAATTTTTGCCTTTTTATTACTGCATTTCAGTGCAGGACACTGGTCTTGGATTTCTTGGTGATCCATAGACTGTTTGGAAAAGTATCTCCTACCATTTTGCTGGACATTTAAAGTTTCTGAATGAATGGTTTTTCCATATTTGCAATCCAATTAACTGTGTGCAAATCAAGTGCACTTTTTATGTACAGCAAGTTTCTGAAGAGGAAAAACATGGTCCTAAGAACTTCAATACTAGGTAGAAGATTAGAATAGAAGAAAAGAGAGTGCCAAAGACTAGTCAAGAGAATAGAGTATTTTAATTACTGAGCAAGTTTCTGCTGAAGTTTTAACGTGCTACAGCTTCTAGCTGTCTGCTCTAAATTTCCATCCAAGCATCCTGACCTGATAAGAGTTAGGAAAAGACTGCCTCCATGCATCAGACTCAGATGCAACAGCATGCAGTCTGGCATAGCTCAAAATCTCTTTCATTGGCAGTTTGGAGTAATACAGTGAACTGCAAGTTGAAGTAACTGAGGCAAAGGTATAGGCTCCTTTCTGCTAGCTCATTTATAATAAGGTGTATCTTCCACTGGAATGCTGAAGAAAACAGATACCTGTAAATGGTGGCATCTTGAGTTGCTCCAGTATGTGGATTGATGAGCATGATTCTGTGTTGTGAAATACTGATGTGGAAGACCAGACTCTTAATTTCAGAGAGTGCTATGGAAGACCAGACTTTTAATTTCAGAGGGTGCTATTTGTTTCAAACTAGCTCTAGTCTAGTGTCATGAAATGACAGACGATTAGCACTTGGAGTAATTAAGTGCATTCCTGGAGTGTATTTTGTGGTTTGGTTGTGATCACAAGTAATACTTTTAATGCGCTTTAGCACTGCTCTGTGATACAAATCAAAGAACTGGGAATGACTAGGAGTTTTGTGTTGAAAAGTATGTTGCTGGTATGAACTGTATTGTATGTCCATCCACTGACGCCTTAATGACAATCTTCAAGTGTCAAGCTTGGATTGAAGGTTGGGTAAAGGATAGTAGTTTTCTGCATTCTCAGCTTTACTTTATTCTGTTGTAATGATGGACTGATGAGTGTCTTCAGATGTAGCTATTTGCTTTTAGTTTCTTCATATATAAAACCTGCTAATGAACTTGATGTTTAGTTATGATCAGTATATGCTGAAAAAGGATGAATTGTTTCTAATTCCTTGGTATTTCATCTAATAATTCTCCAATAACTTTTTCATAAGCAGATGTGTAATCTTAAAATGGTAGATGAACTGATTTTAATCATGGAGACGACCTGAACACAGGATTAAAGGCCATTGACTCCTCAACTTTAATGATTACTCTGATACACGTAATTTTTCGGCTTTGGAGAAGTTCATCATGGCTAGGCTTCGCGAACGAAGATTTGGGAAGGGCTCTACCCACATTTGTTGCAAGTGCGTTGGTGGCTAAAAAGGCCAATACGAGATAGGCATGTCTGGTTGCATTTGGACAAGTTAAGGAATTGAGAAAAGATGTGTGTGTGATCGAGAAAAATGTTTCACACCTGTGAAACACACTCACATCCTGAAGACTTTACTGGAATTTAGGAATGCTTGAAATGCTGTACCACAATTGTAATATACTGTTTAATACTTGAAAAGGCACCAGTTAATGAGGAGAGTTTTTTCTGATTTCAGAACTCCGAGATGTGGTACAAGCGACACAGTATAGCTATAGGGGAAGTACCGGCATGCAAACTTGTGTTCCGCAGAGAGCTAACACAAACAAATATAGAAGAGATATGGAAATCCATGACTTTGTCACAGTGAGTATACTTGTGAGTCAAGTTATGGTAACACTGTGTAGTAGGTAATAGTATTGCCTGTCTTCTCTGGTAATGCTTGTAATTTCACCCACTCACTTTTCATCGCTGCCTTCAAAGCTATAGTGTCTAGATTATACTACTCTCTACTACTCTCAATTTTGTTATTTGGCTAACAAATTCAGCAAAAAAATTTTATTGTGCTTGGTACCTTTTGACTTTTTCATGTTGTGTTATGCTAGTCCTTTTGTTGTGTGGGCTTTGTCTTATTTGATCACTTTTTTCTCTCAGTCTTCTTTTTTTTCTCTTGTTTTCTATGAAATAGAAGCACTTCTGTAGGAATGCAACACTATGAAACCTTTCAATGTCAAGTACAATACTTTGTATGAGATAAATGGAGTATCTACTTGAGTGCTGAAGGCTTTGTGAGTCAGATATTCTTTAGTATATTCAAAAGGAATATCCCATGCAAAGTCGAAGTAATTGTTTAAGACAATTTATGCAGGGGTAAAAAAATAATACACATTAGCTAATATTACAGCACAGTTGAGGCCTTACTAAACTTTAATGTAAACCTAGCACATTATGTGCATGTAATGAACTCGATGCTGAGGCAAGCAGCTTTGGTGACAGCACGATTGGCAGCGTGTACTTTAGTGCATGTGCACTGCCAGGTTTCCTCAAAGATGGAGATTGCAGGGGAGTGGAGGGACCCTCTGGTCTTTGCCTGCAGCTCACATGGTATTGCCTGATGGGACCTGGGCAACAGGGCCAGGGACAATGGTGACCAAGCCCCTCCTTCACACAGAGACCCCTATGGAGCACTAGCAAACAGGGTTGGCACAGTAGTTTGTGTGAAAGGGTCCTGAAACCCTGCCAGCTTGACCAGGGAGCAATGGTATTAGCCCAGGAAAAAGCTATGGCCTTTCTAAGTCTGATGATGGACCCCTGGAACCACCAGAGCTCTGTGTTGCAAGATCATGACTGGGGGAAATGGGAGAATCGCAGTTCACCCTGAACTTGTTTGAAACTTGCTACTCCAGCTGGATGCACTTAAATCCGTAGAGACCAATGGGATTCATCCCAGAGTACTGAAAGAGCTGGATGATGTCATTGCAGATCTCTCTCCATTATTTTCAATTGATCTGGGAGCCCAGAGAGGTCCCAATTGATTGGAAGCTGGCAAATATTTTCCCGAGTTTTAAGAAGGCTAAGAGTGAAGATCCTGGTAGTTACGATCCTGTCAGTCTCCCTTCAGTGCTTGGTAAAATGATGGAAAAGGTTTTTTTGGGATTTAATGAAAAATACTTGAGAGACAACGCAGTCATTGATCAAAGCCATCACAGTTTCAACAGGGAAAAGTCCTGCTTGATCAATTCAATTTCCTTTTATGACAAGGTCCCCCTTGACCAAGGGACAAAGAGAAAACAATAGATGTGCTGGTTTTGGATTTTGGCAAAGCTTTTGATACTGTCTCTTGCAGTATCCTTCTAGGTAAACTGTCAACATGCATAGAGAATGTCCAGAAGACAGCAACTAAGATGGTGAAAGGTCTTGAGGGCAAAATTTAGGAGGAGAGGCTGAGGTCACTTGGTTTGTTCAACTTTGAGAAGGTTGGGGAGTGACCTCATTGTAGTATACAAATTCAAGGGAGGCAGAGATGCAGATGATCTTTGCAGGTGACCAGCAGTAGGAAACAAGGAGATGGAATCAGGCTGTGTCAGGGAACTTCAGACTCCACATTAGGAAATGGTTCTTCACTGAGAGGGTGATTGGGCACCAACCAGGCTCCCCAGGAAAGTTTACACGGCACCAAGCCTCACAAAGTTCAAGTGTTTGGGCAATGCTCTCAGGCATATGGTGTGATTTTTGGGGCTGTGGTACGCAAACCGGGAGTTGGGAGTCCTTGTGGGTTCCTTCTTGCTCAGGATATTCTGTGAATCTAGGTAGTCCTGTGAGGAGCAGGAGTTGCACTCGATCCTTATGGCTGCCGTCCGACTGGAGATATTCTCTATGAAATGGAGGCCTCCTTTTTTTCAGAATTGTATCTATCCAAATACTTTATGTTTGCTTTTTCCAGATTAGATGATGTGTGAACTATGTGTTTATGTGTTTGTACAGATTACAAAAGGTCTTGGGTTTGGATTCTCTGGATGAAGTGTTAGACGTAAAACTTGTGAATTCAAAACATATAGTTCAAAATGTATACAATGTCAATAAGCAAGGCATTGTCACTTTAGAAGACAAATCAAGTGAGTATTTTAGAAGTTTTCATTTAAATTTTTTATATTGTAGTTTACTAGTATAAAGTATTAGTTCTAATTTATACTAGCCTGTAGCATCTTTATACTTGTATGATCACATCTGTACTAGGGTTTTTACAAAGTAGAAGACCATTGGTCTCCTCTGACATCCCATTTGTAAAAGCCAGTGTTTATTTCATATTCACTCTCTTAAGCATATTCCAGCTTTAGGGTTGAAAAATGAAGATGGAAGCGCAGCAAATTTTTACCATTTATAAAGATAGGGATTTTATTCACTTCAAGGTGGCTTTCTCAACCCTGCCCTTTCAACTGCCTGAACTGGAGTGTTTACATAAAGAAAAAATGTATTAAAAATTGGGAGAAAGCCAAAATATACACTGAGAGATACTTAAAAAATTTTGAGTTTTCAGTCAATGTGTTGTGAAGATAATATCATGTTTAGAACTCCTTTCCACATCAGGGAGAAAATAAAGCATCTTTGCTGCTCTGACATATCACGCTGTTATTGCCATCATGATTTTCACAAGTTTTGTAGAGGAATTAAGTATGATATTGAAACCTGGTTTGATTGTGAATAAAACATCCTTCAGAATGTGTAGGTGGGCATTTTAAAGATGGTTGGAGCACTTCAAAGTATTAACTTCAGCCTCGTAGAAATGACAGAACTGAATATACAAGTGCTTTTCATCATCTTCAGTGCAAAGTAAACACTTCACTGTATTGCACTGGTGAAGGTATAGCTTGAATTAGTTTGTCTGATTTTTTTAGGGTAGGTTAAGGATTTGTGATATGATCCATTTTGCTGATTGAGTTGCAAGAGCAGAATGCATATGTGGTTGACAGGGAATACTGAAGATACTGAATTATAGATGTAATTCAAGTTAGATCCTACATTAAGGTATAGCCTGACTCTGGAGTCAGTTTATTTACTACACAGGAGGAACTTGTTACAGTGTTTTCAGCTGTGCTTTTATCTTACAGTTAGATATTTTTCTAATTTTTTTCCCTCCTTTTAATTTCTCTCTGTTTCTTCCCCATGCAGAGGAACTACCTCACTGGATATTATCTGCAATGAAATGTCTAGCAAATTGTAAGTAATTCAGGAGGGGGAAAAATACCCCACAAACAGCCCACCCCCGTAAAAATCAATTGAATTGACTGTGCCTTTACCACTTTGTCAAATCCTGTTTATATTCACCTTCACTATTTTTTATGAAAATTGCCTAAACAAAGTTGGAAAAGACTTGCCAGCATGCATTCTCCTTCCAGTGCAGCTTATTTCAATGAAGTATATAATGGCTTAACTATTCTGTTCATGTTTTTCCTCTACTATGTGTCTTCACTAGACCTGTTGGGAATAGATCAATTCAGTAGATCAATAAAATTTCACTTATTTTGAAGAATGAGTCTTTTCTTTTTTTTTTTCCTCTAATGGTGTATTTGCATGAACTGAGTTAGAAAATACTGATCTGGTCGGTGGCTTAAAATCAATGTTCTGTCTCTCTTTCTTTCCTCCCCTTTTTTTTTTTCTTCGTAGGGCCCAGCTGCTCAGATTTGAAGCAGCCTGCATATGTAGGCTTTGAAAGAGATGTTTTCAAAACTATAGTCGACTACTTTGACCAGATGAAAGAACCTCTTCTCACATTTCATTTTTTTGATGTTTTTGTTAGTGTGTTAGGTAAGTAGTTTGGGATGTAATGAAAAAATTATTCTTTAGAATTAATTTCCTGGAGTTAATTTACTATACTTAAATAGTATAACAGCTGAATTCTTTAGGATTTGTCCTTTCCATTCTACATAGAACACAGTTTAATATTTAAATTTATTTTATATCACAAGGTAATATTTGTATCCTTTTGATCACAATAGTTCAAAAGTCTTCCATTCCTTGTCTTAATTTTTAAATGCCTCTGTTCATTGCTCAGCATCTAACAGATGGATTTTAACAGATTTTTCTTTTTTTACAAATGCTTAAATGTCTTAAAAATTCTCATAAGCTTTTAGAAATTGCTTGACTGAAGTCTAGATTAGAAAGGATTAGGGCTATAAGCACTGTTTTTAACCCTGGAAATATGACATTTGAAGGAAATTGAAATCCTTTGTTGCTTAAATTTAGAAATTACAATAACTAATCCACTGCTTCTTTGAAGCAGTGATTTCATTATTAACTAAAACTTTTCAGTAGTTCACCCTATATTAAATTCACCTATTCTCATCCTATAGATGACCTATTGAAAGACAGTAAAAGTGAAAATATTTGATTACATTTTATGGGTGCATTTCAGAAAAAAAAACTGAGTTGAAAAGTAAGCATGCTTTGTATCATGTCAGTTTTTTGAACTTCTTTTCCTGCGAACAACATTGCTTTTAGTAAACTGTTGTGATGAAAAACGAATTCAGAATAACACTTCTCTTTCTGGAATTTAGTATTGTTATACTTTCTTAGTTCACAATCTTTCTTCATTCTGAATATAGTTCCATTTCTGTCTTCTTTTTCTCAGACAACAAATATTCTTGATAATATTTTTAAAAATTATTCCTCTCTTTTCATACTCTATTTCTGTTTGCTTTGCCATTGTTTTTTATATCTTTCAGGTTTTAGGAGTTTTATTTCCCATAATTTCTCAGATGGAAAATTGAGAGAACGATTTCATACCAATGTGCATATGGAAATCAATGAAAACCGTGCACTGTTTCAAAAAGTCAAAAATTAGTTTTGTGATCTCTTTCACAAAAAAATGAGACGATAATATGGAATCATATCTTCTAAACATATGCACTAGTATGCTTGTTAAATTTTCTTTGAAATTAGAGAAAGCGTTGCTTTGAAAATTAACTACAGTGCTTTACCAGTCTGCTTTGAACACTGTCTCTAAGTGCTGCCCTACTAACTGCTGCACATTTTTTTTTAATAACAGTTCCACTTTTACACAGTGTGGAATTGACCAAAATGGTCGATGAGGGGATAGCAGTGGTGAATACTGCTTATGTTGAGAGTAGTAAAGCTTTCCACACTGTCCTTCATCACATCCTTATAGGCAACCTCAGGAAGTACAGGCTGAAAAGGTGGGTAGTGAGGTAAACTCAGAAATCAGTGGAGTTGCTGGGCTCAGAGGGTTGTGATCAGTGGCACAAAGTTCAGCTGACTGTCCCTTAGTGGTGAGTACCCCAGGGCTGATAATGGGCCAGTAATGGTTGACACTTCATTTATGACCTAGATGATGGGACATTCTGTCCTAAACAAGGACAGAGTGCCCTAACCAAGCTTGCAAATATTGCAAAATGGGGAAAAGTGACTAAATGCAGCAGAGGGTTATACTGCCATGCAGAGGGACCTTGACTTACTAGAGAAATAGGTAAACAGGGATTTCATAAAGTTAAAAAAAAAGGGAATTGCCAAACCCTTTTCTGGGGAGGAAAAAGCCCACGCACCAGTGAATGCCGGGGGTGGGGGGGCCTGATTTGAAAGAAGCTTTGCTGAGAAGTCCTTGGAAGTCCTGGTGGGCACTAATGTGACCATGAGCCAGCAGTGTGTCTTTGAAGCAAAGAATATCAGCAGCATTCATAACTGTGTTGAGAGCACTGCCAGCAGGTTGAGGGAGATACTTCCTCAGCACTAGTCAGCAAGTCCAGTAAACACAACAAAAATTATTAAGTCTTGGAACATGTGCCATATAGGAAAAGGCTGAAAGCAGGGACTGTTTAGCCTGAAAAGCAGAAGGCTCAGAGAGAATCTTATTAATGTGTATAAAAGATTGATATGGGAGGAGAAAAGAAGGAGCCAGATCAGTGATACCCAATGATGGGGCAAGAGACAATGGACAGGAACAGAAGTACAGGAAACCTCATTTATATAAAGGAAAATAGCATTTTAATTGGGAGGTCGTCAAACAGTGGAAGTGGTTGACCAGAGAGACTGTGGAATCTCCATCTTTGAAGGTATTCAAAACCTGGTAGGACATAGTCCTGGGCATCTTGCTGTAGATGAACCTGCTTTAAGCATGGGAAGAGGTCTATATATTCTCCAGAGATCTCTTCCAACTTCCATAATCCTATGGGAAAAAAAAGTCTCTATTTGTTTTCTTCCTTTTTTAATAGAATTTACTGTTAAATGTCAGTCATGCAGGTATTTTGCTTCCTGACTTTTGTTAGTGCTGTTTAGGCAAATTTGTAATAGATGCTTCCTTTGCACAGCCTTATAAACCCAAAATGGTGGTGGTCAGACCTCTTTATAGATGAGATCTAAACTATTATCAGATTCTACTGTGCATGTCCAGTCTTCAAATATCTCTACCATGCTCACGGGGGTTATTTTCTCAAGAGTCTGTAAGCAGAGTTAGGCACCAATTTAACCCCTACAGGTGTGAGGAACATGTTGGTATTGTCATAGCTGTCACTGATGTATAAGCACATGTTAACGTTTCTCTGATTGTTGCCACAGGCTTAACATTTTATTGTGGTTGCTACACCTGTGCATACCATCACAGTTATGTTTAGAGTCGAGGGAATTAAAGTGCAAAGGATGAATCAAAACATTGTAGTTTTTCATGTATCCTAATATCTAGAATTGTTTGTTATGGTTATTAATATTTTCCAGTGCATCAGAAGGAAATCTAAATACTTAAACAAGCCACCCAGATCTAGTAGTCCAATTCTAGGAATATCTTTTTAGTCTCTTTGGGAACTGAAGTTCTAAGGCAGTCTTGAATGAGTAAGAAAGGAATTTGGGGAGTTTAATATAGAAATGTTGTGTTAAATGTTATGGAAATACTTAACCGAGAAATGTTGCCCTGTCTCCTGATCTTGTATAAACCAGGACTGCTGCAAAAACACAGCAAGGCTGTAGAAGCTCTTCAGATATCTTGTCTCCTGCTGCCACCAGAAAATCGAAAAAGACTACAGCTGTTGGTGAGAATGATGGCAAGAATTAGCCTCAACAAAGATTTCCCACCTCTTTCTGAATCAGTGAGGACCAGAACTTTGGTACGTGTAAATGTGAGGCAAAAGGTCGAGGACAAGGCTTTTGGAGTAGCACAGATTGAAGATTCTTACTGGAGAGTGTATACATAATACAGTTTGCTTGTTTCAAGAGTGGTTTGTCTATCTATTCTAGCTATGTTGAAAGCTAATCTGAATTTGAATAAACTGGAATTTCATGGTAATTTGTGAGCAAAGAACTTGCTTAGAATTTTAGAGGTTTCCTTATCTTTCAAAGTTAAATCCCCACTGATTTCTCTATTCAGTAGAAAAACCCAAACAAACGACCCCAAACAAATAAACAAAAAAAAACTAGCAGAGGAGGTCTCTGGTCTTCTTTATTATTGCAGTGTGAATGAAAAAGACTTCCTGTTTCGGTCAAGGTTAGAAATACATAGCTGCATATTTTGATTTACCTGTTTTCAGTCATTTAAAAAAATCCTACCAGTTCATTTCAATAGTAATTTTTTTTCCACCACAAAAGTCTTGGAAAAGCATTTTAATCAGATTTTGACAAAGCTCTATTTTTTGCTAATGCTTTTTCTTAACAATTCCAACTGGCTAAGAACATGTATTTATTTTGGTTAATTTCGAAGTCTTTGAAAATTAAGTGCAATGCAAAACTAAGCTGTAGAGCCATTCCATAAAAATTCTATAGTAATGTGCATAAATCTAAATTTGTTCCACAGCAATTAAGATTTTAATTAACTATGAATAACACTTGATTAAAATAATTATTTTTTGACTGCTAAGGTTATAATTTAATTAACTGTAAATGGTCTTTTATTTAAATAGTTATGTTATAATCTAAATGTTATTTTTAGAAGTGAATCCTTACAGTCCAAGTATTTTGTACTAGGTTTTAATTCCACTGCGTAGTCTATGGTACATGACAGAAATCCTTATTACCTTCTGTGCTTTTAATGTTAGAAATGACCAGTGCACGGACATAATGCTTGAGCACAAGACTACACGAAGTGAACTGGACCTGAAATTTGGTTTGATGATTTCAAAATAGTGGTATTCAGTTTTCCATCTCATACTTAACTGCTATGAAAGTTCTGTGTTATATTAAAAAAATCTCTAAATACTTATTCTCTGTTTAACTGTAAATAGCCATGTGAAGTGGCTATTTGACCAAGTCTTGAGAACAAAATAGAATTCATCCATTCTAAGTCTAAAGTCAGGATTGGATTATCTATATGAGGCAGGAGTAATCTTCAATCCACCACTAACATAATGTCACTGTACATAACAAGTTGGTTTTTTTATTATACTGGTATGTTGGAAGTACAGTAAGTATTGTGATGTTAAAATATTTATTCTACAAGGTCACTTTTTAAATGCAACCTGATTCCCTACTCCTCAGTCCCAAACAGAAAAATACATGATAATGATGTTGCTTTTTTTCTCAGATGGTTCAGGCGTTTTCCCATTGTATCCTCTGCTCAAAAGATGAAATAGATTTGGATGAACTGCTTGCTGCCAAACTAGTATCTTTTCTCATGGATAATTATCAAGAGATCTTAAGTGTTCCTTCTGCTTTAAAATCTTCTGTAGAGGATCATGTTGAACGTCTCCAGAGAGTCCAAGTAAGTATCTAGTGAAAAAGCCTCTTTTGTCTCCTTTGTCCTCCGAAGTTCAACAGTTCTTAAAACACTTTGTTCTGTCTCGGAACTATCTTTCCCATGGAATGAGTAAACTATGTAATAGTGAGGAAAACTGTGAATTATAAAGTGCTTTCATTAATGTTGTAACCTTTTTTTTTTTTTAGAGCCATCCTTACTTGATAATTTTTTTATAACTCTGTTTCCTGATACCATATTTTGTTTTGTTCAAAGCTGGCTTTTAGTTCCTCTATCTTTATTTTCTAGTGAAAAAGTAACTTTAAACTTATTTCAAGAGTTGAACAGGCTTCCTTTGTGTCATGTTTTTTGACTTACTGGAACTCACTTGATTAGTACAAGAGATAGAAAGTACAGTTTAGGGTCTGTATGCGATATCTTCTCTACTTGATGTTTCTGGGTGGTCAATTAATTAAGCCAGGTTTTGTAAATTGTTTGCAGAAAACATAGCGCTCTTTTTTCTTTACTGTTTCTTCAGATTAAATGTGCTAGAGCTGATACTGATGCAACATTTCCTCCTCCACCATTTTGTCACCAAATCAGTACAGATGAATTTGAATACCAAAGGGCAACTGGCTCTCAAGAACCACTGGCAGCTTTGTTGGATGAAATTGTAATGAATAAAGAAATACCTGTGAAAGATAAAAAGAAGAAGCTCAAGCAAGTAAATAAAAATTGCTCTACAGTCTCTAATTTGAACTTAAAAAGTTTTATCAAGTCTTAGACATGTATTCCTGTACAGAAATACTGAAATTTAAAATGGCATGTATGCTTGGGGGTATCAACTTTATATCATTAGAACTGGAATACTGTGATGAATCAACCCATATTAGAAAATTAGGTGATATTTTCTATATATGGAGATGTAGAAAGTCCATTAGAGAAATAATTTTCCTGCTCCAGAAGTGGAGGTTGCACTGTAGTAGTTTATTTTACAAGTTGGTCAAATTCTAATTTGAATTAATGTATTTTTCTAGTTTCAGAAATCTTACCCCGAAGTGTATAGAGTACGATTTCCTACACCTGAAACTGAAGCAGTGCTATTTCCTGAAAAAACTAAACAGAAACCACCAATCCTGACATGGGCCTTAAAAAAGCCTTTTCAACCATTTCACAGAACCAGAAGCTTTCGGATGTAAATGGTTTGAAATATATCAACGAACTGAGACAGAATATTTTATCAATGGATTTTATGCAAAAGAAGCCTGAGCATCATGTAGCTATTGAAAAAACTACTGGGGATACTACTGAGATGGTAGAAAATGTTGAAAGAAGAAGAGAGTATCGAGGTGGTAGAAATATGAGACATTTTATTGGAATGGGCTACCCAGGGAGGTGGTGGATTCACTGTCCCTGGAGGTGTTTAAGATGAGACTGGATGTGGTACTTAGTGCCATGGTCTAATAACCATGGTGGTGTTGGATCAAGGGTTGGACTTGATGATCTCGAGGTCTTTTCCAATGTACTTGATTCTATGATTTTATGATTATCAGTATTTTTGTAAGTTATTAGTTTTTTAAATGTCTGTTGTTTTAAAACAAGCAAACAAACAAAAACCAGCAGTAAAAACAACAAAAAAACCAAACAATAAAACCCACAACATACTCAAGGGGATTATTCTATATGGGTGATAATGTACTCTTGCTGTGGCTTGATTTGCCCATCATTTCAAGGTCTAAATGTATTTGTGTGCAATGTATTGTTGGTAACTAGTCAACGGATTTTTTTTTTTACCTGAAAATGAGTCTCTTGCATAAACTAGGCCATGTTTGTGCACATATAGCTTGAAGAATTAACTTGCTGTACATGCTTGAGTAAATATGGAACACTGGATTTTGGTTTGCTGTTTGTGAGAGACTGAAATATTGAAGGTTAATGACTCAAACAATTGGTCATTTGTAAAAGCAATGTGCTTTGCTGAGGCCAGGTTTGCACCCTCAACTGAGAGGATGTGACGAATTTTGAGTGTGTGGTGGCAAAACCTCTGATCTGCAGAAGGACAGCCCAGGGTGCAGAGACGGTGAGCACCCACCACCAGAGGATGACCACAACAAACTGACTTCTGTTTAGCAAAAAGCTGGGTTTTGAGACAGATAAGGGAAGAGTCCTATAAAAAGCAGATCCTGTGAGGTGTGATAATGCTTTCTACGATGCCAGTTTCAACAACTGGCTCAAGTATAAAATTCTCCATCCCGGAAGAGGTACTGGGACATTCACACATAGGCCTGAGGGTATTCATTCCTTCTGTTAAGGCATAATTGGTTTGAGAAACAGCAGTCATGTCTTAGAAGGGGTCATAAACCATCAAAGACCCCCAAACTGCCCCCAGAACTTTCCACGAGAGGACTGTGCATGATCTACAGTGTTACAACAGACAGTATAAACTCCCCCCTCCAGGAGAGGTACCTGGATGTTGCCACCTGAACCTGAATGTTTATGAGCGCATTGAACTTTATGTTTCGTGGGCTTCCCCCACCCCTGATGGATCAAGTTTGCAACCATCACTTTGACCAACAGACATGGTAATTGCAATCAAGTCTTGTTGGGTGGTGGTATCTCTCCTTTCCACTATCTACTCTTATCCTTTGTTTCTCTTTCTTGTATATTTTCTTGGGTGTTATTTTTATACCTTTATATTATTGTATTTCTATAGATAAACCCAAACCTGCTACACACCTCGTTTCCATTGCAATCAAATTGTTCCAAAATAAACCTGACATACATACATACGTGTGTGTGTGTGTGTGTGTGTGTATGTGTGTGTTTAAAAACCCACCAGTCATTCTGTTTTGTTTCATGCTAATCTGCCCCAAGAGATCGGTTATGACCTCAGGGGCAGGTCATAACACTGTTGGACATCTTGGTAACCCTGATATGTCAGATTTATTTTGGAAAACTGTAAAAACTAATTCTTAATTTTCTGAATTCATATGATGCATTACAGCATGAGTCAACTCCTGTTGAAATTCCATTAACTTTCTGTAATGCCAACCCATTCTTTTAAGCAACCCAGTCTTTCCCATATGCTTTTTCTACATAATGCTCTACATAAAACTGGCTGCTTGACAATGGCATATATTTTATCAAAAAAATCTAAAGCCTTGTGTTTCCTCTGGAAGTGGAATTCAAATATTGAAGTGACATTGTAGCATACATGCATTTATTGATTCAATTTGTTTTGTGTTATGGAATCTACTGTACCCATAACTTGACTGTACATATACTTGATTCTGACGGCACTTTTAGCTATTAAACAATTACCATTTTCCTCTATATACTTCGAGTGGTGATTTCTTGTTATCCATTAGATATTTAAAGAACAGCATTTTATACCTTATTGAATGTCAGAGTAATCTATGCAGGAGAGAAGACAACTGAAATCTCAACAAATTTCTATCTGACATTTTAGTAGGCAATGCAACATTGACAGCATTTGCACTTTACTAACCTCCTAACCAGTCAATAAACTTTGCAATGTATTTAGAAGTTAGTTGGTTTAATAGATTGGATTATTTCTTGGACAGTGTGATTTGGAACAGGACACATTTTCATGATGTTGTCATGGTGATACTTAAGCTTCTTATCAGTAATCTTTGACTTAATCAAATTTAATACAAAAAAGTACACTTCTCAAATAATGGGGAAGCATTAAAATTACTTTTAAAAATGGTCTGAGACCAGTTCTTACCTTTTGTGCTAAATCTTCAAGGGTGACGTAATGTTTCAGAAATGCCATGCTATTCTGTGTGTTTACATGGTGTCAAACTTTGACTGTACTACTCATATAGAATAATTTAGTTCCATCACTAATCCGTGAAGTATAATAAGATTGGTCAGAAAGCAAGTCTTGCATAAAAGTGGAAGTCCTCCTGACCCACTGGTTCCTAGTGACACATCTGTGACAGTTTTGCTATAGCATTTCCTCAAAAGGGAAGAATGGTATTTATTTTCCTTTCTTGAGAAGGGAGCTGAGTCTTTGCTTAACATTGCTCTTTTTCCTTACACAAACAGCTTGCTCCAGCTTCTAAATTAACAATCAGTCATCTGGAAAACCCTTTGGTCTAGTCCTCTGCTGTTCCTTGAGTAATAGCTGCCATTCTTAGTTGTTAATACATAAGGATTATTTAATTGCTCGTATTTTATGGTCTGTTTAACTCACCTGATTGATTTACCAGGATCGTGGTATCAGCTGTTTGCACTCATGACTTTACAGAATGATTGTTGACTAATGTTACTTTTTGAAACTATTTTCAGATAATACTTCACTTCATATTGGAGGAACCTTAGGCAAAATCTGGGTGATCGTGCCTTCATATTCCACTAAGTGGAAAAAAGTACTAAAGTGGAAAAGGTGGTATGTTATTACCACACTTTTTACTCTACTGCTGTGATATGCCAGAGCTTTTTCCATCTCTTTTCTAAGCAGATATTTTACTTTATAAGAGCATCTCTTTCTTTCACAGAGGCTGTTCTAACTCAAATAATTGTCTTTATCTCTTGATCACAACTTTTTAAGTCTGTTGCCTGAGAGCTTATGATTCGAGCTTTAGATAAGCTCATACTTCTTAGATTTTAAATCCATACACTCATATATATAATTCTGTAGGTATTTTATTAGTTTGGAAATTCTAGTGTACTTTATAATAGCTCTAATGCATTAATATTACTATTTTCATCAATTAATTAGGCTTGAAGCAAAAGAGTGAGCAGAGAATCTTTTCAGAAAAAGAAAGCCTATAAAGTGGGTTTAGAACTTATATAGGTTTTTAGCTCTGTTTTCAAGTATCTGCTGCATGATATTTTCTAATAAACATCTCTTCCTGATATTTTCTAATAAACATCTCTTCCTGTATTTGGTGTCAGTTTTTTATTTGTTTTTTTTTTCCCCCCAGAATCTTAGAGTATAGGATAGTTATGCATCCAGGATACTATTTATCTCCTCTATAAATCATGTTTGAGAATTGAGTGTTCCATTCTACTGACTGTAAAAGAAGTTGACCAATTTAATAATTCTAAAGATATAAAATTATGTTATATAAGTTCTTGTTTGGGTGTTTAACTCCAATTTCATTTTACCAAGATAATTAAATTACATAGAGGAGAAAATCCAGTCTGTGTTTGAAAAGAAGAAAGCTGATACAAGTTTTTGAAGCCTTTTTTTAAATGTAATTGAAAGAAGCGGGGTATTTAAACAGTGTTGGTTAGGGACAGTAAATTTCAATTTCACTGCTTTTTTTAACTTTTGGTATTTAAAGCTGTCTGAAACACAATCTCTTGATTGTCCTGACAAAAGCAGAGTAGTACCATAACAGTGTCAAACACACTGTTATTCAAAAGGATAATTGAGAATGATCCAAACAGCCAATAGTAAATGAGTCTGATGGCAAAGCTGGGCAAAACTGGAAAAACTGATACAGAATTTTAGTGACCAAACCCAAAGCATAGTAATAAAGCTAAAGCCTATTCAATGCATTGTTTAAATTCTTTATAGAGACCATACTCTTGAATGACAAACTTGCTTTTCTTAGTGATTGAGATTACAAGTTTATTTTATAATGTTTGTCAGTTTTTGCTGAAAATTTAAGGATGATAGAATATTTATATAGAACATTTAGGTAAACTGACAATAGATTTAGCTCTTATCTGTTTTTTATACCTTGGAAGTACTGATGGAGCCATGGATGTGGGTACAATAGGATCATTATGGCATTTCATTTAGTAGCATCTGATACAATTATTCCTGGGCAATGTCAGTGTTTAAGTGATTAAGAACTGCCTACATGTACAGACAAGGGAATCATGATGGAGATATGCTCTATAGGTTTTTGTGTTAGAACAATAGATTTTCCTATCAGTTGGTTCTCTTTGAGGATGTGAAAATAAAAATCTGTTAGCATCATTAGCTAATCTCATTTGCGTTTTCAGAATGTTCAGTAATAACAGAGGCATTAATATGGAACATTGCAGGTTGAAAATACATTCAATATGATCACTTCAAAGTTATATGTCTGAGAAAAAGATAAGTAGGTCATGTAAAAATGAAAATAAAGAAGAGAGGATAGACTGTGTTCTGGAAGGCCACAGCTCTGCAAAAAGTTGCTCTTACAGTGAACAAAGCTTCCCAACATAATGCTAGGGCAAAAGGCTAATGTGGTTCTTGAAGGTCTAAATTGGAAGTTGTTATGCAAAACCGGCTGACTCATCTTGTGCAACCTCTACACTCAGTACTGACTGACATTGAAAAATTGCAGTTTTTGTGGCTTTTACAAAACTGTAGATTATGCAAGGTATTTGGAATTGTTTCCTTAAACAGAATTTTCATCACGTCAGTCTTTCCTGTTTATTAGAAAAAAAGGACAGGTGTTCGCTTGATTATCTTATGGAGTACATTCAGATAATGAAATACTTATATTGGTAAAGGCGAAGACTTGAGAAGGCTGGAAGGTGGAGCTGGATATGTTTGGGTTTTTTTTATATTCAGGATACTGAATGATAGAATATGGAATTTTACCTTTTTGTGTGGGTTTTTTTGTTTGTTTGGGTTTTTTTGTTTTGGTTTTGGTTTGGTTTGGTTTTTTTGTTTTGGTTTTGTTTTGTTTTTTTTTTTTTAACCTGAGCACTTATTCATTTGAGGATCTGGCCTTGTGCATGACTAAAATTTAGGCAGGTTCAAAGGTTATATGCAGTGCTAGCTGTTTAAATTTAATCTCATAAAAAAGCAGTAGTTCTGAGTCCTATAGCTAATTTTGTGTTCAAATACTGGTGAGTGAATAAGTAGTGGAATCATTATAGTTTCTTGTTTGTTATAATGACTTGCAGCATATTCACTTCTTTGCTGTGGGAGACTGTGAAGAATAGTATGTCCTTCTTATGTTGAAATCTATGAAAAATATTCTGGGATTCTGTGAAAAATCCCTTCCTTTTCTCGTGCGTGATACATATTTATTTTTTGTGTGTCACTTTAGATGCTTGGTAATTTATGACCCACCAGAGGTCAGTCTTGTGACATTTTTCAAAACATATGCTCATAGAAAAGAAGTAGACCCAAAGTTCTTATTATAATAAGCCTTTGGAGATTTGTTTTATAAAATACATTCCTGTAAATTAGAGTTGATGTGATATTCCTGTGCTGTAGCTCAATGTGTGGCTGAAATATCTCAGTGAAATTTTTCTTTATGTAATAGGAATGTTAATAGTTTTATAAAATTGTTAGAAACGTTCTCAAATATTAGCCTCCTTGGTATTCTAAAATACCTACTAACACAGCATCTTTTTTTTCTTTGTGATGCTTAAAAAAGTGAAAGTTAAGGAGTGGAGGGAAATCAATGTTCCTACCCTACACCAGCTCAGAAGCGCAAGTTATTTGCTCACATTTTAAAATGCTATTCCTATTCTGTACTCAGTGATCAGTAGTGGTTTCTTTGACACTAATAAGGTCTAATTTTAATGTCAAGTTGATGACTCAGATCATAATCTTCATCAAGAGCAGAGTCTGTCCTATCTTAAATTGGATGACTACCTGGTTTGTAACTTCAATTTCTATCAGCAATCTCAGGAGTGTCTGATGTAATTGTTCGTTCCTCTGCTTGAACATAATCTTCTCTGTACCTTGAACTAGCTCTAAAGTAGTTCTATCCAGTTAGACATTATAACCAAATATGTAATAACAGCATTGTCAAGGCTGCAGCTGAGTATGCTGGAACAGAACATGCTGAAATGGCTTGAGCATGACATTGGGAACTGGGAAAACATATTGCATTTTGTTTAACTGGTTTTCTTTCTGAACTTTGCAAAACTGTTTTACTCCCTCATTTTTACTGCATTTTTTTGTGTACTGTGAAGTTGATTTTCAGGCATTAAAAACGCTGTGGTGAGAGAAATATTCTGTGCTTTTGGAGTGGCTAATACAAACATATTCTGTGCCTGTTGCAGCAGCAAGGCTGGATGTGAAAATCAGTCTCACGAATAGACATTCTGCTTTTAAATGCTTGTTTTTCTTTTCTTTAAAACTCTCTTACCCTCTTTTTTCCTTTTCCTTTTTTTTTTTTTTTTCTATTTGCTCTCAGGGAGGCGAGGTCAGCTTGGATCAAGAGCAGCTACTATGTTTATCTTCTGCAAACGATGGTTACAAACCACTCAAATAACTGTCAGTTGGAGCATTATCTTGCAAAAATCTTCTCCAATTAGAGAGAAAAAATAAGGATTTTGAAATGGAAACCTTTATCAATCTGTGACAAGAATGCTGTAACACATTCTTTTTGACTATGTTATTTGCTGGAGATTAGGAAAACCAGAGTATTAAGAAAAAGAACCCTATTTAATGTTAATCAGCAACAGTGATGTTGTTCTTGTTTCTGTCCACTCCACTGAAATGAAAATAGTGTTAAATGATTTAGCAGCCTGTGTACTTAACGGTATGTGCTTATGTAATTAGGCCCTACACTAATGACTATGCAAAGGAAAAGGTATTGTGAAATAATATTGCAGATAACTGTCATTTCGTGTGCTTCCTAGCTCTTGACTCTGCTAGCTTAATATCTCATGTTTTGTCCATAGCACAATGCCTGTTGCCCAGCACTTTAGCTGCTGTACCGAAACCCCAGGTTTGTGAGCAACTCTTCAATTTAATTAGCCTTCCTTTAATAAAAAGAAACAAAACTAGGTAGACGAGCAGGTGCTCTGAATTGAATTAGCGTGGGTCCAGGTGAAGGGAAGCTAATAAACACAACTGAACTTGGACTACCTAAGCAGAAAAGCAGGGACATTTGTATTGTGCTGCCCACTGCACCTTTGCAGAACAAAATGCAGAAATGCCCGATATGTTTTTGAGTGAGGCACCTACTTCTCAAGGTGTCACATCACGTGCTCAAGCCTCAGCTAGTAATCTCTTCAATCTGCAGCCATAAAGAGTGCACAAACTTACCTCATCCATAAACTTACTTTAAACAAGTAATTCGGGTGAATGGAAATAGACAACTATTCTTAGGTTATTTGGGGTTGCTGTCTACAAAACATGTCCTAAACCTTCAAAAGATCTAAATGCTTTTACCCAGTATGTGTTTCCTGAATTTCTACACTAGGATTAAACAGAAAAAAACTCAGCCTATTTCTCTTCTTAGAAACAGAGCATGGTAGATTGTGAGGCAGACAAACAAAAAGGCTATTTTTCTTGCAAAATTCAGTTTCTTTTTTCCCACACTGGAACAAGAAGAGGTGTGGTGGGTTGACCCTGCCTGGTTGTCAGGCACCCACCAAAGCTGCTCTGTCACTCCCTCTTCTCTACTGGGTAAGGGAGAGAACAAACAACAAAAGGCTCATGGGTCGAGATAAGGCCAAGGACAGATCACTCACCAATTGCCGTTGTGGGCAAAACAGTCTTGGCTCAAGGAAATTATATTAATTTATTACCAATCAAATCAAAGTAGGACAGTGAGAAAAAGAAAAAATAAATCTTGAAGTACCTTGCTCCCACCCCCTCCCTTCTTTAAGGACCAAATTTTACTCCTGAATTCTCTACCTCCTCTCTCCCAGTGGTGCAAGGGGACAGCCACAGTGGCAGTTGTGATCGGTTCATCGCACTTTGTCTCTGCCACTCCTTCCTCTTCTCGCTCCTCCCCTGCTCCATCATAGGGTCCCACCCACAAGAGACAGTTCTCCATGAACTTCTCCAGTGTGAGTCTCTCCTACGGGGATTCAGTTCTCCAGAAACTGCTCCAGTTGTGTGTCCAGAGTTCAGTCCTTCAGGAAAACAGGCTGCTCCAGCATGGATCCACCCAGGTCCTACCAGCAAACCTGCTGCAGTGTGGGCTCCTCTCACCCTGGAGCCACAAGTCTTGCCAGGAGCCTGCTCCAGCATGGGCTTCCTATTCACATCCTCCTTTGGGCATCTGCCTGCTCTGGTGTGGGATGCAGGTGGACATAAGGTGGTGTTTTTTCTGTAGCCAGGTTCATCTACTAATTTGTGATGATGTGCAAATTATCTGAATGTGGAATAGTACTGTTGTGTTTACCATGACAGTACTCACTTTCTTATGGTTAGGAAAGAAAAAGAGGGAAGTCAAGGTTTGTGCTGGGCATGCTGTTTTACTGTCTGATTTCCCGAAACATTCTGCATATTTGCTTGGTATTGTGTCTGAATATACTGAAAATATTTGCAAACTATTAACTGATTTGAAATAACTAATTATTTATTCTAGGCTCATTTCATAGGTATTTAACAGCATAAATAAAAATTTTGGCAGGTTTTAGGTCCTATAATGTCAGGAAATTGAACAAACTAAAAAGAGTTTTAATCTATTTCAGTGCAAAGGGTGTAAGGAAAGATGAAAATAGGCTTGGTTCATAACATCTGAAGAAGTTCTCTTTACCCATCTATTAAGTTTTATTTAATCAAATTCAAATTTATTCTAATTTTTATTTAAAAAACACTGCAACATAGAAGTAATATTCTTAAGTGGCTTCTGCTAAGAAAACACCTTTGTTTAGACACTTGATTCCATGTTGGAATAAAATACTCTTAGATGCAATATCAGTTTTATAATATTGGTGTAAAATACTACTTTTCCCCCCTCTCTCCCTTTAAATTCAGTTTGAAGCCAAGCTTGCACTCTCAGGTCAAATGCACTACCAAGTATTGCAGTAGTCTTCTGTAGTTTTCACCTGATTTTGTCAACTTTTTTCAGATTCCTGTTAATAGGAAAACTGTTCTGTGAAACAATGAAAATGAAATTTAAATTCAAGGTTGGAATGACTGAGAAAGCTTAGCAAGCTAATTAGTCTCACTTAAGTTGGGAATTGTTATAGGCTGTCTCCTCATCCAGGATATCTGATCAGAAATTTTTGAAGAGCACATTAATCCAAATATAAGTTACCAAATTATTGTCTTGGATATAATTTTGATGATTGTACTTGTATATTTAACTTGCAAAAAACTTGGTAAAATTGACCTGTAAACACATCTTTAAAGAAAGGAAATGATAATCATGCATGATTTATGAGATAAAGATTCTGCTGTCTCTGAAAGAGTGGTATGATGAGTTATAACCTTAGAAAAACACCTGGGGAAAATGAAAGGCTTGAAAAGAAATTTTGTACTCTGAAATTCTCTCTTATTCTCAATATTTATCTATGCAAAGAGTTCTGTGACATACATTTAGAAAAAGGTTTTGTTCAAGATAGAGGAAGAACAACTTGACACAGAAATCATAAGAGGAGTACCCAGCCATGAAGTAACTGAAGTTAAAAAAAAACCCAACAAATAATTACTTATATAAAAACTTTAACTCCTTGAGTAGGAGGCATTATTAGTCAAGGAGGCAGGAGAGACATTGCTTCAAAAGTTTTTGAATGATAAATCTAACTTAAAGAAGAAATACTATTTTTTTTCCTTTACTTATTATTTCTGATAAACTGGAGGTCGAAGCAGAGACAAGGATAACTTACATGGAGAGGACAGTGAAATAGTAAAGAATTTAAATTTTTTTTGTTCTGTGTAGACATGAATCAATAAGAAAATGAATGAATAATGGTTCAAAGTGCACAATCAAAATTTTGCCCTGAAGTCTTCTCTCATGGGGTGCTCTATTGACATTTAAGACCTGCAAAAACTAGTGTGATGCTGTTTGAGAGCACTCTAGTGTTCTAGAAGGGACAGATGTGTGATGTCATTGATTGCTAAACAAAGAGAGCATGTGGATTTTTCTTTTTTGCATTATCTGTGTTGTGTTTCCTGACAAATTTCATCATTCTTTATTTTTATTTTAGTTTTGAAAATAAAGGAGAATATTGTCTGCTGCCATCCAGCCTGGATGAAGGAATTACCCTAATGTGTGTGAGGCATCTTGATAATGATGCTGCAGTATGTCATGGGTATATCTGGGTACTGCAGCCACCACAATTGGTACAGGTAAGTTGTCTCAATGACTAGATAAAAGCGTGGTTAAGCAATACTACTGACCAGTCTAAAGGCTTAGCACAAGGTAGAAGCTGTCTTGAGACAAGTGTTGAGCAAAGGAGGTTGAATGCTATCCACATGTTCCATTCTGAGGAGAAAGACAAAAACTGACATTCAGCCCAGGTTTATAAACTTTATGAAAGATTTTAGGTGCTTTTTGAACATGTATCCTCCAAGGTATGGGCTTCTGGTGGGGAAGGTTTTTTAATATATATTACTGTCTTTACTCCACAGCCACTATTAACACGAACTTTTGCCCTAAGACTTCTGTCACTGAAAGCTTTAAGATGATGTCTTCAACTTCTCATACTTTTTTTTGTTGCTCTAATATGGTTATCACTTTGCTAGACATTGCCTAACCATAGTATTGCAGAGACTCATCTTTTCTCACATTTTTTTTCTGATGCTGATTTTTTTACTGCTACCAGAATAAGGATCAGACTCTGTGTATGACCTCCAGAATTCTATTTCCTAACTTGATTCACTTGAGGCCTGTTGTCCCAGTATGATTCTGTGTAACAAGACCTTGTAAGTTATCCTGAAACACTGCACAAGACCATAAAGTCAACAAAACTGCTGAAACGTCTAGAGAGTAAGTCATGTAAGTCATGTGGGGACCGGCTGAGGGAGCTGGAGTTGTTTAGCCTGGAGAAAAGAAAGCTCAGGGGTGACCGTATCACTCTCTACAACTACCTGAAAGGAGGTTGTAACCAGGTGGGGGTTGGCCTCTTCTTTCACGCAACCAGAGACAGGACAAGAGGAGGTGCCCTTAAGCTGCGCCAGTGCGGGTTCAGGTTGGACATCAGGAAGAATTTCTTCATTGAAAGGGCTGTCAAGTGTTGGAAGGGGTTGCCCAGGGAGGTGGTGAAGTCACCATTCCTGGAGGTGTTCAAGAAATGTCTGGATGTGGCACTATGTGGTAACTATGATCTAGTTGATGTGATGGTGTTTGGTCAAAGGTTGCACTTGATAATTTTGGAGGTCTTTTCCAACATTAATGATTCTGTGGTTATGTGAATTTGGCAGAATAAGTGAAATTGTTGAGGCTAATACAAAAAGGGGGGGCAAAAACGGTGGAGAAACATGAGCCATGAGATTGCATATTGTTTGGACAAAATCAGTGGAGTAATATTAACGGAAGGAGCAGGAACCTTTTCTGGCTGTCAAGATGCCTGTTAAAGTCATGTGTGAATCTTTGAAGGCTTGCAGTTGGCTGAGTTGTTTTCTACTGAGGACATGTGTCTGTCTTTGCCAAAATGAAATACAAAACTGTGGGAGGGAAAAGGTGTCCTACAGTTCTCTGTGAACAACTGCTAAAAGCTAACATGTGCTCAGGAGGCAGGAAAGGATCTTTCATGCTACTCCTTAAAGGATTGTTAATTTGCACTAAACAATAAAAGAACCATGTGGTGTTCTGTTACCAGAAAATCCCT
Organism: Pipra filicauda; assembly: GCF_003945595.2. Taxonomy (NCBI): domain Eukaryota; kingdom Metazoa; phylum Chordata; class Aves; order Passeriformes; family Pipridae; genus Pipra; species Pipra filicauda. The sequence continues at coordinate 1,252,657 of NW_024104262.1, read as the reverse complement.
TTGAGTTTACTTGAAGAGAGAAGTAGAAAAACTACTAAGCATCTTCACGAACAAAGCTGAAACTATGAATGGTTCTATGTTACCTTTTAGGATTAGAGATATATTTCCACTGTTGCAACCTTGCCAGTATCACATTCATTTCTCTATCTAAAGAACACAAGGGAAGTGGGAATAATAAGATGTTATCAAGAGTGCTTCTAGTCTTGTTAGTATTTGCCTTTCTATGCCAGACAACATTTTCTGTAAGTATGCTTATTTTACAATAGCGTGCTTTAATTTAAATTGTGGTTAACTGCTGTGGGTTTCAAGAATGAAAGTGATGGATAATCTGCATCTGCAATGCCTCCATGAGCAGAAGTAATCTTCTATTTTGGATTCCATTTTAGAATTCCATTTCATTTCCATTCAGAGTAGTAGGATGGGTATTTTCTCAGACTACCTTAAGAGCTTAACAGGTACTAATTGTTATCCTGGTTTTGTGAAGTCTTTTTGTTTATTTTATTTTTGGGAGATACAACTAGTAGGTTAAATTAGGAAATTTGTCACCATTTATTTGTCATAGTTGGCTGTTGGTGTCTGTGGGGAACATATTGGCATGTTTTGCTGTTACTCTACAGCTGCCTCAAAATGTATGGAGAACAGGTATGCTATTGCCAAGGACCAAGAATTAGAATGGGAACGATTTCAGAAGTGGAAAAATATGTACAGCGATTGAACAGGCTTTATGATGCAGACTTTACATTTATTATGTATATACACATTGTAGGTTTCCCCAGAATTTGTATCTCCGGGGCATGTCCCGGCTTGTTCACTTCCCTGTCCCCTGTTTCTCTGCTGATTGGCCGGAGAAGCTGCAGAGAGGACACAGCCCCCATTCGCCCTTTCCTTCCCCAGTTCCTCCTGCGCTCCTCCCCCTTTTGCCCATGTCCTTATCCTGGTTTGTCCCCCCGCTTGTCTGTCTCATGCTCCACCCCATGTTCTGGCCCTTTCCCCCCTGAGCTGATAAAAAACCACATGCACGCTAGAATAAAGGATTCTACCGGCACCCTACTTTTGTGTCCTGGACCCGTGCTGTGCCATCGCCCCATCCTCCCTTCGGACCGCGGCATGCTATCATGTAGATAATACAATGCGTGTTCCTGGAGTCTTGACCAGGGTATTACCTCCTTTTTCAAAAAACTCTAAAGATTTTGACACTTCTAATTGTAACTGCTGATTACAAATTCTTGTCAAGAAACAAAAATCAATCCAGTTTTTAATTACCATTCTTTTGCAGGAAATGTGTGAGAATGGTTTTATTACAGGTAGGAGTTGAAACAGTATGACAATAGCAATTTTTGGTTCATTTTTGTATGACAGAAGTATCACTAGGATGATCTGTGTATGAATAACAAACTGCACAGTATTTGTTCATATGTTTTAGTTGTTCTTTCAAGTATGTTATATTATTACTAAAGCTCATAGCATCTTTTGGTATTGTAGATTTTTTTTTCCTTTTTGTGCACCCTATTCCACCTTCTCTTTCCCTCTCAGACCTCCACGATGCTTCTTTCATGACCCTATTTCATTGCCTGCACTTTGGGAGAATCTCAGAAAGCTCCTGATGTTTAGTGCAGTTCTAGTCTGTTCAGTGCTGATGAAACTTCTCATGTTTGGTATTTTGTTGTATCTTCTTCCCCTAGGGAACTCTGAAGATACTGTCCCCCTTCTAGAGGGTCAGTATATCTTTGGGGGCCTGCCACCTGGATATAGGCCTGTGAAAACAATATTTTTGCTGTAGGCTGTCCTGACTCTGCATGAAGTTCGTCAGAGGCATTGCCCTAGATGGTAAAGTAGCATAATATTTGGTTTTTTTTTTTTATCTTACACACACATACTGCTGGTAGTGCTTGAAAAGCCTTACATTAATCATCCTTTGGGGTTTTACTGAGACATTTGTTTTCCTTTTCTTAGAGCAGTTACCTGCAAATCAAAATGAATTGGCACCATGCAGTATGTTTCAATTGCCTTTGCAGGGCTGCCAACCCTTCAAAATGTGCCAAGCTTGCACCACGCCTCTTGAAAAGCACAAAAACATATTTCCAAGTTCTGTTTCCAACTGCATTTCTTTTATTTAATAGGTAAGCTTTTACCCAGAGCCTTATATCAGTGAGATCCATATTCTTCCAGGATAATGTCCAAGCATCAAAACTTGTATCAGCTACAGTTTTTTCTATCCTATTGCATCTCTCTCCTTGCAACAAGTCTGCTGTTCCGCTGCCACCCCATGGATTCTTTGTCTCCCCCATCTTAAAAGCCCAAACTGGCTTTGCTTCTGTGGCTGCAGTCTCTTGAATTATTTCACTCTTCCTCTTTGCTCCAAACACTTCTGTCTTTAGTGACTGTACTTCTTTATAACTGTTACCTAAATGTTGCCTTGGTTAACTCCTTTCTTTGCAAAAAACTTAGAAATCCTAACAAATTGTCACAAGGAAGGGCTGTCAAGTTTAAACAATTACAAATTCTTTGACTTCAGTCTGGATTGTCTGAAAGATTTAATTCTGTGTTCTTTGAATTGAAGTTTCAAAAAAACGTTTGTCTCCTGTATTATGTTAAAGTTGAGAATTTTCATCTTCTATGCCTGAATGTTATGGTTTCCTTTAGGACATGTCCTTTTAATTTACTGCTTAGTTTTTAATTATGTCCCTAACAGAAGAACTGCATAACATTCAGAGCTTTTTAAGAGACGACTTCATCATTATGAAGAGAGAAATTTTTATTAATACTATCTAATTGCCTACGGGGTGAAGCATGACAGACTAAATCAACTAGAAATCAAATCCATACAAATCTGGATTCTAATTTAGGAGATGATTATTTATTATACTAGTAGGAAAAAGGTAACTATTAAAAATGCTTACAAAGTCATTGTAACGGCCTTTTCAGTCAGAATCTTAAAATTAGTATGAAGCAGTACTTGAAAAGTCTATGAAGTTTTAGGTTTTTTTCCTGAAGCTTATCTTTTTCTTGCTCAGGAGATGGTTGACCATTATCCTTAATTAAACCAAGAACTGTTTTACTTAGGTTAGGTGTTACTTCTATACTGGAATAACTGGGTTCCTTACTCTAATGAAACATAAGTCTTTTCCCTCTCCTGTTGCATGGCTTGTTAGTATGATTCAATATCAGATGTCTCACATTGAAACTTTGTAGATCCTTCAGCAATAAAGATAGGGACTAATACACTCCCTAAAAGCATTTAAAAGTTTGTCCCTAAAGTTTGTCGACAGTTTTCATAGAACAATTTTTTATTTATAAATAAAATTACGTATAAATAATTATCTTTTTCTTTAGATCCCCTTCAGTATTAATCACTTAGATGTTATTGATCTCACAAACCCTATCTCCGATACATGCTCACACTGTTTTGGCAGGGCAAGACAGGTTTCAGCTGTTAAGTCCTTTTGAGGAAAAAAGTAGGTTCAAAAAAGTGGTACCTTCTCCAGTTCATTGTCAGCCTGGGAGAACGAAGCACTCCTTTGTGCTGATGTTTGCTGGCATTAAGGAGGGACACAGGAAACTCGGTGACTGGAAAGCTACAGTTCAGCCATTGACAAAGTCTACTTTGTAAGGTTATGTGTTTCTTACTTTTTTTTCTTTAGTAGCTCCTTAACTCTATCATACCTATTATGTAAACAGGAATTATGCAACAATGTGTCTAGTATCAAATCCATACAAATCCATACAAATCCATTGAAAGTGTTCACTAGTCAAATAAATACACTTTAAAGGTCAATGGGCTACAAGACAAAGTTTCTGTTGTCAAGTGGCTTGAACTATATTCTTTTAAAAGAGGAAAAGATACAGTGCTCTTCCATTGTAACACCTTAGACGTTATGATATTAATCTCACGTAAATACCCAGACATATTTCAACACTGATGATTTTGCCTATTTTTTTAAATGAACAAGTAGTGCCAATGAAAAAAAACAGTGTTCTGTACCAGAAATTAAAGATATTAACAAAGCGACTCCCAATCCAATTTATTACATTGTGGTTAATGTGTAAAGGAAATATTTTCCTTACCAGGATATAGCTTGAAGGGCCATTTTCTTGAATATGAGAAATGAAAAGTAATTAAAACTTTTACGTTGGACATAGAACAACTTTATTGATATTTATACATCTTTACGTTTGTACAAATTGGGAAACAAGATGATGGAGAGCAGTCCTGTGGAAAGGGACCAGGGGGTCCTGGTTGAGGGTAAGTTGAATATGAGTCAGCAGTGCCCTGGCAGCCAGGAGGGCCAACTGTGTCCTGGGAGGCATCAGGCAAAACATCACCAGCCAATTGAGGGTGGGGATTGTCCCCCTCTGCTCTGCACTGGGGCAGCCTTACCTTGAATATTGTGTGCACTTCTGGGCACTGCAATATGAGAAGGATATAAAGGTAATGTGTCCAAAGTGGGGCAGGCAGTGGATCTCTTCTCTCTGGTGACCACTGACAGGACCTGGGGCAGTGGCATGAAGTTCAGTCAGGGGAGGTTTAGGTTGGATACTAGGAAAAACATTTTTACCAAGGGGGTTGTTGGGTGCTGGAACAGCCTCCCAGAGAAGGGGTTTACAGCATCAAACCTGACAGAGTTCAAGAATCATTTGGACAACACTCTCAGGCACAGGGTGTGATTTTTGGGGTTGTGCTGTGTAGGGCCATGAGTGTCCTGTGGCCATGCACAGGGCAGCCCTAAAAATCATATCATGTGCCTGTAAAAGGATCATCGAGTCCTGGAGTTGGACTTAACGGTCTTTTTGAGTCCCTTCCAACTCAGGATATTCTATGATTCAAAGCAGTTAACTTTGAATATGTAATAGCAAATCACAAACTAACTTTTTGTGTTTGATGCCTTTTAATTTCAGTACACATCCACTGGCTTTGTGGTTGTTTGTTTGTTTGTTTGTTTGTTTGTTTGTTTTTGGAGGGGACAAATATATTTTCTGTTTTCCAAAGGGAGATTATGTCATGATTTCTCTAATCACTTTTTATATCTAGGTTTCTCAGCACCTCTAAGATCTATGGCAACCCTTTCCCATTTCCAATTTATGCTGTATCTTCTTAATTACTGAGTGGCCAGAACTGAAGAGATGAGAAAATAAAGTTGCACTATAACTTTCAGTTCTTACTCCATTATCTCCTAAAAGCAATTTAACATTCCTTCTGACATTTGACAGGTTGCACATTTTGTGCCAATTTTTTCATTAAGTTGTCACATTGCTAGCTTTTTAGGATACACAGATGTGACCACAAACTGTTTTTGGCTAATGACTGGCTGAGCCTATAGGATGCTGTTGGCACAACAACATACTACTCTTCATTTGGATGAGATGATTTGCTTACTTTTGTTGCTGGGTGAATATACTAGGAGGTCCTGGTGGATGCTCTGCAAGCCCTTACCTGTGGCTTGCAAAATGCTTTATGGGCAATGTGATCCCCATTGAACCATCAACCGCTTTGAACTCTGATATGAAATTTATCAGATAACTCGGATACTTTTCACAAATTATCATAAAACTTAATATGGTCCAGTAGTTTGCTCTGTAAATATAGCTTTCTTAGAAACATAGAACAGTGAATTAAATTTCTTTTTTTTTGGTAACTATATTTCAAAAGTGGCCATAGTATTTTGGTTTTCAAAAGTACAACTTCATTCATGTAAGCTCAAGGGGTTGACACTGGTTGCCTAAGCTACCCTTTTGTTACTTCACTGTTTTCCCTTGCTACTATACAAAACAGGCCACAAAAAGATGGTTGAGCATGTCAGAGATTGATGAAATTGATGTTTTGTCGTATAAGATAATTAACATTCATGGAATAGTATAAAAATTTATTCTCATATTGACTAGAAATTATACTATTCTGTGTTATTTCTATGTTTGCGTGTATGTAGTACTATGTTTCCTCTGTTAGAAGGAAAGATAAGGAACCAGTCAAGGCCATATGGCTGCTGCTCAGCTTATGTGCATCATCTTCATGATAAATTACTCTCTGTTACTTTATATACTTTTCCAGTTTAGTGGGTTGACCCTGGTTGGAAGCCAGGTGCCCAGCAAAGCTACACTGTTGCATCCCTCATTGACTGTACAGAGGACAGAAAATATAACTAAAGTTTTGTGCATTGAGATAAGATCGAGGAGAGATTACTCAGCAATTACTGCCATAGACAAAACTGACTCAACTCAAGGAAATTAATTTAATTTATTAGCGGTCAAATCAGAGTAGGCTAATGGGAAAAAAACGCAAACTTTAAAACACCTTTCCCCCACTTCTCCCTTCTTCCTGGGTTTGACTTCACTCCACAATTGCCTCCCTGGCAGTGATGCATGGGGAACAGGCAATGGGAACGATAGTCAGTTCATCATGTTGTCTCTGCTGCTCCTTTCTCCTCGTGCTCTTCTACTCCATCATGGGTCCCTCCTGTGGGGCTGCAGTTCTTCATGAACTATTCCAGCTTGTGTTCCTCCTACCAGATGGTCCATCAGGAACAGACTGCTTCAACATGTTTTCCCCGTGGGCTCACAAGTCCTGCCAGCAAACCTGCTCCAGAGTGGGCTTCTCTCTCCTCAGGGTCACAGGTCCTGCTGGGAGCCTGCTCCAGAATGGGTTTACCACAGTCACAGCCTCCTTCAGGCATCCATCTGCTCTGGTGTGGGGTCCTCTGTAGGCTGCAGGTGGATCTCTGCTCCACTGTGGCCCCCCATGGGCTTTTCAGGGCCACATCTGCCTCACTTCAACTCTGGAGCCTGGAGCACCTCCTGCCCCTCATTCTCCACTGACCTTGGTGTCTGCAGAGCTGTTTCTCCCTCATATCTTGATCCTCTCTTCCAACTGTTGTTGGGCAGGTTTTTTTCTCCCTTCTTAAATTATCCCAGAGGCTGTGGTGGTTTGAAAAAAAGCCTTTCCCCAGGGGGTATTGTTTTTAATACTGCACCAATTGAAAGCTCATGCGCCCTGTGGAAATTACATGCTCACAGAATCGGAAGAGGTTTATTTTTTAACTACATAGCTAGAAGGAGAAGCAGTCATGCCTTGAAGAGCCACGTGTCGTGTTGGGCCAGGGGGCCCCCCACCCCAGCTCCTGACCATTGGGGCTGGGGGCTTCTTTCCTTTCCTGGCCCTAACTTGGTGGGACCCGGCACGGATTTGTAGCTGAGCCAGGATGCTGAGTTAAGACTGTGCTACCTTCCCACTGTTGGGGAGGAAAACGGTAGCGAGGTGTCCAATTGGCCAGCCAGAGGGCTGCAATCAGTGGACAGACACAGCACTGGAGCCGAGCCAGCGCAAGTCGAGGGGTGGCCGGAGAGAGCCAAGCTGAAGAGCCCTGACCTTTGGAGAGGCGGCTGCAGCATACAGTCATGTAAGTACTGAGGGGAGTCTCCCCCCCCGGGTTTGGGGGAGCCTCTGGGCCCCCACTGTCCTGGCTCAGCCAGGACTGAGGGAGTTAAACTCCTCGGGAGTTTTCCAGTCAACCTCATCGCCTTTTCCCACCGTGGGGGAGGAGGAGTGGTGAGAAGCTGGCTGGACCCTGCAGCAGCAGCGAATCGGACCGGTGAATCCGAGAACAGAGAGAGAGAGAGAGAGAGACACAGTCAGTTGGACTCAGTTCTAGGGTAAGAAATTGAACTAAACTAAAAGCCTTAGTTTAATTGACCTCCTCCTTGACCCCGGGAAGGAGGGGTGGAAATCCCCAAGAGCTCACTCCCCAGGGGCCGGAATCTCCGAATGCGAAACTTTAACTCCTTGCATTTTGTGCTGCAGAAGAAAGAAGAATTCTAGCTGCAACAAAGCAAAACTGCTACCTTAAAAATAAGAGACACCAGTGCTGCAGAAAATTAATTTGGAAGAGCTGTGGCCTGAAGGTGAAAAGAGGACTTCTCCTTTCTTTCTGGACTCTTTTTTGAAGGAAAGGAAAGATGATCTATGTATATCTATTGTTTCACTATAGAAGAGGTAGTTAAAATTGTTATATATATTTATATATGTATATGTTAATAATAAACTGTAATATATTCCCTTCCCCCTATACTAAGTTGTGCGTGTCTGAAAACTTCTTCTCTCTCACATTTGAACAAATTGTAGCAAAACTTTCAAAATTAGCTTTTTGAAATTCCTGTTTTTCAAACCACCACAGAGGCACTACCACTGTGGCTGACAGGCTCAGTCTTGACCGCAGCTGGCATTGACTGTGGGACATGGGGAGGTTTCTGGCATGTTCTTACAGAAGCCAACCCAGTAGCCTTTTGCTACCAAAACCTGGCCCCACAAACCCAATAAATCTTGAAACTTCAGGTCACCTAAAAGATAATTTTAATGCTTTGACTTGTTTGCAACTTTACACAGGGTCTAATTTTGTAGTCTATTGCTCTTCCCTGTTTACTGACTAAATATCTGTATATGAATGACAGTGCAGGATTCTGCTGAACTGCTTTTAAATATTGGGCACTTGATTTGGCTCTTGTAGGAGGCATGTCCAAAGGTACAGGGGACGTACCGGGGCAAGGGAGCATGCGCCTAAATAGACAACCCAATTGGTCAAAAGGTCACATGGTTCTAGGGGATAAAAGGGAGCGCGACATTTGAATAAAGCCTCTTTGATTCCACCTTATCAGAGAGCTGACAGCATTCTATATCATATAAAGACCTCCACGTGACAGGCTCTGAAATATATTTTCAGCCTGAAGGTCAGGTCATTTTTCTTTGCAATCACAAAAATTATCAATTACATAATTCTCAATTCTTTAGATATGTAGTGTGTTTAGAGGAGTTGTCTCAGAATGGAAAGATATTTTAAAAAGTCCAGAATGTTATTAGTATTGTGATAACTTTTCAAAATGAAGATTTCTTCCTCTTCTTCAGCTCCAAGGAGACGTTAAATTGGAATGTATATTTTCTCTTCTAGAATGTTGGATCTTTGCTTCAGAGATCCGGCAGAACATAATGAGCAACAATTCCATGGGAATTTATCTTAAGCACTTTTATCACATGAAACTAAAAAATGTACAAATAGAAATGCATCATAATTTTTTTGAGGAAGAGAAATTATTTACATATGTTTACCTAGAAGAGAGAATTTGCAATGGGGAGATGCAATCTTAAACAATTCAGCTGTATATATGGTCTTAAAGGGCAAAGAACTATTTTAAGTGGCAGCTGATTCTTAACAAAGAGCTTAGAATTTTTTAATTAATGTGGGTGACTTTATGGTCTTGAGTTGAATGCCTTCTGTAATGTATGTGAAATTGAAAGGGTTTTCATCACGTCTCCTACCTTGTTTGCTTTTTAATTTCAAGTAACAGAGTCTGAACCAGTAATTCTTGCACTCATCCAACTCTATAAAGTTCAGACTAGTGCCTGCACTTTCAGTGTCTGCTGTCAAATAACTTATCGTGCTTTTGGATGTGAAATGGGGTTAAAGCTTTAGTATCAGACTTAGACAATGGCCTCCCTTACTACTAAAGCTTCAGATTTCATTTAGGGCCTGATTACACAGATGCCCTGATTTCTCCCACTTGACCTGTGCTCAAATGCAAAGGTCAAGTTCTCATTGTATGTGACAATAAAAACAAAACTAGTCATTATTCTGTCTCTTAAGATGAACAGATTTCAGTTCCAATGATGACGGAACTAAATATCAGGAAATATAATACTTTTCCAACAATTTAGCAACTGCACTGTCTCTAAAAACGAACAACACTGAATCCAGGAATAACCTTAATAACTTTTGAAGAATTTAATAACCTTTGAAAACAAAGCTCATCACAAGGGTGGTTGAGAAACTGATAGCACAAGGAAGACAGCTAGTAAGGCTATGCCTTGCCTGCCAAAGCAACTTACACTAACAGGGAAAAATAATAAAAGTGCTGAAAATTAATACCTACTAAAAGATCAGATTTAGCAACAAAACTAACAATAATGAAGTAGCTGGTGAAGGGTGAGTCATAGGAGAAGCAGCTGAGGCAGCTGGGGTTGTTTAACCTGGACAAAAGAAAGCTCAGGAGTGACTGTATCACTCTCTACAACTGCCTGAAAGGAGATTGTGTCAGGGTGGGGGTCGACCTCTTCTCCTAGGTAACAAGTGATATGATAAGAGGACATAGTCTTAAGCTGTGCCAGGGGAGGTTCAGGTTGGACATTAGGGGTGATGAAATATTAGAATAGACTGCCCAGGGAGGTGGTGGAGTCACTGTCCTTGGAGGTGTTTAAGAAAAGACTGGACGTGGCACTTAGTGCCATGGTCTCGTTGACATGGTGGTGTTTGATCGTAGTGGGACTTGATAACCTCTGAGATCTTTTCGAACCTAAACGATTCTGTGAACAAGCATCTAGTCCAACTGCATGACTGATTCAGGGCTGACCAAAAGCTACAGCATGTTGTTAAGAACATTGTCCAAATGCCTCTTAAACACTCACAGTTTGGAGGCATCAATCAACTCTCTAGGAAGCCTATTCCAGGATTTGACCCATATCTTGCTGATGAAATGATGATGAAATGATTACTAATGTACAGTCTAAACCTGTCCTGAACCATTACCACATATTACAAAATTACAGAATTGGTAAGATTGGAAGAGACCACTGGATGTCACCTAGTCCTACATCCCTGCTCAGTCAGGGTCCCCCAGAGCACATTACTAGGAACGTGTCCAGACAGCTTTTGAATATCTCCAAAGAGGAAGATTCCACAGCCTCTCTATATACCAGGGAGAAGAGATCAGCACCTGCATCTCCACTTCCTCTCCTCAGGAAGCTGTAGAGAGTAATGAGGTCACACCCAAGGAGTCCTTAGTCTCCTTGTCTCTAAACTAGACAAGCCTGCAGTCCTCAGCTGTTCCTTGTAGGACATTCCTTCTGACCCTCTCACCAGCTTTGTTGCTCTCCTCTGGATGGTTTTGAATGCCTTACCATCCTTAAATTTGGCCCAGAACCACATACAGTACTCAAGGTGGTGATATTCATGAATTTATCAAAACTTATTTATGAAGGCAGAAAGGCGTGGCGTATGTTTGGGATAAGCATAAGAGGACACAGGACGTTCAAGCGTTCCCTCCAAACTTTTAAACTAATGTAGAGTTAAGAACACCTGACTGGAAAAGGGTGTGGATGATCTATTTCTAGACGGGGAATAGACTGTGATGACTTTAAAGGAGGATGAATTGGGCAGAAATGTGCCTTAAAACATGACTCAGCTTCCAGGCTATTGCTTGCTATGAGCAGAGCAACAGAAAAGAAAGGCTGAAACGAAAAGCCAGCCTGTCACGGGCTTATACAGTTTGATTGCAGTCTAAACATGACACTGGTAGTTCTTAAAAACTATTTCATATTCTTAAGACAATTAATTTCAGTAGTCATTTTGCAACCAACCATGTGACCTGCTCTGCTTACAACTTGATTGCCTAATATTTCCCACCAGAAATAAAACTCTTCCTCTTAAGTCTCTTCTGCCCTTGATCACAGCAGTTGTTTGAGAAAAAGAATACTATGACTGAAAGAACTGTTTTGTTTAGGGCTTTTTTTTCCTCTACTCAGTCAAATATTATCCAGACCTAGCTGAGCTATCCAAAGTATTTAATTGCCAGATTTTTTTCTGAGAACAAAGAAAAAGGCCATGTGCTAAAATAACTGCACGTATAAACTCAGTCAGCTGGGTTCACACTGCTGCTGCCAGAGTGACAGCTGGTGCTTCACTGAGAACATCTGAGACTGCCAGAGGGGGCAAGAGGGAAGACTGGGGCAAGACTCCAGCCCCACAAAGATCTGCTGCTACCATTGTGGGGCTTCCAGAAAAGGTAAAGTGCACTTTTTTTTTTTCCTCTCTCGTCTTCTCCTTTGACATTGTAACTTTACTTTCTTCCTTACAGCCTTGCACTTCTCTCTTCCCTCTCCAAGTGGCTTGGTGGGCATCTCACAAAGTACTTGGTTTATTTTTATTTTTTTTTTTTTTTTTTTTTTTTTCTGGTGTTAATGTCACTCTGCATGAATTTCCTGACTCATGGCACCTCTGGGAATTGCACTAGGCAGAAAGCATGCTGGGTTTTTTTTCCCACTCTTTTGTACCTGGTTCTATTTATAGGAGATCAACATAAAACAAGTAGTTTGAATATTTCTGCTTTTCATAACTAGAAGCAGTGAAAGAAAAGCCTGATGTTCCCAGTTTAAGACAGGGAGAGAGATAATGGGAGGGTTCATTGTTCAGTATTCATTCTCACTTCTTGAGGACCAGTGCTTGAACTCAGTGGTCCATCCATGCCAGCAGGTTACCAAGTTCTTGGGCTTTTCAATAATTTCTTTAAATGATAACTTTATGCTTCAGTGCTTATACTGTTGTGTAGACCAACAACTATTGGTTCTTCCCAACCATCACTGAAGATTTAGAGTGGCAGATAGGATGCACAGTGTTTTTCTGAGTATAAAAACTGGGAAGCTACATACAAATCACTTTCTTCCCATCAAAAAAAGCCCCCTCTGTAAATCCTGTGCAAAAAACTGTTTCTGAAACCTAGTACTCAGTAGATGGAAAGGCCAGAATTTATTGTTTTATAGCTAGTTTCTGTCACAGTTGTGATCTCAGAGGACTCCAAAATTCCTTACTGCTGGGACTGAATGCATCAATTTTGTGTGCAACTGCAGAGCTGTCATTTCTGAACTTTCTAGTGCCTTGGTTGGTTCTCAAGCAAACAAATTCTAGTACAATCAGATTTTTCTGGGATTAAGAAAATGGAAGCTTTGTAGGGCTTCCCCAGCTGGGTATTTACAAGGTTTATCAACAGGATGGCAAAGAGATTGGGTCTACTAGGTGCTGAACTTAAGTCAGCTGCTTTCTTAGCTTATTTGTGATGCATCTGAACATAAGGCTCAGATTCATTCAGATATCATTCTTTTAAAGTCTGTGACTCTGTCCTCTAAACGTGACTGCTTTCCAGAGGACAAGTGAGATTTAAAAGTCTTTCTTCATTGCTGCTCTGTGATACAGGTAATAAAACTATGATAGCATAAAGCTGATTCTACACATGCAGGACTGTCAGTCATACAGTTGCAGTTTATGTTAGCTTACGGCCTCTTGGGTAGTTTATAACCTGTAACTCACTGCAGTACATAGTAACGGAGATGGATATCTTGTGGCTTAAATTCTGAAGTAAGACTTCAAGATGGAATTCCATTACAGTCAGTGATCATGGAAAAAGTTGTCTCCCTCTGTGGCAATGGATTTGCCATATGCAGGATGGAAGAAGTCCTGTCAGAGATGGACTGGTGAGGAAAACAGCTCTAATGTTATAGAAACAGAAGTTTTTACTGTGGTTTAAACATGTTTCAAAATGGCTTTTTGTATTTTCTGCAGTGTCACTGTCTCCCTCTTCCAGACACCCCCTGTGAAGCTATTGTCTCCCACACAAGGTGTCCTGGGAAGGTGTCCTGAGGTGTTTCTTATTGGTCCTTTGTTAACCCCTTCCTATTGGCTGTTGACCCCTTACCTGATGTTTTTTTCTGTGTGACCCTGAACTTGTGATTGGTCCCCTTTGACCCTCCTAAAAGCCTTATAAACCCCAACCCCACAATAAACTTCCTCTTTTGTCCGTCCCTCCCAGGTGGTCTGTGTGTGCTCCTTGCGGGGTCACCGGACCACGTGCAGGGGTGGGGGCCTCAACATGTGTTAAACTGAGAGGAATTCTACACTCCTTTATTTTTAATAGGTGCTATATTTGACTATGGGCGTTTCAGTTCTTTGTATGTGAAATCAGTTATAGATCTCAGTCAAACCCTAGAGGCTTTATTAAAAGGCAAAGGATGCTTATAAAAAACTCCCAATATTTTTATCTCTTTTACAACATTATTTTGTGCCAGCTTAAGGTCTGCAAGTAATACAGCCAAACTGTACAACTCCATTCTCCCCTCATGCAGAAATTAAAATTGCTTATATTGTTTTTGTATTGAATCTGCCTGTTGGCTGTACATCTAGTACCAGTAGCTTGTTCATGTGCATCTGAACCAGTGGGGCAGATGAGTCGTTGGGTTCCTAAATGAATACATGAGTATAGGTTTGTTTATTTATTTAGCTGTGTCCCAAAAAATCTGCTATGCATGTGCTGTGTTCCTTCAGCTTGTTTTTTGTAACCACACAATGTAAACTGAACTAAAGACTGTGTTTACTGTAAGCAGGAGTTTCACATTCTTTTACATAGTGTCTTACTAAATATTCTAAATGTTCCATTCCTTGCATATTTTCCATGTTTCATTGTGTGCCATTCAAATGATTTCCTTCACAAACTACTATAAAGAGTGTAATTTTATTTTATGATCTGGTATTTGTTGGCATTGTTGCTGTATCAAATAAAATCAGCATCTGGAGACATGAACAACTTCTTCATTAAACTACTGTATTTTTGTTTATTCCTCAACTCAGAACACAGTGCTTATTTCCAAATAGTGTCAGAGAACCTTCACGCAATGTTCACTAGCAGCTTATACCTGCTGATTAATCAGGAAAGTAAACAGTTACAATTTCTTCTGCAGCCTGTCTGCAGATCTCTCTTTCCATTGTTCATATCCGCAATTATTAATATATCCTATCATGTAGAGTTTTGCTGCTGTTTTTAGAACAGGGTATGATAGCAATATGCTTGTCTGCCCATATATTTTGTGTGTGCTTTGCGAGGAGTGACTTTGTAGCTTTTTTGTGTGTGCTTTACAAGGAGTGACTTTGTAGCTTATACAGTTAGTCCATACAGAGAAACTGGTAACAATCACTTCTGTATGAACTTTGTGGATTTTAGCTAATCCTGGGAGAGCTAAGCATGAATATTTTTGCAGGATCAAGTAAGTCTGCAGATGTTTCAACTTACATACATCTTGTCATCTACAAGACACTTTTGGAACTGCAGGAATAAAGGAGTGTGAAAACTAAGGGATGAGCAGCATAATCCACAATGGAATTGAAATTGTGTTATTTGAAATATATTGGAATGCAACTGTAATGGTTTAACCCCAGCTGGCAACTAAGCTCACTCATCCCCTACTAGGTTTGGAGAGAGAATCAGAAGAGTAAACTGAGAAAACCTGTGGATTGAGATAATGGCAGTGTAACAGGGAAAGCCACTTCCCATCAGCAGACAGGCGTTCAGCCATTCTCAGGAGAGCAGGACCCCATCAAGTCTAACAGTGATTTGGGAAGACAAATGCCATCACTCCAAACATCCTCCACCTTCCTTCTTCTTCACTCAGCTTTATATGCTAAGCACAGCACCATATGGTCTGGGATATCTCTTGGGTCAGTGAGGGTCAGCCATCCCGGCTGTGTCCCATCCAACTCCTTGTGCCCCCTTAGCCTGCCCACTCACCTTGGTGGGTTGGGGTGAGTAGCAGAAGCAGCCTTGATGTTGTGTGAGCCCTGCTCAGCAACAGCTGATATATGCCTGTGTGTCAACACTGTTTTCAGCACGAATCCAAAATATAGGCACATACCAGCTACTACGGCGGAAATTAGGCCCAGTCAAAACCAGCACTTTAACTTAATCCTGCATTCTTCCTTTAGACAACCTAATTGCCACTGACAAAAGTAGCCCATTTTTCACGTCCCAACTTAGCTAAGAAGAGGTGAAGAATTAGGTGCGTTCCATCAGCACTTTCCCATAAAGCCAGCTGCATCTAAAAAGCTACCTCACTCATATCTAGACTGCGCCTGCCTCTTCCAACCAGTTCAGGCTACTGTGCCCAGACACTTTAATGTATGAAAATTGGATTCCCCTTCAGTCTGCCAGAAAGACTAACCTGCAGGCAGACAAGTGCTGAAGTTTCTTCTTGATGGTTTCCTTTTAGGCTGTATTGCTGTGCTGTGTAATAAAGTTCTTAGCTAACAAAATTATTTCAAATGTTGACAAAGAGAAATCATTTGTGGGTGAACCATTTAAAAGAAATTGTAACAGGATGAGGAATACATTACTTCTAAGGTTGCTGACTTTATTAGTAGATGTGAAATTGATATCAGTGTGGCAGACTCAGAAACACAATAAATCAGGGAGTTCTGAAAGGCAGCGAAGTACAGAAAGAATGAATTAGAAGCAGAAAACTCCTATTATGGAGATGAATAATTTAACAAGATAGAAAAAAAAGGATACGTTATCTTAAGTACTGAAGGATTAACTGTATTACTTTACCTGAGACAGTCCAGTTATTCAGTGAAGACTTTTCTGAACTGCAGATATTATTTCAATAAATTATTTTTTTTTAAATTGAACTGCAGTAAACTGGCAGTGTGATACAGTCCAGAGTTATACAGCAAATAAGGGAATGGTACCAATTTATTATGGTACTCCGCAGATTTTGTTTTCAAAACACTGAATGTGGATGTGAGGCTACATGTATATTCTGCACTGGGGGAAATGGTAGGAGCTAATGCTCTTTATGATCTTGAGAAACAAAATGAGAGATTGCCACTCTTTGGTGGTATATCTGAGAGTTCTGGTAGGTTTCTTTGTTGAAAGACCTAGAGCTAAAACCTTCATATGTTGCTTGGGAAAATCATAAAAAGAAGCAAAGGGTGTAAAAAGGATGTCTTTGGTAGGGATAAAGGGAAGACATTCTCCCTCCTAAGTTCAAAGCCTTTCATAGTCTCGATGTATGGTGGGACAGTAGGGACAATTATGAAGCCTTTTTGGGGGGGAAGGGCAGACCACTACTTGAATTCATGGCTAGGCTTCGCGAACAGAGATTAAGGAAGGCTCTATCCACATTTATTACAGGCATGCTGGTGGCTGATGAGGCCAGTACGAGAGAGACTATTTGAATTAGTCTGTAAAAAAACAAAAACAAAACCAAAACACTTTAGCATGTGTGTATATATATTAACTTAGCTCTTTCATTAGCAAATGTTCTTCTTTGGAGGAGGCTATTCCTCAGTCATCCTGGAAAGAAACCAGCTGCAAATTGTTTTATTTCCCTTATGTTTTGGAAGCAGGGAGCTGAAACTGAAATTTATAGTGTTTTCTTTTTTAACTCAGAGACGTGACTTGCAGAGGTAATGAACTCAAGTTCCCAGTCTGCGAAGCCATTGTGTTTCTAGCATTTGTCAAATAGAATATGAGCTAGTTACACTGTTGCCAGTGAATATAGATAAGCAAAGATTTTATATGAATCCCATAGGTGTGACTAGAATATTTTCAAATTGATTGGTTAAATTGTATAATGTTTAGTATCACCCCCTTAAAAACATATTTTTACTTTTTGTTATTTGCATGCTATTTATATGCCTTTTGGTTTACAAATGCTGTTCTTTGGAGGTGGCTGAACTGCAGAATCTCAGAAAAAATTATTCCTTTTATGTGTTGCTCAGAAATCTGTGGACATTGAGGTTTTTTTCTAAGTAACAGAAACATAACTGTATATCACTTTCAGTATCTGTTACAAACTGTTCCTTCTCAGTATTTTTCTTTTTTGTTTTTGCGAGTTTTCATCAAGGCACTTTTAAAAGAAGGCAACACTGAAATATCTCATGAGTACTACAGTAGGCTGTAAACCTGTGGAAGAGACTGCTTAGGTATGCAAAAAGACTTGATTCATGAGATTAAAGGCTTCTGTCTCTCTAATTAAAGTAATGATGCCTAGCAGGACAAGGTGGTTCAGATGGTCATCTGCTGCTACCAGATGACGTCTGGGAAAGCAGGTTTTATCGAATATATTTTGCTAAGGAGATTTCAGAAATTATTAAGGCATGGATTATAAGAGTAAGAAGAAAAGGGAAGGGATGTGAGGAATAACCATATGTAAAAAGGATTTAAGGATAGAGCAATCAAACCTACGTGATTTCCATTCTTGTAAAATTCACACTAACTCACCCTAAGTTTATGTTTTCTTCAATATTATTAGTATTTCTGTATAAACAGGCCAATGGCTCTTTTAAAAAACTGTAGATTTTTTGTGTTAATTTCTTTATATAATTTCTTTTTTTTTTTTTTTTAGTAAATAGAAATTTATCAACACAGAGAATTCAATGGCCACATTTACAGGAAGATAGTTTGATAAGGTCCAGTTTCTTATTTTGACAGATTCCTCTGTATTTTTCACTTGATGAAACTATAAATTTTAATTTACATTATTTATTAAAATAAACCATAGTGATAAACACTCTAATATTATTTAATATTAAATCCCTATTTAATATTAATTTTTAAAAAATGATTTTTTGTTACTCTGAAGAACTTCAGAAAAGTTATTTAGCAGAAAATACCACAGTAATATTAATTTCAAATTGGTCAAACCTACATTTTGAAACCATGGAATTTCTCAGGAAGGACAACTTTGGCTCCATATGCTTTGGTATGTAATTTCTGGTCTGTTCGTATTGTTTAAAGTGTGTCTTGGTTATTGACTGAAGACACAGTCTCTTGTGCCACTTTTGAAAATGATGGTCTTTTACATCTTAAATCATAGGACCATGGAGATGGCTTTCCAGGAAGGGCTGCTCATTAATGCACTGAACAGCCACCTGTCAACTGAAAAAAAAAAAAAAAATCTTACTCTAATCAGTTTTTATGGAAGGATGTTTCACACTTAACAGTAACATTAAATTAAGAGAAGGAGAGCAGTGAAACAACTGCATAGGAAATATAAATTCAGCTTGAATAGGAGGATGGTGGTCTGAAATGTTTTAGCTGATACTACAAATTTTTGACTACAGTACTAACCATCTGACTGCAATGGAAGATTTGCCTGTTTAATTAGAGGTATTCCATTGTTTTAATAGTGCAGCTGTGATTTTTCTTTAGTTTTTTTTTTTTTTCCTCCTCTTATTATATGCTTCCCTCTCCCTACACAGAAGGCAATCCTAGATAAGCAGATTAATATGTGGGATAGCTCCTCTTCATTGTTCTGTGCAGCACTTCCAGCTTTTCATAGCCAGTTGGACTTGTTAGGAGAAGCAAAATGATTGGCTGTTTCCTGGGATCCGTTTCATAAATTATAGCCCAGCATGCACGAGCATGATTCCTACAGCTGCGGTAATCCAGAGGCCTGTCAGTTCCTGACTTCATGCATGTTTATTCCCACTTGTTTTATAATATTGCATTGGAATTTCCTGTCTTGGATAGTTTGCTATTGCATCTCCAGGACTTTGTGAGTAATTTTGATTTTTTCTACTCTGTTAATTACATACTGTAAACAAGAATGCTTCTGTTTAGAAAGTAGTTCACAGGCAGCTAACATTTGAGATTCTGTGCTGTATGAGATCAGGTAAGTAACCTTTGTAGATCTTCTCTTGCTGAGTCTAAAATAGCTTCATGATGTTACATGTGGTCAGTGCATTTGAGGTTCTTTCATGTCTGAAATAGAATCTGTTTGATCCCATAGGTTTGTTCTTCTGTACTAAAATATAGTGATGTTGCATTACACCTGATTTGTGCCTAATTAAGATGTGCAATGTCTTATATGTTCATAGTACATTATATACTAGCAATTGCAGTAGAACTACTGAAGAAATGTACACAATTCTGAGCTTGCAGTATAAAGCATAAAGAATCCCCACTCCTTTGACACTCCCTCCTTGCATCTCCTCTAAATAAGAATGAACATACAAAAGGCAAAATAGTGTTAACATCTAGTATTTTAAACAACTGCCAAGCTTAACACTCTTCCACTCTCCCCATCCCCCACCTTTTTTTTATATGGTGCTATGATGTTTTCCCTAATTTGTAGAAGGGGTTTTTTGTAGCAAGCAAAATGACAGCATGTTGGAGTTCAGAGTTTTAAAAGCAAATTCTACCCACAGTGAATCAGAAACCTGTGGGAAAGGCTGTGTAGAATCTGTGGTTTAATCAGATGGAGTTATCACGGTGACTCCGTTGTTGGTCTCCTGGGATTGTCAGGTGTTACCTTTGTGCAACTCAGTTTAAAACAACAGAGCAGCAGATTGAAGTCGGAAATTAGAAGCTACTGACTCTATACCTCTTTTGTAAATGCTACATGATATATTCAATGCTATAAATGCATGTTCATGCAAAGAACTTTCCACTTTGCTTGTTTTTCCACATTGCTTGTTTGGGAGTAAATAACTTGGGTTATACCAAGAAACACATATGTTCTGCTAGCAAGATATAAGCCAATGTTGTTTCTTATTAGCTTTCCTTCTTGAAGTCTTAGCTTTTCAGATGGAATTTTGTGAATAAATAATTTTAAAATAGTAAATATTCTTCAGGCAGCAGACTTGCTCTTCTAATGAATATTATAACTTCTGGGGATATAAAATGCCCTCATGAAACTTCTCTAGACATCTTTTTTTGCTAGCAAAGAAATTATTTTTTGACCTGATAATAGAAAATAGAAATGTAGTTTTAGCAATATTACTGCTTGCATATCTTACATTGTAATGCACAGACTCATGCAAGATTAAAGTGACCATCACAAGCTGAAAGTCAATACTGTGGTGATTCTGTCTAAAACATATTTGTTAAATGTCAGTCAGCAAAATTAACTGCTTAATTCCTCTAAATGCCTTTATGAAGTTTAGCAAAAAGCAGTGTTTGGCTCACACAGATAATATTTGAGGTAATTTTTGCCAACTTTACCATAGTGGTCAGGTATAGTAAATAGGTATGTTATTATATATGTAATATAAAACTTAAACCACAGTGAATTCAGTTTGAGATGTTATGCATTAAGTGAGATAGCGAATTATAATATAAACTATTAACTTCTATGATATTTCTGAAATAAGAAATTCAAAGTAGTTCTCTTAGATATGAAATCTGGCTTCAGCATAGTTTCTCTGACATACATGAAGCACAAGGCAATAAGTTGGTGAGACATTAAACTTACAGAATGTGGTATTGTGCTCTGAACAGCCGTGTGACTTGTTCGAATGGAAAATTTTTACTCTAGTCAAGTTATTTAGGTCTGCACATTACTACTTTACTTTTTCTGTGCTCAACAAAAAAGAGAGACTATAGAAAAACTTGCAAGTTTGAGTGAGTTTCTGTGTTTCCCATTATCCTAAGGGGAGTGACGTGAAAAATTGGTCCTGTGCTAAGTACATGGACTATTTCAATACTGTTAATGCCATGTTTCCAGGAACTGAAACTGTATTGATACAGAATTTCTAGGTGATATTTGAAATCTGACAGACGACAAGCAGTGCCTTCAGACTAGATCAAAACCCTGTTGTGCTGGATGCTGTTTGAACAAGTAGTAAAAGACAGTCCCTTATTCACAAGGAAAGAAAAATAATTTTGCTCAGCCTAATGTATACTGAAATTTTTCTTTTCCCATTTATAGTAGTCACTTTAAATTTTTAAATTAACTATGCACTATATAAAGATTATTCCAGAGCTCAAAAATAAGTAACTAAGTTAAGATCAACAAAAAATGCTTTTTTCTTTTCTTTTTTTGAGTGTGAGATGTTTTACTTTCTTCCTGGATGATCATAAATCATTTAAACAATCTTGGAAACAAAGCAAAAAGCTGTAATTTTGTCAGAACAATAATATTGTATCCTCTTAAAACAGCATAAACACATATCTTTGATATCTGTGTGTTGTGGTAGATCATTCAGCAGACTGAAAAGTGAGGAATGAGGAGGGGGGAGAGAAAGAGAGAGAGAGAGAGAGAGAGAGAGAGAGAGAGAGAGAGAGAGAAAGAGAGGAAAGAAAGAAAATTAGAAGGAAAACCAAGTGAATTCCCATCACATTTGGATTTAGGAGGAAACTAAAGTGGGAATATTCTGGGAATATTGAAATGAAAATTATCTGTTTAAACCAGTATCTTCAAAGTATTATAAAAATGTCAATCCATACTATTAAATAAAGTACATGGTACAATTTGACCCGGAGGAGAAAAGAAAAAGGCTCCAAGTCATATCATTAATGAAGAAGCTTTTGGCTTGCTTATGTGATTTTGTCATTGCAGTTGCTTTCTCTGCAATTGTTGCACAGTGAACTTACTAGTACTAAAATATACTCCAAACGTGAACGTGTGGATGTTGATAGCAGGTGAGAATTTACATTTGTATATAGATGGAAAAGCCTGATTGTTTGCATGTTTTTGCATTCTCAAATCAAGGATAGAATTTCTTTGATTTTTTGTGTCAGGATTTGAGTTTCATGCATCTGAAAAAGTAATGCTCTGTTCCTGTGTCCCAGCTTGCTCTCCTTTAATGAAAGTATTGTTACTCAAAGTGGAATACAGATGTATTTACATTTGCAGGCAGTAACACAAATATTCTTCCCAAGTAGCACAGCTCCTGGCTTGTGTACAGAGAACACGCTCTTTGCTTAGGGCTCCCTGGAACTTGCTGTTCTCTGCATGAGAAATGAGAGTGTCTTTTGCATTAAATAATTTGCTAGTAAGTTTTGCCTGTCATGGTGATTTGAAGAGCTAGCAAAGCTCAGTCTTCCTATGGCTTGAAATCTGAATTACAGCCTTTGGACAGTCTGTTGTCTTCTTGATGCATCGTATCTGAAATAAGATCTCATTTGTATCTCCAGTTTTGACAAAGCAGACCAAAACCTCTTTGAATTTTCATGGTCAGAAGCTCTTGAGTAAGGACTGCAGATATATAATATAGGTTGCCAAACTGAAAAATGGAATTATTCCAGTTCAGTAATGGATTTGAAAAGCTAAAGGGAGATTTTTGTGTATTATATTTATGCAATTAGTTGTGTATAAATTTTTTTATTAGGGTGTGGATGTCAAAAATTGCACTTGATGTGTGAAGGTGGCATTATAGCCTGTGACAGAAAAGGATCTAGATGGAATAAAGGGACTCTGCTGAGCTGACAAAATTCTGGAAAACCAGAATTTTGAGAACATAAGGGATGTGCATGCTGTGAAGTGTGATTAATTGAATCTATGTTTGTCTGTGGTTGTAGTTATCACAAGCAGTTCTCCTGTATCTTTTCTGATTACTATTAAAAAAGTGCAGTTGACTGTTATACGTAAATGCCTGACACAATATGGGAGAGTAATACAACTGATCTTGCTATGCTGAATCTCAATACACGACTCAACCAATATTCAGTGATAGCTACATTTTGCCTGTGGTATAACCTTTTTGTAAATGCAATCAAAAATAAAAAAAAGTGTTTTACTCATTTTATCTTAGAAACTTAAAAACATAGGCCCTTACTTAACATTAAGCTCTTTAATGTACTTCTTTTTACAACATTTAAAATAGTTGTGGTTTGCATGTGATATTTATTATGATATACCCCCAAAACAGAGTTAGTGTGTGGTTGTGTAAAAATTTACATGCACAATAAAAAGTTGCATTTTTGTGATGTTAATTTTCCTTACTATTTTTAAATAATTTATAAAATTTCATTCAGTCTGTATCAAAACATTTTTAATTTTTCTTTAAAATCAACATTTAACAGTTAAGATGCTGAAATGTAGTCTGTCTATTCTTTATCTGATTATCTAGGGTTCTCCTCCTCTCTAAGCTCTTTGGGATCTGGGCATTGATGTGAAGGTCTGTAGTTTCATTAATTTACAGCCAAGGAGTCTGCATTGATTCTTATCCTTTTGTGTCTTCATTCCTGTCTCATGAGTTAAGCGATATAGAACAAAAGATATATTTGTATGAGAATATGTTTTCTACTTTTTTTACGCTCAGTACATATACATACTGATGTAAAAATGGTGTGGTGAGTAGATGTTTGTGTGCACAAATCATCATTTGCACAAAGGACATCTATAAAATGCAAATTATACTTGAAACCACTCTTAAAAATTAAATCAAAGGCTGATTTTTTAATAGTTGCACTTCTCAGGGTTTGCATACTGGATGCAGCTTCCGGACTCAGCTCATACCGAGGTTTGAACATTTGTGACTCATCCACAGATGGTAAGATCTGTAATGTCCCAGGCACTTGTGGTGCAATGTGGTGTCTGACAGAAATGTATTTGTTCATCCACCTATCTTTGACCATGCTCCAGCCTTTTGGTATATGAAATTTCTAGAATTGTGCTGTCCTTAGACTTTGGGGATGTACAATCTGTTACTTGACTCTGTTAACTCCATATGGATGCTTCCTATCAAGATACTTAGTTATGAAGAAAGAAGTTGTTAATCACTAACCTTTTTTTATAATACATTCCCACTTAGTGGTTGTAGCACAACATGTGTGTATACAGCAAAGGAAACAAATAGCTGAGACTCGAAAACACCATTTAGCAATATGCTTTGCATTTAATTAAAACTAGAAGGTATAGGAACATGTACCTAATGCCCTGCTAATTAACTTAGGGGATATTTTCATTTAAACATAAATCTCTCCATTGGAAAAACATCTGTTGCTCTGAATAATCTCTTCAAGTTTATTTTGTATGGAGCCATCTACTCCCCATGACAAAACAAAGTATGGAAACGTATACAGTGGTCATTAGAGTCATTACAGCCATTTCCTGAAGCCTTCTCACAGAAATAACACTAAGGCCCTTTATTCAAACATTCAGATTGAATTGCTTTGTCATGTGCCTAGCTGTGGGAATACTGTTGTATGAGATAACCCATGGGAAGAGATAGTCGTAATGCTAGTGTTCCCCAAAAAGTGCAATACTGACAGAACAATACTGTCAGTTTTCTAGTAATATTTCTGTGCAAGAGGAATAATGAAAGACAGCATTTAAAATTCAGGGAAAAAAGTAACACTAGCAAGGAGTTACATCACTGTAATCAGACTAATATAGCCTCTTATGTCCAGGTTTGTAGTGCAAAATTAAAACTAAGCAATAGCAAAAGGGGGAAAAAGGCAGTTTCCTGTAGGCTGTTTAGCAGCTTTTGTTGGTATACTAGGTTGGGTAAGGAAAGAATAGGAAAAAGGTAGAAAATAACCCTTTCAGAAACCATTAGCTGAAATGCAATGCATTGGACTGAGAAATTTGGAAGTGATGGTTATGGGTAAAAAACTTGATTTTTCTGGAGGTCTTACATTAGCTTCTTTCTGAAATGCTACACTTATGTGCTGTCTTAAAGAAGGCAGAATTGCTTACCTTTGGATATTATTTCATCTAGCTTCAGCTACTGATTCTTAATTCTGTCTTTTAGTAAGACTTATTGCAGCTAAGAGTAAAATATCACTTTCAAAGTCTGTTACTAACGTGACAAAATTCTTATAAATACTTTCCACTCCTGGCTAAGATTCTAAGGTTTTTGATATAATCCCTGGTTTTAGATACTCTTGATGCATGTAAACTATATGGAGCATTACTGTAAAAATTCCTCTCTTCACTGAGGATGCTGTTCAACCTTAGAAGATTTTCATGGTTCATTGTAGTTTCCACTTTCAGAGATACTAAGCAACATATCATATCTGTTCTCTTAGTGTTAGGATACTCTCTTTTGGGAAAAAACCCATACTTTTCTCTGGAGTCTGCTCTTTCGCGGTCACAGCTTGCTGCAAGTGGACCACTAGAAGTTATAACTGTAAGTCTGTGTTGCTGTTGGGACCTTTTTTTTTTTCAATTGGTCTGTTTGCAAGACTGCAATGTTAGAATCCTTAATACTTCAGGTATGAAGCTCACTATGAACTTAGGGTAATGCACCCACCCATTTTATGCAGCTCTAGGTCCCATGATCCTAAACGAATTCAGGCTTCATTTGTTCATCTATCTCTCCACTCCCCACACCCACCTCTCTGGTTGAAAGCATCTAAAATGATGTTGAAATTTTTCTTCCTTGCAGAAAATTTCCTGCAGGTGAAATTTGAGTAGTGATACATCTGATATGCTGTGGAGTCTGGTATGATGAGGGTACTTAAAGGTAAAAAGTCAGCTTGGGACAGTGAGGGTGGAGGGAGACAGGCATAGTGAAACTTTGTCTGTTCTTCCTAGGGGGAATGGCTCCTGCCGTGTCCTACCTTCCAGATCATGCTAGCTGGCACAGCTAGCACCATGCCAAGAAATACGTTTGCAGTTCCTTTGGTGGATCAGTGGTCCAGAGTTCAAGCTTGCACCTCAGCCACATTTTGTTTGTTTTTTGGGAGTTCAGGTCTATCCACTGTGTTTACTCATTGTGCCTTTTGTCTGGGTAACTTCTTAATTTGCTTCCTATACCAACTGACCAGCTTCTTGGTCAGCCGCTCTTTGCTCATGTAGAAAAGCAGGTCCTCCCTAACCAACAGCCCTATAAGTATTCGATGAAGGGCAGGTCCCCAAAGAAAACCCCACAGGAAAGAGTAAATCCTCTCCCCAGAGCAGGGACTGCATGTGCAGGGTGCATGCTGCTGGGGGAACCCACCGCATCCTTTGTACAGGATTTGTATGCAAGGGCTCACATGGCTTTGGGCACAGTTTGAAGCTAAATGAGTCTTCCCAGGGGAGTGGCTCCAGAACAACCTCCCCTCTGCTTCAGTTGCTTCGCTCGCAAGTGCTTTGGGAGTTTTGTGTAAAAGGAGACTTAAGAAAACTGTGAGTTAAAAATATTGGATTGAGACTTTGTCATGGGAAGCTGTATCTGATCTTGTCCAGCTGTTGATATTTTCAGTACAACAAGACAGAAAAAAGAAACATTTTAAAGTATACAAGAAGGTAAACTAATGGATTTCAGTGGAAATTCCTTGGAATTAGGTACTAAAGTAGTCCCTTGCTGTCTTTAGTTAGCAATGTGTTTCAGATACCAACAGTGAAAAGTCTGTAAAATGCAACTTTCCCTTGCTTTTGTACCTTGAGCTATATTTGTATTAAAACCTGTATTTTTTTGCTGTTTATCACAGGGATAATCCATGAACAACTAACTGCACAGGAATTTTTTAAGCACTTTTTATTTTCTTAGTTTGTTATTGTTTTGCTTTACACCATTATATATCTGACTATTCATTATTACATACGTACCTTGGTTCGGATGAAGTTGCCCTGTCATGTACACAAAATCAAAATTCAAAAATCTGAATTGGTGATTCCTTAGGACATCTGAAATGATGTTGCTCAAGAGAGTTAATCCATGAACAGAGAGTTAATCCATGAACAGACAGGCTGTAAAACTACAAATACACATACACACAAAATACCCAGATGTATCACTGGCTGAAATAAGTCTGAACCTGAAGCTGCTATTGAAGAACTGAATTTTACAGGTATCAATTTGTGTGCTAAGTCTTCCTGACATACACAGAAAATATTTCAAAGTGTGCTTTACTCTGTAATGATTAGATATTCACTAGTGACTGAATTAAAGGACAGCTGAATTGGAAGGCAAACCACACAGTTATGACAGAATGACAATTTATAGTAATTTATAGGTTTTATTATTATTCCTCTTTTTTCGCCAGATGCTACTTAAGTGATCAACTGTCAAATAGTAATTTTGGAATTCAATTACACTTTTACTAATAAAATTCAGTGAAATAGCTTGTATAAGACTCCATAAATCATCAAATTGCAAATAACCTATTTTAAAAGCAGCATAATGCTACAACCATTTGTAATATTAATCCATTCATGAAATGACATTTTGATTCAATAATTCTAAAAGTTTAAACAAAGCTAGTTCAATTACAAGACTCCTGTGGAACTAGATTTGAAGAAAACAGAACTATAAACCAGAACTGAATTGTGAAGTGTTGTGCAGCCAGTCCCCAGTGATTTCAATTTAGGTCTTTGAAAGCAAAAGCCAGGTTAAATATGAAACTATAGCAAAATTTTAGGACTCCTACTGCCAGTTACTTTTCTGCAGATAATTCATAAAGGGAAAAGGAACAGATGTGGTTAGTGGTTTCCGCTGCATTTGCCTTGAAACAGTCCCCTTTTAGGGACACTGGAATTCTGGCTTTATTTTCAAGTTTTCTGGTGTATATTGTTTCGCCTGGGGAAAAGAAGTCTCTGGGGAGACTTTATTGGGCTTTTCAGTTTACAAAGGTGGTATAAAAGAAAGAAAGATAGACATTTTACCAGGGCCTGTAGTGACAAGACAAGCGCTAGTGACTTTAAACTTGAAGAGGGTAGACTACATATTAGGAAGGAATTCTTTGCTGTGAAGGTACTGGAACAGGTTACTCAGAGAAGTTGTGGATGTCCCATCCCTGGAAGTGTTCAAGGCCAGGTTGGATAGGACTGATCTAGTAGAAGGTGTCTCTGCCCAGGGCGAGGGGGTTGGAACTAGATGATCTTTGAATGTCGCTTCCAACCCAAACCATTCTCAGATTCTATAATTTTAAGCTGGTGGTTATAGCTGTCTCTGTGTCTCCTTATATCTCTTTTTTTTTTTTTGCTGCACACCAGTACAGTCCTCAACTTTGGTAACCTCTCTTATATTTTTCTGTAGTAGCTTTTCCCTTCTCCTAGCTAACTACTCATGGTGATTACTGCTCCTGCTTACTTTCCTCTGGTTTTCCCAACCTTTTACGTCTCTGTCTCAGTCTTTCTCTTTGCTGTGCAGATACTTTTCCTCCTGTGGTATTGTCAAGGTAACTTATGCTTTGGTACTACCCTCATGTAAAATTGAAATCAGTGTTGGAATAGTGAGGAGTGTCACGGCAGGTAAGGAAACCTGTACTTGCTCTGTATTTAGGATACCAGTCCACTATGACTCTCCAGCTGTACACATTAAGTGTTTATCCTTTTTAGTGATATACTCCAGTATAACACAGATGTGATGTCTGCAGGACTTGAGACATGAGAGAATATGATCAGTTGATATCATCCTTCTGAGAACTTAGCCACTAAAGGCTTCATTTTTCCCGTGTAATACATGCGCCGGATGATTTTTTTTTTTTACTCTTCCTCTCAGAAGTTTTTTTACTTAGGAATATTTATAGAGGTAGTTGAAAGCACACCCCTATATATTTCACTTATGCAAATTTTCTTCTCATTGGTTTCTCCAGATTCACTGAACTCTATAGCTAACCTGTATCCAAAAATTCAGTTTGATATAAGCATCTGTTAAGGGAAATTACCCTCCAAACGAATGAAGCTTGGCAAAATTTACCAGCAACTGAGAATAGGTTTCTATGAGAAGAAGAGTAAAGGAATGTTTGCACATCGTCTTGTTTTAGAGAGCAAATTATAATTATTTTTAATCTAAATGGTTGGGGATTTTTTAAAGATTTGGTAGAGGAACTCAAATAAAAACACGATTCTCTAAATTCAGTTGTAAAATAAAAAGCATTTTTAAAAGCTTTGCACAAGCTTTTCAAAGGAAATGGAAGTTTTAAATTCAAGTTCATGGCTTTAATTTCTCACAACAAATTTTTAGAAGTAAATTATTATGTTATATAAACTACGTAAATGTTAACTACTATTATTTTGATAGTTGTACTAGCTTCGTTTAAAAAACCCTAAGAAAAAGACAAAGTAATATTTTCATTTTCCTTCATCAATACAGTGAAAGGAAGCTGTATAGATAGTTTGGTAAGATGAAGACAGATTTGTGAAGACAGTTGTGTAGATCCAACCTCTCCTTTCCAAAGCAAAGTCAGGAACCTTGTTGTTGAAATCTGTATCAAAACTACTGAAAAATAAAAAGTGCATAGTGTTTTTTCAGCTGCTAAAGAGAATATGTTTTGTTGAACAACTGACCAATGCATATGACACTTTAAAGTTGCATGTGCAACCTAAAATCATATGGTTTTTTGTTATTATATTTTATACCTAGCAATCTTCTGTTTCCTTTTAATTACAATAGAGAGAATCACAGAGTGGTGACGTCTGGATGGCACCTCTGGAAATCATTTATCCCAATCCCTTGGGTCACCCAGAACAGGTTGACCAGGTCCATAACCAGACAGGTATCTCCCCATAATTTTTCCGAATACTTTAGGGTCTTTTTGCTACTTTTTTCTACTATCAAGATATTTTTGCCATTTAAGTCAAGGATACAGAATTGCCTATTATAATCTGTTTGCCAAGGGTAGACTTCCTTAAGTGGGAAAATAATTTTTCAGATGATTTTCTTCTAAAAAACTTGTTCTTCTTTCACATCAGGAATACAAAAAACTATCAGATTGTGGAAACAGGAAAGTTTGAAAATTCTTTATAAGAAAATTTAAAATAAGAGAATTGCCTTGAAGCTCACCCAGTTATCACAAACACAGCATTATGACTACAAAATAATCAAGGTGATCTACAAAAAATAACAGGGATCTTGATTCAGGCAGCAAAAACTGATGCAAACAGGAAAGAAAAAGAACCCGTACCCAAGTTTGTACCCGAACAGTTTGTAGATTAAAGGTTATTTTCATTAAGGCGTGTACCTGTGAAAGGAGTAGACTCGTTATTTGTTGACAGAAAGATAGAAGCTCTACAGGTCTTCTTATGTATTTCTATAGTAAAAATACACATTGCCATACTGAGAAGAATAGAGCAGTAAATACTTGGATATTTACCTGTGGTGGAGTGTAAGCACTGCCTATCCTAGTTTGTTCTTTACTTGCATTCTTCCTTTATTGAATGTTTGTGTATTGCACAGATGTAGGCATTTCTAACTTTCAGATTAATCTCAATGTGCCCTTTGTCTAACTCTCTGTCTGTGTTATGAAATGGGGTTCTCAAGGTAGAACTGCATGGGATAAATCTCTTGTACAGTAGAAGGTAATGTAAATAAAATATTCTTTATGTATTTACATTAAAGTTACTGGTATTTGGAATCTGCTATATAGTAAAATACAAATCAAATAGAAGAATTTACTGAGCACCATGATCTTTCTGGATGTCTTTGGCATGAAAACAACTCAATACAGCAAATCAATATCCTGCAAGGATGCCTTATATCATCAGGTAGTCTCCTCTAAAGCCTATGAGTTAATCCATAAATATTTGACACTGTTTGTGCCCCAGCTGTGTTCTGCTAGAAAGTTTTGCAGGAATTTTTTCTTCAATGTAAGGCTCTTTCTCACATTGCCAAAGCAATATCAGAGAGATTGCTGTGCTGCTGTTGCAATAATAGATAGGATTGCTTTCGTGCTTAGATGGCTGATGTTCTCCTCAATAGAATAGCATTCACAACCTTTCTGGGCCATCTGTGCTTCTGTACAGTCACCCTCACAGTAATGAAGTGTTTCCTGATGTTCAGAATGAACCACCTGTGTTTCTACTTGAGCCCATTTCCTCTGGTCCTTTCACTAAAAAGAGCCTGGATCCATCCCCTTTGCACCCTCTCCTCATGTATTTGTACACCTTGATGACTCCCCCTCTTGAGCCTTCTTTGGGCTGAACAGTCCCAGATGTTTCAGCCTGCCCTCCTCTTATGGTGGGTGCTCAGGTCTATGAGACCCTGTCACAGCAAGGCCATATTGCTTGGTTATGTTCGAGTGGGTGGGTGTCCCCCGGGATCCCCCAGAGCCTTTTCTGCAGAGCTGAAGGGATCTTCTGCATCATGTTGGGCAGGGGAGTTGGAGGGCCCTGGAGCTATGTTGTCCCACACGGCTTGGTCCTTTGTCCCAGTGGCAGAGCCGGTGTTGGTGGGCCCCTGGTGCAGGTGGTGGCATCAGTGCTGCTGTAGGACTCTGCAGTGCACTTGCACCCTGCCACTGTCCTCTGCCGGCAGGTGGGTGAGCCAACCATCTACTCTTGGTGGTCATTGTTTGCTCTGACCATGTGCAGGACATAGTGGAAAGATTGCCATGGAGTAGGTAGGCAGCTCTCAAGGCTTTCCGTTGCTGGATGCAGATGAAGCAGGAGCAGTGGCTGCAGCTGTAGACACAACCTGCATGTCCACCTTGTCCGGGCAGACGAGGCACAGGCCATTTGCTGCTGCCTCCCACCTCCCTGCCTGCTGTCTCTTGCTGGTGCTGGCTATGGTGACAGAGCTACTCTGCCCCCGATCCTCCTTGGTGCCCATGGCCATATCCTGCCAAAAGAGAAGTGCAGTGTGCCTGCCTGACCTTTCCTGGCACCAGAAACAAAAAACAAAGTAAGTTCCATGAGGGCAGTGGGAAACGGGAGGTAAGGGCCTCCTGGAAAGTCGTCAACCAGCCCTGAGTGCTGTCTCCACCCTGCCTTCCATTCCACTCCCTCCAGGTAGCCAGCATGACTCAAGATAGCACAGGGTACCTGCATGAGGTGGTAAGGGAAGGCAGAAGAACTGGCCAGGGCTGTCAACTGTGCCAGTGCACCAGCACCTTCTCATGCCTACAGCTCTGGGACAATCACTATGAGGGACCTGCAGCCCTGCTTAGTCGCTGTTCTCCCCAAATGCAGCAATCCTGGTGTAGGACCACATCCCTGCTACGTGTGTGCCTACTAGGGCTCTGGACCAAATGCTGCAGTGCAGGAGGATGGTGCCATCACAGGCGCTTCACAGAGATGTCACAGGGTTCAGGGGTGGACAGCAGATACTGCAAAGCTGGAAAACCACTGCTTCAGAGGATGTTGTCTATCTTTTCATGGCCTTTTGAGGATGGTTTAAGCTCAGGCCAAATTCCATGGTGAGAGGCTAGTGCCTGTGAGCACAAGGGCTTGGCACTGGGGCAGTGAGGCAATGCAGGTGGGGAACCCTGATAACCTTCTTGGTGCCAATGGAGAACCTTGACCCAACTCCTCTGAGAGGTGTCACGAGAGAAGGACACTGTAGATTACAGAATGGTTGAGACTGGAAAGGTACTCCAGAAGTCACTTTGTGCAAATCCCTGTGCAGGCAGGGCCTCCTAGAGCCAGTTACCCAGGACCATGTCCAGAGGATTTCCAAGTATGTCCAAGGAAGGAGAGAGGCTCCACAACTTCTCTGGGCAATCTGTGCCTGTGCTCTGTCACCCTCCCAGTGTTCACAGTATTTCAGTTTGTACCTCTTGTCTCTTCTCTTGTCACTGAGTAACACTGGCTGACCAATCCCCCAACTTTTCCTGCTACATGGGTAGTCCATTCACTGAAGCTCAACCAGTTTGTCTTGCTGACTCTCTGGTGGACTCTCTTGAGTATTCCTTGCATTTTTTTGTCAAATTAAATACATTTTGACAAATGTATTTAAATCATCCTTTTAAAGATATTTGAAGTTTTTGTTAAGTCTCAAATAACAGGAACAATAAAGAAAATAAAATTTAGATGTCATGAGTTAATAAGATATTTGATAGGAATGAAGTAATGAAGTACATTTGCTGAGTGGTGTGACTAGGATAACACTATTAAACAAGCAGTGGTGTTTCAGGCTGTGGTTATAATTTGAATCATTAGTTCTTCCTCTTCTCTCCTAACCCCTTCTAGCCCTCACCATTAAGTATTCAGGAAAGTGTGTTTCTTTGACCTGTGCTAGCAGTAGGTCTCAAACTATTTTTATTAAATTCTTTGAAGAGTCACAACCTACAGGATGCAATAAAGAGCTGTGTAATATTGTGCTCCAGCACAACTCTTACTGCTTCCTCTGAGTCCTCTTGATGTGAAACTATCTTAACTGGTATTTATTTAGCAACAAAAGCACCATTAGAAATGAAACCAGGGTCTAGCAGAACTGAGAGTTAATTTTAAGTTTATATTAATGGTGTCCTTGTGAATTGATTCTCGGTGTTACATTTTGTAAATCCATATAAATGTATCTTAAATATTTTTTGCTGTAGATGACAATGTTGATAGTGTCAGTGGTTTATTGGGGGGTTTTTTGCCATTTCATTGTCAGCTTCAAGAAAGAACATGAGTTATAATTTTTCTCTTTTCTCCACGGTCCAGATGAGATCCCCTCTCACTAACTGACGTTGATGCTTTAGGTAAAAGAGATATGCCAGAGAGAAAGAAGAGCATATTTTTCTTCTTCTACTAGTGAGACAGCTCTGAAAAATGCGGGAACCCTTGACTTGGGAGAAATTAGTCTGAGAAGGTTGTTCTGATTTCTGAGGTTACTTGGTGCTAATCACTACAACAAAAGCAAGACCATTTGTAAGAAAACTTTATAGCATTTAAATGACCTAAACTCAGGTCTCAGAGTGGATTGTGAATACCTCTTTTAAGAGTTTGTCCTCAAAATTGTCAAAAGTAGGTTTTGCTGCCTGGCAGATAAAGGGTTCAAAATCTTGCCGATCCTGATAAATGCATTCAATGGGGTTGAGTGGGATCATCAGCTAAAGCCAAGGACTGTGTTGCTCTGGGAATTCTACACATTTCTTCATCTGTGCATGATTTCCTCACTTCTTCCTCACTTCCTCTCTTCCGAAATCACTCAAGTGCTCTCAGGATTAATTATTTTTTTTCCACTACTGCCTTCTACTTAAAATGGACTGAGAAGAAAAAACACTGAAAGAATTTGCTTGATAGAATCATTCCTACTTTCTTTTTTTACATGGACTGTCTAGGTATTTGGACTTACATTTTGGTATTGCATTCTTAGAAGCAGCATGTCTGAAATTCATCCTTGGTAAATTTCCTAATTACATCTAACAACCTGGCCTCGAAAGCAGCTCATGTACTACAGCCTGAAGAGCAAGGTGAAAGCTAGACAGAGTGTACAATATGTTACCAGTGGGTGAAGAGCTAATGCTATAATATGGAAAACAAAACAATGTATTCTGTGGTGAGGTCAGCTCCTTAAAATAAAGAACAGCCTTTTTGTGATGGCCATGTGCTAGGCAGTGTTTCGAACGCCAGTATCACAGGGATAAGCAAGAATTGACAGTTGGAAAAGTGGATTTGGAGGTGATTCTTCTGTTGACTGAGAAGTGAATATGGCTTTTGGGATTCTGTAAAACACAGTTAAAATGGCAGTAAATTCAGGAAATAGAACAATGGTCTCTTTCTGAGAATGGAATAGTGTGACTACACACACAACAGGACTGTATGTTGAATGTATGTTGTAAACAAGCTATTGATATGTGCATGGGGGCTTCTTCTGATGCTGCCTTTAAAGACTGTGTACATGTAATTGTGGTAAATGGCCAAAGGTGAGAAATCAGGGTAGATCCACAAGGATGGAGATACAGGGAGATCCACAAGGATATGTCAGTAATGGCCCAATTAAATCTTGCAAATAATGTAAATGTAGTAGTAGAAGAATATTCAATACAGTACATTCAAACTGGATGAGAGTATTTAAGAAGTATATGAGAGGATGAGACACAGCATAAAGAAATCTAGGGATTTTTAGCCTGTAAGCAGTAGTTAATTATACAGAGACTTTCAGAAAACAGTGTCAGTAAGTAAGAAACTTAGTATGCCTTTCCAAAGTGCAGAAATGACCCTGTAAATGCAATTCAGACTTCAAGCAGCATGCGTAAATATAATGAAGCTTGTGTAAACATATTTTAGGGAGACAGTGTTTCCCTAAAATACGCCCTGATGTAAAAAAGCTTCTATTTTTTTTCCCTTTTTTGACCATTTCAGTACAAGAAAATTAAAGGAAGCAGAGAGCAAAAACCAAAAATTGCCTCAAACTAATGATGCCGAATTTTGCCCCAAAAGGCACAGAGAAACTGCTCAGAGACAAAGTTTTAGTCTTTAGGCAGCGAGGTATTTATTCAAGACAACGTTGGAGAGCAGTCAGCTCGCGCTGGACAAACTGCTCTGCCTTTTCAGTGAAAAGACAGGATTATATACAATTTCTACGAGTGATTACAACATTTTCATATGCATATTCATGTAATTGCAACGTCTAGTTATAATATTCATAATAGGCGGAGTCTGGGTGGAGTCTAGGGTGGAAGAATCGTCTTTTTGGGGTGATGTTTGGTGGTCGTTCCTGTTTCTTCAGCCTCACGGGGTTGGATTTTACTCTTCTTCCTCGGCTGAGCTTTTGAACTTTCTTGTTTTTTTTTGCTGACTTTATGGTGAATTTTGCAAGACTTTTGGACTCCAGCCCCTATTTCGCCCCTTATCTTTATTTATGTGGGTGTGTGAGAATTCTTTTAGTGTACGGTACCATCTAATTCTTAAGCTCTGGTTTTTATCTCTAGCTAAGCAGTACATTCTAGCTAAGCATTGCATTCTTCTGAGCAGGAGAATCCTCGGATCAGTATTCAGAGTTAACTCTTCAGGCCCTAGCTCTGTTTCACTAATTGCAAGGTGGAAATCAAAGACGACTCATAAAGTAATAAGGATGATTCAGTTGCCACTTTTAAAGAAAGGGTGACATATGCACTAAAACATAGCTGTGGCTTTTGTTGACCAAAAATGAGGATAAGGAGGTTTGAGCAGTGGGAACACATGACTTACTGTGTACAGTCTGTGTTCCTTGACTTTACATTTCTTAGTTTAGCTACACTTTGTCCAGGAAATTTTATTCTGAGTGGATATGTCTGCGAAGATAGTGCCATTTAGGGTTACACAAGAGAGCCTGGTATATGGAGCTGCTCAAGTACACTAATGTTTCATGTTGATTTATTTTCTCAATGGGGGAAGTTTTCTAAACTTGGCTTTAGCTAAGTACTGAAGGATGATTTTTCAAGTGTGTGAACGTTGGGACCCATATAAGAATATTTTAGGCCATGCTTTGTACACTTTAAGGTATTTGAAGATTAAACCTACAAAGGGAATTTATGCTCCTGTTTCCTTTGAAAAACCTAGTAGTCGTGTATTTACACAACTAGGTGACTAGTTAAATTTTAAATGTGTTTTTATTATGACAGACAATACGTCTATGAATGTTAGGAAAAGACTTGCAAGAAACTAAAAGGGAAAAGTGCCGTAAATTGAAGATATTTATCTTCCTGACAGTTCAAGGTTTTTTGTTATGCATCTTTCACAGGAAAATCCCTGGAATTTATTAACAATGCATCTTCAACTGTATCTGGCTTAGCTAGCATTGCTAACCGACTTCAGTATATCAGAAATTAATAAGAACACTTCAAGTAAACTTGGCATTCTGCAGAGAAAATTTGAAAAATATTCATTTACTTTCATGTGCTATCCTTCACACTCATTACCATATATTAAAGTGAAGGGCAAATATCAATTAAAAAAAAATTAAAACAGGTGGCTGGCAAAATTACACTTAATCTTCTGCCTGGCCTCAAGTAACTTAAAATTGGTATTTTTCAGGGAATATGCTCAGGCTATTTATAACCACATATGACAAATCTCACAAATTGATAGAATGTGTCTTCCAGCCAACAAAGCATAATATTACATTTTCAATAGAAAAGTAAAAATTAAACTACTGTTTAGAGGAAAAATTAAAGAAAAATGAAGTCTTTCTGAACGGAAGAGGTCTACATTTATGACAAATCCATAAAAACAAGACTGTTCACTCATGTGGTTTAAGGTTGTTTTGGAACTTGCAAGCAACTAATCTTCTTTAAAAGTCCTGTCCCTATGCATATTTTATTAGTCCTAAGTTAACAAGCCAAACTGAGGTACACCATGGGTAAAAGATTTTCCTGAGTTAACAAAAACATAACTCTGATTTATATAATAATCACAGATTATGATATATTTTATACACCGTATATTTTAGGCCTCTTCAAGTTTTCTAGTGAAAGAGTAGCTGGGTCCCTTTCTGTCTTTGTATTGTCATCTGAGGCCATACTTGGGAAAATAAGCAGGCACACCATATGGGCACTAGTGCTTACACTGGTTTCTCTCCTTTCCATCACACCAAGAGTGCAGGTCCTCAGATGGTCACAGGTATAGTCAGGCATCCAACTAGTAGTGCACCCTAAAGGTTCCTTCTTCTCTATGTAATGTGACAGCACCCAGAGGGTACAGTGAAGTAAAGGAGATTGTCCATACTGAAACTCAGTGGTAGAGATAAATCTGTGATACAAACCTGATGCTCCTAGGAGGACCACAGTGCTCAATGAAAGAAATAAGAACAAATGCAACCTTCTGATGCAACCTAGAAAAGTAAAAATCTGCGTTTCTATTCTTAGATACTAGCAAGTTTATTCTCTCATGCCATCATTGCTTGTGTCAGTAGTGTCCCTTATGCACTGTAAAATGGTCCAGAAAAAGTTTAGATGCTTTGTCAGTCTGATATTATAAAGATATTTATTTGCTTTTTCTAATTCTCCTAAGAGTAGTTTTGATCCTTATGATTTAAAATATGTCATCATTGGAGATTTTTTCCTATCTGGAAAGTCCAGTGCAGACATGGCATTTTTAGGCATCTGATAAGAATCAAGGGATGTGCAGGGCAGAGGACTGCTTTATTTAGAAGCTGTACATAAAAGGAAATGCCCAAAGAAAGTTGCTTATTTGGAACGAGATTTGTAAAGGTAAACACATTAGCTCATTTAAAAAAGGCACAAACCCTGACAAAATACATGTGTACGCAGAGGCATCAAAGCATCATTTTAAATTATGGTCTCTCATACTGCCCATTTAAGAAATGGCATAAACTCATATTTTGCTTTAAACAGCATCTTTTCAGAAGCAGATGTTTAGTAGTCACACTTACAAATACCATTGTGAACACCTTTGTTATCAGCATAACCCCTTCTGACGCTGGTGGGTAAAAACAGGTTTCTGTTTGAATTTTGACTGGTTTACGTGAAGTGACATGGCAGGTATGTATGTATGGGAATGTAATAATTAAATTTCCTGCTTCGATGTGGTTGTGGTTTTGAGGGGTTTCTGGTTTCCTGGTGCAGTGTTCTCTTGGCATGGAACAGTCACAGTGCAGAGATCTGCATTAAAAGCTGCAGATATCGAATTTGGCTTTCTAAAGGGCCTGAAGAAAAGGCTTTTTGCTGTCCTTCTCAATGCAGAATTGCAGCTTGGTTTTGTTACAGTCTCTTTCTGAGCCTTTTGTTCCACTGTGATAAAACAGTTACCGGGTAAACTTTGCCTGGGTCTGTACTGTTTGACCCCTCTACATGAATTGATACAGTTCAGGCAGAGCTGCAGACCCTTTCTCAGATACTCACTGTCCATCTCTCAGGAAGGTTATGAGATTCATGAAGCTAGTCATAACATTCTTCCATACACCCCCACAGCATCTACAGGGTAGTAAGGAGCTGTGAAGTTTGACAAATCAGATAAATATATATCTTAAAGCAAAGCAGCTGTTCAACTTCCTCCTTCACCCTCACTGTGCAGTTCTGGGAGTACAGCATTCCCATTGCTATATTCCCACACTTCAGTTTTCAGTATCATCCTGACCTGCAGTCCTCTCTTCTAAGGATTGGTTTTTACTGTTTATTTCTTTTCTGGGTAAAAACATCAGCTGCTGCCCTACTTCAGAACAGGCTAGAAGGGCAGTTGCCTCCCTTTTCCATGAGAGAATACCCATGATAGACATGGAAAGCAAGCTGTAGTTCTCCAAATCTTAATCATGTGCTCAATGTATTTTATTACGGGAATGTGCTCCATGTGTTCCAGGCCAGCAGGAGACAAGCTGACCCTACTTTGAGAGCCTGTGAAACACTGGAGCACATTAGGATGTCCCAGTTGTCAAGTGTCAGGTGAATTTTACTAGCTTAAGCACTGTTCTGCAGGAATTTGCAGCTACCTAATGTCAAAGTTATTGGCATAGCCTCTGTCAGAGGGAGCAGAGGACAACTTAACATTGAACAATTTTTACCTCCTCATGGTATACAGTACCCATCATTCCTCCGGTCTTACTTAGTACGAACAGTGATCATCTAGCTACACAGCTGGTGAAAAAACATTCAGAAACAAAGGCTGTCCAATCAAAACAGGAATGTTTATAGGAGTCCATAAAGAATAAGTAGTAGGATACTGCGATCTGCTTGGCCATAAATATTAATTATCTCCCGAGTCATCTAGTGATTTAAACACATATGCTTTGTTTCACATCTCTCCCACCCTGCATTAGTATTCTTTCTTTCCTTTCAAGAATGAATTATAGGAAGTAAGTAGTAGTGTTTTATCCTGCTACTTGCTTTGTAAAGCAGATTTGTAAAGCAAATGCGCTTTTCTTCAGAAAAGTAATAGGCAGTAGTGTGTGTAGGTATAGAAGTCCAGAACGGCTTTGTTTTGTGCTGCTGTAATTAGCACAGTCATTAGTAAGGCTGTTTGGAGTATCACTTTGTAACACTGTGCACAAGCTCGGTTTAGCTAGAGTCTCTGAGCAACACAATGAATCATTTCTTGGCCATTTTTGGTCTCAGTTACCTCTGTATGCTCAAGTGTTCCCTAGGGGTTTGGTTCCACAGGCTTTTTTTCCAAGTTCTTTCTTTTCCACCCAAGTTTTTCCTGGCTGTTGCTTTTGTTCCTTCTTGAATACTAGCTTCCTTTCGGCTTTGCTAGGAATCAAAGCTCCTTCTTACTAAGAAACGCATGCCTCTATATCTTCCTGATTTTCTTAGAGTTTTAGCTTTTAAAAGATACTTTTGTTAGCTGGATTCTACATTCTACATTTGGGAATTTTCCATTCCTTTGACCCTGCTTCTTTCCTTCCTACCAGCAAAATATTTTTCACCAAGATTTGACTTACATTTTACTTTAGGCCAAGGCTCTTTGTGCACTAAAAGTCTTTCACAATTACCTTATTTGGAGTAGATATGCACAGCTTAGCATTCTTGTCTCCTAAACTCCGTGAATGTTTCTGGCAATACAAAGTCTTGAAAACAAATATGAAGAAATCACTGAGAATGATGACATGAAGCCATCACTTTTTCATAGACTCAATTCACTACTCCCATGCTTTTTGCATCTTTTGCTGCTCTCGGAGTTAAATTCGAGTAAACCAGCATTCTCCAGAGACCTTAAATATTGCAAAAGTGAGCCCCTGTAAGAGAAATGTAAGAGAAAGTAAAACAACTGTCTTATACGTACATAAGTAAATGGTACGACATTTTGCTTCAGCAACTCACGTGAGCCAGAGTTGTTTCATGTGTTCTGCGATACGGTTACTTTACTGTTTTCAATCTGACTTGTGGCCACCCCTACATGTGGCTTTGGGAATGAATGCAAGTGAGTAGCAAGTACTTAGGAACCTTCCTTCTAATGTCTGCTGATGCTTGATAAATTAATATTAGATGTCTGTTTCTTTTTGCATTCTCTGGAGAGCAAGGGGAGGTCCTTAATGCTTGGAATAGGGTTATTGGGCATAATGTTTGCAGCTTCCCTCATTAGTGTATTTTGGCACAGTAAAGACTTGAATTGTATGAAATCCTGGTTTATATCTGCAAATCCACAGTTAAAAAAAGGTCATATCTGTCACAAAATCTAATTAAAACAACACATTTCAGTGTTCTCAGTGAAACAAACTCTGGAAACTCTTTCAGGTGACATGAGATGTTCTGTTTCCATTTTAATGGTAATGCTGTGTTGTCTAAAACTAAAATATTAGGAGTTCTGTTGAATGGCAGATAGAAATGTTCCTTTTCTAAAAAGGTCAAAACCACTCTATAAAAAATATATTTTAGCTCTGCAAGTGCCTTTCTGAAGAAAACTGACTTTGAAATGAATGAATTTCCACATATTTGTTTTTCTGTGATGAAATATTGAAAAATTTTTAACTAGTTTAGCTAGTATTTGGAGAAATGACCCAGTAGTAGCTCATACTTCTCAGATCTCCTGGTGGAATATGTTTTCAGCTCTCTGCACGTTCTTCTCAAGTTTGCACTCCTGTTTTTTTCAGTGATGAGAATAAAAATGGTTTCTCTTTTCCAGGTTCATGTTTTGATATAGTTGTGTGATGTGTTGCCAACAGTTTCATCCAGTCTGGGCTAAGACTAAGAGGGATGTCCTCTGTACAAAACAGCCAAGCATCTGTGTCAGATAAGAACAACCATAGGCCACATGGATAGCCAAGAAATTTTCCGTACAGCAGCAGAGCCAGAAGTACAGAAACAAGGTTGGCAGAAGTCTTATGGCATTTTGATGAAGTGCAGAAGAAAAGCCAAGAATGGCTGTTGAGCCTGGTGCTAAATCAGGAAAAAGGCTTAACCCCCTGCACAAGAAAAAAGGCTGGAGTTAATTTGTAAGTGGGTTGGCTTACAACCTTGAGCTGAGGATTTGAGGTGAATTCTGAAGAAGCAAAGAAACTGAGGCATGACAGTTTGGAAAAATATGATTCTTGATATTGAAGTCTCTTGGTGGAAGTACACAACAGGAAATGCAGGGAAAAAAAGAATAGTGAATAATAAATATGGAACTGAGAGTAGATATACAAAGATTTGGGGGGAAAAAACCCACAACAAACCTTTAGACAGAATGGTTTATAGTAGTCATTTTATTAAGAAATTGCAGAAGAAAATTAACAATCTTCCCATAATATTGCTAGGACTGCCAGACCTGCATGTCTCTCATTCCCTTATTTCTGAGTGATAGACTCTAATTCTTTTCATCAGCTGGAGTATATCTAGCAGGTGATTCAATTTGCCACGGTATAATGGTAGAAGCAATAGCTGTATCTATAAATATTTTTCGTATGTAATTGAATTTGGATATTATGGACATGGCTCTTTAGATTTTTAAATTGGTACTTTTAAAATGTAGCTGCAGATGTAACCTTAAATGTCTGCTTTGAAATTGCTTCATTATAGAACTGAAAGGAACACATGGAGAAATGGCAGATGAAATTAATGCATATGAACAATCACCCACATACATACTGATTCTCTATTTGAATTTCCATTCTCCTGTGTGCTGATGAGGAAGTTACCTTGTTTCGGTTTTTGAAACTCATTAAGAACACTCACTAAGCCTCAGAATACTCAGTGAAGTATAGCTGCTTCTGTTACATGCAGGTACATTCCAATAACCTTTTCAGATTATAACAATTTGGTGGTAATCAGGAATAGTACCCCAGAGACTGACTTAACGAAACATGATATAGATAAAAACAAACACAGGGATGTCAGACTGATGTGTTGTCTAGGCTAGCAAGACTATCATATTTTAAGATGCTCAGAGTTAAACTTTGTCCCAGAGAGACTGGAAACGAAATGAAAAGTACTGACACTTTAGTTGTACTTGTGCAGATTGGTTCTTTTAATATCCTTCTCCTTCCTGCTCATTCTTTTCCATTAACTTGAGTTCCTTTATGCATTTATTCTTTCATTGAGGTCTAAATTTTATTTTGACTATGTTGTTTTCTGGCCTCTCCTTCTCTCCTGGGAGGAAATCTCTCAGGTCCTTTTCTTATTTCTGCAGAAACTTCCTGAATTTTTAGTAACTTTTGCCACATCACTGCTGCCAACATTCTCAGATCCTTCCTGTGAGATGTTGGGTCTGCTGCTTTTGGACTGAAATGGGATCAAATGTTGCATTTAAATGTATGACAGCTCATAGAGCTCTCAGAAAGCACAAAGAGTTGGAATGCCCAAGCAAATTTCAGCTCTGTTGAGGAATGAAGCTTGTACAAAATTCTGAAGGGGAATTTTCTTGTTCCTGTGTAGAGGAAAAGCATGGTCATCCTATTTAAATTATTAGTTGAGAATTATCACCTGTAACTTTTCTTGTCCACAAGAGACCCTTTCCTTTTGGCTTAATCTTATCTCTCAGTCCATTGCTATTAATTGCACATGAGGGAGCAGTCTCTTTTTCCCATGATGCTCACTCTGCTGTGTGAAATAATCTTCATATGATAGATTTTATTCTTTTTTTGGCTCGTTCTGTAATTAAGATGATTCCTTTCTCTGCTATCCTTTCCCCTCCTTCCTTCCTCCTTCCC
Organism: Pipra filicauda; assembly: GCF_003945595.2. Classification (NCBI taxonomy): domain Eukaryota; kingdom Metazoa; phylum Chordata; class Aves; order Passeriformes; family Pipridae; genus Pipra; species Pipra filicauda. The sequence continues at coordinate 1,209,215 of NW_024104262.1, read as the reverse complement.
TTCCCCCAAAATGTGCTCAACAGCTGTTTGCTTTCTCTGTTGCACATTTGATTCTCTGACTCATATATCAATAAAAAAACCTGCCACAGATGAATGGGAGCAAAACTGAGATGTCTCTCAAAATGATTGCTTTTTAAGTGCTGCTTGCTTCATCATACCTCTCTCATCTGGAGGGTCTGACAAGCCTTGGTAAACTTCTGGAGGTTTGGGCAGGCCAGTGACCTGATGAGGAAGTCAGGAAGAAAAGGTTTTGGGACATTCTCTCTGCTGTAGCCTCTCTGTAGAGAGATTCAGAGGAAGATTGTTCACTTCCTGTCCCTAGGCTGGACAAGGGAAAAGGAAGTCGCCTCCTCTGTTTGCAATCCTGTGTCATCAGAATAGGGAATTGAGTGAAATGGAGCCCTTAAATTAGGGCTGAGTCCTTAGCGGTGTAAGGTAGGCACATGGTTTGCTGAGTCTTCTGGCTAAAATATGAGGCATCTCTCTTTCTGGCAGTATTGAATAGAAGCCTAAAACATCAGTTGAGGTTTTATCTCTGATTTAGCCTTCCAAATCAGCAACTCTAATAATCTGGGGCTGATATAGCTCATGGAATTGTAGCGGAGGCTACATTTCAGCTTTGAGGCAGCAGCACACAGAGCCTGAGGACAAGTGAGTCATCCAAGGAAGAGGGATATGGTGCAGAGCTGGGCTTGGGAGAATTAGAAAAAGATCATCTCAGGACATCCCTATGTGAAGGGAGGAAATGGTTTCCTTAACCTTAACCAGAAGACCAGTCAGACTAGTGGCATGACGCTACAAGAATTATCTTGAATATTATCAGACACTATCCAAGGTTACAGTGAATAAAAGTTTCCTGTATAGTTGTGAATCAGTGAATTAGGAAAAATAATTATTTTGATTCCTTTACAAGCATAATAATATTTTTGTGAATGTTAGTTACATTTTAAATTTGGAATGAAAGGTAATTAACTTTTTAAAAATTATGTTCTGCCTCAGTTTTAATGGAACTAAGCTCTCTAAATTACCTAAAAAAATAAAATTTTGTTTAGTCAGCATGGTTTTTGAAGGGAATGAGAGATCATCAGAGTAACACAAATTAGAATTACAGTTGGAAAAATGAAGGCTTTCTACCTTACAGATAATCCCACTATTCAATATGTTTATTATTTGGGGATATTCTGTTTCAATTTCAGAACAACCTAAGTCTTCAATGTTGGATGAACTCCATATTAAACCAGATTTTCCAGGATATTTGAGTTATTGTGTATGTTTCCAGTTATTAGATTATATTTTAACATGACCTCTACCTTGAGATGGTCATTCCATTGACATATAGCATGTCAATATCACAGAAGATTATGTTGCACTGCATTCAACAGAGAAGTCTGATTCATCCCAGATGGGCTAATCTAGACAAATGAAGTATAATTTCAGTAAGCAATTCAGATACCCGAATCTCGGTAGAGGTAAAGGTCAAAGGCCCATCTTCCCCTGTATTACAGAATCGTAGAATGGGTTTAGTTGCAAGGTACCTTAAGATCATCTAGCTCCAAATGCCCTGCCAGGCCCTGGAAGCCTTTCACTAAACCAGGTTACTCAGAGCCTCATTCAGCCCACTCTTGAACACCTCCAGGGATGGGGAGTCCACTACCTCTCTGGACAGCTTGTTTTAGTGCCTCAACACCCTAATAGTAAAGAATTTCTTCCTAATATCTAATCTAAATCTACCCTCCTTCATCTTAAGGCCATTCTCCCTTGTCTTGTCATTACATGCCCTCTGGAAAATTCCCTCTCCAACCTTTTTGTAAGGCCTGTTTAGGTACTGGAAAGTGCTATAACATCTCCCTTCTCTAGGCTGAACAACTCCAACTCTAAGTCTTTCTTCATAGGAGAGGTGCTCCAGCACCATGATCAACTTAGTGTCTCTCCTCTTGACTCATTCCAACAGGTCCATATCTGTCTTGTGTTGAGGACCCCAGAGCTGCATGCAGTACTCTCTGTGGGGTACCACCAGAGCACATTAGAAAGGGAGAATCACCTCCCTCAACCTGCTGGCCACACTCCTTTTTATGCAGCCCAGGATGCAGTTGGCTTTTTGGGCTGCAAGTGCCCACTGCCAACTCATACTGAGCTTTTTATCCCAACTCACCAATTGTTTCTGACCTGAGCTAGTCTCAATCCCTTCTCTACTCAGCCTACACTTCTGCTTGGGATTTCCCCAATCTAGGTGCACGACCCTGCACTTGGCCTTGTTGAATTTCATGAGATTTGCATGGCCCACCTCTCAAGCCTGTCAAGATTTGGATGGTGTCTCTTCGGATGGTGTCCCTTCCAGTGTGTCAACTGCACCACACAGCTCGGTGTCCTTGGCAAATTGCTGAGACTGCACGCAATCCTACTGTCTGTGTCTCTGGCAGAGATGTTGAAAAGAGCTGTCCCAGTACTGACGCTGTCAAACCTGGCGGTATCCCCCTCTCCCGTCATATTTCACTTAAAGCCCTATCAATAACTGTTGACCAAAGATGCTTTTTCCCTTTTGAGAGAAATTAATCACAGCTGAAGCCAGCAAGTCTGGTGCCATGTAGGCTATCCCATTATCAAAGAAACAAAAATTTTGGTGGTTACACCAGTCACAGAGCTATGTATTAATAGTCTTGGTCCATCTGTTTCTTTCAGTGCCTTTACCTGCACTTGGAAGAATAGGGAAAAAGTAACCTGCAATTCTGTTTTCCTCACAAACCATCCCAAGGCCTTGAAGTCTCTTCTGATCACCTTTGGATTATGTGTTGAGTCTTTGTTGACATCTAGTAGTCTGAATCTTGGTTTTCCACTTCAGTTTTGGTGGGAGAGTGACTGAGAAGGATACAGAACTAGAGCAAGCATAGACAGTGCCTCCCCATAATATTCTCCCAACTTCCAATGCATCCCAAGATGTCCCTATGCTGAAATAGATTTGGGATTTCCTGAACTGGATGCAGTTTCTATGTGGGTCAGAGTCATTTAGGTCAATGACTTTTGTGAAAACCCACTTGGTACAAGCTTTATCTTACCCACCTCCTTCTGCAAGCACATCTTCTGTGGGAAATGAATGAAAAATTCAATTTAATATTGGACTGTTTTAAAAGAAATGTTGTTCCTCTTTCCGGTTGCTCAAAATATGCTATGTTTGTTCAAATCAACCAGAACTAAATACCTATTTTTTACCTTTTTTAAAAAAATAATAATAACAACAACAACAATAACAATAACAATAATAATAATAATGATAATAATAATATTGAGTTTTATGCTGGGTGGAGATAGAAATTATGGTTTTGCAGAAGTTTGATATCCTGAAATAAAATCTCTCCTAAAGGAAATCTTTTTCTATCTCCTATTCTGCTGTTGAAAACACAATTACAAAAAAGAGATAGTAGTGATTTTTCAATAACCAGCGCTGAGTTTCAAATAAGAAATCAATAATCCTTTAACAAGATTGAAGTAATTTTGTTCTTTATTATGCTGGTTTGTCACAATTTGTTAGGAGGATTTATTTCCCTGTGGGTCTATGACACTGCTGCCATGACAGCACTAATTCACAGAGCCAGATTCTTCCCATGATAAGTAAAATTATGGACACTGTCTAGGATGTTGCTGAGTATTATGTATTTTCTTTTCTTTTGTTAGTAATTTAAGTTGGTGGGTGGATAATAACACCACCAGAGTTTGGAAAGTTTCAGATGCCTATTTTGAGACTCTCTGTCCTGTATGGAAGCTTTCTTGCAGGAAGTTCCAAATCTAATACAAAAGCTGTTTTGCACATGATAAGCCCTTGGTAAGATGCAACAGCATTAGCAGACGTTCAGGTAATTCAACGAGATTGGTTTACCTGTGTGACCTTAGCCATTTTTTATGACTCAAGATCACTTTCTATTACATTTTGGACAGAAATGTCCAAAAGGAATGTCAGCACAATTTATTCACTATCACATGCTTGTTCTCAGACGATATGACAAATAGTGTCTATTTCCTAGGCATTGCAAGGGGCTTTCAGCAGTAGGAAAGCCTGTTTTGAGCTCAGAAAGCATTAAAACAGTTTCCATCCAAGTTTTCTTTCTGTAGGAAAAATACTGCAATTTCCAGTGGAAACCTGATATCAGCTTGATAAGTAATGGTGATTTTGTCAAGTCCTTGCCATCAGATGTCTAATTTAACACAGAATGTATATGATTGTCTTGCGTTTCATCAGTTCTGATTTTCCACTTAATGTTTTTTTTTCCAGTAAAGTATGAGTGAAATTTGGCATTGCTGGTACTTTTTCTTAAGTGATTTTAAAAGTAAAAGAAAGGGAAAAAACCCCTTCCTATTTAAAAAATATTTTATGACAATTAATTTTATTTTCCAGTGACTTGTGCAGGATTGACAAGTGGCAGCAATGGAATCACAGATTTTCTGCTCTCCAGTTTCCACATATTGCCTCCCACAGTGATATGGAGCATCTTTTACTTTCTCCTTCCTCTATGCTCTATCAGGCTCCATCAGGCAGCCATGTGTAGGTTTGGGAGTGGTTATTTAGCTGGTGGTAACACACGTTCCAGAGCATCAATTCTTCCTTACTGATGAGAGAAAAGAATGAGCTAAATAACATTTTTTAAGCTAGGTGGATTGACCCATGTGTTGTCAGTTAGACCACATCCAAATCAATCATTTCCACTCTCTTGCCATTCTGCTCAAAATCTCCCAGTAGTACTTTGGCAGGCTGCTGTTTTGTTGGTGTGCTGCATGCCTTGGGGTTTAAATTCTCTTTGGTTCTTGGATCAGCCCCATGGCTATAGAACCTATAGTGGCCACTGACCCCTTGTCTTCTATGAGTGGAGTCTGTGACATCACTTCCTGAAGTTGGACCTTCTGATTTCAGTAGCAGTGAGTGCTATGCTGTTACTGAAAGATGCCTTTATAAGTATGGATGATCCCACTGAGATTCTTCTAGTTTGTGCTTTCCAAGAACGGAAGACTCTGAAATCAAATCAAGACTTTGCACTGAAGAACAGTGGTTTATTTTAGAAATTTTAGATTGATTTTAGACTGGATAAAGCTGTAACATATATGTCTACCATTTCTTGTAGCTAGTTCATATTCCTGTGCACCCTTTGGACTTTGAATCAAGATACTTTCAAATTTTCGTGTCTCCTTTGGTGTGCGGAGCATTTCTAAAACACATCATTCTTCTTTGACCTCCTCAGTCTCTGAAATTTCCTCTTCTTTTTCTCCATTTTCCTGGGTCCATTTTCTGTTTTCTAAATAAATAGAAAACATATATTTCAGCCTTACCAGTAAAATTCTACTGCACTCCACCCTCTGCTCCTTCCTGTCATTACAGACAAGGCAGAACAAACGTGGTTTCATAGATTACAGGTTTTCAGTTTTCCCGCATTGTGGCCATCCCAGTGGCCATTAGAATTGAGTCTCCCATGTCTCCATCTTACTGAAATTTGCAGTCTAGGTACTAGGTAGCAAAATTGTGTGTATTTTGCTATTCAGTATTGCAGTAACTTCTTTAAATCAACCAGATAAGCTTTTGTGAGATAAATTGCACAATCATTCTAAAGGTGGTATATAGATCAAAAGAAAAAGACTTTGGATTTCATATCCAAGCTTAGAACACACAATTGTTCCCAGTTTTTTCTTAAAGGTTTGCTATATTCTGACTTCCCTATGTGGGGTCATGCTGACAGTATGGCACCTTTCCTAATGGAGGGCTAGAATGTCTCTCAGTGAGGATCCCCAGTCACGTGTAATGTGATCTGCGTTTGTACGTGCAATCTTGCTTTCATGAAACTGTTCCTGGTACTTGTTCATCTTGAGGAAATATTGTTTTAAATTGGAACATTAGAGTGGTTAGAGTTCCAGGGAACTCTAAGAAGAAGAGGAAAAAACAACAAAAAAGTTGTTAATCAACTCAAAATTAACACTATCAAGTTGCATGAAAACCTTAGGTTGTATACAAGACATGTAGGCCAGCTCACACTGCTGGAGTGGCCACCTTCTTGTGTTTTCATTATTCAGACATGGCATAAGCATTGCTGCAATACCGGATGTCCCCTGAACTACTTGCCAGGTGTTTGATTTTCTTCTCCTTTTCTGCCTTCAATGCACCTGTGACTCACACTCCTCTTGGCATGGTTCTGAGGGTCAGCGGTCAGAGGAACATGAGTACCCAGGACATGCAAAAAATTTGCTATTTTGTGCTTCTTGGTCACTAAAGATTATATGAAATACTTCCATTCTAGTCTGAATGGCTGTGAAAGATCAAGGGTTGAAACATAAGAGCCATGAGATATACACACATATGGACACAAACACTGTGCGCTAATATAGGCAAATGCAAACTATTCCTAGATGTATCTGCATTGTGTAACCCTTGAGCATGCATTGTTTGGGCTTCTCTTTCATCTTTCTTCCACTTGATGAAGAATTGTTACTTGTTCTATGACATTTGATAGCATAATTTCATGGGTGTCAAAGGACTGAGCAAAAAATCAAAAGTGACTCTATATAAGGTACTTTATTGTTGAATGAATGTAATAAAGGTGAAGATAATCCAATTAGGGATAATGAAGATCTATTTTGAAACAGTCCCCACTTATACTCTTAGTTTGTGCAGAATTTATTTGCGACACGAGTGGAAAAAATTCAGCTTTAAACTTGAAATATTTTATAAAGTTTCACCGAGGTGATGATACAGTCAGCTTCTGGGGAAGGAAAATTCTTTCTTAAATGTTCTCCAGTTTAAGTGATGCAAGTGTATGTTCAGTTTGAGCTCAAGGCAAAAAAATGGTAGTAGTTTACCTGATTCTAAAAGCTGATTTTGTGGAATCTATTAGAACTCCAGGACAAAATTAATCAATATTAAATTTCTTTCCCTGTTGTTTCCTTCTTACATTACTTTTTACACATTTGTGCTATTCCTCTTCTCTCCTGCTTCAGTGGTGCTACCTGTTAACCGTAAAAGTCTCAGACACCCTAAACTCTGCTGAATGCTGCATCCTGCATTTGACGATGGCTTGAAGCAAATGTTTACAGAAGAGCACAGGAGGGCATGTATAGGAAAATGCTCTCTCTGACATTGCCTCCCAGCTTCTGACATGGTAATATCCATTGCAAATTAAACTAGAGGTTTGAATTCATATCTGCTTTGTTTTGGGTTCATTCCAGAAAAGCCCAAGCAAGGAAAATAACAAATGATTAGATTTTTCCGATTCTAAACATAAAACCAATCTCCACTTCCTGAAGAGTAAAGGACTGTTGTTTTGCAGGAACTATGAATGCTGCAAATATCCTTTCACTTCATAATGTGTTTCAGTATGAGTCTATCCTCAGGAAAGCAGAGACTTTTCCTGTAAAATGAACAACAAATATAATTTTTTTTTAAGAATAAAATGTGACTTATATTACTGCTTCATGGGTTGCAGAATAACTTTCCAGGTGCTTCATGTGATTAGAATTTGGAATGCAATATGGACAACAGGGTCTTTTTTCCTGGTGGATGAAAGTAGAGGGATTTGTTATACTATCCTTATTAAAATATAGAATTTTGTGCTCCTTATTATCTAATATGTGAGCTCAAGTTATTTTTTGTGCGCTCGTATTTAGATTACAATTAAACCTACAGTTTTGATTTATAATATATATATTTATATATATATTCTTCATTATTATACGTATTTATTCCCAAGATTTACAAGAAAACAGCTAAGATGCGCTTGGAATAACAGCTTGATGCAATAATGTGTTCCAAACATGTATGATAACAGCAACTGCTGAGAAATCCTGCCATAGTATTATGCCTGCAGCACAGAACAGTGTAATTGTTTTCCATGTGTTCTAAAATAGTTCTTATAATATCATCTTTGCTGGCACACTTACTTGAAAATCTTCAAAATTCTTGCTAAGGGCAGGAGCCCTTGTAATTAATACCTATGGGTCTGGGTTTTTTTCCTTGTGAATTTGTTAGTAGCTGTCTTAAAAATTGGTCTTAAAATCCATGTATGTAGTAAAGTGTATGTTCTCATTTTTCATAAAACCTTCAGTGTCTTTGTAACTGCTAGGTTTGTCTGGAAAAGTAGCATGGAATATCTAATCTCTGGGGATTTTGATGATCGCCTTTAACAAAACATTCGATGGCTAACCTCATAAGGAAGTGTAAGCTTCGGTGACAAATTTCCAAGTTCTCTCTTTTTTAATTTCACTTCTATGTCTCATGGCACACACACACACACACAGGCACACACACACACACACACACACACATACACACATGTACACAGGGTCTTTGACAAAGAAACAGATTTTAAAGAGATTTATAATTCTGATTGGAGTTCAGTCCTTTGCCTTCAGTACTCTTGAATGAAAACCAGTTGGTCTTTGTGTCTGCTAGCTAATTTGTATTGACTATAAAACCAGAGGATGAGGACTGGATTAAGGTATTCTACACACTTCCCAGAGGTCACCAAACAGCTTTTATTTGGTAGTATAAAAGACAGGGAAAACTATGCAGAATCAGACCCCAAGATCAAGTGATGTTTAACAAAATTGTCTTATTAGGTGACCAAACATTTATCCATCTAGTTTTGCACAAAAACCTAACAAAACTCCCCTCTCCTCCCCAAAACAGAACGACAATATAATGGTACGAAGAAAGATGTACGAGTTAGTTCATCTAGTTTATTTACACATAGTAATATTTAACATTGGTTTGCTTTTAGCTGTCTTGCTATCACTTTTTATGTCAAAGCTATTTTAGTATTTGTGACATTTACCTACTTTTACTAAATCATTATTTAAAGGAAATATTTGCTATTGTACTTCTGAAGGATTAAGCTAAATGAAAACCATGGTTTATTTTTTTTAAGACTCTTGTTAATTTCTGCTGCATGTGGATATGACAAGCTTCTTCAGGCAGCTGGTCGCTAATGTCATGGTAAAGCTGCCCTGAATTTTAAAGAATGCCTTGGCGTTGGAGGGGTAAGTCTACCAATGCTCCTCTTATCTAACCTGACATTTGTCACACAAAAAATCATCTCTAGGGCATAGATTTCCTGGGGGAGAGGATGTGGAATAAGAAACTTACATGTTGCTGTGGTTTGTGATGATGACTTTCTGCTACAGATGCAGGCTCTGTCCAAATTTGCTCCTGGCTGGCATGAGGGCTTGTCTGTGCCAGCAGGCTCAGTAACTGTGGAAACTAAGAGGAAACCTCCCAAATGAGTAGCAAGCCTATTTGTGTGAGAACCATTTTAATAGAGGAAGATAAATATTAAGCACCTATTTCCAAGCTAAAGTAAGTGCCCCAGAAGTAGTATTTCCATACTTTAAAAGCAGCGCTTGGTAAGTGGCATCAAATCCTTTTCTCCTTCAGTGGTGGCAATAACTACTGTTGTTTCCTGACTTTATCTTATAACTGTATGCATGCCTTTCTGCTTAAGTGGAGCTATTTTCTTATCACTTGCACTAAGTCCACATTTGTGTCGTTTTGTGCTGGTAATACTTGCCTGAATGCTGTCAGGACCGTACTTTTATTTTTTCATAGCAATTGATATCAGAGGAATAAGAAGTCCTCTAATGATTTCTAGTGCCTGAGGATTTGCCTTATTTTTCCCCTCTAGAGAAAGCAAAAGTGTGCTCAGTAACACGGGGAGAACACACGACTCTTCAGGTTTTTCCTCACATACTTTCAGTATTGAATGTATTTGACTGAGTGCTCTAACAACAGGTTAAGAAGGAAATTCTTACTCTTCTACTGAATCACTGGATCAATGGGCTGAGGCTGAGGTCAATTGTATGAGGTTCAACAAGGCCCAGTGCTGTGTCCTATACTTCAGCCACAATGCAACACTACAGGCTGGGGGAAGAGTGGCTGAAAAGCTGTCCAATGGAAAAGTACCTGGGAATGCTCTGCCCCGGTGTCCAAGAAGATCAATGGCATCCTGGCTTGGAACAAGAATAATGTGACCAGCAGGACCAGGGCAGACCCTGTACTCAGCACTAGTGAAGTTGTACCTTGGGTCCTGTGTTCAGTTTTGGGCCTCTCACTAGAAGAAGAACGTTGAGATACAGGAGCAAGTCCGGAGAAAGGCAAAGGAGCTGGTGAAGGGTCTAGAGAGTAAGCCATATGAGAAGTAGCTGAGGGAGCTGGGATTGTTTAGCCTGGAGAAGAGGAGGCTCAGGAGAGACTTTATTGCTTTCTACAACTACCTGACAGGAGGTTGTAGCCAGGAGGGGTTGGCCTCTTCTCCCAGGTAACAAGCATCAGAACAAGAGGAAATGATCTCAAGTTGTGCCAGGAAAAGTTCAAACTGGATGTCAGGAAGAATTTCTTCACAGCAAGGGTTGTTAAACATTGGAATAGGCTATCCTGGGAGGTAGTGAAGTAATCATGCCTGGAGGTGTTCAAGAAATGGCTGGATGTAGTACTTAGTTCCATGATCTATTTGACCTGATGGTGATTGGTTATAGGTGAGACTTGATCTTGGAGGTCTTTTCTAACTTCAATGATTCTGTGATTGTGTGAAAACACTGAGGGATGCTGCATGAGTAGCATGATCAAACTTCATAATGCAGCGCCTTCAGCCTGATTTCAAACAACCTGTAACAGATAATAAGCAGTTAGACACTAGAGAGTGTTGAAATAGCAGCTGTTGTACTTATACACAGTGGAATTTATAGAACCGTGTATCATAGTCTCTCTGGTAAGATGTGAAGAAAGAGCTGGCATTTCCCATTTCACTGAGATCCCTGGGGTAACAAAGTTAGCCTTGCTAATGTGAGATAACAGATGTATGCCCCTTTTATTCCTGAAAGATTTAATAGCTTATATGAAAATTTCTTTTGTGTCTCTATTTTAGACTTTTGTCATGGCTTGGAAAAGCTTTGCCCCCTGGAGCTGTAAGATGGCTACCTCCAGGGGTGGTGTTTTTGGTGCTAAGCCAATCAGGGGCTTGGTGCGCCCCTGTGGAAATGAGATATTCACAAAACTGGAAAGGAAGCTGTTGTCATAGCTGGAATTAGAGAGAAGCCATGAGGTAAAAGAGAGGGAGGACCAGGGGCTTTTTCACCTGGTCCTGCCCTGGCGGGGGGGTGAGGCGTGACACAGCAGCTGGCCCTGACCCCTTGATGAGACCGGTGATCGAGGGTAAACCCCGAAAATCAGGGAGGCCCCTGGACTGTCGGCGTTTTTCCCCCCCTCCCAGGGAGGGTGGCACTGGAGGCAGCACGGAGCAGCCGAGCTGCGGCTGGAACTGAGACTGGCTTCTGGCCAAAAGACTGTGAAGCAAAGATCAGAAGAATTCCAGAGAGCAAGAGGAGCTGCCTGGCAAGCAACAAACATGGCACAGAGCCAGACCCTGATTTTGCAGCAGAACTTTTGACCTGGGGAAGGAGGGTGGACACCCCCAGAGAAGTCTCCTGACAGCTTGATCCCCAGGGATAGGGACCTCCACAAAGTGGAGAATAAAGACTTTAAGCTTTAACTCACTGTACTCTGTGGATGAAGACCATTGGTGAAGCAAGCTGTCCCCTTCCAGCCCATGGGTGAACCCTTGGTTGGAACCGAGTGGCCGAGTGTGGGGTGAAAGAAACCCCCTGTATTCTGATGGAGAAAGAGAAAGAAAGAGATTTTTCAGCCATGATGAATCAGAACCGCTGCTTTAAAGATAAGAGACACTTCCAAGTGCCGCAGAAATTAATTTGGAAGAGCTGTAGCCTGAAAGTGAAAAGACTTCTTCTTCTTCTTCTTCTTCTTCTTCTTCTTCTTCTTCTTCTTCTTCTTCTTCTTCTTCTTCTTCTTCTTCTTCTTCTTCTTCTTCTTCTTCTTCTTCATCTTCTTCTTCTTCTTCTTCTTCTTCTTCTGCCTGGACTTCATGGGGGGGGGGAGGGGTGGTCTGTGTAAATACATAGATTCGCCACCATAGGAAAATTAATTAAGATTGTTGTATATATATTGCTTTATAGTTTTTTTTATTCTGTTAGCAATAAATCCCCATGCTGAGTGTGTCTGCTGTTGTGAAACTTCTCTCAACCTTGGAGCAAATTTGTGGGGGGTTTGAAATTGGCTTTTTAGGGGCTAAAACCACGTCAACTTTACATGTGTTACTAATGATTTTATGTAAATTGTGACTTTTCTGCTATAATATCAAATAACTCAGCTAAACGGAGATGATTCAGCATATCCAGGACTTGTCTAGAACACTACTTCAATATGTTTGAGATGACTTCTAACAATGTTATTGAGATGACTTCTAACACTTCTTTAAAGTCTATGTTTCCATCTTTTCTGGCACCCTTGATTTTCCCCTGTCTTTTCATTAATTTTTTCATTCTTCAAAAGTGGACTTGCTAGCCTGTTGATTGTAGGCCTTCTTTTCTTGCTCAGTGTTGGATGCCTGAAGCACTGTAACGTTTCTATATCCATTACATCAAGAGTATTAAATATTTCCTATGAATACCAATTGGAAATATGCTGTGTCAAGTGCTCTCTTGACTTTTAAAATATCTGTGCTACTGTTCTTGAATATTCGTTGTGATAAATGTACAATCACTTGCTGTTTCCTTCAGCTTTTTGCTTTTGATTAACTTGTATATTTCGATACATTCAAGGTAAATATTTTATATTGATACCATTGCCATGGTTGTTTATTTCCAAAGTATATGGAAAAATGTATTATTGGTGAATTTACAAAATTAAAAAGCGAGATGAATCCACTGGATAACATTACTGCAATGCAGCATCATTTTAGATACAAATATTTTGAATTGTTAGTGAATAAGGATATAAAAATTGCAAGGGCAAAATTTACATGGCAGACATTAGGAAGAGTGAAACTGACTTTTCATTAACCATAGCATATATCTGGAAATGACTTGTCACGTTCAAAAAAGGTAGCTATTTTTAAAGATAATGGTGTGGGAGAAGCAGGGGACCTTGCGGGTGGGGAGGGGGGCAGAAATCATGTTGGTTTCCAGGCAGCTAACATTCAAAGAAGTGACAAAGTCAAAACAATAAACATTAATTTGGGGGAGAACTGTATTATTGCCTATAGACTTCAGAAATTTGGCAGTAATAGTCTACCTTTCTTGTGAGATGGTTTTAAGTAAGTCTATGTGAAGTATCTTGCTTTTTGTAAAAGCCAGTGAAGAGGAGAACGACATCTATTCAGAGTCATTTCTCCTGAGTGAGAGGAAATAACCTTTGAGCCACTCTTGGCTGAGAAAATGGAGGAAGCTCTGAGCTGCCTGAAATCACAAAGTGCCGCAACTTTGAAAAGAAATGCTATTGATCCAGAAAATTCAGCTAAAGTTGTGTAGGTAACTATTAAAACACATTCCTTCCTGCTACCTTGTTCTATACTATTTCCAAGTCGTTTTCACACTGACTGGTCGGTTGCAAAGTGAGCTTTTGCTGCCACTGTCTAGCTGCAGAAGAAATACCTGTATTAGAAAACACCTTGCAAAAGAATGATAAGTTTTAATATTGGAAAAAAAGAAAAAAGAGATTTGTTGCCTATTTCCTAACCAAGATGGCAAGAAAAATATTTTTATGGATTCTCACAGTCACAACAATTGAGACAAAACAGTAATTTGAAACAGACATTATTATATAATGCAATATTAGTTGAAAATGAGAAGGAACTACCCAATTGCATTGTGCAGTTATGTCTTAATTATTGTCAAATTTTTATAACAACTTGTCCTTTATAACTTTAAAGACATTCAAGCATGGAGGTGAGTAATGGTTTTCTAAATGACTAATGGTGACAAATTATCCCATGGCAGCCCCAAGTAACTGTTGAAAAACTGGATACTTGTGATTTAGATAATTTTTAATGGTGAGAACTTAGCATCTTATGTGGAAAATAATTTTATGGATCTTTTGCAATCAGGTGCCTAGCATCTGAATTTCTTGTCTTTGATGAAACAAATGTTACCTTTTGTTAAATTATTCCTTCAAGGAGAGTCTTAATCGGAATAAAATACATTCATGATCCTTTACCCTACAGAACCAGACAGTAAGTTATTTGTGATTTCCCTCTCTCTCTCTCTCTCTCTCTCTTTTTTTCTCTCTTCCTGTTCAGGATGACTTGACTCTTCTTATCTTTCTTCTCTGGCATATTTTTTCTCCTGCTTATTTATGACTTGTGTTTTTCTATGCCAAGATAAATTAAAAAAAAAAGAAAAAAAAGAAAAAAACAAAGAAAAAGAAAAAATAGAGGGAGAGAAAGAGAGAGTTGGAGGAAGTACAGCCATAGAGAATCCAATTTGCTGGCTGTGGTGGGGGGAAACAGTTTTCCCCCTGAAGTTATAAAATGGTAAAACCCCAGGGGGTGGTGACCCTTGAAGTTTTGAGGTTTTACCCAATGAGCGCTTTTGCAAAATATAAACATATCACAAGCAGAACGGAAGAGAAGGTAGTTGTAATTGTTACAGAAGAAGTAGCCATGTTGTGAAGCCACGAGGAGAAGCAGCAGCAGCCCCACTGGGGGCTGGGCCTCCCTCAGCCCCTGGCTGGGGGCTACAGGGACTTGGAACAGTGTAAGACTGGGCTAAGTACCTGTAGTTAGGAAACTGGGGAATACTTCTCCACCGTCAGCAGCAGCAGCAGTGGCAGAACTGCACTGACCAGAGAAATGGTGGCAGAGAGCCAAAAAAGATAAGACCAAGCAGCAACAACAGACATGCAGCAACGCAGAGAGAACTCCTGGAAGGAGAGAGAGAAAGAGAAAGAGAGCCAGCAGCAGAGAGAGAGAACAAGACTAAGCTCTACAGACAGAGTTTTTGGGGTAAGAACTGAACCAAAAGACCCCAAACTCCTTGGAGACCCCTCCTAGAAGGGAGGTGTGAAGTGCAGAGAGGAGCTGAAAAGCTCAGGTGTCCTGGAAAGTTGGACCAGGATGGCCAAAGGAATGTGGAGGGGGTGACCTTGGCCCCCCTTGCCACTGCTGCCAAGCTAAGCTAGCAGCCTGAGATCAGAGCAGAGAAGCTCTGACAGAACTCTTGAGGCAAAGGTCTTCAACTGAAAGCTGCCCAAGATGTTCTGACTCAGGGGTGAATCCCCTGAGGAAGGGACCTTCATGGGGGTCTTACACCCCATGATATGACTGTGGTGACACAAGTTTTGTCCCTGCTACGCAGTCCATGGAAGAGAAGACCCTCGCTTGGAGACGACAGGCCGAGGGGCTTGGATACCCCCTCGTGTGTATTGGCAGAGATCCAGCTACAGCTGCTGCATGAGAAGAAGAGAACCTGCTGCCTTAGAGACATTGCTGCTCTGAGAGTGGAAAGAGACCTTTTCCTTCTTCCCTCCTGGACTTTTATTTGGAAGGGAGAAGAGATTTGATCCATTGTAAATACTTTTATGTCATGGTAGAGATAGCTAAGATTGTATATAATTTATTGTAGTATTTATTTGTACAGTCATTGTAATATATAATCCCTTTCCCCCATTTTGAGTCTTGTGTGGTGTCTGGAAACTCATCTCACACTGGGTTGAGATGTGGGAGGGAGTTTTGGACTAGGGAATTGGATTTTGGGGTTCTCAAACCATGACACTGGCTTATTTCCAACCTTGAAAATACTGAAAAGTCCCATAACTGGCCTAATGCAGGAACCCAGCCTAACCTGCCACAGAGCCCTGGTGGTGAATAGTTGGAAGCAGCTGTGAGTTTTCTGGCCTTCATTCCAGACTTGCTCCTTTGAGTCCTCCTGGACTCATATATCTTTCTATACAAGTTCACCTAAAAGTCTTGTAAATACTTCCATGCATGAGAACTGATCTTTCATTAAGGTAAACAGAAATGTACTCCAAGGATTGACAGTAAATAACCAAAATGAAGGCAGGAGAGTGTCTGCCTGTATTGAGGAGTTTTTTGTCGGAATTACATTTACAAAGAACAGTAATCCATTCCTCCTTCATCCCAAAACAGGTATGCATTTAGGGTTATTCTCTTACATGGGATTTAATACAAATTCTCAATACATTTCTTGAAGAAAACCTATAAGAACTTGAATAAATGCTCAGCTGTCTCTTACAGCAGGTACACTCTGGATGAGATGACATACATGGAAGAACAGTCCATGGCTCTGTTATTGTTGGTTTTCTGTGGTGTAGTATGGCAGAATCCACTAAGAAAATTAAAGCTCCCATGTACTATCAAAGTTAGCTTCTAGTGAGCTATTTTGTCTGTAGGCTTAGAGGTTTGAAGACTATAAATGTAGTCCTTTGGATCCACCTGAAGACACTCTTGCTATGTCGCTCATCATCATGTTTCCTGTACTGACCAAAAAGTCTGCTGCCGAATGAAGGGATTGTAAGACTGGTTCTTATATTCCTTCAGCCAAAGTCAGCTGGGCAAGATTAAACACCTGATGAAGGTGGTTTGAATTATCTTAACTGGCCTGAATTTTGTGAGTGCTCCATAACCCTTCCACCCCCATCCCTCCCACTGACAAAGCCACTGAGAGATTGTGTAGATGGATGGTAAAAAACAGCTGAGAGACAGGAAATGCCTTCAGTTATGACAGATGTTTGCTAAGTTGGGTGCTGATTTATTAGTAAGTATTTAACAATTCTTTAGACTAATAGTATTTCCAACATGTGCTGTGCTCACATCCAGAGGTTGTAGTGTGTAACTTATGCTAGTAAGTGCCATTCATAATTCTGCTTCAAGATCCATTTTATATTGCACAAAAATAATAAATAGACCCCAGACGTTGAGACAACAGATAATAATGGTAGGCAGTCCTTAATTCTTTCCACATTGCCTTGCACAAATTCTACTGTGTATTCATGCTTATCAACTCTCCATCAGATTGTGGGTTTGATTTTTTAAAATTATTTTTTATTTTCATGAAACTTTTTTGATCCTGTTCTAATTATTAAACTATATAACTAGGATAGTCACATTTTAATGAGTTTTTCCTTTGAATCCAGTCATGTTCATGTCTCTCTGAAACAAGAGCACCCCAGCTTCATAAAACTCTTACTGTGTTAGGTTTTTGGCACACCAAACTTGTTTGGCAGATTGTCCTGCTGCTCCTGATTGTATAATCATAGAATAGTTTGGGCTGGGAAGGACCCTCAAAGGTCATCTAGTGCAGTCCTCCTGAAATAGACAGGGACATCTTCATCTAGATCAAGTTGCTCAGAGCCCCTTCTAACCTGACCTTGAATGACTCTCAAGCTTGAATTCCCTAACCCAGTGTTGGGACATCCAGTATCTCTCTAGGCAACCTGTTCCACTGTTTTGCTTCTCTCATCATAAAAAATTTCTTCCTTATATCTAGACTGAATGTACCCTCCATTATCCCTTGTCCTATCATAACAGGCCCCATTAAAAAGTTTGCCCCCATCTTTTTTATGACCCCCCTTTATGTACTGGAAAGCTACAATATGGTCTCCCTGGAGTCTTCTCTCCTCCAGGCTGAGCAACCCCAGATCTCTCAGCCTTACCTCATAGAGGTGCTCCAGCCCCTTGATCACTTTTGTGGCCTCCTCTGGACTTGCTCCAGCAGGTCAATGTCCTTCCTGTGCTAGGGACCCCAGAAATGAACACAGTACTCCAGATGGGATCTCACCAGAACAGAGTAGAGGAGCAGAACCCCCTCCCTTGACCTTCTGGCCATGCTCCTTTGAATGCAGCCTAGGCGACAGTTGGCTTTCTGGGCTGGGAGAGCATATTGCCAGCTCATGTCCAGTTTTTCCAACACCAGTACCCCAAGTCCTTTTCTGCAGGGCTGCTCTTGACCTGTTCATCCTCCAGCCTGTATTGCTGGGGGGTTACTCTGACTCAGGTGCAGTACCTTTTGCCAGGCCTCCTTGAACCTCATGAGATTCACAGGGGCCTCCTTCTTGAACTTGTCCATGTCCCTCTGGATGGCATCCTGGCCTTCTGATGTGTCAACAGCACCACTCAACCTGTTTCATCTGCAAATTCACAGAGGGTGTACTCAATCCCACTGTCTATGTCTTTGATGAAGATTATTAAACAGTAGTGGTCCCAGTATGGACCCCTGACTTGTTCTCCATCCAGACATTGAGCTAGTTCCCGCTACCCTCTGGATGTGACCATCCAGCCAATTCCTCATCCACTGAATAGTCCATCCATTAAATCTGTCTCTATTCAATTTAGAGAGAAGGATGTTGTGGAGGATCGTGTCAAAGGCTTTACAGAAATCCAGATAAATGACATCCTTAGTTCTTCTCTTGTCCACTTGTATAGTCACCTCATCATAGAAGACCACAGAAATTGCCCTTGGTTAAGCTGTCCTGGCTGTCTCGAATCACCTCCGTGTTCTCCACAAACCTTAGCATAGCTTCTAGGAAAATCTATTCCATGATCTTCCCAGGCACGGAGGTGAGGGACAGGTCAGTAGTTCCCTGGGTCCTCCTTTCTACTCTTTTTAAAACTAAGTGTAGTGTTTCCACTTTTCCAGTCACCTAGGGCTTAGCCTGACTGCCATGACTTTTCAAATATCATGGAGAGAGGTTTGGCAACTACATCAGCCAATTCCCTCAAGACTCTGGGATGCAAGGATGGCTGTTAGTGTTCAGAAATGTCTTTCAAACTCAGTTAAACAGCTTGTATGGAGTTGTCCATAACTGTTTCATCTTTGCTTTAGAAATGTGATGGAAGCTTGGGGAATATGAGGGTGAGTAGGGGAAATATATTTTTAAAAAGACTTTAAATACATAAAATGTACCCCTTGGTGTAGTGTCTCTCACTGGAATGTTTGGGGTATATATTTTGTTTGTGAATGCTCTCCCTTACTAGCAAGGATTTTCTGGGACAGTCTGACAACGCTAACAACTGTAACAATTTTGCAAGGTTTTTGAGGCATAGTTGCAAGTAACAAGCATTTAATGCTGCCTAAATTACTAGTTAACCACATTTCCTCCTTTCTGAAGTGACAAGTAAAAAAAGATAGTGCTTGAGGGGACTAATTTCTGACAATCACTACCAGCATGAGTCAATCTCTTATCACCAGATGGAGCTGCGGTTATGCAACTCCGTAGCTGAATGAAGGAGCAACCAGAACTCTATTTCCCTGGGCCTCAAGGCAGGTGTCAACTTTTCTGATGCACTTGGTAGTCTTCTGGAAATGTTCTATCATGCTTTATCTAAGAGCCAGTTACTTGGTACAGTAGTGGCAGTATTTAAAACAAAATGTTTTTCTTCTGTATTTTTTAAAAATGGCACAATTAGAACTTGAAAAAAGTTAACTAAGCCAGTTCAGAGCTCATTTTGGGGGAAGGAGGGAAACCACTTTTCTCCTCCACTCTTCTCTTCTTTAGGGAAAGGAGTTTAGAAAGCTCTGGCTGTCATTTTCTGTGCTTTTAGTGCAGAGTGGGGGTGGAAGTAAACACAGCTCTTTTGCAAGATAGAAAGGAATGGCCTTGCGATCTGAAGTTGGTAACTGAAATGACAAAGCATTATAACAGTGCCTGCAGCTGTTATCTTGTCATGAGGAGAAAAAAGTCCTGTTATGAACTCAGTATTTTGTGTTCAGACGGGAACAGACTGCTTCTGTATGTCTGCAGGAAGCAGGAAGAAGACATTGCACTTCTAGTTAAGGTAGTAACCTTCAGGTTTTCTTGGCTCAAGTAAAAATAGTGTCTCTGCAGGTCTGATTTAGTGTGTTTAACCAAGGCTGACATTACTTGGAAAGTATTTTTTGCAAACAACTTAACTCTGAGTTTGTAAATACTATTATTTTTTAAGTGACAATTAGTGGAGTAGTTGGACTGTGGTAAGGAAAAAAAAAGTAAAGAAAAATAAAAGGTAAATAGCTGCTATCTGAAGTGATTTGAATATCCCAGACCAAAGTTTGGATTTAATTGTACGCCATCTCAGTCTGAGTAGATCATGATGCAGTTTAATTTTACCAGATTGTCAGGAATCACGTTTTATTGAGTGTATTCTAAGGTGGGAGTGACTGAAGAAGCAGCAGCAAGTAGGCAGTATTTAATATCTGAGGAGAAAGGCAGCTGGCAACAAGACCTGCATGTTTCTCTATGTGGTTTTCTAGTCATGGAGAGGAGAACTGACTAACACCAGGGTCCCTCCATCTTAGCATGTCTCTAAGCCTTCAGCATCATGGAAACACTTTACACATAATGATGCCTCTCTAGTCCCTGAAAATCTCATTAAGGGAGCAGCTGAAGCTGTGGTGGTGATTACATTATTTTGATTTTAACAGCTAGTTGTAACCTATTTACATACTAATCTACATCTCTGGTAGTATCAAAGGATATTTCCCATTTCTTTAACCTGAAACCGATAACTATATTTGGTATGAATTCACAGATAATATCAATCCTACTAAAATTCTTGGTATTCAATGGAATTCTCCAGTCAAAGATTTTTCTTCATCATGGTCATGAAGGTCATGAATCTTAATGTCAAAACCTTTTTGATTGGAAGTCTTGCTGTAAATGGATTTGTTTGTTCTTTCTAGTTCTTTTTTGCCTGGATTTGTTCCCTTTGGCTGTCACTGTGTTACTCAGATTTGAAAACATTCAAATTCAGGAGCCTTAGACAACAGTGGAAAGTGTTTTCTACTTTGCACTGACATTTCCTTCAGAGTTCAACCAATCCTTCAAAATGTTCTTGGATCTCTGATAAACCGGTATAAATTTCTACTTTTCATTTTTAGTTGTGAAACTGTGACATACATTGGTCTTGGGTTTTGTTATGGTGTAGGTATCGTTTCACTGCTCCTCAACTAGTAGATTCAAGAAAGAGTTAAAAATAGATATGTTAAAGGGCAGACTCTCTCATCCTCTATAGTTATCTCCATGAAGTGTGTGTGTAGTTGTCAGTGTCTGACAGATAGTATTGTATTAGCTGGATGAAGAGAAAGGAGATGTCAAAAATGCTTTCAGGTTGTGTCTATGTACCTTGTCTTACCAAGTAATTTTTATTACACTTGTTCCATATTAGAGCTATTGAACTACTTATGGTAGGAACTCTTCGCTTATTTTATTCAAAATTCGCTGAGGCTTATTAATGAACAATTCATTTCCTGAATGAATTTTAGATTTTTCAATGGAGTCTCCAGCATTAGATGTATTTTTTGCTCACTTATTACTGTGGCTAGTGGAGCAATCAGCAACAAAACATTCTTATTTGAGTCTTTCAGCACTTTAACTTGGCAGAACAGAATAAAAAACCTTTACTTCGGTGGTGATTCAGTTCAGAATATGCACATTTGACAGAAAAGATGGCTCATACCATGTGAACTGCAAAAATGCTTGTAATTCCACAGATGATTTTCAGTGTATTTACTTTAACTTCATGTAGCAACAGTGAAAGTGTGTAGTTTGTTGTCTTCTCTATCTGTACTTTTAGAATATACTGAACCTATAGCAATAGAACAAAAGATTACAGATTTCAGTGTTTACATTTACTTGGAAACTTGACACACTCCAGAAATGATCTTCACAGGATGTGTGTCCCTTTGCATATAAACCTTCATTTCTGTTAGGCGGAAATTGGAATTTAGTATGAACTTCAACTGCTCTATATTTCTTGGTTGTCTATTTTCAAGTTATCTTTTCCTTTTGGCCACCCACGAGGACTCTCTGGTGAGTTTTTTCTGGCAGTTTCCTGCTGCTCCAAGGCACTCCAGGTTGTTAGGTAGCAGACAGATACTGGGAGAGCGTGGGTGTAGAGCAGCAGGTGTGTTAATCAGCTGTGTGGCCCTCGTTATGTCAGAACTGCCCCTGAACACATATCCTGCAGTGTCCTAATTCAAAAGGAATGCAGAATACTTGATGCAAGGACAAGGACGAAGGGAACATCTGGAAACACTGTAGTGAGCAATGTACTTTGCTAAAATAGATTTCAACAACCCCCCCCCAAAACAAAATACCACCAAACAAACAAACAAAAATCAAAAAAACAAACCAAAACAAACCATGGCTAAGTAGAATCTCTTGTGACATGCAGACTCTTCTTCCAGGCCTTTCCCTTGCACCAGACAGCTAAAATGTTCAGAAAGAAAATGTGGCTTGTATTAACATGTTGTGGTTAAGTGTGAAAGAAGAATTGTTATCAGATAATCAGCCAATTCTCATATGAGAGATGTAATGAATTTGTTGTAACCTGTATAATATCGAGATGTGCGATGAAAATTCTATTCTCTTAAAGGTTTGTACTAGAGGGTGGAAGTGCTCAAAGTCCAGGACAAAGCATCAGAAGTGTATTGGTTATGTTATGTTCTTTTTTTTTTTTTTTTTTTGCTCCCCATAAAGACGTACTTTTTCAATTCACCACAACTGTGTATCAGGGCCCCCTGGTGGTCTAGTGGTTAGGATGCAGGACTCTCACCACCGTGGCCCGGGTTCAATTCCCAGTCAGGGGACTTCTCTGGGCAGATGGAGCTCGTCAGCCCTGTAAGGCCATCCATCTAAGAGAAGGTCACTCTAAACAAACCTACGTCCTGAGGACCTCGCTGCCACCGTCCAAGCTCGCTCGGCCCCGACAGATGAACCTCAGGATTAAAGGGTGGGCTCAGTTCAGCGCACACTGTATCTCACCTAAAAAAAAATAAATCCACTGCACAGGCTGGAAGGGTAATGACCTTTCCCAAATCTTCGTTCGTGAAGACTGGCCATGAACAACTGTGTATCTAATTTTCTACATTTTTTTCCTGTTGTATAGAAATAAAAAGAGTAATTATGGAAATTTCAGAGGAATTTCTAGTCAGTGCAATGGCTCAGAAAAAAAATGATGCAATATACTATTGTATAGAAAGGTATCAGTTACTTTAAGGTGACATAATTCAACAGCCACAGAAAATCGTTGCCATCTTAGAACTACTTGCAGGCCACTCTGAAATGAGTTGATAGCTTTACATTTCTGCTTTGCAGGTCTGGGTACTGAAAGCAGCAGTCTTGCAACTGTGATTTTTTTAGCTATTTAATGAAAGACTAAGGACTGTTGCTCTGTGTGCAAAAATACACTTTTCCTTTTCACTGGTTTTGAATATAGGGCAATACTGCAGTGAATCTGAACCTTTAATGGCATGTTTTGCATGGACTCTGAACAGGACTCTTGACAGGTTGAACACCTCCTAGGTATAATTGGCATTCTGAGAACAAGAAAGCTAATCTTGTACTGTGGTTTCTGGTACAAGAGTTTCTGGATAGACCTCAAACCACCACAAAGGTATAAAACCAAACAATGACACTGGATGCTCTGGAAAAACACAGGGTACATTTTTTGCCAAAGAAGGATGGTGTTTATCTGCTTGAAAAAACAAGGCCTTCTTTCCTTCAGATGAAATAAATACGAATGGAGCTGCTGGCAGCTCCATCCACTCTCTGCTTAAGACTGTGGAGCCTTTCCCTCACTTAAAGGGCTTTTAAAGCATCTTAGGTTTATGTGCAGTCAAATTTAGCAGCATGTATCATCGATGCGGACAATGTGGTGAATGTTGCAGAAAGCTAACAGCTGAATTGTGGCTGTTCTGCAAATGCCACACCACAGATAAATCAGAACAGCTAAGTACATACATAATAAAAAACTCTCAAACAAAACAAACAAACAAACTAAAAACCCACACAACCCCCCCTACACCTCTTTTTCAAAACATAAAGCAAACAATAGGACTACATAATGCAGGTTGCCAGGAGCAAGTCTTCAGTGGTAGAAACTGTAGTTCGTTGATGCAGCACAGTCACATATACTGTGTGGAGAGTGGCAAATTGTGCTGACCTAGTATTTCATAGCAAATATTTATTTTTATCCTTATAATGAAAGATAAACCCATTTCACCAGAGCACCCTCCAGGACAGTATTTTTGTTGATTAAAACCAAGAAACTTCTATACTTCTGGAAAGTTTATTGTAATTGAGGTTAAAGGTAATCACCTTTAAGCTCCTGCTTAGCTGTGTCTCTGGCAACACTGGATCAACAGCATTTGACTACTGTATAAGTGATTCTACAGATTTAGCCTTGAATATATTTTTGGACTGAGAGTGCAAGATTCCTGTTAGCCTATCCATCTAGGGCACTGGAGTATGTCTGGGGTCCTTTGTACATTCTGATTTATATGTAATTTATTTATCTATTCTGTTGCTGTTTCAGTCCTAAGTGTTTCAAGGCATAAAAGTATGAAATTTCTTTTGAGAAAATAATGGTGAAATAAAAGTTCAAACCTTTTATTACAGTGGCAGGTAAACAGGGAGTTTTGGCTACCACCTTTAAAATTGTGGTAGATGTTATTTATGCTGTTAGGTACTCTGCTTCATCTCCGTCTTTTCTGAGAGTTTTATATTAGGTGGTGTTAAAGGTATTTTAGTTATAACTGCTCCCTTTTGTGCTTACACTGCTCTGCTCTCTTCTGCTGCATGGTCAGATAGATTACACTACTGGATTTTGTGCTGAAATGGAAGAGAAGCACTAAATATCTTGACCAGAGCTTGGTCTTGGTGATTAAATGTGAGATGATGTGAATCACCATCCAAAGAACAGCACATACAGGGTGTTCAGCCTCCCAAAGGACAGCTTACTCACTTCTACGTCCTGCTCATCAGAGGGCTGGATCAAGAGCCAAGGCTGTTTGAACAATCTCTGAGTTATGGCTAATGCTTGGACTGTAACAAGGAGGCTCTAACTAAGTGTGCAAACTCAGCCTGTTCTTACGTGCCTCTGCTCAGCTGGCAGCCTGCTTGGCAGGCTTTTGGCACATGAATTGCAATGAGTTTTTGAAAAAATAAAAGGGATACTGCATTGAATGAAGGGTTAAATGATGATTGCACGTGAACTAGAAAGTGTCTTCAGTGAGTAAACAGAAGCACTGGAATATGCAATGCTTGGGAATTATGGGATTGTACCCAGATCATTATCTCAAAAAAACTCAATTGCATCTTCACTCAACTAACATACTTAGCTACCTCTTCACCAAAAGGGGATCATTTGGAGCTTATATAACAGAAAAGTATAGACTTTAACTTCTATCTACACTGGTGGAGGCTGAAAGAACACATTCAATATATGCATGATTATGATGCAATAGTTAAAGAGTGTTGTAAAAATCAGTGTAGGAGCAGAGAGCTAGTCTGTACTGTGAAAATAACCCTTACCAGGAGCAAGAAAACTATTACCACTTACTTCTGAGAACTGCGCAACAAGGGTGCCTGGGCTTAGCTGAGCAGTAGGGATGGAGTCACCTGGAAGTGACAGGGTTTGGTGGACTTTTTTGGTTGGGGTTGTTTCCCCCATCCTTCTGTCCTCCTCCTTTAAAGACAGATTAAAGGACTGGGATGGGGCAGTCCTGGTTGTGTATATAGACTAGGGAATGAGAGGTTGGCACCACAATATAAGAAAGTTATACAGCTATTGAAGAGTCTCCAAAGAAGGGCAACAAATATGGTGAAGGGCCTTGAGGGAAAGCCATGTGAGGAGCAGCTGACATCACTTGGTCTGTTCAGTCTGGAGGAGACTGAGGGGAGACTTCATTGCAGTCTACAACTTCCTCATGTGGGTAAGTGGACCAGCAAATACTGACCTCTTTACTCTCATGACCAGTGACAAGACTCGAGAAAACGGCATGAAGCTGAGTCAGGGCAGGTTTAGGCTGGATATCAGGAAGAAGTTTTCACTCAGAGGGTGGTTGAGCACTGGAACAGGCTCCCTAGGGACCAGAAGCACCAAGCCTGTCTGATATCAAGAAGCATTTGAACAATGTTCTGATAATCCATGGTGTGATTCTTGGGGTGTCCTTCACAGGGCCAGGAGTTGGACTTAATTATCTTGATGGATCTTTTCCAACTCAGGATATTCTATGACTCTAAGAGTATAGTTTTTAATTTTTAGAAAGAAACTGACATTCAGAATATGTGCATGCACTGCTTACTGCACAAGAACATGGAGTTCTCTTCTCTGTGGTGACCAGTGACAGGACCCAAGGGAATGGCTTAAAGTTGTGTCAGGGGAGGTTTAGGTTGGATATTAGAAAAAGATTCTTCACCCAGAGTGTGGTTGGGCACTGGAAGAGGCTCCCCAGGAAAGTGGTCACAGCACCAAAACTGACAGAGTTCAAGAAACATTTGAATGATACTCTCAGGAACATGGTGTGACTCTTGGGGATGGTCCTGTGCAGGGCCAGGATTTGGACTTGATGATCTTAATAGGTGCCTTGTGATTCAGCATACTCCATGATTCTGTGATTCTGTGATCCTGATAGGTCCCTTCCAACTCAGTATGTTCAGTGACTGTGATGCACGGACCCACCAGATTGAGTGCAAACTGGCAAATCCTTTATTAACGGCCAAGCCCATGTTTTTATACCCCTCAATTACATAAGAGGTTACATAACCACAGAACACATGCTACTCCTCACTGGTCATTTTTGAGCCTGTCCAGTGGGCACGCACAGTTGAGCACTCTCTTCGGGGGCTTACTGCAGAGACTACGTTTCACATCCTTCCTTGCAACAATCTTCCTATAAAGAGTTAACCCTTTCCCCACATATGCCCTTCTTTATTACAATAACAAGTTACAGAGCAGTATAACTCTAAAACCTTTCTTAACATAAAACAACCATATCTTAACTAGCTATACAAATCAGGGCATAAACCTAAAGGGCCTTTATTAGAACTAACTACGCTATACGCTAAGTAACTTTACTAACCCTGTAACTTTCATTAATCAAGGGGTTTTAACAGGTGGGTCGTGTAGGACTTTCCTCTGAGGGTATGTATGTAACTGGATGAAAAGTATCAACTTTATTTTAAGGGGAAATGTGTTGGGGTATGGGTAGTACGCTTTACTGTCATCTGGGGACATTGGTGTGGTTGAGGTGGTATTGTTGTATAATTGTATTTTTATTTGAGGCATTATTGATATAAAGTGCTCTTGAATTCACACACACCCACACAAACACCTTTCCACTCAAGCAGGCTGCCGCCACACTCACACTTCATGCACACATGTTTAAAATCTTTATTCCATTTTTGCATTTCAACCATAAGTATAAATTAGCAGCAGTCATTGACTGTGTGGTCTTTCTGCTTCAGTTTCATTATTGGTCATTTCTGATAGTTGTTCCTGTTCTGAAGAAGAATTAATATAAAGCCTGACGCACCTAGAGGGGATCCATCTTAATTGGGTACCCATGGATACACACGCATATCCTCTCCCCCAGGTCATGATGTCCACTGGTCCTGATCACTGTACTGATATTAAGTCTTTTATCATGACCAGTGGTTTGGGAGAGGATAGCACCCTGGACTCATGTTGACACTCGTATCCACTGTAACCCGTGTCATCGCAGTTTAAAAAGTTCAAGACATATAATGCTTTCCACAGGTGTTCCTGTGGACTATGGATGGACTGCCTCTCTTTTTGTTTTTGTAACATTTAATGTGTGGTATGCTCTCTCGACAATAGCTTGTCCTGTGGGTGAGTGTGGGATGCCTGTAATTTGAGATACACCCCAATCTTTAAAAAATATTTTACCTTTCAACGAGCAGTAAGCAGGACCATTATCTGTTTTTATAGTTTCTGGGACTCCCAAAACTGCGAAACAGTAAGACAATGTCTAATTATAGCTTATTAATATAATAAGTAAACAAACCATATGGACTCGGCTAACTTGGGGGTTCAGCAACCAAATCCCTTTATTCAAATGAGACAACAGCTTATATATGTAGGTTCAGATAGTAGCACGTCACACCATGTGACCTTAACAACCAATCACACCAAGGCACTTTACTGCATGTGTGACAGGGTACTTGGGAAACTACATCTCCCAGGGTGCTATTTGGCACCCTTCCTGAAACCAGACTCGTACATTTAATGACATCTCTTGCCCTCTCCCCTGTATGTGCAGTGTCATTAATATACTTAGAGTGGGTGTTTATGGTGACATGTACGTAATTTACTTGACCGAACTCAGCTGTATAAGTGACATCAGTCTGCCATATCTCATTAGCTATTATGCCCCGGGGATTAACCTCTTCCTCAGATGTCGTTGGGGCAAAATGTTGCCAGTCAGGACATGACATGATGATGTCTCTGGCCTGGTTCATGGTGAGTTGGAATTGTTTTTTCAAAAAGCACGTATTTTGATGGAAAAAGAGGTGAGAGAGTTTGACCTGCTTGAAAATTTTGGGAACAGCAGCTATCATAGCTGCAGCATGTGCTCTTTGATTGCCTTCCACTATGGGTGCTAGAAGCTCTATGTGAGAATGGACATGCAATACATAAAAATTGGGCTTTCTATAATTGATAAGGAACCATTTGCCACTCTTTTTAGGAATACAGAACACAGGAATATTCCACAGTCTACAAGTCGGTATTATGTGTCCAGCACTCAGCTGTTCCTGCATGAGGCTTTGTAGGTGTACTAGCTATTCTCTTTTTAGGGACCACTGGTTGACCCCGATGGGGTCATCTGTTTTCCATTGTAGCTTTACAGTTCTGTGGAATGGCTGACCAATGACCCCTATGGAAAAGCCTGAGCATTTTTTGTTGTAATCTGCATAACTGTGCCGAATTGTCCTAAGGTATCCTTCCCCCCATAATGTAAGTGGTATGGGAGATATAAAGGGAGCAATCCAGGCAGTCTGTCCCTCTGACCCCAATAATGTATGCAGATATGGGCTTTGCCTGGGCCTCTGCGTGCCATCTACTCCCAGAATGATTGAGGCAGGGAACACTGTGGGCCAGTCAGAAGGCCATCCCGTGTCTTTAATTACGGACACGTCTGCACCTGTGTCCACTGGACCTTTAAATCTGCACCCATCAATACGACGTATCATCATAGGCTGAGGTTGTCTTGGCCCAAAAGATCTCGGGCTCGCCTGTGCTTCTGAACACGCCGGTGCCTCTCTTGCCCTTGCCCGGAGGGGAAGCATCATAAAAAGGAATTAACTGAGTGAACTGCTGCCCTTTAGGAATGTGACAAGGTGGCACCAGCATCCAAGTCGTGATCTGAATTTTGCTATGAGAATCAGAATCAACCAACCTCCAGGTAGGACAAATAAACCCATCTTTGTGGTAGATGAATGACCAACTAAGAGGGCATGGACCCCTGTCCCTAGGGGCCCCCATACCCCAGTGAGTATAAGGACCACTGCAGTGGATGTTAAAGTCACTGGTTGGCTGGAGGCCAGGTCTAGACCTGCTCTGCCAGTGGTGGTTGTGAATAAGTCACTGGCCAATTGCTTTGAGCCATTCTTCTTTAATTGGCAGGGGCGCATGGCTTCACACCTCACCTTCAGTTTCCCTGCGGTGTGGGCTCTCCTCTATAGCTGACCTGGGATCTGCATTTGCCAGCCCAATGCTTCCCTCTACCATATCTGGGGCAAGTTTTCAGAGGGGTTCTTTTAGGACAGCTCGTTATAAATTGGTCAGGTGCTCCTCATTGGAAGCAGCGGTTCCTCCCTTTTACCTCTTCAGGTACTCCCAATTGGGCAGCTAAAGCTGTGGCTAGTGAAGCCGTATGGTGGTCAATAGATTCCACATTTTGGCAAGCCCGTACAATATCAGCAACTGTGCAATGCTCTCGCTTAGGAACAGATTGCAAAGCCCATCGGCAATCATTATTCGCATTCTCGTAAGCGAGCTGTCTAAAAAACAACTCCCTTGCACCCCCATTCTCAATCTGTCTTCCTAAGGAAGGCTGTAACCAATCTAGAAACTGGGTATAAGGTTCAGTGGATCCTTGCAGAACCTTAGCAAAAGACAGACTGGTATCTCTATCAGTGTTTGGGAGTTTCCATACCACTCTTAACACAAACTTTGCAATAGATTTCATGGGAGTAATCTACTTGGGATCCAGGCGTTGCATACTTTCCTTCCCCTGCTAGATGGGCATAAGTCATCCCCGCTTGCTAATTGCTCTGGTCAACAGCATAAAGCGTGCAACTTTCCTGAAAATCTGTAAGCCAGACACCATTGTCAACGCCATTTTTAACAGTGCCTTCCAGTCATGAGGCATGAACACATACGTGCTATTTAATGTCTCTAGGAAGGAAAACATATGGGGCGATGAAACACCACTCTCTTTAACTATCTGCCTCAGTTCCTTAATAACCTCATACAATAGTCTTTGGAACTGAGGGGGTTGTAGAAGGTGATAAATGACAGGGCATGCATTTACCACCTTCTGATCGCCCACATGTAATGCTTCTTCCCGGCACCTTTCCTACATGCCCATAGAAGCACCACTGCACGACCACTTATCCTCATTAGGAGGGGACATGACTGATTCCCTCCCTGCATTCTCCATAAACTCACTGCCTACCGGATCATCATACTCTTCATATGCCTCCTCAGGCAGGGACA
This sequence comes from Pipra filicauda, assembly GCF_003945595.2. Classification (NCBI taxonomy): domain Eukaryota; kingdom Metazoa; phylum Chordata; class Aves; order Passeriformes; family Pipridae; genus Pipra; species Pipra filicauda. The sequence goes on along the minus strand of NW_024104262.1, from coordinate 1,178,883 downwards.
CATGAGAACTTGTTGGCAGGGGTGGAAGAGAAGCCTCCACTTCCGCCCCACAGCGTGAGCAACATGGCTGACCCCTGGCCTCCAAGCAGCTGCCGCAAACTCAACGGTCGTGCGTCAGGGGTGAACTCATGGCTCCTTGGCAGCCTCGTGGCAGGACTATAATAGCTGCCGGCAGGACTGTAACAGCTGTGCAGCATGAGTGAGATAATGGTTCCTCAAAAACCGCATGCTGGTGAAAAAGTGGCACTGAGCCAGGCAGCATGCCTGGCATGCTCCAGGTTGGGCAGCATGCTATCTCCTTCCCATTCTGCCTTCTCCCTAGGTCCTGAGGGCCCTCCTGCACCCCCACGTTTGCAGTCCATCTCTGGGGGAACCCTAGGGGAAGGAGGGGTAGCAGGAGGAACAGGGGGAACAGGAACCACCGCGGCAGGACCTAGTCTCCTTCATACCATTTTCAAAGCATCCATTATTTCCCCCCACATGGCTAGGTTCCTAAATGCCTCTAAGTCTCTGAAAATAGTTTTCTCGTAAAGTCTCTTGCCAATTCTTAGCTAAGCAGTCATTTGAAGGGTTCCAGCGAGCAGAAATCCTGGTACAGTTATGGCAGTCCATTTAAAAAGTGCCACCAGCTTGGCTTCCGTAATTTCTTTTTTCTGTCTTTTTAACAACTGGCGTAAGGCTTCAGCATTCTGTTTCATGTCTTGAGAATTACCTCCTCCCATCCCTGGCTTATCACCTCCAGATCGCTGAATGCCGAATTTTCTTCTTTTTTTCCATATCTTTATAATTCTAATTCCTATAGTCCTATAATTCTGGAGGTGATGGGCACACGCAATGTCCTTGAGGACCTCCTACTTTCCTTTGAGTTCAGCCGGGGGCTGTCACTGGTCCCAGCAGCTCTCTGCCCTGGTTCCTGATGTCTCTCCTAAAGTCCCTGTTCCAGGGACACCATTACTGACAGTAACGCACAGACTCACCAGATTGAGTGCAAACTGGCAAATCCTTTATTAACGGTCAAGCCCATGTTTTTATACCCCTCAGTTACATAAGAGGTTACATAACCACAGAACATATGCTACTCCTCACCAGTCATTCTCAAGCTCATCCAGTGGGCATGTGCAGTCGAGCACTCTCTTCAGGGGGCTGCTGCAGAGACTACATTTCGCATCCTTCTTTGCGACAATCTTCCTTTTCCCCACATGTTCGAAGATTCTCTGATTCTATGACATCTCATTATCTTGTAGATGTTACAGTCGATTCAGCTTACATGAATCAGGGTAAGACAGGATAAATTTCAATGTATTGTCCTTGAAGGCAGACCTTCACTTGCTATAATTGGGTGTTTGCACTATTTTTTTGAAAGGCTCTGCAGTTGCATGTGACTGGAAGGTGAATAAAAATAAAATCGCTGTGTCTTAAGGTTGAAAACTGTTCATTTCTCTGTCTGAATTTGGGCTGTAATTAATGTGTAGGGAACTTCCATTGCTGTGAGCGCTTATCTGCCCATGATCTAACTAGCTCACAGCATTATGGTGTAGTCACTGGTCTGGAAGAGAATTTGTTGGCTACTGCTTCTGTCCCACAGCACAGGTAAATATACCTATATTTCCACTCAAAATAGAAATCTTCTAGGAGTACTCCAAAGAAAGAAGCCGTAGTGTTTTCACATAATGTGTCCTGCTACACTGTTTTCTGTGTTGTTAGAGTTGCTAACACCAGTTCCTTATCTTTCTTGCTTAAATAGATGGATTCAATTCAGTTCTCCAAAACGGGTCATAGTCTTGCAAAGAAGACATTCAGCTACCTATATTCAATTTATTTTAAACATTATTTATGTTAAATATTGAGAGAATAGTGTTCAATATACTTGTGGAACATTCACTGTTGTGATTGGTGATTTCCTTTGCAAAATTTAATTATATAAAACTACAAAAGGCTTTTTTGCTTATGTCTATCAAATTTTGATGCATATGTATTTCTAATCCATAAATCAATATTGTGAGTTTGGATGTTTGTAACTGGAATTTAGGGTCCAGATAAGCCATAAGAAAAATTATGTGTACTCTGACTATTCCTGCTGATTAGAGGTGTTGGGTAGTGATAAATGTCCCAGATATGGTATGCAATTTAGATGATCATGGTAGTGGCAGTGGAACTTGCTGTTGTGGCAACCAATTTCCTTCTCTCCATTCTCTTTCTAATACCGTCTTTGTGAATCAATTCACTAATTCCACTGAAAATCAACTTGAATTTATGTATAATGAATTCATGTAGAAGCACTTACAGTTATGCACACAAAATAGTATTTTGCCAGTGGTTGTCTTCAAGAATTTTGCAAAGTTCTCAGATTTTTATTTATTTTTTTTAGTTGAGTTAAATGGATTTAGTTCAGTTAAACAGATTTAGCACATTGCTGAATGCAATTTGACAGTGCCAGAGATTTAGGATGTTAATCACTACAAAATTTGTTGAGGTCCTTGACTTACTTAGTAATGAATATGGTAGGATTATGAAACAAAATTTTTGAGGTATTTGATCTCCAAGTTCATAAGATAAACTATTGAATAAAGAATTAACATGCCAGCAATAGTGGAAAAATTTGACTCAGTTTTTCACTAAGGTCCCTAATTTTTGCGTTTGGTTATTTTCTGTCTTGTTTTGTTTTGTTTCAGATTTTTTTTTGTTGGTAAATAGTGCATTTCCCATGAAAGTAGGATCATGTCCTCTAATATATTATATTACAGTTGTATATCTTTCTTTCTTCTCAGACTTATGGTACTTTAAGCAAAAAGTGGGTAGGTGCTTTTGCCTTTGGGGCAGGTACTCAGCACAAAGTTCACGTAGAAATTCAGTAATAAGAATAAGTTGCTGGCATTTTCAACTTTGCGTGTTACCACACATGGAAGCATTTCTGATGTATGATTTTTCACTTTTATTTTCACTCTTAATGATACCTACCTTGAAGGTATATGTATCTGCTGCTGTTCATACTAATTCTTTGTAGATGAAGGTTGCAGAAAGAACATTATTGGCACCTCTGCATTTCATTATGTTTTAAATAGTGAAGTCACTCATTACAAGTAAATATTGCTTTTACTAGACTGTGTAAATGAGAATGTTGAAAACCATCTTTCATTTTTAGTCTGTCAGCAGATAAAATGTTAGATTGTTAAATTAGTGCTATCATGTCTATAGCATATCATATTAATATTTAAAAGAAAATTACTTATTTAGCTAAATCAAATAAGAAAACAAAGTTAAAGTATTATCAGAACGTGTTTTCTAGATAACTGTCCAATTTATATTAAGTTTATTCAATGTTTTCTGCTTCTCTGTGGTTATTGAATGCAAGTAATTTAATCTTTCTTCAAGTATACCTGACATGGAAAAGAAAAGTAACTTCAAGAAGCACAAGTAGTTCCATTTCCAAAAATGGGGTCTACCAAATTTTTGTGCAAGTGCTACTTTGAAAACATTGGAGGTTTTTTACAATGTTGTTCAAGTAAACTGTCCTATAGATTCAGTTTTTTAGTAAGGTTCAAATTTAGGTTTAAAAGAAAATATTCCTCTTAGACGTTTTCTTGATCCATTTATCAAGTGGAAGAAGTGCTGCAGCATTTTTGAGATCTAATAGCATTGCCAGACCTATTTTTGTGCCTGATGCATAGAAAAGCTCAAACAATAAATAGGTCAATAAATGATCTATGATATTCTATTAATATTGAGTTATACTAAAGAAATCTGAATCTCCTCTGGACATTTGGTTCAAAATTCTGAAAATACCTTATGCCTGTTTTCCAGAAGTAACTACTACCCTAGATGACAGTTTCTTTATCAATAGAGTCTCACAGACCCCTACAGACCAAGCTGGGCAATTCATGGAACTTCAAAAAGTACTTATTCCAGCAAAACCCATTGAAATAAATGGAATACTGATGCCTTGAAATTTTCAAAGCTCTCACTAGGTAACTTTTGCAACTAGCAATTCTTTGAATATCTTTGATGTTAAAGTTTCAGTCCTTTTAGCCTGATCTGTCCTAACAAGAATCCAGGTCTGATGAAGTCTTTAGTTAATAATGGACAGATAAATTAGAAATTCAGGTAACATTTTTTTAATTAAAGGGGAATTTATTTAAGAGATGTAATAACATTAGATAGTATTAAGATTGTGGTAAAAAAAGCCATCAGAGAATGTCTTATCTTTTGCAAATGTTTATTATACAACTGTTTAAAAACACTTTCTAAAATGTCTGCATTCTTTAAGGTTACTGCAGCCACTTCCAAGTGTGGGGTCATGATTCATAGCATCTTGAATAATAATGTGTGAAAAAAGACTTTGTTTATATAAATGGAAGTAGCTAATAAAACATAGTTCTTATTTCTGGACCAATGAGTGCCTGGAATGTGCTTGGTTTTTAAAACTATCAGAAGAAATAACCCTTCATCTTCATTTTTCCTAGAAAACTAACTGCACACTGGTCAAAAGTGAATAGTATTTGATACTCATTTTATGGGGTAGAGAATAGGTGGGGGATAGAGCAAAATTTCAGTGCATTCCATTTTATTGGAAACCCAACAAAAACAATACTTAAAGTTTTAAGGGACTGGTGCCACTGCAGGGAGGTTCGTTAGTCCCTGTTTTTAAATATAATGCAAGTTTCCTGTCTGTAAGTATAACCAATTGGGTAGACAAAAAACACATCTCCTCTTAAATATGTCTGAAGCCCGGGTAACAAATCCAGTCTTCCTAAACACCTGGATAAGGTTAAGATGTTAACTTGAAGTTCGCAGTAGTAAAAAAGCAAGTTGTGGGCTTATCTGCAACATCCCAGCTCAGCCAGCTTTTTCCTATGCAGAAATTTGCTATCCCATCAGCTGCATAAGGATACCAGGCTGCAAGCCATTGCACTACAAAGATATGGAACAAGGTAGCCCTCTACACAAAATGTGGGGTGAGAAAGGCATCTTTAGTCATTTCAGTGATCTGGTTTGAAATGGGGTTGTGATGACTGTGTTGTGTTGGTATAGTTGTGATGAGACAAACCCCAGTGACACATAGCTGGAGAGGTAGGGATAGGAGAGCTTTCAGAAGACCAAAGTGTCTGCCGCTCCTACCATTACATTGTATGCACTGGAAGAGCTAATGGCTATATCAGTACCTCACATTGCCCAGTTATATCCCTCAGATCGATATGTGAAACATAATGGTGTGGATACCGTCTGTACTAATTTTAAATTATAAGAGTAAGCTATACTTATTAACGCAGGAAATGGAGAATTTGTAATGCAAGGTGTATTGTCCATTAATTCCTAGTCCTTGGGAAGAATATTATAGAACACCTTAAAAACAAAATAGTTCATTAGGTGGAAATAATGGTGATGCATGGTTTTTCTCTTCCCCAGTTTAAAGAATGTAAGGTTTTTCCTTTCATTCTTTTGGTATAACTGCTATATGGTAAAATAAAAGGTTTTGAAAAGTGTCACTATGTTACACATAGTGACAACAGAAAATAAGTTGGGTTAGATATTGCTAATGAAAGAGAATAATTGCTTCTGCTGATAGCCAGTTTGTATTTGTTACCTTTTGGTAATTGTTCTGCACTTAAGTAAAAAGAAATTAATACAAAGGAAGACTATTTAAAAGAGAAATGATATTTTATTTTCCTAGAATTCATGACTTGGAATGAAGACTGAATGCGTTTGTAGGTGAAGAACTTCTAGTCACATTCTGACAATGTTATCATGTCAATTATGTGTCATTTTTCTAATCAAATATGAACCAGATCATGTTATCTTGTACTGTTAAGGTTAGAAAAGTGCCTGATGCAAGTTAGAAAATTTAAAAAATGCAAAATACTTGAAAAGCCTAAGGGAAAATGTAATACTTGAAATAGAATCATGTATTTGAACTCTTTAAAGTGGTGAACTATCTTTTTGAATCATAATTTGTATGATGTGGGATTGGATAAATTTGAAAACAAAATTATTTGATTGTAGACAGTCAGAAATAATTCAAGGAACTTTTTAAATTGGTTACAGTTTTGCCCAGCTATTCAACAAATGAAATATAAGGAAGTGGAGAGGGGAAGTAGGAAATACAACATTTATTTAATTACATAATTTGTTTAACACCTTGTAGGTGTAAATCCCTGCAATATATCTCCTGTGTGCTTAAGTATATCATCCTATTGTAACCTTTTCACCACAATTTCTGAAACTGTCTAGTTTAGTCATTCCAAACAAATGAGAAACCTTAAGTTTTCATTTAATTTTGGAAAATAAGCTCACCTGATGATAATAGTCCTATGAATGTCATTTAAGCAGAGAAATATATATAAATATTTATTGTAAAATATGTTGTATTTTTATATGTTACTGAAAGACTAGGAGTTCCAGAAAGAGAAACTAAGGCAGCATGCATCATAGTAACTGAGACCATTTATAAACTTACCAAGATAGCAAGTTTATGCTTGTACTACATGCTTACAAACTGAAGTAGAGAAAAATCTGACTTTCTGTTGCGTTCCCTCTAAACCACAGAAATGTGAGGGATCTAATTCAGTTTCCTAAAGTCCAGCCTTGACTCCTGCAACAAAGCAAGCTTCTTTCTAATTTTACAGTTAGAGTAGTTGCTAAGCCATGCTAAACTCATGGGCAAAGTCTGAATGCAGGTAATTGAGCATATAAGAAAAATCAGCACCAACATGATCAGCATTTTGTAACTTCCTCACTTGTTTATCTTCTAAAGCAGCACAATTGCATTAGAAAGGTATAAGTAAGATGAGTATTTCCTTTCACTGTGTTCCTTCCTATCTCAACTAACTTCCTAGCAGAGATGTTATTTGTTTGCATGACCTAAATCAGACCTTGCTCAATATCTATGTAATGGGCTGAAAGAGCAAGATATACTTTAGTAAAGGAGATGAACCTGGGGCCGTAAGCAAAAATGCTGATGTCCTAGTGAGCTGCTTGGTTGGATTATTCCTGACGGAAAGATATTCTATTTGAGGTGTCTCTCTATCTATTCTTAAAGTTGCACATTTTCTCCTAGTTTCTGCCTTCTGTTGTCCTAGAATTTTACCTGATGCAAGCCATATCCTTCTGTCTGGGCCGAGACAAGCTCTTCAGCTGTCTGAAGCTCTTCGGTCTGCTACTGTTTTATACATAAGAACATGTGAAGTTACGTTATTGTCTTGGCAGTATGTGTAGCTTTCCAGAGGAATGTTTCAGGTTGTTTCTGTTGGTTTCCTAGAATAAAGTTAGAGTTTTCAGAGATACAAGTTGTGCTCAGAGCTCTTAGAGAGTGGATTTCAGAATAATCATTAATTAACAAATCTCACTGCCTTTTAAAGCACACTTACTGGACTAATGAATCTACACAATATAAGGTTATTTATTGTGAAGGTTGGTCTGGAGTGCATAGATTACTTGCATTTACTGATAAACAGTTGCAGCTCTACAATGACTAGAACCTTGTCCCTAAAGGCATGAACATTATATATTTGCAATATGCATTATATATAAACAGAATACTTTTAAAGGCTAGAAGGGATCACTAAGCTCGTATAATCCAACCCTCATAGCACAACTCTAGTAATCCACAGTAAGTCTTGCACTGGACCTCATCATCTAGCCTGGAATAAAAACTTCAACTAAGACTAATCAAATGTGTTCCTTAATAAATATCCCAGTAGTTACTTAACATTCTTGTGGTTATTTCTTGTAGATTGAACCTATCTAATATTAGTTGGGTCCTTCTAATTGTTAGATTCCTCAACACATCTCTCAACATGGATTCAGTAGCAACACCCTGCTGTTAAGCGATTGTGATGAGAAGATGGCAGTAGGGTTAAAATATAAGTAAGAAACAAAGGAAGAAATTAGTAGTCAGCTCAGGCACATTGCATCACATCAGTGCTTTGCGCTTAAGTGGTCTGCTTAAATTTGAACACATTTTCTGACCTTAAAAAAGTGGTGACTTGTTGATGAGTACCTATTTAGATCAGAGACTCATTTCTTTCCAGTTCTCCCTAATATGACAAAATTGCTTCAAGTACCAGTTAGGTGTCCCAACAGATATTATAGCAAAGGAATGCAAATTTGCTTTGGAATATTGAGTGTACAGTGAAATGATCTAGTCGGTGCATAGCTAACCTGAATAAACCTTCTTTTCACCCTTTCTGGAGCTGAAGTTGATACTCAAGATAGTGAATGCCCTCAGCTAGTGCTCTTGGAAATCATTGAGTAGGCACGTCTGTGCAAACTAATAATACAAGACAGTAGTGAAACTCCTCTGTTCCTGCTGGTCCAGTCTGAGGCCCTCTTGAACAGAAAGTACAAATTGTGCTAAATAAAATGTGTGGTTGTTTTTTGATATGCACAAATGTTAATTAACGTTTAGGTTGTGGTCTCTTTTACCTTTCCAAGTGTCTGGTGAATTTTGCATTATTTACTCTGAAAAATATTAATTATTGTTTACTGGCTCACAGTTAAGCATGATGCATTTGCCAGCTTGTGTAGCACACAAAAAATAAAGAAGGCATTTACTGTGGTTCTGCAGCTCTCCTCCCAACATACAAGGTTCAATAACAGTAAAAATATTTTCTTTAGAGAAACAGGAAGAAATTTTTTATGGTGAGGGTGGGGAAACACTGTAAGAAGTTGCCCAAAGAGTTGGTGGATGCCCCATCCCCGGGGCTTATTTAAGATCAGGTTGGGTGGGGCTCTGAGCTACCTGGTTTAGTTGAAGATATCCCTGGCATGGCAGAGGGGAACTAGATGACCTTTGAAGGTCTCTTCCAACCCAAATCATCTTATGATTCTAAGAAGTAACTCACAGATATATATTAATAAATGATGGAAAGTTTTAAAAACTTCAATAAATGACACAGACTGATTTAGAAAGTGGAGACTGAGCTTCAGCAAAGAGATACTATGAAGCCTCAACAATCATTTCCTTTCTTGTTTCATGTGTGGATCATTTTTTTAAATTTTCTTTTCACTTTTATTAGAGCTGGTGCCACTTCTGTGGTAACAGGTCCAGCCTGATACAAATATGCTTTAATAGAAAACTGACAAGGTGTTCAGATATTCCCAATTCATAAATAAAACTTAAATACTTCATATAGCATTTTTCTTTTGAAATTGAGCTGTCTGCAAAGAGTAAGGGTAATCATGGATGAAGATATTTCAAATGGAAAGGCTTATTACTTTACCTCAGTGCACAATAACTTTCTTTTAGAATGCTGGCCTGGAAATAGTGCTCTAATTTCAAATGTTGCCTCTTAGCTAAATTATTAACTGGAAGGCTGTCTCTCCTCCACCTTCCTGTGTTGCCTGTTGCTGTTTCAAGTATTTAAATTCTTTGAAGTAATATTTTTTGGAAAGAATTTTACTCAAGTAGAAAAGGCATTAAGAGAAAGCTATTTATTAAGCAAAAAATGAATGCCTTTTTATGTCTTTGTAGACTATTTGACTAATTCCCCCTTTTGGGATGCCGGGTCATATATGGATCTTTGTTTAAAATGAGACATTTCTGTAAATGAAAGAAAGACAGCATAGACAAACAATATAGAGGAAACCTGCCAGTTTTTTTTTTTTTGCAGATGCTGTCTCATTTTCCATAGTTGCCAGCTTTTTTTTTTTTACCCCTCCGCAGTGGTTCCCTGAAAAGACCTGATTCACTGTGTTAGTATCTGGGAATTTCATTATTCCATATACTTAAAATCTAACATGGATTCCTGTTGTGCTTTTGAGTAGTCATGACTCTGAGCTGAAACTACCGTCTGTTCTGCAATATTAAACAATGCAATTGTCTTATTTACAAAGGAATTACATGCAGATTAACCATATTATCAATGTTCACACTTATGATAAAGATCTGGGAGCAAACTTGAGATTGAAGATGGTAAAATCAGGCATTAGGGTGGCCAAAGGATTTCCTCTAATTATTTTTTAAAAAACTAATAAAACTGTAGCTGTGTATGCTTCCCATTTACAGGTGGTAGTTTAGAATGAAGACCAGCTAATGCTAACCACATTTCGTCTGGGAGCTAAGTGTACTAAGGTTATGAGTTTATACAACTGTTTTTTATTTTTGAAAGTTATTTATATTTTTAATGCAGAATTTCCCAAATATTATTCTTTCTCAGATTTTAATGGCAGTAACACAAGCAGTGTCTTTCTAGTATCAAGAATACATGGTAATGCACAGTGGAGTTTTATTAATAATTAACCTACTGATTTATGTTTTTTGGGGGGACCTCTGTGATTTCAAGAAGAATTTTTAATTTCTTTGGATTATGTGAAAGATTTTTTTAGCAGTGTGGTGAATATTCTCAATTTAATTATCCATTAATTTCTTCTAAGAAAAGAAGAGTAATGGGCATGACATTTCATAGCCGTCAGATGTAACTTGTATAAAGGATAACTCTCTTATTTTAAGTCGTTTTGTAACCATTTTAGGTGGTATCTAAGTGATTTAGCTATATCTGGTTGGCTCTATATAAAGTATTTTAGTGTTGTGTGGCAAGTGGTAGTCATTTTAGGAACAGTCTTAAACTAAAAAATGTTTCAGGCCTTTATTTGTCAATCTTTCAGGAGCAAGACTTAAATGGAAGGCAGAGAATGAACACCTACACTGCTGCTATTACATGTTTATTTCCAAAAATACTTTTAAAAATCTGTCAATGCCTTAAGAATTCACGTTCTGTTTAAGTTGAAGCTGTTTTTTACTTGATGCTTTGTCAATACATTGATGCTCTTCGGGAGTCACATTTTTCTCAGCTGAAAACTCAATTGCCTTATAGATGATTTTGTAGTTGGCATTAAATGTTCCATGAAGCAGAGCAATGAAAATGCAAGCAAGCACATCAGACTTTAATAAATGCAATGACAGTCCATGCAGTGGTCTGAGGCTTCAAAAATAACCTGTGACTAATCAGTTTGTGACCACATTGTTGTTCTCTGAAATCCCCAGCAAGACTGTTCGTGAGGTACTCTGAAATGTGTCTTGTTGGTTTCCAAAGTGTGACCATTTGTGGTTTATTTCTATATGTACATTTCTGTGCCTTATTCTTTTACTGCTGAAAGTGGTTCTAAAAATGTCAGGAAGGGCTGTGAGAAGCAGTGCAGAGAACCCCTCTCTGTGGGCCTGCGCAGAAAATTGGCAACAAGGAAGGGGAAAGGACAGTACCTTCTGTGATCCTTTCCTTTTCTCTTTATCTTTTGCCAAATATATTACGTTCTGGGGGAGAAAGGACATGAGCAGAAGTATGTCAGGCTTGCAGTGATAAACATAATGTGTTTCATGGTTATATTTTTAAGTAGTACTTTTGATTTTTAGTGAACTGGTTTTAAACTGCTCTGCAATTACATGTCAAGTCAGAGTTTCTTAGTTTCACACAAATAGAATGAAACCCTTTTCTTGTTTAATAAATTATTTTCTTGCTTTTTTTTCTTGTGTATTGTGATAGTATATTGAAGAAAAATGTGATAGAGTTCAGCTGAGCAGAGCATTTTCCAAAAATTATATAACCCCTAAACCGAGTGTTGCCCTTTTACAAAGTAAAAGGATTTATGACAGATATAAAGTCTTGCTGCTTAAAACCTTCCAATAAATGGCACTTATCATGCTAGTGATGAGCTAGTCAATTGTTTGGTTTATTTGTGTGTTTGATTGGTTTTGTGTGTTTGATTGCTTTTCCTTGGGAGGTTGTATTTCTTGTATGGTTTGAGTCTTCCAGTTTGAGCCCGTCAAAGCTAAATTAAATCACAGAGTTGCTGAATGATTCTCCTGTAGATAATTTGCAAACCTGGCTTGTCTGTGTTTTTACTGGAAGCTATACTAATGAAAAGAGAAGAAGCAATGCTAGCAGCAAGGAGAACAATTGCTGCGACATTTGGGTCACAGACACTGGTCTGGAAGCTGCAGCCAAAGGCCACCTATTCTGGAGCACTGATCTGAGGAAGCCTCTGTCACTTTCTCTTTATCCTGACTTGGCCCATGAAGCCTGTGCTGTTTCTTTCCACTTCTTGAGCTTCTATATCTTTCCGGAGAGATCTCACCATCAAACATAGTCCAGCTTTTCTGATGGTAGGAAACATCCTGTATACTTAGCTTGCTGCACAAGCATGTTTTACTAATCACAGATAATGCAAACTTGCTCTGCAGCTATATAATGAGGTAAAAGAAGATATGAAAATAGAAAGACTAAGGTTTTTGTGCTTAGCTGAAGGTCCATGATACTCATTTCTGAACATCATGAATTTTTAAGGAGTTACTGACTTGTGTACGAAGCCTAACTGCATTTCAAGTAATGTCTTTAGTCTTGTCCAAATACAAAATTATAAAAGAATCCATCACTTTTAGATGACAGAAGTGTGAAACTGAGGTCCTGTTCACTTTTGATCATTCAAAATGCCATAGATCTGCTGAAACAAAACAAGGATAAAAAAGTCAGTGTTTGGACCAATACACGGAACAAGCATTTATAACAAATACTCCATTATTTAAGGTTTTTGTCTGGTAAAATACCTTAAGGATTTTCTTGATTAAAAGGCAAGAATTATTTAATCTCATATGGTCTGGTTCTCAGAAGTAAGGAGACATAAACTCTCGAGTTAGGTGTCTTGCATTTATCTCTATTCCTCAAAAGAATAATGCTTGCTTTCTGCGCCTTTGACTCATGTAACACATGGCTGCTTTGTGTAGAAGTATTTGTAGAATGATCTAGATACAAGACATATTACATTCCTGTACTGTGAGAGGTTTTTTTCCCTTGAGAAGTCCAATTGAATCTGAAAAACTTGGCCAGAAAAGACTGCTCAGAGACTTTTTTTTATCTTTAAGCAGCAAGATATTTGTTTATTCAATGTCGGGAGCGAGCCAGCTCATGCAGGACAAACTTACTCAACTTGAAAGTGCAAAAGTAAGTTATTTTATACACTTTAGATACATGGTTACATCATTTATTATGCATATTAATATGTAGGCTAGTCCATGGGCGGAGTCTTTACAGACATGCGCAGTCTTCTACTGTGGGGGTCTTCTCCTCAAGCCTTCATCCCTCTGGTGGTGACCATGGACGTCTTCCTCAATTTGACGTCTTCAGCTGGGTGACTTGAATTATTCAAGCTTGCGAAATCCTGGCTCTAGGCCTTCTAGATCTTACTCAAACGTCTAGTTTACCTAATTTATTACTGTGTGTGTACTACTCCTATTCTTTCTATAATAAGGCCTTTGGTCCAGTGAGCAGAACAGAACATGATATTAACCAGTGCTCCTAAAATGTTCTTCTAGCAAAACAGGTATTGGGGTTTCTTAACAGGCCAAGATATCTCAGTTAACTCTTTTAGGCCTGGCTCCTGTTTCAGTTCCCCCCTTTTCTTTTGACTTGGGAATTCTTTCGTCAAGTTTCACGGGCGAAGAGTTTTGGTAGATTTTTATCATTGCCCACATTATCTGCATTGTTTTGACTATGGTACTCAATCTGTATCACAGCCAAACATTTAAGAAGGGATAGCAGAATTATAGTTACTACTAGGACTAACATTGGATATATCAAATAGTGAAACATTTGTGCTGATGTGGGGGAATACCCTGCAAAGATGTCCCACCAATGATGTTCTCCTACTTGCTCTACCTTTGTGTTTTATTTACCTCTTGCACCATCTTTTCTATATCTGGGTGTTCAAGCATCTTTTGGAAAGACTTATATCTATCCCTATTTTATCCCTATCATGATACAACAAATAATCATTTTCAATTAATTGCTCAGTAGTTATTGGAATTGTATCGTTAAAATCACAGCCTATTTTAGTAAAATTACAAACACAAAAATTAGTATCATTCACTACTTCATGACAAGCATCTATGGTAAAATTAACACAAAAGGTTCTAACACATGCACATCCATTTCCTACGTAATAGACTTGTGATTGGGTTTCAGTATGGGGAAGCATCTCAAAGGTACACGCGCTATCTTCAGTATCTAAGCATAAATCTTCATTTTCTACTACAGCATTTTCACAGATATATCCTAACTGTCCTTTAGGAATACATGCCTCAGTATTGACTGACTGCCACTTTTTCTTGGTGTGATCGTAACTTGCCCAAACATTGTGGCCTATGGGTCTGATAATTATATTTTGGTGTATGGCTCTGTTGTGGTTTGAAGCTGGCTCCCTGCCAAATTTCCAAACCTCACCACAAGAACTTCCCGCACCTCCTGAACCAAGGGAAAAGAAAAAAAACAAGAGAACTGAAATGAGAGAGAGACAACTAAAGCAATATATGTAAATATATTTACACTTATATTACAGTTATATATAATTGAAATATATATACAATTTGAAAAGGAAAAGGGAAAGGGAAAGGAGAAGGGAGAAAAGGAACAAAACCAAAATAAAATATACACGATCAATAGCCTAAGATCTAGCAACTAAAAGAATTAGTAAAAGAATATCTTACTACTCTCCTTGGGACGACAGAAAGTCATGCTGGAACGACCGCCGGCAACCTCCGTCTCCCAAGGTCAACAAGGCCTTACCAGGCCTCACTTCCCAACACAACAGACTCAACAGCAGGGAACCTGCACCTCCAAAGCCACCAGAAGGAAAGAGAGGCCGAAGGCCTTTTCTCCTTTCTTCCTATACCCCAGTTTACGTAAAAATCGTAGGGAATACCGAATAAATCTGGGCACTTCCTTGGTTACAAACTGGTCACCAAGGAAGACCTGGACTAAACTACCACAGGTTCCTAATGTCAAGATAGAAAAGATGGCCTTTTCTTTGGCTGCACTGATAGTGAGTACATAAGCTTTAATTTGTTCATGTTGAGGATTGTAAGTGGAGTTTACTAACTGCCACCACGCTTAGTAATTTTTCTCAAATTGTGTAGTGGAACTGTTTCTAGCTATTATTTCTCTTATCTCTTTTGGCAGTATTCCTGAAGTTCCTTCTCTTAATATTCCTGCAGCTATAGATTGTACCCATTGTTGACTTTGGATACATTGAATTGCAAGTACAAACCTTTTATGGATGCTACCACCACAGTTGGCAATATTGGTAAAATCTTCCGCAGTGTGGTTAGCTACTAATGTCAACAATCTGACTGCCAATGATTGTGTTTCTGCCAAAGTGAGCAAAGATGATCTTAAAGGGACTTTGAGTTTTCCCAAATTAGAAGTGATGGCACTTAGTTTATTCACTAACACTTCTTGGTCTATGGTGTTTATTACACCTAATCCTGTGCCAAACCATGCATTCCAGCCCTTAAGACTTTGCTGAATATAGGGCTGACGGTCTTTTTTGTATGTGTGATATGTTTACTTGAATGTTTATTTGAACTCTTTTCAGTGAATATGTGGGATCTAACAGTAGCTTCTGCTCATTTGATTGTCTAATTATGCAAGGTCCAGCAAAAGTTAAATTGTGGACACTCTCACAGGTTAAAGAAGGAGTTGTAGAGCTGGTGGTGGCCTTAGTCAATGGGGTGGTAGGAGATTTGGTAGTTGGAATACTTGATGAAGCATTAATTATAAATCTGGTTATATTTCCTTCCCTGAATGTCCACTGGCACACCACACAAACTGATTTATCTAGAGTGAAGGTGTGCCAACATTGATCAGAATCACCTGCATGTCCACTAATTACATTTCTGTAGTCATATGGGTAGGTAAGAAATACTTTCACAAAGTCCCGTACAGTAATGTCAATTTTGGATGACCATCTAATCTGTGAAGGTGGTTTATACGCTTTGCATCCAGCTCGAGTTTGTTCTCCAGTTTTTCCTATTAAAACATTTGCATCGTATGGGGTACCAGATTTTGCCAATTAGTCAGTACCCTTGTTCCTTGGAGGACTATAACAGATGCATTGTATTGGTTCATTTGGACTGGCTGGGGTGGAAGATCTGGTTGTAAATAAAATAGACCAGAGACCCCATTATAGGTCTGAGACCGTAATGAGTTCTGGGCAAGGGTTTGATCTAGCACCAATGTCCTTATCAGTCCAAAGGTCAGCATTGAGAAGGCTTGAGAGTAGATGATTCCTCCCCTGAGGTCCATGCTTCCTCTGGAGCTCTCTTGACTCGAGAGTAGTGGATCCACGTGGGTTTCTCTTTCACCTGGATTGCTGTGAAGGTTGTCATCAGCATGTGGTAGGGTCCATCCCACTTATCTCATAGTGGTTCTCCTGAAAGATTCTTAACATATACCCAATCACCAGAGTTGAATGGATGCAATTTACTATCAGGTTGTTTGAGTTGGTGTTCTAACACCACCGTAGCATTTTTCTGCAATTGTTTCCCTATAGCCATAACATAATCATACACATACTGATTACTGATTTGATCTAAAGCTTCACTATTCACAGCTTGCATCTTGTAGGGTCTGCCAAATAGAATTTCAAATGGACTCAGTTTCTCTTTTGATCTCGGCTTGACCCTTAGCCTGATTAAAGCAATAGGAAAGCTTGATACCAACGAAAATTTGTTTCTTGACATATTTTAGCAATTTGTTCCTTAATGAGGTGATTCATCTTTTCTACTTGCCCACTTGCTTGTGGTCTGTAGGGCATATGCAGTTGCCAATTGATTTTTAGTGCTTTACTTATTGCTTGTACAATTCATGCACAAAAGTGTGAACCTCTATCTGAAGAGATGCTCTTAGGCATTCCAAACTGTGGTATAATGTCATTCAACAAGACTTTAACCACTCCTTTTGATTCGTTTGTCCTACATGGGAAAGCTTCAGGCCATCCAGAAAATGTGTCAGTCAAAACTAAGAGATAAGAGAACCTCCCCCTTTTCTTGGGAGCTCAGGGAAATTAATTTGCCAAATTTCACCTGGGAAATGCCCTTTGCTTATTGCCCTTTGGTGTATTTTTGTTCCAGTATTTCAGACAAAGTTCACATTGGGATGTGACTTGCTCTATTGTGGTAAATAAATTTGGTTCTGCTACTCTGGTCCTTAAATGCTAATAGACTGAGTCTAAGCCCCAATAGTTTTATCATGTTTTACTTTTACAAATTGCCACACAAATTTTTCTAATAGTATTAACTGACCTGTTTTTAGTTAACCTCACCCATTGTCTAACAGCTTACCTTCATTTTCATGTATCCACTTATAATCTGTTTCTTGATATTCTACTTGTTGATCTGTGTCTAGTTCTTCTAGCACTAAAGCTGCTATGTTCTTTACTTCTTGCAGCAGCTAATTCAGTTTCTGCATCAGCTTTACTGTTTCCTATTTCTGGGACAGTGTTACCTTTCAGGTGTCCTTGGCAGTGCATAATTGCCACCTGAGAGGGGAGTTGTACAGCTTCTAGTAATCGTAGAGTTTCTTCAGCATATTTCACAACTTTTCCTTGAAGAGTTAAGTCCTCTTTCTTTCCAAATTGCTCCATGAGCGTGAACTATGCCAAAGGTATATTTGGAGTCAGTCCAGGTGTTAATTTGTTTTCCTTCTGCCAATCCTAAAGCTCGAATGAGAGCTATCAGTTCTGCTTTCTGGACTGAGGTTCCTGCGGGCAAAGGATTTGATTTGATTACCTCAGCAGTGGTGGTCGCAGCATACCCAGCCATCTTCACACCTTGCATTATGAAACTGCTGCCATCGGTAAACCAGTCTTCTGCATCCAGGGGTGGTTCTTCTTTAAGGTCCAGGCAGCTGGAGTGCACCGCTTCAATGGTTTCCAGGCAGTCCTGCATGACAGGTGCAGCCGAGATTCTTCCTTCTAGGAATGAAGCTGGGTTAACAATGTTAGTCACCTGAATGGTTATGTCATCTGATTCAGCCAGGATTACCTGATATTTCAGAAACTGGGAGAGTGACAGCCAATGATTTCCTTTCTGTTCCAGTACCATAGATACTGTGTGGGACACTAACACAGTCATTTTCTGTCCCATTGTAAATCTCCTGGTTTCTTCTCTATTTATGATCATTGTTGCTATGGCCCTTAGGCAGGGGGGCCTTCCTTTGCTTACTTCGTCCAATTGCTTGGAGAAGTAGGCTACTGCTCTTTTGTATGGCCCTAGTTGCTGAGCCAGGACCCCCAGAGCCATTCTTTGTTGTTCATGCGAGAACAACCAAAAGGGCTTCATTATGTTAGGCAATCCCAAAGCCAGAGTCCTTATGAGTTCTCACCTCAGTTGTTTGAAGGCTCCAGTCAATTGAATTTGAGTGTAGTCAATCATAAAACTAGCTTTTAAGATTGCCATGGAGTCTTTATTGTGACAACATTTTAATCAACCTTGGATGTTTCAAGAATGAATCTTCTCATTCAAATGACAATTAAATCTGGATAATCATTTAGTCTGGCCTATGCAGGTAATCGAGTTTGATCAAAGTGATTACTTCAAATGTTGTATTGATGTAAACCATTTTGAATTATAAATAGAGAAAGGGAGAATATATTGGGATGTTGTTAAAAGATTTCATGTGTATAAAATTTTTTTAAAATCTTCAAAGGGTTTCCAATTAACTGCATAAGGCTGAAACTGAATCAATATCGAATTGTTTTATACAGTGCATTAAATCTTCTTTCAATAAAAGAACCTCTCATGCATGTTAGAGATTTTATTTTCCGCAACTTTAAGTTTGTGCAGTATTTTCTGCTCTTTGGGGTAAACAAAAAGCAGTTTGTTTCAGAAGTTCTTATTTGTTTGCTGACATTTAGTAAGGCTGCAAGCAGTTCAATTAAAAACATATTGAGCCATAGAGGGCATCTCTATTATCTCTTCTCTTCTGTGAGGCATGAGTGGTTCATGTCTTACAGATACTGAGGTTTTTTTTAATAAAAGTGGGATTTTGGCATTTATTACTCGAAGATAGAATTTCTTATATCTCTTTATACTCAAATTTATCTGCAAAACAAACAGAGTGGGATGAAGACTTGATTTAACATGCCTCGTTAGAAAGATTATCTTTTGCACTTTTTCAGTCTCAGTGCACTGTCTGGTTTGGGATTTTAATTTGACTATTATCTTAGTAGGTTCACAAGGTGCTCAACATTTTATAGACCTGCACTACAATGTTGGTCTTATAAGACACTAAGACATTTTTTAATGTGTGACATCTTACAGGTGTGTTTCACCCATTTCTTTCAGCATAACAGCTCTACTTCAACTCATTAATTTGTTCTCTTTTATTTTCTGGGTTTGATCTATCTGTTGTTACAGTTACAGTTCTAAGGAAATGTTTAACAACTCCATTATTAATTTCTGAATTTTTGGCTTATTTTTGTCACAGGTACTTGAAATGTACCAAGCTGAGAGATACAGATAGGCTTTCCCATTTATTTTTGATAGACTCCATCAGATTAACATCTTTACAATAGGTGAATATGTGTCTCTTTTGCTATTCTCAGGGTGACACATAGCTAATTTATCTCTTCATTTTAATAATGAGAAAATTCTTACAAAGAGAGAAGAGCAAACATAGATGCAGTCTCACGAAGAATATTAAAAGTTTCTTCAAAGACAAATATCAAATCCTCAATGCATTCTCCTCTTTACTCTTTGAGCAAGCAGACCTCTTTTTCTAGGAAGAAAAAAACATGATATATTCCAAAAGCCTTTCAGATGAACTGAACAAATGTAATGACTTGCCATTCCCAGTATTTTCTACATCTCTTACTCTCTCTGCTATATTACTTAGATGCTGTCTCACCAATAATCTTAGAGAGAGCATTTTTACAGTACTTTCTCTTTAGATTCAAATAGCTTACTGTGTAGTATGACATGTATTTTATCAGTCTAAATTGTATAGAATGTCCCTGCAACATTTATATTAACACACGCTTTTTCCTTTTAACCAGTATATTCAATTATTCTTCTTATTCTATTTCATGTTAGCTCCTAAGAAGAAATAAAAATAAATTACTTCACTTCTGCTCCAAGAAATAACTTTTTGATGATGATATAGGCTTACATGTTTATCCTTTCACTTTTTTTTCTAGGCAGATCTTGATAGAAATGGAAAATATGCTATAATTATAGCCAAAACTCTGGTATATTAAAATAAAGCAGGATAATTTTGTTTTGTTTCTTCTATAGAGACAAAGCATTTGCAGTTGAAATTTAGCAGTTATTTTTATAGTCTATACATTTAAATGGATGGCATTTATGTTTTGATCTTATGTGCATTGTAAAGCTGTATACATTGTAGGAAAACAAACACTTATAACTTGGAATGTAAAAAGGGACCTATTCTATTACCCATGCTTATTGTTCCTTTGAAATGAAAATATGTGAAAAGCATGAATATATCTGTAGTTTTCTACATGATGCAGCTTATTCAGTTTACGGGCGACAATTTATGCTAAACAAATATATCAAAAGCATTTTAATACAAGAACATTATTTCGCTGTAATGTTATTCCTGAACTGGAAGTTACTGGAGTCTCAGAGATTATGCAAGGAGAACATCACCTTTGCTCTTACAGTGTTCTTCTGCTCTTCCATGGGCATCTAGTGTTTGTCACTGTGAAAAACAAATAGATAAGGTTATGTGGACTTTTAATCTGATAATTTTGACCACTATATTGGTTTGTTTAGTTACAGTCATGATTTAAAAAAACCCCACAAAACCAAAGTGTGGATAAATAACCTTATGCAAAAGTTTTCATACTAACTCTATTTATAATTGGCATTCATAGTTTCTTCCCTAGTATCTTCCCTTACCATAAGATGAAGGATACAGTTAAATGCCAGACTCTGGATTTCAGTGAGGCAGCATAAAGTATTACCACCCTTTCTTACAGTTACTACACCACTGGCTGTGGTAAGGAGTTCCATAGTAACATCTCCTTCCTCCTCTTAGGACAAAATAAAACAACTGGCACAACTTTCAGTGCTGACTCACAGTGATTGATTTTACTTTGCCCCAGACTGGTAATGTTTATCTTTCTTAGAGTTTTGTGAATTCTACCTATCTACTGCATCTAAAAGTTCTAGATGCAGAAGAGTTCTCCACTCCAAGAGTGTGTGTCTGTCCCTGCCATAAACACCCTTCCCAGGAGCTTGGCTTTCTCTTCTCCTTGTCAGAACCTTTAACATCATCTCACATTCAGGGTAGAATGGTTGTCTGTCCAACCCCATGATAGTAGCAATCAGTATAACCTCTGTCTGTGCATGTCCCTGAGAAAGTAATTTTGACTGACATTTCCTTTGACTGGTGACAGATAGGTTGCTAGATAAAGGCCTTGTGTACAAACAGAAATGAATTAATTTAATTAAAGCAGGTCAGACATTTTAAGCAACTTCTATATACATGCTCTTGGTTCCTCAGCTTAGCTAAGCTCCTTTTCTAGATGACCTTTGTGAATCTTGATTTAAACTTAATCATGGGCAGACAGAGGAATTACCTGAAATTAAATACTTTTGTTTAAATTAATGACTTAAAATGTCTTCAATAAGTCAGTGTGAGGACCAAAACTATTGATTGGACACAACCCATATTTTTCTCAGTTAAGATAAAGATACAATAGTAATGGTCAGGTTGTGTTATACAATGAGCTATAAAGTACTCTAGGAAGATATACACCTGCGTTTTCATGCAGAGTTATTTTTCTGAATGAGACTTACATTAATAAGCATCCATCTTTAAATAATTTCTAGTCTTGCATCTTACCTGAACTCTGTCCATAATCCTTTGATTATGGTGCTATTAGTGTTTCTAGATCAGTTAGTGATGCCCAGGAGAAGCTTTTGGTATAAAGCGGGGAAGCTAGCCTGATTAGAAAACTGTATGGTGACAATGATCTTTATTTCAAACAAAAATATCTTTTGTGATGTAAAGTGAAAGAAGTATAATGTAACAGCTGAAAAAAAAAGGAAGTAACGAAGAAAGACTAAACATTTCAGTTGTATTTTATTTTTACAGGAGCATCTTCAGGGCCAGGGGTCACTGTTTTATTTTGGTAGGAAGAGTGGGGGTGGTCTGCTTTGGGCTTTTGGGTGGTGTTGGAAGTTTTTTAGGGATTTTTAGACTTGTAAATCTGGAGCGGGTTTACTTTTACTGCCAAATCATGTGTGTCCATGCATCTTTTTAATATTTTCAGATCTGGTATCATGTTCAGATGTTTAAAGATTAGGACGTGGAAAAAAGGAAATATATTCTCAACTATAACACATGCATCTTGTGGGAGAAGCTCATCTGAGCCAATCCCGTGGCAGAGGAGAAATAAAAGAATGAATAAAATATTTAGAGGTGCCTGAAAAAACAAGGTGAATGACTGTATCTTACTCATCTCCATCAAGATTTCTATTTTGAGCCGTAACTGGTTAGTGCCCTTGGTATAGCAGCTACCTTTCTATTCAGTGAGAGGACAGAGAAACATCTCTTTGTCCTATAGCCACTCAATCAGTGGAGGCCACTGCCTTACAGATCTGCCTGCAGAACAGATTAATTAAAAGATCAGTTGTAGAAGCTGAAAGATTACTTCAACTACCAAATAAATGAAGGGGCTAGTGCTTTTAAGAAAAGGCAGGAGAAAGCAGCAGAGCACAGGTCTAGAAAGATATGGGTATAGCAAATAACATTTGTAATATGATCCTGGAGTAAGCACAGAGTGCTAAATAAGGAGGTGGAGAAGGTTTCCAGCTCCTTTTTATAGTTGGGAGTTAGATCTCTAAGGAAAGGTGCTGAGTTTTACTTATTTCTGATGAGCTAAAAGAAGAGGATTTCTCACTTCGCCCACCTGCAAGAATAGCTGGGACCGCATAAGACATAAAAATCCCTCACACTCTTATAAAGCTTTTCTTTTTTTATCAATGATATAATTTGTGAATTTTTGGGTATGAATTCCTTGCAAATGCTGTAGTCTGACTTTGCAAAGGCTGTAGTCATAGTCTGCAAATAGAAAATTGGATATTTATAAAAATTGTTTGCAACATTTTTGTCATTAAATGTATCATCAAATCACTTATTAACACTTCTAAGAAGTGGTATTTTGGATAAGCATATCAGTATGCATTCAAGATGTTGGGATAGTTTTTGTGAGAGGAGGAAAGAAATATTTTTTTCTACTTTTCCCTGATGTGTTATAAACTATTTTCTAATCTTTTACCACCCTCTGTTCTACCTGTAGTAACACTTGCTGCACTTTGTATGTGATAATACTTCTAATTCCAATGCTACAAAATCCCTGAAGATCCTCTAAAAGAGGACATTGTAATAAAAGGAGGACAAATAATAAAAATGTTTTTGTTTTGTTTTCTTTGTTAATCATGCACTGTACACAGCAAAGCTCTGTCTTTGAATTGTTTATATATTTTTGGTTCATTTAATCTCAGCAGAGAATTGTCATGATTGACTGACTCAAATCCGTGGATCCAAGAGAAGGTGCAAAAAACCTTTTCTCTATTCACTTCTAATTTCTCAAAAATAATTAATTAACCTATATTGTTTTTCATAGCACAGATCGAACATAGGTGCAAGGATAGATGTTTCTAGTGTCATTCAGTCATGCTGATACAAGAACAGTGAAGAAACTTGATTTTGAATGAGAGCTGCTAGCTGTCATTAAAATTTAGCAGTTCTAAGAGCTTGTCCTGTTACACAGCTGTAAGCCACATGTGAAAAGGAAGCTTTGGTAGGTCCCAGACAGAAGTTTACTATGAAGCAAGTGAAATTAAACAAGTTAGTGAATACAAATGATAAAAGTATTCAGTGCTTAAAGGAAAATTTGTGAAATCCTTACCATTGAGATCAGGATTCCCATGTCTTATTCTTGTCTGGTTTTGCCTATTATTTTTTTTCTGTGTGGGAGGAATACTACAAGATGCTAACTGTCAGTCAGACTCTTGATGATTTTGTTACAACGTTTTGGTATAAAAAGCTAAGATACAGCTCAGATGGGCAGTAAGTATTGGGATTTACTTGAGAAAGTGGAAATGGAGGGCAAGTCCTTGAAGCTGATGAAAAAAAAGGAAAGAGAACAACAAAACCAAACCAATGAACTTGAAGAACCCAGACTTCAGACTTCAGAGCAGTTAGAAAGTTGGTAGATGAAAATTTCTTGTAACACAAATTCAGGAAAAATTAAGCTATGACAGTGTAACAAAGTGGGAACAGCAGCAAAGACACAAACTAATAGCAGATTTAGTGAATGGCAACATGAAAAGAAATGAAACTATTTTTATTGTCCCCAAAATGTCAATCATCACATAGGAATGCTGCAGTATAAAGTGATGTTGCAGAGGAAAGGAAGACGGAGCATTTAGTAGGAATGGACACATGATATTTATACACGGGAGAAGTTATTCTCTGTGCTTTAAACATAAATGACAATGTTGAAACCAATTTACTGTGAGCTTTTCTATGTAGTTTGGTTGTTTCAGTACTAATATATACATATTCATATACATTTAAAGGTCAGAAATACTTATTTTTTAAGGAATGCTTTTCTTGAACTAAGTATGCATATATTTTGAAACCTGTCCATAAACAACAGCAGTTAGAGAATGTTTCCTTTTGGTTGCAATCTCTTCTTTGAGGTTTTTTCTTTTTCTTTATTGTGCATAATAGAACTGAATTAAAATTTACTGCTTTAAGTAATTTCTTGAATTACAGGACTTGTGAGGAAAATAGACAATCTTCCCCCTCAATTTCTAATTTCAAGTTGTCAAGACAGTATTAGGTTTCTAGTTTTCAGTATTACCTTCCGATAGTATCTGGTTGATGCATGGTTATATGTTGAGGAGAATGAGAGAGAGAAACAATGAGAGAAAGACCTTTTCCTCTGTATAGGGGTTCATGTTTCATGTACTGCAGTTTATATACTGAAGAAGTGTCATTTTTTATACCTTTTGTTTTTAACTTATTAACATGGTGACTTTATAGCCTAGGAAGAAATCAATGTATTATAAATATTTTTGTCTCAATTGTTAAAGTGAATATGCCACATAAATGGTGTGGTTTGTGACAGAAGTAGCATAGTGAAAGAATTTTGAGCAATCCTTAGTTCTGAGGATTTTAAATCTAAGTATACAAAATTATCGATTCAGGATTCTGATCAATAAAGATTCTCTTATCTAGTTGGGAAAACATTTTCTTTTGGATGAGATGGTATCAGATGCTTTCTCACCTTCATGTGTTTTGCTTGAGCTGCGAATTAAATTCCTTCTGGATGTAAGTATTGCTGATTTTTATGGCCTCTCTTTAAGTGCTTTGTGAAGTTATAGTCACACAAACTATCTTAGTCATAATCTAATTAAATAGTAAGAAAACTGTGCATTTCAGAATTCGGTCTCCCATTCATCATAAATATAGCCAAATGTGTGTAATTTTGCACAGGCAAATATATGTGTGGATGTCTATATATGAAAACATGTAAAAATATGACACGCCTCACAGATTTGTTCCCAGAGTGAGCTCTCAAAAAATAAAGCAGTAGGGTTCAAAACTAGCTTTTGATAAAAACTATGTATTCTAGTGGTTTACTTGGCAATCCAATTAAATAAAAATCAACTGCAGATGTTTGTTACACTGGCTGGGCTAGCAATTTAATGCTAGATAATGTAAAAAATAGGCATGTAGAATTAGTTTTGTAAGATGATGATGTTTTATTGCTGGACATGAAGACTGTTCAGAAAGACAGAATTATTACTGCCCTGTTCATGTAATAATTCCTATAACAGTAACAGTCTTTGAAATAAAGGTTGATGTTTTAGGAGAAACTTAAAGAAAGAAAAAATCTTATTATTTTGATTGGTGGAAAACAAAAAAATCCACCACCTAACTCCAAAACATTATTGCTTAAAAACAAAAGATATTGCAGAAATTAATATGAAAACCTAAAATTACAGGTTTAAAGTTCAATTTTGCAATTGTACCAGGATGATTTTATGCAGTACTGAGCAGCAGACATCTGATGAATAATGTTAAATGTGTACAGTTAAGCTTGTTTACTTTCTAAAGACCCACTTAGGTTAGTAGAATTAGAAAACAAATGTGGGTCTGTGCCTGATGTAGATGTGCTGACGTAATTTTCTACTATTTCATTATTCAGACATCAAATGATATAGCTTTGGCAACTTTGACCACAACTATGCTTGCATTTCTTCTGTACAGTTCTGCGGTATTTCGTATTCATCCTAATTCTAAAGAATTTACCAAGATAAACTCATGCCATTTCTCTCATCTGGGAAAAACGCACGCTTCTGAAATGTCAAGGACACACTAAATGGCATGTTCTTTGTTCACCAGACATGCAGTGCACCAGGTGGTCAAGTCCTGGCTGAGTGGGTCAGGTCTTGCAGTCTCTGTGTAATCATTCTGATTATTGCTATTAGCCACAGTTCAGATGGTAACATAATCCGTTCAAAAGAATAAAATTGCAGAAATACTGGCACCATCATCTATGTGTGCATAATAATAATTATATTACATTTGTTGTAACTGCATTCTGCTATTTACCTTTCTTTATCTCATGTTCCGTGCTTTGTTTCATTTTTCCTAATATTTTTTTTACTCTTTGCACAGTTACAATTTAGCAGAATCTCTACTGTCAAATCTGAGGAAGAACTTTAGGACCTCAAAGTATCCAAGGAAGAACTTTAGGACCTAGGTAAATAATAGGTCTTATTACTCTTTTAATAGGGTCTATGTATAGGCCTAAAGTGCTGATCCTTAAGTCTTTTATTCCCTGTTGATATCTATGGAGGCATCTAAATTTCACAAGTGTCACTCTCTGTAAAATTGCTACTGGTGCATTGGACCGTAAACAGGCACCAGTGAAGAATTTGTCTATTAACGCTCTTCATGACTAGATTTTCATATGGAGCGTTGCTCTGGTATTTTGCCCATGGGGATTAATCTAATAATCATTCTATGATTATGGCCTGGCGAACATGTTCTTGTGCAGTAAGCTGGTGGATGTACGTATTCTGAATAGCAGTTTCTTTCTAAAAATTAAAAAGCATATTCTTAGAATTGTAGAATCAGAGAATACGCTGAGTTGGAAGGGACCCATCGGGATCATCAAGTCCAACTCCTGGCCCTGTGAAGGATACTCCAAGAAGTACACCATGGATTATTTGAGCATTATCCAAATACTTCTTGATATCAGACAGGCTTGATGCTGTGACCACTTCCACTTTCCTAGGTAGCCTGTTCCAGTGCTCAGCCACCCTCTAGGTGAAAAACCTTCTCCTCATATCCAGCCTAAACATCCCCTGACTCAGTTTCATGCCATTTCCTTGAGTCCTGCCACTAGAGTGAAGTACTTCCTAGAGTGAAGTACTTGCCCCTTTGCTTTGCCTTGTGAGGATGTTGGAGACTGCAATGAGGTCTCCCCTCAGTCTTCTCTTCTTTGGGCTGAACAAACCAAGTGACCTCAGCTGCTCCTCATATGGCTTCCCCTTCAAACCATTCACCATCCTCATGGCTCTCTGCTGGATGATCTCTAATAGCTTAATGTCTTTTTTATATTGCAGTGCCCAAAACTGCACACAATATTCAAGGCGAGGCTGCACCAGTGCAGAGCAGAAGGGGACAATCCCCTCCCTTGACTGGCTGGAAATACTTTGCCCAATGCCTCCCCTGGCACGGTTGGCCCTCCTGGCTGCTAGGGCACTGCTGACACATATTCAACTTGTGTTTGACCAGGACCCCCAGATCATTTTCCACAGTGCTGCTCTCCAACCTTTTGTTCCGCAGTCTGTACATCTGGGGTTGCCCCATCCCAGGTGCAGAATCTGGCACCTGGCCTTGTTAAGCTTCCTACAGTTGGTGACTGCCCATCTCTCTAATTTGTCAAGGTCTCTCTGCAGGGCCTCTTTGCTCTTGAAGGTCCTCCCAATTTAGTGTCATCGGCAAAGTTAGTATTCCTGTGAGTTTTTAATGAAGA
Source organism: Pipra filicauda (assembly GCF_003945595.2). Taxonomy (NCBI): domain Eukaryota; kingdom Metazoa; phylum Chordata; class Aves; order Passeriformes; family Pipridae; genus Pipra; species Pipra filicauda. The sequence continues at coordinate 1,151,031 of NW_024104262.1, read as the reverse complement.
CACTGAAGAGAATTGGGCTGAGGATGGAGCTCTGAAACTCTCCTGCAACTGGACACCAGCCTGATGTTACCCCATTCACTATAACTCTTTGTGCTCAGCCTCTGAGCCGGTTGCTCACCCACTGGGTAACACAATTATTCAGCTGTATGTTGGACATTACGTCCAGCAGGATACTGTGAGAGACAGTATCAAAAGATTTACTGAAATCCAAAAAGATTAAATCTACTGGCTTTCTCAGATCAATTGGGTGGGTTACCCTGTCACAGAAGAAAATCAGGTTCGACAAGCAGGACTTTTCCCTCATGAAGCCACGACCAATGACTCCAGGAGTAGAATCTTTTCCTGCCCTTCTTGAAAATCAGGACAACATTCACCAGCTTCCAGTCAGCTGGGACTTCGCTGGATTCCCAAGACCATTCAAAAATCATTGAGAGAGGTTTTGCATTGACATCAGCAGCTCTTTGAGGATTCTCGGACCAATCTCTTCAGGACCCATAGACTTGTAGGGATCCACCTGGAGAAGCAGATCCTGTGCAATTTCAGGGTTGGCTGGGAGTTGGTCACTCTCACAGTCATGGTCCTTTTTATTTTTTAAATAATGAAGATAACTAGAAAAGACCACAGGCTCTTATATTTGAGAAAAAATAGCATTCTCCATGTTAATCCAAAGGTCGAGGTCCAAGGTCCAAATGTCAAAGGTCCTTAAACCAGAGAAAAGGTTTTAATATCTAGGAGATGCACTGTCTCAAATTAACTCAAATTCTAATTTTTTTCCCCTTGTTTAACATGGTTGGCTACTTAGTTGCAGATCATATCTTCATTTTAATTGTGTTTAAGAAGTATTTTTCAATGCTGAAATTAAAAACCTTGAAGTGGTCTTGCAAATTAATACAGCATGCGTTTTGTTAATACCCTTTCCTTCTTCAATAACAAATAGGCAAGTTGTGGGCTTCTTTTAGCTTTAATTTCTGTGATGGCTTTGAGTTCTCATGACATCTGTGATTATTTTGGTATACCTTATACATGGAATTGTTTTCACTTTCTTCCCTGAATCAAAGCTCTGAAAGAAGCAATCAGGATTTTTGACTATGAAATACAGCACAGCTGAGTCCTCTGTACATTTCTCAATTGCTCTATTTCTTCTGCCAGAAGAGGGAGAAAAATATGATCAAATAAAACATTTTGTAGCCTTTCCAGGCTGTGTAGAGATAAAGATTTAGATTAATTTTTCTGTATCTAAAATCAGATGCTTGTCCTGAAGTTTATTGTGACCACAGAGAAATGTTATCTGCAGTACTGGAGACGATAAAAGTTCTGATTACATGAAACTAGTACTAGCTGTATCTATGAAAGCTGCTGTCTAGCTGAAGATAAAGAGTTAGGAAAATTCAAAATTCTAGACTAGACTTTGAACATAGACATAAATTTCTTCTTGGATTTCTCATTTGCAGTTGGTTGTGGTCTGTTTTTTTGTTTTGTTTTTCTCTTCCCTTTTCTTTTGCACTTCATCCAAATACTTCTAATCTGAATACCTTTTTTTTTAACAGCAAATGTATTTTATCTATGCTGTGAAGATTCTTGTGTTTCTGTTCTGATCATATTAACTCCTCTTCTACAAGGAAGCTGTCTTCTATTGACGGACAATAAACACATTAAACGGTATATTAAATTTGCTTTGTATAGTATAGTAGTATTATTACAATTATGTATATTTTTAAAGTATTCATCAGTAGGTAAAAGAAATTGATTTTGAAATCTAATCTCCTTCGATTAAATTCAGCCAAAGGAAGAATGACATAAACTTGTATTTTATACACCTTCTCAGTCTAATATCATATAATAATATAATCTTTCAAATTTAGATCTGTCAAACTTAAGGACAGCTCAGTTTTAGTCACCTGAAGTAATTCCAGAGTAACATGCTTCTTATTGCTTGTATAATTAAATAAATGACAGAAAATTATCAAAATATAGATGTGTATCTTGTTTTGGAGAAGCCAATGTTTTGTCATTAATACATTTACGTTTTGAGTTCACAAATCAGAGATTAGCAATTTGACCCTGACTGTCACTAGCATTTGACAGGAATAAAATCAGGAGGTTTATCTGGAGCCAACATATCCAAGATTTTGTGTAGACTACAAGGTTTCCTAACTATGTATTCCACTATTAGACAAAATAGCATTAAAATCATAGCCAACGTAGTTCGTTGTTCCCTTAGTTTAGATTTGCCGGCTTTGATTTTACGGCATTATTTCTGTAGCAAAATTCTGTCCAAATAGGAGATAGAAAATTATAATACATAAAGTTTTTATTTCTAGGTTTTAGCAAATCTCTTCATCTGTTCCCAGCCCTCACCTCTATGAAGAATCTTACTTGTAAACACCTGCCTTAAATGGCACAACTGTTAGCCTTGCATAGAAAGTTTCAAGGGCTTGTCACTTATATCACACACCTCTCCCTAAACAGTATGCAGTGTGTTATGTGTTTTGACACAGAGCCAGGTTCTGAGTTCCAGTGCCTTGCTACTTCAATCTGGACCTGTTTCTCTGGATATGCCCTGAAATGATAACAGCAAAAGTCTGAGCAGCTTGGGGGTGAAGGGATTAATTTTTAACAAACTTGAACTGTAAAATATAGGCAATATATGCTGTGGCAAATATGAACAGAAGGAGGGAAATTATGATGGGTTTTGGAAAAGCACAGAATGTGAAGAAATAACAGTGCTTTGAGGCACAGGTGAAAGTTAGTGCTGCCAGTTAAAGAAACAAAACCCTTTATACAGACCCTTTTTACAGACACTGAGTTACCCCGTAATATCATAATGTAAATGCATGTTGTGGGTGGGCAGTGGAAAACAAACAATTACTGATGCCTTAGAGTAGTCAAAACATTTTTAAAGGAGATAATGTATGCTGATTTTTATGTACATTTATTTTTTTAAGTTAAAGTATCAAAAATGAATTTTGTGTGCTAGAACTGTATAAGTAAATAAGTAGTCATATCGAAAGAAAAGGTGGTTGTGTTATTTTGAAATGGTGTTTTTGCTATCCTTTATTCAAATGAGTATATGAAGAGATGGGGAAAGCGTGAACAGTTCCAGAAAAAGATTTCAAAACTTGTATAAGTGATATTCCACCTCTGCAGTGGTATTCTCTCAAGTGCTTTCCATATTGCATGCAAAAATGAAGAAGAAGAAGAGGGGCAACATTTCATCCTGTGGATGAGAAAATAGTGCAAGAACAAGGGATTTATTCTTCTAGAACAAAACAATTCTATTTAGAGGAATAGACTTCATCTGAACCTCAAAGGAAGCAGGTAACATATCAAATCAAGAGATTGTACTACAGTTTTAAACTCTCTGAGGCTGAGTTATATCTGAGGTTTTAAATTCAAGATTAAGGGAAGGAAGATAATTCTGAAAGAGCACACTTCAAAATGATGCAATCTCCTGGGTAATTTTTGTATCTCTAAAGAAAAGTAGAGTTAGAAAATTTTTATCAAATAGGAAATTTGAAAGGATAGAAAACAGTGCCACTATTATTAGATACAGTGAAGAAGAAAAATGACATGGTTCTATAAAAATGATTTTTTTTGTGTGTCTGTAAAACTCGTAGAAGCTCAAGAAAAACATTTGAGAGGATATGGATATTTGCAATTTTTTAGAAAGTGAAAGAAAGCTGACATGGGGAAACAGTGAGATAAAGACAGTCCTCTCAAAGACATCCTTCAAAAAGTTGAAGTTTTGCCCAAATGAGGAAAATATAAAACATAGAATATGAAAATGCAGTGAGTAAGACCAAAAAGGGTAATAAAAACAAAGGTATAAAGATATAAAAATATGCTAAGAAACCTCCTCCAGATCATGAAGTCAGCTGGAGACTTTGGAAGAACATAAGTAGAATAAAAGGAATATTTAACAAAGGATTAATGCAGGAGATCTTGCAAAGTCTCTTATGATAGGTTTTTTCCTGTAAGAGACATCGAAACCTGTCCCAGATTTAGATAATAGTGGAAGAGCTTATTAAATAAACAGGTGAAGTGCACAAGCGTCGACAGAACTCTTCTAAAGGAGCCCAGGAATTAAATGGATTAATTGCTAACTCTGAAATGTGAGCTTGCCAGGAGGCAGAGCATTGTGCTGGTCTATATGCTAAAAATGATTTGGAAAGAAAAAAAAGTTTGATGATACTAAGCTGTTCATGGCATTAAAGACAACTATGTAAAATCGCAAAACTGCAGAATATGATAAAATAGCAAATGAAATCTAACATGAAATTCGAAATGATGTACTCAATGGGAGCAGGGCAAGCTATAACTTGCACGATGGGCTCAGAATAAATGTTGCCGTGTAGAATGGGTCTTTAGGCAAAAGTAAACAGTTGTATGAATATGTTAGCTTGATGCTCGGATGTCAAGGAGAAATCTAAAATGTTAGGAAGCATGTGAAAAACAGCAGATGATGAAGCAGAGACTGTTATTATACTGGTACATATGTACCAGGACCACCTGCATGTTGAGCTCTGTGGGAGGTCCTGGTCAGACATAGTGAAGAGCACCCATTTTTGTTAAATAAATGTAGTATCCATTCAGTGCTAGGAGGATAGGCACATGCTGGAGGACTTGCAGAGTATTACAGCTATTTTAAGTCAGTTCCTCCATTAAATAGGAAGTATTCTTAGAACAGTCATTACCCAACAGGCAGAAACCTGGGGCTAGCAGTGCCTGACCTCAGAGTGCTGCTGTGTGGATACACACAGTGTTCTCTTGCATGTGTAACAGTCAAAGAGTTTGTGAGAGAAGGTGGCCTCTCTGACAGGGAGGGATAGAGCAGGTTTAGAAGAGTGATAGGGATGATTCAGGATGAGAAAGCAGTTGATTGACCATGACAGTTTAAGCTATGAAAGAGACAACTGAGGGAGATGTCCTTCCTCAGTGTTCCTGGTATGTTGTGGGTGTAGTCCTTTCTGTAAGATGTCCCTGCTCCAGTGCAGATTTCCAATGAGCTTCAGTTCCCTCAGAGGGGCACACTTTGGGGCAAGTGCCTTTTTTCTCCAGCTGCACCTTCAACAGCAGCACCTCCAGCCACACTTGCAGTGGTGCTCTGACCATCTCTGACTGGCTGAGCCCTGGGTCCTGAAGGGTTGATGGCCACAACTACAGAACTGCTGGAGCTGTCTTTGGCTGGCTTGGCCACCTCCTATGCAAGACAAATCTGCTGCTGCTGCTCTGGTTCCTTAAACCCTGCTCTTTCCACCAACAGGTGACATTAAAAATGTTGGTGAGTGGTGATGGTGTGGAGTAGTGAGTAGGGACCGGGAACTGCAATGGCCTTGACTATTTGATTCACAGGGTAGTTCCCAGTCTAGTTTGAAGCCAGCCCACCGGTGCCCTGCCAGGCAGCTGTGCTAGATTGGGAGCCAGGGCTGGCAGGCTATTCTCCCCCCTGTACTTAGTATATGCACTGCCATACTTATTTTGAGGTTAACTTGAGTATTTTTGATACAAGCTGGCAGGCCTTGGCAGCAGACAATTCTCCCAGGTATGTTTGGTTCAATTTTTCAGGCCGGACATAGACTGATGCAACCCATCAAAAATGTGTGTTTCACTTCAGAATGCAAAGGACTTCCTTGACAATGAAAGATGACATTCTTTTCGTTAAAACATTATTTAAGTAGGGGTTGGCATTACATTATCAAAAGTGTTGATGGATGATATCACTTATTTCCCATCTGTCAGAAGAGGCAGAGCACTAGAGAAAAAGTACTTTGTGATTTACTTGCTCTGATATTTTCTATCTCCATTTAATCTGTTTTCAGCAAAAGAAAATATTGAAGAAAAAAAAGAAAGTTCTGCTGTTACTTGATTGTAAAGTAAAATTCTTCTGTGTGTTAAAAAGCATGCACTTTTCCTCTCTTAGTCCCGCTTGGTAGTTAGCTGTGATGACAGGGCTTCATGTACTTTGGTGAAAGCCTGTCTTGTTTAGTTCAGTCTTGATTCAATCCTTAGGACTGAATCAGACCAAGCCCCTGACTGTGAGTCCTCAGTGCTAACACATAGAATTGACAAATAAAATGATCTGTTGGCTTATAAATGAAGTTATCAAATATACAGTCATAAGAAAAATACATTTAGTGGAAATACTCTTACACAAAATTGCTTTTTCATACCCCCTCCCCAGATTCAATGCCTAGCTAATTTCCTCAGCTTTTATGTCTCTCTCTATCTGTTCTAAAGCATTTTTCTGGGATAAGTGCTGGACACTTACACTGGGATGAATGGAAGTTACTGAAAAAAAAAGAAAAAGAATAAAAATACACTTAGTAGATGTAAGTTTCTCTCTAGAGGTCATGCTGTATTCTCCTAAAACCACACTCCCTCTCTCCAGAAAACACAACAAGGCTTTATGATTTTTTCCAAAGAAAAAAACAGATAATCTAGCAATATGGATATCTTTGCATTTCTCAGTGCCTTATAACCTGCTGCAGTAATTTTACTCCATTTTTTTTAATTAAAACCCCAGAGTCCTGCTGGTCAGTATTCATTATCCAATACATAGCTGTCATTAATGAGATTTCTAGTAACAAGTTGTCCAAGTTGTCTGGCATTGATACTTGCATTGCATCAATACAGCAGTATGCCATCTCAGAAACTTCTGAAAATAGAAGTCGTCTTTTTCTTGTGTAAACTGTGAAATTTTCCCAAAAAGCTGTCCTCATAACCTGCATTTCATGCTTTTCAATTGTTGGAGAAAGTATATAGGAAAGTAATTCTCCAATGTTGCTTAATTTTGTTCAATAATGTCTTGGGAATTTACACTCCAGCCCAAAAAAGGGTACAGTACTTAACAATTAGGGTTGAGAGTAAAAATATTCAGCATTACTGTTAAAGTAAATAATGGTAAATACTGTTTCACTTTGAAAAAATGAAAAATGGTTCTGAAAGTGTGATTAGAGTTCATGTCTATTCTGCTGAATTGAAATGTTTATGTTACCTGTTACCTGTTCCCATTTTCTCCACCGGAGAGATTGTTTACATTTGCCAACAGGAGAGGTTATTGTAGAACAGGAAACTGATAAAAAAAAGCACTAAAATACAAAACACTTATTATTTGGTGTGTTTAAATGCTATTTTTATGGACTCTTCAGAGATGTTAATATTATATATAGTACATTTCTCCAGGTAACTTACTTATGGTTTTGAAACATTGGTTTTTATAGTAGTGTTCTTAACTTTTGTGAATATTAGGAAAGTAGAAATGATACAAGTAAGATTTCTCTCACCTTTTTTTTTGTTAACTGATATAACACTGACTTTTTTGGATATGACATACAAGGTTTTGTTTCCTCTGAATTTAGCCAAGTGTAAAGAATGTGGAATGTTCACACTCATGCTACTTATGGTTTTTCATAATCAGTGTAAATGCACACATACAGAGAGACTATTTACTTTCTGAGTCATATTTTGACATTCTCCATACGTTTCACTGTTCTAAAATGAATCAATATAAAATAAATAAATTTTCAGCATCAGTTTCTGGATATTTGGAGAGTCAGTATGGTTTCATCAAAGAGAAACCAACCTGATTGCCTTGTGTTTTGGAACAATTGGCTGGATAGACAAGAGGAGAAGAGTGGATATTGTCTAACTGAACTTTAGCAAGGCTCTTAACAGTGTCTCTCACAACATTCCTCATAGATAAACTCAGAAAACTTAGACTGTATGAGTAAGATGGATTGAGAACTGGCTGAATGGCAGATTCCAGAGGGTTGTAATCGGCTGTACAGGGTCTAGTTGGAAGCCTCTCTCTAGTGGTGTCCCCCAGGGTTTGATACTGGTTCCAGTACTAACTTATTCATCAGTGATTTTGATGAAGGAACAGATGCCTCCTCAGCAAGTTTATTCAAAGGTGGGAGGAGTGGCCAATACCCCAGAGGGCTGTGCAGCCCTTCAGAAGGACCTCAACAGGTTGGAGAGATGGGCAGACAAGAACTGTCTGAATTTCCAGAAGGGCACGTGCAGGTCCTGCACCTTGGGAGGAATAACCCCAGGCACCAGCACAGGCTGGGGGCTGACCGTGTAGGAAGCAGCTCTGTGCAGAAGGATCTACGGGTCTTGGTGGACAACAAGTTGTCCATGAGCCAGCAGTGTGTCCTTGTGGCCAAGGCCAGTGGTATCCTGGGGTGCAGTAGGAAGAGCACTGCCAGCAGGTCAAAGGAGGTGATCCTTCTCTTCTACTTAGCCCTGGTGAGGCCTCATTGGGAGTGCTGTGTCCAGTTCAGGGCTCCTCGGGATAAGAGAGACATGGACTTCTTGGAGTGGGTCTAGCAGAGAGCTGTGTGAAGATGATTAAAGAACAGGAGCATCTCTCTTACAAGAAAATGCTGAAGGACCTGGACCTGTTTAGTCCGGAGAAGACCAAAAGGAGATCTCATCTATGTATGCAAGTATCTGAAGGGAAGGTGTCCAGAGGACAGAGTCAGGCTCTTCTTGGGGGTACTGAGCAGTAAGATGAGAGGCAACAGGCAGAAATTGGTGCACAGAAAGTTCCACCTGAACATGAGGAAGAAATTCTTTACTGTGCAAGTATTCTGTGTGATTCTATAATTTGACATGAACATTACCTTGCATTTTATTGTTTAAATTGTTTTGTTTCGGTTCTGAAGAAATCCATTGTTTTGAAAAATGCCTACAATGAGAAGCAAATTGTAAAGAAAATGTATCATAAATGTATCATAACTAATTAAAGGAGATAAAAGCTAGTCTAACTAGGTAAGTTTGGCTGATTTCTAGGTTATGTTTTACAAGACAAATATGTTAAGCAAATAAAAGACCAGCAGCATGATAATAGGAATATATTTGGCTTTGAATATTCAGGTGCTTATTTGCACAGTTCTCTCTTAATAATAGATTTCTCATGTTTCTGTTATATCCTATCTGTACAACCTGCTTTTTCCTACTCAATTATAACTAAGAAAATACAGTGTCTTGTTTAGCAAGAGGGAGGAAAAAATTGAGCATGTACTCTGGATGTTTTTACCTTTCTTTCACATCTGTTTCAATTGTCTGGATCTTTCACAGGCTATTGCTTTTGAAAATTTCTTCAGTGCAGGTTAACAGATTCATTGGAGTGTCTTTGGTCTTTTGTTTTGGCTTTTTTTTTTTTTTTGTATACTTTTGTGCTGGGGAAGCAACTCTGACTGAAATTAAACAAGCCAACATTAAAGTGTTCCAGAAGTGGTTCTGGACAATGGATGACTCATACACTGCAGACATAAGCTCAGGCCTTTTTATCCTCGGTTGTTGTAAAGGGAGCATGCTTTTCTTGCCTCTGAGACTAAAGTCAGTAAACAACACGGGTTTTTTTTGAGCAGTGGCGGTTATCTTACAGCAGATCAGAGAGACAGAAGATCATTTCAGAGCTCTCTAATCCTGTATGATGATGTGTTTTTTCCCCATATCTATTTAACTGAAAGAAATTTGGCTACCTTGTCAGCCCAGAACTGCTTAGAAATAGAGATATGTTGCAGATAAACAATATGAGTTCTTCATCTCACTCATGTAAATGGATGTTGGGTAGCAACAGGGAGTAAGCTGCATCTCAAGTCCTTGTTGCACCTTTTATAGAAAAATTTTAGGCAGTGACTAGCAACATAAATCATTGTTGGATATCTTTCTAGATCACGAATATTTCCAAATGATTAACTATAACATTTGTGTAGCTGTCAATCAGAAAGGAGGAGAAAACCCTTAAGTCTAGTTCCATATTTTATTAAACACAGCTCTGATGCAGACACAGGTGACCTTAGAGTCAGATTTAGTGAAATAAAAGGTAGTATCACGATCTTGCTAGCTGCCAGGAGTCTGCTCCCTAAAATCACTTTATTCTACATTCATATATTGAAACCCGTTTAATCAGGTTTTAGATAATTACCTAAGATAAGCAGACTTAAACTACTTATGTAATGGCTAGCAAGCACAATATATAGGCATACAGAATGTTAGCTCCTGATGAAGACAATGTCTTCACCTTAGTTTCTGTTTCCTAAATTCCTGGTAGAGGGTGGATGACCAGCTGTTGCACACAAGCATTAAACTCTCCAGCTATTCATGGTCAAGTCATAAATTTTTAAACAGCATAAGAGCTTCCCAGCTAGTTCAATGTATACCTGTACAAATTTTAGGGAATATTTTTGAAAACAAAATACAATTAAAGAAATGTAAGGCTATCTAACAAGCAGGAAGAGTGCAAGTCCATCAAACTGGGCAGTAACTACTACTTTGCAGTGTTCTATAGCTCTGTTTAAAGAAAATATGCTTCTTCTGTAAGTAGACAGACACGCATACAAAAACCCAAACAAATAAACAACAAGAATATCCTAGATGTTACAGGAACTTAAATCTTGTGATTCACCCTGGAATCTTCTCAAGCAGTCTGTTAAAATTTTTTGCTGTTTTTAATTTCTTCTCTTACAATATCTCTATAGTATTTTTTCGAAACTTCTTAGTACCTGAAGTGATTGCTTCAGTATTTTTATGAGTGTGCCACTTTGTTCAATATACATTCACACCATGAAAACATCTTGAAATATAGTGAAAACATAGAGCTAGGAACAGAAAATATATGACAAGTTATTTCTATTTATTTTATCATCTCTTAATCTCCTGTTTAAAAAAAATGAAAAAAAAGTTTTTTAATTGATCAACCAGCTCAGTTGAAATATTTACGTTTTTATTGTTCCCTGTAATTTGAATGCTAAGCAATATCTGAAAAATTTTCAGTTTGAAGTCACTAGCTTTTTTTTTAGTCTTTGTTGTGTTTACATCTTATATATAAATAATTATTATTAAGGCTTAATGACTAAGATGATTAAATAAAAGTGTATATATATATTGTTCTGTAGTCCAATATGAGTAACTTCAGTTTGCACATTTTCGTTGGCTAATATTTTGGTCATATCCATCATGTTCAACAGGAATAAAATTCATAGTGCTTTAATAAAAACTTGGAAAACTTGAAAGGTCTGGAAGAAGGGCATCTGTCTGTATGACTCATGTGCCTGTTATAATAAACTACACTAATCTGGCTCCTGGAAGTACCTCTGGGCTAGTTCAATGAGGTCTCTTCTTTTGACGTCATGTGAAAATTCTAGGTATTACATCCACAGAAAAATAGTGATCAGGGAATGTTCTTGACAAGAAATTTTCTCTTCAAACTTCATCCTTGTAGTGAATAGCCTTAATTTTTCTCTTGTATTCTAAGATTTTAAGAGCTCTACTATCCTGCTTTCTGGTTGTGATATGCTTATGTATTACAGATATTCATAGAAACATGACTGAAAGTGTTCAAGACAGAAAGTCACACAAGATGTGAAAGAAATATTTGACCCTCTGCTTTCCTGAGTTAAAACCATAAATTTGTACCTTGATTTCATACATAGTTCTAGATATTTCAGGTGACTTTGTGAATTTTGCCTAAATGCATTAACTAGTTTAATGAGCTAAGTGTATTCCTCTCTTGCATGTATATAAAGTACTGTTGAAATGGATAGAGCAATGATGTATTTACTTTTGAATCTGTTTTATCTTGTAGCTATTTTAAATTGGAAAAGTAATATTAAGATACTCTTGTGGATACTGTTTTCCATGTAGACCTGACAAGATTTGTCACTGAAAATTCATTTTTTTCTTTCCACAAATCATGGCTTCTGTGGAAAAGATAAGGATGCTTATACATATGCTTATATATAAAAGCATATGGTTTTTATGTATACTTCTATATATTCAAATATGGTAGTGATAGTATATGAATAATTTAGAATAAGATATTTTTCTATGAAAGCAAATTCTCTTAATGAAAGCCTCTTGTAGAGGATCACTATAACAATATCTCAGAAATTGAATAGGATCATGTAGCTTTTTTTCAATGCAATCTCCACTACTCATCCTCTGTGTACTCCCAAATCTACTTTTGTGATTCTTAGATTTTTCACACAAAGACTTTTTTCCATGCAAAAACAATACATACATTGGTTTTGCTTTTTTTTCAATGGATTCCATAGAATGCTGGAATAAGATCTTTCTCTTTCCACACATCCCTTTAGACGTTCTGTTAGTCCCAACACTTTTTCTATCTAGTTCTCAAAGCATGGATATGATGTATTTCTGTCATTGGTGTCCATGACTGGTGTACCCTGGGTTGGCAAATCTATACTGGCAGTCAGGATAGGTGTTGGTGGCAATAAAGGAAGTTGAACTATGGCTCTTGGAGCTGAGGATTCCTCTCCCTCCCCAGTCGTTGCTTTCATTGAATGTAGGTTGATGGTAACTTCCTGGGTAGCTGGCCAGACTATCATTCTGTGTGGAAGGGCAACAAACCAACAGTCTCTGAGTCAGTGAACTCCACTCTACTCAAATCAGTCTCCCCTTCCACCAGGCTTCATCTGTGATGTTTCTGATGACCGCTTCATCTCGCAAGTCAAATTGTTTATGGGGCCACCAATACAAGAGTAATTTGCACTGGCTGATGCATATTGTCAATTACAATGTGAAGCTGTACATAAACCTGACAGCACTAGCCACAGGAGCTCTCAGGCTAGGCCCAGCTATGTACCCATGGGCACAGATGGTGGTAACGGTACAAGGTTAGTGCCAGAATTTGTTTCACCTTTGTAAATAACTATTGAGAAGTTGGTGAAGCCAATCAATAGGGAGGAAATAATCACATCTCCATCTCACTGGGGCAGAGACTGACATAGTTACCTTGAAAGAAATCCAGCAAGACCATGAGGAGGCATAGTCCTTGCACCTCTATTTGCAAATTAGTTCCTCTATTTAGTTGTTGTAAAACTAACAAGAATAATATTTTTTTATATGATATCTAAATAGGAAAAAATTAGCTGCTTCCTCAACACTTGGATTTGATTGTCTATTACTGAATGTTGCTTATAAATAATTAAATACATGAGTAATCAATACATATTTTTTTTTTATCTGAAAGAAGTACCAATGTTTTACAAAACAAATAGAAAAATCAAGTAATGTGCTAAAGAGTTGCTCATGCAGTGATATGTGTGGTTTTCTTAGGAAGGAAAATTAGACTTTTACATTTGTCCCAGGTCATTATTTTCTCCTGTAGAGGTAGGAAACTACACCTGTACATGTACATGATTGTTAATATTGTACTGAGATTTAAGGATTAATTTTCTTTTTTGGTAGAGGTGGGCTTTGAGATTCTCAAAAACAGTAATTTAAAACCAGTTTGTTATGCTAGTAAGGCCATGCAAGTGTGGATGATGTCTTACCTTTTGTATCCGTGTGAGTTGCATCAGTGATGTGCCTACCCATGAAAGAAATAAACCATATCTGTAATTTTGCTGATGTGATTGATTCTGTATTAGGCGATTTTACTATAGCATCTTTGTTGGTTAGAAATTGCACTTTACCTCATCTTTGGCTGACAGAGATAAGGAAAAAAATGTGTGCAGGGACTACCTGGCTCAAATGAGAACACAAATCTTGGAGCTGCTTGATCTCAGAGCATATGAATTTCCCTTTACTCTTTCATGGTTTTGTCTATGCACTTAGCCAGAAGCTGATGAATGCTGCTTTTCAAAGGTGCAGCGCCATGCCATCATCAGTAGTTAGAGAGTTTCCCTTAGTTACTGTCATAATACAGAGACCAGTTTGTCATACTCTGACAACTATATGAAAGTATCCCACTACTGGTTTAAACATCCTTAGGAACACAGATTTGAAAATTACCATAGCTAATCTTCTTCCCCTAATTTAGCATATATCCTGACCTGAATATCATATAAATTAACAAATTCCCTCAGATTGAGAAAGTGGATAAAAATATTGAATAAGCTTACTTCATTATTACAAGCAATACTGCAAATATCTTGTTAACTGTGGCAAAAAGCTCTGCCTCAGAAGCCTGTAATCTTTTGTAATGGTTTTGAGTTAGTATGCATTTGTTATTGACAGGAAAACATGAACTATTCATTAGTACGCTTGCTGTGTGGTTTAGAGTAACATCTACTCTAGTGGATCTTAGAATGTTTGCAGCTTTTATAAACTCATGAAGTGTCTTATGCCTGAATGTCGTACAACTTGAGAGGCCTTCATGCTAATGATATAAATTAATTTCCTTTCAGTATCTCAGCTGATATTTGGCTGAACCAGGGATAAAAACTCTCCTTTGAAACTTGTAAAACACTCCTGATTTTGTCATAGAGTCAACATGAGCAAGAATACCTGTAATCTACGTGGGAAGAGCAGAAGTGTAAGTACGTTTTCTTTTTCTTGCTTATGTTTTTTATTATCACTGTTCTTCCATAATACTTTTGTGTTATATTAGCCTTTCAAATGCCACTTTCTGAGAAGAATAGAAACTATGATAAAATACCTGTTAGTTATATCCTATTCTTGCATCTGTAGCCTAAATAAATATGTATGTGTGTGACTTGGACACATGAAAGTAACATTACTGGATAGTAGTATGGTTTGGAGTGATCTTTTTTTAAATTGAGACGTTCATTTTTTGCAGTGTGTTTTATGAAAAGTTTTAAAAATTAGTATTTTCTGGAGAATTCCTAGAAAGGTAAGCTTATATAATAGCTATAATGTACTCAGTTGTAAATGTATGCCACTGCATTTGTGTTGGTGCCAGGGACTGAATCTGATTTCGTAACACATTATTGAAATTTTGACTCTGAAACGTTCCAAGAGATCAATGAGAAAATTAGCTAATTATACATGCGTAGATTTGGATAAGGCTTAATTTTGTTAGTTTTCTGGTCTTTGTTGTGTTTTTTTGTCCTATGTATGTATGTATGTATGTCTCTCTGTATCCAACAGTACTACTGAAACAGAGAGGCTTGGATGTTGCTATAGCCTTTTCTATCTTCCAGATGCTCATGTAACATGTTAATGTGTGGTATTATATATGAATGACTCTGTCTTACAGGCACAGACAAGAAGTAAATGTTTCTTTCTAATATGCTAATGCTATGTTTAAACTGCTGAGTATGGCTTTTCTCCTAATAGACAAGGAAACTTTATTAAGTTGTAATAGGAAAGAAAAGTTCTAATGTGCATCTATAAGGTCACTGTATCTACAAGAACAGAGGACAAAGTTATAGTTCCTTGTTTTGTGAGAGGCTCCCAGCTTGTATGTAAACAGAATTTTCTTGAGAAATATTCCAAGTCACTCTGGATCCAGTTTTTTATTTTCCCATGAGTATCTTTCACTTTATCCTGTAATGAAATTGGGACTGCTGTTTCTGCTTTTTTGCTAATGTCCAGGTGTGTCTGCTTCCTTCTGCCCTTTGCTGCCTCAGTTTTTTAGTCCAATAGGCTTGGTTGTTGGACTAAGAGGTTCATCTCATTTGACTTTATTCAGAACTGCTCAAGTTCCTCCCTGTCCTCTCAGGTGCGGGAGTGGCAGTTCAGACATCTCTGACCAAGCGCAATGTAGAGCTTCCCAAATGTGGCAGGCTGTACCTGCTTGAGCTCCTAACTATTGGGAGCTTTCTTTGGCTTATTCTTAAGAATTTCTTTTTAAAAAAGAGATCTCTCTCTGTAGACAACTTTTTCCCCTGTGATTTTACTGCATGTGCTATCAGCATATGCATGTACAGCTGCAGGGGGAAAGGGAAGGAACTAAAGTATGCTAAATTCATCATGGTGACATGGTTTGATATGTGAATAAAATGAACAACCTGATATGTCTCAACAAACTGAAGATAGGTATTCAGACCGCTTAATAAAGCTTCACTGTTGCTATTGTCTGGCATGCCGGGAATTAAAGAATGCATGAGGCCATCCATAAAATTTTTAAAAGACCTCAAAGCATATATAAAATTTTAATATTTGTTGTTCTAATGGGATTTGATCAAATTTGGAGGAAAGACCACGATTGTTTCAGTCTAAGTTAACTGAATAAATTTTTATCAATTATATTAATCTGTATTAATTCAAAGGGTCTTTATATTAATAAAGCATTCAAGAAAATATTTTCTGAATTTAAATTCTAAAAGTTTAGTAAACACATTGAACATTTCAGACCCTGAATGAGATATTTTTAACATTCAAAATAAACTTCCTTATTTTAGTGTTAAATCCTAGCATATCTTGCTATGTCAACTTTATAATAATTGCTTGCATCTATTTTTCTTTAAACTGGGTACATAAAATAGTTCCTACTGTTTGTTTGTTTGTTGTTTTGAAATCGCAAAATATGTAATCCTGGGGGAATTATTTTAAACCATATGGTGTCATGCTGTTTAAATAATTCTTTGATTACTGCTTTTGGGGGAGAATGAAACTATTTGAAAAGTGACTTTGGAAAAGTCTCATTAGACTTGTTGAGTATAGCCAAAGATTTCATATCACACATCAAATCTTCCATCGCTCTACGTGCCTGTCAATTTGAATTTTCATACGTGCCTGTCAATTTGAATTTTCATTGCCAATGGTATCCATGGTCTGCCAGACCAGTCATTTCATCCAAAGAACACCTCATGCATAAGTCAAAGTGTCATAATTTGAACTGAATAATCTTAAAAAGAAAGTATACAGCTCTCATTTTTATTTCAGGGGATGTTGTCATGGAGCTTTTGAAGAGGTTTTTGTGTTTCTAGGAAGCATGGCTATCAAAATTTTGGTTCAGTGGTTTCAGACATCAGTGAGCACAATTTACCTAATATAGAAGATGAACTTGCAGATATGCATAATCATTTAGGTATTTTCACCAAATATAGAAATTGTGCATCGTGAAATAGCTGAATCTTAGTTTAACAGTGTAGCATAATAGAAACTACAGATAGAAAAGACATTAACATTTCCATTTTTTCTGACAATATAATATGTCTAATACTGTTATAATTTGCAAGTGATGTTGTAATTAAAAATATGTTGTTAATATTTTAATATTTATTTTTGTACTTCTTCCAGTAGACTTTTATTCCACTGTTTGAACTTCATGTCCTCAGACAGAAAATATGCCTAAACCTGGTTGTCCTACATTCTCTCCGTCTGGTTTGCACTGTATTCCTATTCATTCTTCTGTTGGTAACCTGTGGAGTTGCATACCTATGTATGGTAGGCAAATCATGTGAATGCGAAGTAGACAGGGAGTACCCATAGAGATGAAGTGCAAGGGAAGCTAGAGCTATTTGCAAACAGCTGACTCACTATGTTTTCATCCAGAGTTCTTAAGGCTGGATTGTCATAACCTTTACTTATGGTGTGGGTGAATGAAGAGGAAGTTAAAGACTTCCTTTATTCCGATGCTCATTTCTGCTTAGATTATGAGTCATAAAGAAGACATGAGCCAAGAGCTCTTTGTCTGCCACTCTTCCTGTAAGCAAATAGTGAGGGAGAGAGAATGTCATCCTGTCTACCCCAGGCAAATGCAGTACACTCCTCTGCTCACCAGGTAGAATAGCTATTTGGCAACAGGATAAAAAAAAGTAGAGTGATGTAGTTCCCCATTAAGAGTGTGAAGGAATTGCAAAAAAGTTCAGTTCCAGGCCCTTTTTTGTCACAGTGCACTTCTGTCAGACAGTAATCCTTGCTTTAGGTCAACAGTTCTAAGTATCCAATTTGTCAATAGAAATGGGAGAAGCTTGCACTGTTCCAGAAGCATTTTTCGTAATAAATTTGCATTATTTACAAATAAATTGATTTTTCTCTCATCGTCAATGGTTAGGTCCATTTGTTATCTGATACGTGGATACATAGAGGAAGATTGCTTGGACTAACCATTCCAAATTAATGGGAAGCAATTAAATTACATATTCTTTGCCTTCTTCCACTGCTCCATCTGTAATACAGTCTTGGCAAAGGAAACAAGAGATAGAAAAGGCAAAGGTGGGACATTGTTGAAGGGCAGATTGAAATCCATGCAGTGGTGTTATTTTTCCCTTAATGTCAGTTGCTGTAGTTGACTGACAGAATGGAAATTTTAAGCAGCATGTTTCCTTATGTAAATCAGCAGCTGATACACGGAGAATGACTGAAGAGAGAGTACGTAATGCCTGGAGCAACTTTCACCCTTCCTGCATATTTTCTAACATTTCCTCCTACAGGGGTTAGTAATCAATGTCTATGGTGAGAGTCCAGTCCGAGAAACAAGAGCTGAACTTGGACCCTAATGAATTAGGTTTTTTGTATTAATTTACAGTATTCACCTGTATACGTTTGATAATCCCCTTTTAGTTGTGAGATTATTTTTGGAGAGTGAGAAAAGGTCCTATAGCAGGATTATAATGGTTTATTTCTGACAAGGAAATTGCACAAGTTTTTTTCCTCCCACTCATTTTGGATTTTTTCATTTCTGTCTTCCACCCTCACCAGTTTTTCATGGATGTTCTGACTAATGTTTCCAACCATGCTGATCAGGCCCTAAAGTCTGTTCTCCATATTTTCTTCCTTCTGTCTCTGATATTTCTGACATTAATACACATGCTTTTTTCATAAATCTCTTTTTTTTCTCTTGATTCATCTCCTGGTACCTTCTTAATTAACTTGCAGACTTTTTGAAGCAAGTCTTGCCTCCTTATCTAAGGTTTGGGCAGTACTTAGGATTTTGTGACATAACTAAACCATTCTGGAACATGAAAACACGCCCACCTATGTGTTAACAGATGTAACAATCCTAAACTAACACAATGTCATCCACAATTATGAAGATTTAAAAAGTAATCTGCAATGTGGGCCAATAACGCTTATTTAGTCCAATTAAATAAACAGAAAAATTCTCTTGATGGTTTGAGTGGATCATACAGAGAATTTTATAGCTCAGCTACAGTAGCAAAGCCTTGAATTATATCTGAGTCTCTATTTTTGGAGTTCTTGCACATTTGTGTCATTGTCATCCTCTGTCCCAGTTCTTCCCATCAGCAAGAATAATTGTCTACCTGGAACTTTTATCTTCCTAGTAATACAGATCACACTTATACTTCTGAATCTTTCCACCCAGTGCTGGCTTTCAGGCTGTCTAGAAGAGGCACAGTAGATCATTCAGGCCCTCTTTCCTGGTAAGGACTGGGAGGTGTCAGCCATTTGTATCAGAATTACATCTGCTTAGATGTTTTACTGAGAATAATTACCCCAAAACAGTTCTTGTTCTCTGAAATCAGCTCTAGCCCTCTTGTTATTGCTGTTTGATGGAAGCTACTCTCACCTTTGCAATAATTTACTGCAGTGGTGAAAATAAAATTAAATGACCCTGAAAATCCCACTCTATGAGAAAATATGCTTAACTCAGAGAGTGTAATCTTAAATTAAATAGATGTGAAAACGTTAGGGAAGAGAAAAATGGATAGATAACTGAGTCCTGGAGTAGGCAAATTAGGAATAAAGACAACAAAGTTCAGGACTTTACACATCGGAGTTCACACTGAAGAGAGCTGATGGCCAGGGAGGAGTAGAGGAAAGGCATGGAAGTGTTGGATAATGCAATTAAAGCAGAGCTGTATTAAAGATTAACGAAGTCTCCCTACTTTTCTTTCCCACTTATTACAGTATATTTCTAGTCTGTGACTGAGTTTCTACACATTGTTTTCTGTTCTTTAAATATGAAAGTGGTCTTTCAGTCTCTTCCGTTTGCAATCACTGCACCTTTTGATTCCCTCTTTCAGACCAAATTTTGAAATGGTGCCTGGGAGAAGGCTGACTGATGTTGACAGAGGGAGGAGCACGTGAGGGGAATGAGCATGTGACTGATGCACACTATACATGGAAGGAAATGCCATATTATGTAACTACTTTTTAAATGTAAATTCCTTTCCTATCTGTCTCTCACTTGTCATTTTAAATTGCAGGAAGTTATGGTTAATACCTCTGCATCTGTCACAGTGCAATGGATGGAAAAACTGGTTCTCCAGTGTGATGAGGTTCTCAATGTATTTTCAATATAAATATTAAACATTTTTAAAAGAAATATGCAAATGTCAGGACTTTGGAAGTCTGATAGATGTAGCGTACTAAAGAGTGGTATGTAGCAGTTAGAGGGAGAATGTTTGTAGGGAAACAAATACTGTAGTAAGGGCAGAACAATTTGCTAGATATTTTTGTTGAAAATGGAAATACAAGTTATTATGGAAAAGCATAGACAATCCCGTGGCAAGGATTACTGTTCTTTGGCTACTGACAGCAACAGAAGACATGAAGAATTTGAAATAAAAGGCGAGTAACAGTGGAGTACTATTAGAGTAGGTTGATAAAAGTAGTTACGGCTAGGCTTTGCAAGCGAAGATTTGGGAAGGGCTCTACCCACGATTGTTACAAGCGTGTTGGTGGCTAAAAAGGCCAATACGAGATAGGCATGTCCGGTTGCAAAA
Organism: Pipra filicauda; assembly: GCF_003945595.2. Classification (NCBI taxonomy): domain Eukaryota; kingdom Metazoa; phylum Chordata; class Aves; order Passeriformes; family Pipridae; genus Pipra; species Pipra filicauda. Next base: position 1,130,680 of record NW_024104262.1, on the reverse strand, counting down.
GGCACAGCAGAAAGACTCCTTAGGTTGTACATTCTGCAAGGCACGATTCTTTCTGCGTTGTCTTTTCTCCTCGAGAGTCATCCTGCGTGCTTTCTCAAAGGCATCAGCAGCGTTATAGATGGTGTGTCTCCAGGCCTCCCGATTGGAGGCCAGAGTAGACCAGTTATGATGATCAATATGGTCAAGGCTGAGATGTTGTTTCAGGGAGTCCTTGTATTTTCTCTTCGGGGCTCCTCTCTTGCTGCAGCCAGTGGCAAGTTCACCATAAAGCAAGATCTTAGGGAGGCAGTGGTCCTTCATCCTTGAGACGAGTCCTGCCCAGCGTAGCTGTGTTCTCAGCAACATGGCCTCAATACTTGTGACTCCTGCCTGTTCTAGAACAGACGTATTAGTCACATAATCTGACCAGTGGATGTTTAGGATTGTACAGAGACAGCGTTGATGGAAGTGTTCTAGGAGTCGCAGGTGGTGGCGGTAGATGACCCATGATTCAGATCCATATAAGAGAGTAGACAGCACTATGGCTCTGTAAACACTGATCTTTGTACTTTTCTTCAGGTGTTTATTTCGCCAAACTCTTTTATGAAGCTTTCCGAAGGCACTCTATGCCTTTGCTAACCTGTTGTCTATCTCTCCGTCAATCTTACTGTCCGAGGAGATGAGGCTACCTAGGTAATTAAACTGATGTACTGATTTGAGCTCTGATTGGCCAATGGTGATATGGGGATGATGGAAGACTTCCTGAGGTGCGGGTTGATAGAGAACTTCTGTCTTCTTTAAGCTGACTTCCAACCCAAAGAGCTCATCAGCATAAAGCAGCTCCCAGACAAGATGATTTAAGGTCTTGGTGTGGGCCTTCAGTCACCTTAGGTTGAACAGGCTTCCATCAGTACGGTATCGAATGTAGATACCGTCCTGATCATCAAGGTCTGCCGTGGCCCTTTGGAGCATCATGCTGAAAAAGACTGTGAAAAGGGTTGGTGCTAGAACGCAGCCTTGTTTCACACCATTAGTTATTAGAAAGGGCTCAGAAAGTGCATTGCCATCTTTGACTTGGCCACGCTGATGCTCATGGAGTGAGATGATAATTTTAAGGAACTTGGGGGGACAACCTAAGCATTCCAAAATCTGCCATAGACCTTTTCTGCTCACAGTATCAAAAGCCTTGGTGAGATCAACAAAGGTTACATAGAGACCTTTGTTCTGTTCCCTGCACTTCTCTTGCAGTTGTCTGAGAACAAACACCATGTCTGTGGTACTCCTGTTGGCTCTGAAACCACATTGGCTCTCAAGTAGAATTCCTTCTGCTATAGTTGCTATTAGTCTGTTCAAGAGTATTCTTGCCAGGATTTTGCCAGCAATGGAGAGCAGAGTAATACCACGGTAATTTGAGCAGTCTGATTTAATTCCTTTCTTCTTATACAAAGTGTTGATGACTGCATCTCAAAGGTCTGATGGTAGTTCACTTAGTTCCCAACAGCACACCACAAACTCGTGAAATTTAGCATGGAGTGCAAGGCCCCCATGTTTCCAGACTTCGGGTGGAATTCCATCAACCCCAGCTGCCTTGCCGATTTTCACCTGCTGTATGGCCTTGAGGGTTTCTCCTAAAGTGGGGGCAGTATCCAATTCATACTTCACTGGTTGTTGTGTGATGAACTGAATAGCTGAGTCTTGGACTACATGGTTAGTAAGCAGTAAGTTGCAGAATTAAGGCTGCCCTTCAGTTTAGCAAGATCATGCTCTTGCTATTTGAGTTTTACAATTTCTATTTTGTTTCTTTATCAATGGCTTCAGAAACAGCTGTGACTGTATGTACAAAATGAGAGTTTTTTTCTTATATGTCATACATGTTTTTCCTTGTGACATGTGCAGTATATCTTTTTTACCTGTGTATGCATACCTGTTTGTACACATAAATGTCCGGCCTAGAAATACAGAATGAAAATGTTATGTATGTACATTAGGAAGTACTCAATGAAGAAAGAAAATGATCAGCTTGCCTTGAATTAATACACAGTTACATTAAAAAGAAATTCAAATATATTTCCTGAAAAGAGCTAATATCGAACTTGCTTTTCTACAAATTATTGCTTCTTTCCCTGAGTGCACTGTATTCAGAGTAACTTGAGTTTGGTTACTTTACATGGGATCTCAAGTGGAACACTGCAAACTTTCTTCCTGCCAGCCTGTGAACAGTGAAGCTGCATGATCTGTAGCCCCTGGGCAGCTGCTTCTGGTGGCTTGAGGCTGGGAAACCTGGTATTATCTGTGAAAGAGGTAGTTAAATCTTCAGAATCTTTCCTATTTCTTTCAGCACTGCAGAATCTGGGAAAATTTCTTTTATCTGTTTCTTTTCTTCCTCTGTCCTTTTTTAGCCTTGTAATAATTTGTACTACAATCTAGTTAAAAAAAAAAAAAGAAAGAAAATGTCCAAGCTCTAGGGAAGTTCATTGGATCTTTGATCACTGATCATCACAGGATCATTGATCCTATGATTCTATGTCTCAATACAGTTTGAGAACACAGTTAACAGAAAGAGACAAGTAGTATTATCCCTAGCCAAGCCTGTGCAGCAAAAGACTCCATAAAGTGCTTCCTTCAGAACTGGGACTGGGTTCATGTAAATGTTTGGATTTTCAAAGTGGGTCTTGGGGAAAAATCTGTTTCCCAGTTTTTTGATGGAATTTTGCAGCTGAGTATTTGGGGATAGAGCTTAAAGAAGATTCCTAGAAGACCAAATGAGGCATACAAGGTGTTTGCTCCATGTCTGTGTACAGAGAGAGGTCAAAGGAAAAAAAGTTGTGCAGTTTGTCCTTCTGTATTCCACTTGTCCTATTTGTAATTTTCAGATTTAAATACGAAGAATAACTAGAAATTTTCCAGTTCCTCCTTTTGTCTCTTCATAGAACAAATTACTATTGTCCCAGTCCACTCTACTTACAGTAAGTCCTAACAAAGATAGCTTTTTATTTTGAAACCTCCAAAATACGGTTTGTGAATTACTGCTTCTGCCTTGTCGGTCCCAAGCAGGAAAAACAAAGGAGGCTCAAACTCACTCTTGGGTTAGCACTCATATCTCAGAACTATTTGATTTTTGTTTTTCAGATTGATATGCTTTTTTTACTGCTCTGTTTCATTTCCCCCCCTTTTTTTTAATTTTTTTTTTTTTAAATTCAGGATAACCTGCCTAGAGGCAACTACTAATGACTTCACCTTTTCTTTATCAGAATATAATTTAGATAGACAATGAGGAAAATTTTAGTCAGATTGTTATATATCTGCAAGCAGCTACTTCTGTCCTTGTTTTTGGTTGCTTTGCTTCAGGAAATAAAAGGCTAGAGTTTTTCTTGATACCTTCAAAATTTCCTTTAGAAACAATTTTCTGTTGTTATTCTTTCATCAGAAACTAGCTCAATGTCACAATCTAGACAGTAAAAGATCAAGTCTCAAGGGTTTTGTTACCCTCTTTTCAAAATAAAACAATCATCTCAGTGCAAATATTCTTACTTAGCAATCCTCTCTTGACAGAACAAATTAGGCTTTCTATGTTCATTTCTTGAAATGGCAGCTCCTCTGTCCCTGGAGGGGGTTGTTTTAGGAAAGAAAAAAGAGAAACTACATTGGAAAATGACATGAGATAAAGCATTGAAAAATAATGTTTTGTAGTGAATGTGTTTTCTAATAAGACCTGAGTGAGGAGGTGTGGGAGTGACCACCACAATATCAGTGAGATGCTACAGCTGTACCGGGACCTTTATCCAAGCTGGTTTGCTGGGTGTTCCAACGTCTCACTCTACATGTTACCTATCACTTTTCTCTCTCTTACATCATCAAATGGTAATGCATCTTACTTAGCAAAACTAAACTGATCTAAAGAAGAGACAACAAATGTCTGTCAATTATCCATTTAATTACTCTCATAGCTCTTTTCCATCCTGTGCCTTTTGGCACCACTTCAAACTGGAAAATTTCAGTACATAGAATTATATAAAAATAGCAGTCTTCAATGTTCTCTTTGCATTTTCTCTCGATTGAATAAAAAATTACTATGTTACCATCTAGATTCGTATTACTAGTAGTATATAAAAATAATTGGAACACTTTAACCACTACTGAATGTGGTTATAACAGCTGTCATAAACACCTTTGTTGAAAGTACTTTGTATTTTCCAATCTGTCCTCTGATTTCATTGGTTGCACAGTACCTTGTGTAGTGATGCAGTCCCATCTAATCACTTACATTTCCTTAATCAAGCGCTGCATCAGAAGTCTGATCAGAACTGTTGGTATTTTTCAAGCATCTGCCATTTTCAGGATTGTGTCTTCCTCTTCATATGCACTTCAGCATTGTCATGGTTTGAACTCCCCAAAAATCCAATTTCCAAACTCCCCACAATTTGTTTCAGTGTGAGAGAGGTCTTCAGACATAACACAACTACTAACATGGGGGAACTGTATCAAAGTTTAATACTAACACAATAAATACTATAATACATGTATATACAACAATCCTAACTATCCTATGGTAAAGCACTATATTTACATGGATCATCCCTCCTTCTCTCTATAAACGTCCAGAAGGAAAGAAGAAAAAAGTCTTTTCCACTTTCAGGGCAGCACAGTCTCTCCTTTATCTTCAATTTGTCATAGCTGGGAAATCTCTCTCTCTCCATTACAATGCAGGGGTTTTTCTCTCACCCTTCTTGGCCCTTCAGCTCCAACCGAAGGTCTCTCCTGTGGGTTGCAAAGCAGAGACAAAACTCGCCTTACCACGGTCATATCACGGGGTGCAAGACGTCCCGTGAAAGTTCCTTCCCTCGGGGGTCAAGTTCCCCCGCGTCAGAACGTTTAGGGGCTCTCAGTTCAGTTTTTGCCCCAGGCATTTTAACAGAGCTCCTTTGCTCTGTCTCTGCTGCAAATGTGGTGGGGGAGGCCACTTCCCCCACATTCCTTGATCTGACCGTCCTGATCCAGCTCAAAGGAAATCTGCGAGTTCTCAGCTCCTCTCTCTCTCCATTGCTAGTTGCTGCTGCATTTTGGGACTTCCTGAAAGTTTGGAAGCCCACCCCTCCTTTCTAAGGAGGTCTCAGGGTTTTGGGGCAGTAATTCAGTCTTACCCCAAAACAGTCTTTGCTGGGCTTTTTTTTACTCTGTTGCCAGCTCTCTCTCCCTCCATTGGACATCTCTGCGTCTCTCAACCTGGCTATGTGCCATATTTGCTGCTTGCCAGTTATCTTCTTGGCTTTCAGCCACAGCTCTTCACTCAGTGCTGCCTCTGCCACCGTCTCAGCGTCTTCTGCTGCTCGTTCACAGTGGAGAAACTCCTCCAGCCTTTGGCCATGGCACCTGGTCCGGTTTTAACACTACACCGGCCCTCCCGTAGTCCTGGCTGGGGGCTGGGGGCCTTGGCCCCCAGCGGGGCTTGCTGGCCCCTCATCTCTAACATGTGGTGTCTCAAGCCATGGCTGCCTCTCCTTCCAGCTACGTATCCAGATCTCCTTTTCTGGTCTGTTGTAATATGCTAATTTCACAGGGGCAGCCTGACTGGCTCAATACCAAGAACACCACCCCCTGCAGTTAACTACTTTCCAACTCCAGGGGAAAGCCTTTTTTAACCTACGACAAGCATAAAGATTTAATTAAAGTAGTTTAAATAACAGACCACAGATGTGATCTACTCAGCTACAAGTGAGCACTTTGAGATTCCTCTGTGGATGAACATAAACTAAAACAATTAAAATTCTGTAATTTATTTCAATTATTTGTGTACCAAGATTAGTTAATCACTGTTGCCTTGCACTTTTCAATAGCTAATAACATGGAATTCTTAACAGTTACCTAAAGGCTTGGTAAAAGATATTTGGGATATATGAAATTCCTACATTTTTCTAGTTTTCTAATAACAATGTACCCTATTATTTCTTTCATACTTGAGGTTTTTACATCACACAATCCACAACACCATGCTCTTGTATAAGTTAGCAGCAACAGAAGTAGAGACTGGAACCTCTAAATCTTTTATATTGTCATAGCAAGTTAATCAATTTCAAGTGTTCTGCACAGTAAATGAAGTGTGACTTGCATAATTCCCTGGGAAAGCCATGTTTTGATTGTTAGCTTGTGCTGACCATAACACCATTTGCTGAGTTACCGTCCAATGAAATTCATCAGTCACCAGAATAGTCAAGATAAAATGGGATGAAAATTAAGAAATAAATATATTGGATATTTGTTCCCTAATTATGCCTTCCCCTTCTGCCCCCCCAGTGTTCACAAGTACTGTGTCTGTTCATTTTTCTTTCAGTTGACCATATGCTTTTTTTTCTATTCCTCAATGGTTTTGTTTCTTCGTGAACAATCCCTCTAAATGGTAAATGCAAAGTAACTAAAAAAAAATAATTTCACTGTATTGTTCTAAGGTTGAATCAATGAGCAGAGATGTAATCGAGAAGCCACAGTAAAAAAAGTGAGTTGGGGACAGAATATTATTCTGGATAAAAAACCCATTGAAAACCAGCTGTGATCCATAAACTGAAAGAATAAATATGATACAATTCATTCATCACAGCATCAGTAATGAAAAACATCAACAACAAACCAAAACAGTGCAGTGCAGTAAATATATACCCGAGAAGACCAAAATACTACTTTTACAGCAATGAATTATATTCTTTCCTCTGGAGAGAACTACTCCCTCAGGAAAAGCACCTATTGGTGTCTTGAAGGTCTCGTGAAAAAGTCTTCAGAGTTTGGCAGAATACAATTTAAAACATGTTAAAAATTGATTTATTGCTTTTGTCATGGCTCTGGTAAGGTACCTAAATTGTCACAGAAAAGAAAGGGAGCAATTTGTGGCAGAAGTACACTTTATGTGGCCTTTATGCAGCTTTTCACAGGTGTCTTTGCTGGGACTAATGAAGTTTTAGAACTAGAATTTCTTTCTGAGAGGTCAAAAATATCTTATTTCTAACTGTTGCTGTCTGGTTTGTGGTAAACAGAAGATATGCAATTGAATACCTAACTCACACTTTTATCCCATCAGTGAAAGCAGAGAGATTGGTATTTCCATCTACTCAGTCTAGTATAGGGTACATAAAAATCTAACTCTTGCTGCAGTTTCTCATAAACAACTGTAATTGTACAATTCAGCTGATGAATAGTATTTCCAATCACTTCCAAACTTCATATTAACTAAATAATGAAACAAAGGGAAACAAAATACAGCTAAACTTCAACAGCTTTCATCTGCATGACAATCGAAGTGCCCTCCTGTGTCGATATAAAGCCTTGATTATTTTCAGATTGCATTATCTGTCACCTTTAATAAAAGCTGGTCAGTCAGAGAGCATTACAACATTTGCTTAATTTGGCAATGGCGTATCAGCAATTTATCCTAAGACCTGAATAAGTGCAGGACACAAGGAAGGCTTGCTCCAAAACCAAATTTCCAAATAACTTCCTCAGTGGATTCCTTTCTAATATATTAAATATTTAAAAATGGAAAACTTTCTCTGAAGAGGGCAGAATCAGGGACATATTGTTGCCACTATCATCCTAGATTCTTCGTCTATTTAAAAAAATAAAAAATAAAATGAGGTGTGAATTATGGGATCATAACACCCCAATTTGCATGTGTGCAAAAAAACCTGTAAGGCTCTTCACCTCAACTGCGTAATCACTTCAAATCCTAGACATTCACCTCACTGTTTTCCATTCTTCTTTATGATGCCAATTTCATTGGTCATATACAAATCTTTGAACACAGAAGTATTTACATTTTTAAAATATAAGATTCTATGGCTGATATAGTGGAAATGTAACATCATGAAAAAAAAGATTGTAACTGTAGGCATATGTACAGAGGTATCTACTGTTGAGCATCAATCAAATCCGCACTCTTGGTGTCTATTTAAAAAATTTTTGGCAGCTCTTAAAATGCAAATTTACTGCTTGAGCTCTGAGTCTCCTGGAGCACTGGACAATCATATTTCTGTGACAGCACATTTCACATTTCAGATAGCCCATTTCTCGCACTACATACTGTGCTGTAGAGACAGACATAAAAAGTGGCTGTAACTCAACATATGGGCAGGAACATCTCCTAAGCATGCTGTGTTCACCTGAGAATCTAGCAATTAACTGCTAACATGCAATTTCTCATAGACAATAAATAAATGTGCTTACAAATATAATCTATTTTACACCCATTGAATCCATTTCATACAATAGCATCATAAATTTACTTTTTTCAAGAGATTCATTATTTTAAAAAACATTATTAAGAAAAAAATTCTGTGGGGAGAAAAGGGGCAGGAGGTTGCTGGTTCACCATTTGGAAAGGTGCGAGAGATAAAAATGCACAAAATCTGGACACAGATTTGTAGTGCCATATTGCAGATCCCAAGATAGCTAAATTACTTATCTCTGTCCATACAATCATTCCATATATTGAAAAAAATTTCACCCTCTGTGAAACTGGCATATACAAACTAAAAATATTGTCTTTTAAAAATTTAAAACTTCTTTAGCAATAGTATGGAACTGATAAAAATGGGGTGTCGGGACTGCTGAGTCGAGCAATCCTCATCCTACCACCGAGACTGTGTTGCTCCATGGGGACGCCCGCTAAGCACGGGCACCGACCAGCTGCTGCAGATCCTGATAGCCCTGGCCTGTCTGTGTGGGTAAGCACAGTTTATCGATAAGAAGCAACTGAGAGAACAAACTTTTTAATATCCTTTTAGTGTTCCTTTAATTCCCCTTTTATGTTTATAGTATTTTTCCTTTAGTTTCCCTTTTTACTAACCAATATCGTGTTATCCATAATATTGTGTTAAGATCCTTTTTTGGTATCCCTTTTCACTAGTTAATACTGTATTAAATGCTGTTCGTAGTATTTGTTTTAATGCCACCCGATAAGGTAGTTATTTTGTATCCTTTTTTAGTTTTTAATTCCTCTTGCTAAGTTTATTACTATTATTATTATTCTCCCTGTAATAAAAGATATTTTGTGTGTTTGAATATTTCTGGCACTTGTCTTTATTCCGGACATGTATCCAAACGAACTGTTACACGCCACACATTAAGGGATCATCTTTCATTGTGTAGTCTTCTTTCTATCAGAGATTTTATTGTTGGGCTTGTTGAGCTTTTTCTGGAACATTTTACAGTCCTTATTTCTTAATAATATCAGTTAGAGTAACTATAACTAGTTTAATTCAGTCTCTTAGGTAGTTGTGACTTAAAAGTCACTTACAAAGACTTACAATTTTGCACTTTTGTTGACATTATGTATGCTGTTTTGTGATAGCAAAATATTTTGAGAATGTTTGACTGTATTAATTAACAAAAATGGGGATGTTTAAAATTCTAAACTAGTTATTTGAATAACATTGTTACAATAATTGTATGTATGTGGATGTATTTGAGAATCTAATAATTCTAATAACTTCTAGCAGCTTTTATCTTTAACAATTCAAGTAAAGCTATTGGGAAATTAATGAAAAAATAGGGAAAAATTTCTAAAGTTTTAGTGTTCTGGTTTTGTGGAGTTAAATATATTTAGTTAAAATGACATCAATTTACATAGTGAAAGGTAATTGTAAATGTTTTTAGGTAACAAGGAGAATTTTTCTCCCTCACAGTGGTATGACTGAACAGTTAATAAAGTTTCAGTTCGCTATGTTTTGTTTTCTTTTTCTCATATTATGTACAAACTGAGAATTTAGAGCAGACTTTCAACTAGGTGAGTTGGAACAACTTATTTGAATTATTTTTGAGAGGAATTATATGGCTGCAGTGGTAGTAGAAGGCTTAATATGGTGACAGAGCAAGAATTATAGAATCTTTAGCAGTAAAATAAAATTAAGGAGCCTTTTCTACTTTATGGTTCTGTTGGTGGATGGACAGCTAGGCTTTCCAGGTTTACAAATTATGTAGTCAATAAACCTAATATAGTTTCATTTGACAACCTGACAAACTAGTTACAGTTACAGTTTCCGTTGAATTAATTTTTCTAAATGATAGAATTTTGTTTGGGGCTTCCATGAACAAATAAAGAAGAACTTTTAGGCATCAAAAGAGTTTTTTTGGGATACAGTCACTTTTGGGATGTGAAGAGAGTTATTGGCAGTACATACTGGATGTACTCTGTTCAGACGCCCAGTATGGGAGTTTCTGTTTCCCTCTGACCAGGGAATCTCCAGGGCAATTCAGAATATCTAAAATGGGAGTGCACTCTTTTCTCTGTTGAATAGGTAAAGGATCTAGGCTCCTGACTGAATTTACGTTCCATCATTCAGACAATGGTTATCCACAAATTGATCCTCACTTCTGTGTTAGTCTGTCTTTCCTGTCAACTTTCTGACTTATCTTCTTTCCTCTTTGGGCTTTATTTTCAAGTAATTGAGAAGTTACTGGGAGGGGAAAGATGAAGAAAAGAAATGATGATAAGACAACATAATTTTTCTTTGTTGCCTACTTGAATACTTAGTTTTCCAGCAAAGTCTGTACACTCAGATTTTAAATGTTGAGAAAAGCTTATTGACTAAATATGTTTGCTTTTATATAATTCTGTACAGTTCTTCTAATACTATCAAGTCTTGGAGAGAAACTATTCTTGAAACTGGTAAAACAATGTGATATTGTGTCCCCATTATGAAAAAAATAATCTTTCTAATCTAGTAAATTTAAACTGAGAATATAGTTTATGAGAGAGGTAAACACACATCTACATTCTCTGGCTTTTAGGATATTAGCATTACTCCTGCTGTAATGAAATTTGGTGATTCACGTTTGGGAATCTGAAGGTGATTTCTAATACATAAGTTACTTCCTCTACTGGGATGTGTTTTGTTTTATATGACAGTTCCTTTCAGTATCGTTTGGTCTGAAATGATGTAATGAATGATGACTGATGTAATGAAAGAATTTGTGGAGCTCCTAACATTGTGTGTAGCATTCAAATGTAGTTTGGACAACATCTTTGGTAAAATTAGAAGATATATCTCTTCTCTGTTTCAAAAGAAAAATTTTTTACATACTTTTCAAACCAAGTGAAAACAGAACAATGTAATATAAACTTTCCCTTCAGGGAAAGAGATTTATTTTCTAGTATGTTGTTACCTCTGGCAGATTTCTCATGTTTCTGTCTGCAGAGTTATACTTCTTTCCATCAATTAAAATAAAAATGAACATAAAAGCCCCACCCTAGCCCCATTCCCCCAAAAAACCCCAAACCAAACCAAATCAAACCCCCAAGAGGTTATGTAGATACTTTCTAACCTTTCACTCTGACCTGAACAGTTTTTTTCCTTTCTTTCATCTTTAAACCTTTTCCACACAAATTCAGTATATTTCCATCTTTGAAGTAATTCTTGATCCAGGAAGTTCTAGGATTGCTTTAAGTTGATAAAAATAAAATATATTTTGGGAAGGATAATCACATCTTAATGTGAAATTCAGATAGCATTTTATGTTCATAATATTCGAAATGTCAACACCCAGCTCAGTAAATATAACCATATCCTTCATGGACTATGCACAATATACTGGTTTCTTCCTAGATACAAATGCTTCTCCAGATTTGTCTTTCCCCATGTCTGTGCTATTTTCTTGCCTATTTTTTCACATTTGATTAGTTCTTCAGGATTTATTATCTGAAATTAAATAACTATTGACGGCATCCATCATAAAAGCAGATGTCACTTTTAAAACAGTTAAAATACATTCATATTTTGGCTCTTTTGATAAAATATTTTAACTTAAACATTTTAACTTCAAGATCTGTTTCTTGTTAGTAAGCCATACAAATAGCAAAATTTCTCTGAAATGGAGAATTACGGTCTTCAGTTTTGATTTTTTTTTCTGTTTTTGTTTGGGGAGTTTATCTTTGTTCCTTCCCATTTCCTCACAGATGAGCTTATGGTCTGGAGTAAGTTGATTCAAAGTATGAGACAGGACATTTGGAACAATATTTAATTATCAATAAAATATACTGTATTCAGCCTCACTCTGATGTCATCTTTAACCTTTTCCACAATATAAGTCCTGGCTGCTGATTTATATATGCTTTGTTTTTATTATTCTTACAGTTAATCATGACTGCATTAGGAACTTTTCACCAAGATAGATTTTCCGAGGCATAGAATTTGAACAGAGTAATGGAAAAAGTTTATGAATAAATCTAGGTTAGCAGGAGTTTATTTAACTATCCTTTAAAAATCAATTTGTGATTTTTATTTCTTATAAATTTAGCTCTAGCTTTTGACTATATAGACCCCTAGGGTCCTATCACCTGGCAGGCTCCTACTGGTAGTAATAATCAACTTTGTTTACCCTTAAACGCTAATTCCTAAAACAGAGTTTTTATAGAGAATGCATCTGCACATAATTGCTGTGTTAAATTAAATTTGGAATTGTTAACATTGCCCACAGTGTGCTGTCTCAGTTTAATGAGACAGAAGTGTTTGCTAAGGAGGATGAGTTATGAAGAAGACAAAGCTCCTTCCTCTAAGCAATTGTAAATCTGAAATTAAGAGGCTCCAGTCAAGAAAATATGAAAAAAGAAAAGATAACAGCCCTTTATTAAAGGATATATGTGTATAGGCAGCACAACAAAAGAACAAAAAAACCACACACAACAATCCTGCACTGAAGATTCCCACCAAAAGAGTTTGGTGCTTTTCTCCTTTCGTCGCAATTCTAACCTGGATTAGCAGGGGGCGCTGTTGGATCTCTGGAGGAGCAGAGGCTGTATTTGCTCCCTAGTAGTTGAAATGGGGCACTGTTGGATCTGCTGTCGACGGCTGGCTCTGGCTGGGATTTCCCTGCCCTTCGTCGATGGGTACAAGCTGCTAGCTGACACAGGAACAAACGGAAGAGGGGAAGGGTGGCTGCTTCCCTCAAAGGTTCCTCCACAGATGGTCCTGACTTCTCTGATGAAATCCAAGGCAGGTCCAGGCCGTGGGCAGAACAGGGCACGGGAGAACGGAGGCAGACCGGGGCCAAAGGCAGCCAGATGACCCGGCTGAAAAGAAAAATGAATTCCGGAGCACCCCTCACCTCCACACCTCCTCCCCCCCCCCCCTTCCCTGATTCAGGGCAAAAGTGAAGAAGGATACCGTTTTCTTAGAAGAAAAAACTTACCTCCCCGCGCAGTCTTCTGGGGCCCATTAGCTTTGAATGTAGGGCTGCTTGCTAGTTCTTTTGTCTGTGTGAATCACTCTATCCCCCTCCCTCTTTCATAGTGGTGTAGGGGAAAAAATTCCAAGCTGGGTTTTTTTTAGAACAAGTAAACCTATGACATGTGCCAAGGACATAGAACCTTTTCTTTTGAATAAAGAAGTGGTAAGAATACTAAGTAACAAGATCAAATTATAGACTATTTAAAAGATATGTGCTCACTGGAAATAGATTTCTTCCTCATGAAGCAGAACTATCTGTCTTGAACATTATGAAATAAAAAAGCAGATTAAATTCCTTGCTGAAATGTTTGCAGCAGGCTGAAACCTGTGCCTGGAATCTGTGATACTGTAAATCCCCATAGCATGGAATATTACAGTGAAACCGCCCTCAAATTTTTAAATTATTCCATCAAACCAAACTGAATAAATTCATGAGATAAAATCATAAACATGCATGGATTGTTTGTCATTCTTTTTTGGCTGGAAAATCTATTTATGAATGTGATATGTCACAGGCAAAGAAGCCATGTCCCATTCCTAATATTGGGAGAATTTCTTCAAAATAAGTCCAGTGCCTAGGTCCTTTATACTGTAGTGCATGGTCATAAACTAAGCTTTTTATTAAAGCAATTCCTGAAATGTTCATGAACACTGACTCTATATGTTAGCATTTTCCTCATGTAAACAATTCCAGCAAGGTTTTAAATGGACTTGCTAGTCTAATCTCTCATCTATACTGTTCTTCCTGAAAGAAAAAAATACAGGAACTAAGGAATTTCCAATGGCTAGGATTTTGTCTCTTATTTTTTGCCTTCTGCTTGCCAAACCTCAGGTGAATTCAGTTAAATTCTGAAGAATAATTGATTTGTTATTAGTATTCGGTTAAAATTCTGGCTAGGTTGAAAGGAGAGAGAACTTTTGCCACTGGCTTCAATGGGAGGACATTAAATTACATATTCTGTACTGCTACACAATACATATTGGAGTTCTGGATCTTATATTTGTTCCTCAGTGCAGAGATTTGGGAAATAATTAATTTGCTTACTGGGCTTAATCTTTAGTTATTGATTTCAAACTGGTAAATTATTTATCAGGTCATACAGTTCAGTTTTGGAGGTAAGATTTACCCCTGGTATGGTAAATAATAACAGAATTTAGCCAAAAAGGAGTTAATGTCATTTCTGACTGACCGAGAGGAAACCACCTTTCTTGTGAGCCTTGGAGAATGTAGACAGAATGAATACTAGACAAGACCCTGGAAAGACTGGCCGTGCAAAGTTTGTCCAACCGCCTAACCTCACTAGAACCCATGCCATCAGAAACATACATAGGGTGTTAGCAACTGGAGGCTCCTTGATGAGGGGCACTGAAGTGTACATTTTTCACCCAGACAATATCTCTAGAGAAATTTGCTGCCTGTCAGGAGGTTGCATCTGTGGTGTAACAGAAAGGCTGCTGAGACTGCTAAATCCCATGGTCCCATTCTTAGTATTCTAAGTAGAACTGAGTGATGCTGCAATGAAGTGACTCAGAAATATCGAAAGATTTTAAGTGCCTTGGCACTTTAAGTTCCTTGGAAGAACCCCTTGGCTGTTGTTCTCTTCAAGCCCTCTAAGCCAGAGAAAGGGGTTTGAGAAAAAGGAGATTAATTGAACAGGTGAATGGCTGTCTGCGTAGCTGGTGCCACACTCAAGGTCTCAGCCTCTATGATCTTTGCACACCTTTGAGAAACTGGACCTGTTTACAGCTGACAGGACTCAACTGACCAAGTGTGTGCAAGAATGCCCTGGACAGTAAGCTGTCTGGATTTATAAACAAAGAATTAAACTAGATTTAATGTTAGAAGAACTCGGGAAGAGCCAGGGGCTCCTGAGGCATTAGGAAGCGACAGGAAAACCCCTGCGAACTGCCTCAAGAGAATTAAGGTAAGTTCCTCTGAAAAGGGGGTGGGGCCAATAGCCCAGCTGAATGCCTCTGTACCAGCCGCTCAGCGCGGGAAACAAACAGGAGGAGCTGGCAGCTGCTGCTCAGGTGAAAAACTATGAGCTGATTGCTAACACAGAAACTCATTAGGATGAATTATGTGATCAGAGTGCTGTGATAGATGGCTACAAAGTATTCAGAAATGACAGGCAAGGAAGGAGAGATGAGGGATTTACTCTCCATGCTCAAAATGTGATTGATTGCACTAAGCTATCTCTGAACAAGAGCAATGCACAGATTGAGAGCTTATGGATGAAATGTAGACACTAAGCCAAGAAACAAGTATTTGTTTTCTATTAACAGACAGAAAAATGCAGACACTGATATCATTCTATTTTAATTATTTTACTCCCTTTTTATAGTTTATTTATTGTAAATGTTAGGCACACTCTTTGGGGTTTTTTTGTTTGCTTTTCCACTTCCCCCCACCCCTCAAGCTGTCATTAAGCAGTGCTATTCCAAGATGTGTTATAGCAGATTATGATGTTCTTCCTCCTGATTTTGCTAGAAAGAACTGAAAGGGCAGAGTGGCAATTGCTCTTCTAATTGCACATTTCCTGCTTGACAGGAGCATCTGATATTCATGAGGTCACTGCACTGCTTTGCACTGCAATGCAGTTGTTCTGGCTGCAGCAGCTATTTCAGGGCTGTACTCAATTTTAGGATAAAGGCCTGTCCTGGGTTAAAAAGGGTTTTCCCCTGGAGTTGGAAAGTGGTTAATTCCAGGGGGGTGGTGTTCTTGGTGTTGACCCAATCAGTGCCCCTGCAAAATTAAAACATATCACACCAGATGGGAAAAGAAGGGAGAAGATGACATAGCTGGAGGAGAAGTAGCCATGTTTTAGGCCACGAGGAGAGAGGGGCCAGGAGCCCTGCTGGGGGCCAAGACCCCCCAGCCCTGGCTGGGGCTGCAGGAACTCAGAACAGTGTTCGGCAGAGCAGCAGTGAACAGAGAGCTGTGACAGAAAGCCAAAAAAGATAACAAGCAGCAGAGATGGCATGGAACCAAGCTGAGAGACGCAGAGCTGTCTGACAGAGTAGAGAGAGAGGACCAAGCTCAGTGGAGGCTGTTTGGGGGTGAGACTTGACTTTACTTTCTCCAAACCCTTTGGAGACCCCTTTTTGGAAGGACGGGGTGGGCTTCCACTTGAAGGGAGTCCTGAAATGCAGCAGCACCAGAGAGAGGAGCTGCGAAGCTCAGAAATGTCCTGGAGCTGGACCACGGACGACCAGGAGGAATGCAGGAGGGGGGAAGAGACTCAGGAGGAACTTGAATCCCCCGAGGAAGGGACTTTCATGAAGATGCCCTGCACTTTGTGATATGACATGGTGAGGTGAGCCTTGTCCCTGCTTTCACAGTCCACGGGAGAGAGACCTTCAGCTGGAGCCAAAGGGCCAAGGGGTGAGACAAATCCCCTGTATTGTAATGGAGAGAGAGATTTTCCAGCTACGACAAATCCAGCTACAACTGCTGCCTTGAAGAGGAGAGACATTGCTGCCCTGAAAGTGGAAAGGACCTTTTCTTCTTCCCTTCTGAACTTTTATTGGAGGGAAAAGAGGGACTTGATCTAATGTAAATATATTGCTTTACAGTAGGAGAGATAGTTAGAATTGTGTATATAATGTATTATAGTATTTATTTGTGTAAGTAATAAACTGTAATACAATTCCCTTTCCCCCATACTGAGCTGCGTTTTGTCTGAAAATCCTTTCACACTGAAATAAATTGTGGGAGGGGGACTTGGACTTGGAAATTAGATTTTTGAGGGTCTCAAACTGCGACAAGGCCAAAAATAGGAAAAATGTGGAATATACACACGTATTTTACCATCTGATTCTTCAGGTATTGTATTCTAATTCAGCACAAAGTACAACTCTGAGTCGTGTTTTCCTATTTGTTGTACATCCTAATGGGCCCAGCCCGGCCCTGAGATGTGTGTGTTGTGTCGGTGCGGGCCCAGCCGGCCCCGGATGTGTGCGTGTCGGTGCGGCCCGGCCCTGGGCGGTGGGGCCCGGCCCCGGGTGCGGAAAGGAGCGAGAGAATGGGAGCTTCGCCTGTGCGGACAGTACCATCGTGGGAGTTGAGAGGGGAGCCCCGGAACACGCAGAAGAGAAGGACAACTCTAAACCCGGGCAGATGGAGCTCATCAGCCCTGTAAGGCCATCCATCTAAGAGAAGGTCACTCTAAACAAACCTACGTCCTGAGGACCTCACTGCCACCATCCAAGCTCGCTCGGCCCCGGCAGATGAACCTCAGGATTAAAGGGTGGGCTCAGTTCAGCGCACACTGTGTCTCACCTAAAAAATCCATTGCACAGGCTCGAAGGCCTTACCCGCATTTGCAAAGCCCTGTATCACCAGTGCACTTATAACAAATCTGGGTAAAGACCTTTCCCTAATCTTCGTTCGCGAAGACTGGCCATGATGATGACATCCTAATGGGCACTGAGAAAAATGTGTGGTATCAATCACCAGTCTTTCACCTTAAACATATGAGTAGAAAGGCATAGCATAGAGGCTACTGTGAACCATTCTTGATATGTAAGAACATATTTGATAGTGACTGTTAAGAAGTGTGTTTTACTCCTTTGTCAAATCCTTGTCCAAACTCAATGAAATTCTGTACTCCCTAGATTTATGTCAATATGATTTTTACAACTTTAAAATTCTCTCTGTTCCGAGGTCAGAATCTGACCCTTGTCCTTCATTGTTACTAGTTTCAACTCTGCCAATAATCTAGGGTCTGCATAATGACACTTTTTTAGTGATATTACATTCACATACACTAAGCCAGATGGAGTAATTTGATCACCTATTGATTTTCCTCAATGCCAATTGATAATATTGTTAGATCAGAGTTCTTTAAAACCTAACCAACCAATCCAGGTTTAGTGTGAAAAAAGTTCGTAATACAATTAATCACTATTTACATATTTTGTACTTAATCTGACGTATGTACTAGTTATGTAGCAGAAGGACTATAAACAGACCAACACTGTTTCACAGAGTTTGTAGAGTAATTTAGCATGACACAGTGAATAAGAGTAGGAAATAAGAAGAGGAAAGGATTCACATATAAACATGTACAAGAACTGGATTGTTTTATGTTACTCCATGGTAACCCAAAAATGGGAAAACTCAGGCTAGAATGCTGTTTTCATGCTTGATGAAGCCTGAAGGACTTAAGCTTTTCTGTCTAGTGCTGAAAGGCAGTTCAGTATAGCCCTTAATACCTGGAACACAGTGAGGAGATTAGGGAATAAAGTTTTTCTTCCTTATCACCACTAAAAAAGATAGTTTTCACAGATAAGTTCAACAATTTATTTCTTTTGCTAACGCACTCTATGTGACTGGAAATTGCTAAGACAGATCTAATAACACCTGATATTTTTGGAGAACTACCAAATACTTTCAGCTCCAGTTCACTAGCATGTATCCAGTCAAGGTGGACTTGCAGTGTTGCCTTCTGATGAACATAAATTTCTAACCTAAGCTGAACTGATTGTTGTGGATTAGTGTCTAGTGCTCAATTTTTGTGTAGCAGAACTCAAAAATACACTGGAAAACTAATGTTGCCTCTACTTGACAAAGAAGCTAGAGGATAACCTGTAGTTTGGAGATTTAGTTGCCAGCTAGGAAGAAGAATCCAGGTCCTTTTTGAAATATATTATGCTACATAGTTCAATATGCCTTCCTTGCACATAATGGCCCTAAATCTGTATAAACAGTAACAGGTTTTATACAAATTCCTCCAGCAATGGAGATATGCTACTTTTTTCCCCATTTCCAAGCTTGGCTTAATTGCAATGTGTGTTTCACATTCATAAATAACCTGTTGCAATAGTGTCCATGGTTGAGTTCACTTCTTGACTGTGAACTGATCTATATGCTGCATCTCTTCCTTGATGACCAGAGGTGTCATGAACCCTTCAAGCTATAAATAATTCATCTTATGTTGCCAATCCAGATCCAGCTGTGCCACTTCAATCCTAGCAGCCTAATTCACCTGTTGATTGTTTCAATGTTTTTTGATGGGCCAGCTCTTGTGTATATGAGCATCTATGTGATGTACCTTCACAACGAGGCTTTCCACATGGGCAGGAGGATGTATCTTGCTACAATGAGGTCCTTTAAAAATTTATCTTTCTTACCCTCATTTCTTTAACTGCCAGAAGACTTTTCTACACAAGCAGACCTTGATTAGTTTGATATTCTTGCCAGCCACAGACTATGTCACTGTTCTGAAAGGATGATTGGTTAATACATT
Source organism: Pipra filicauda (assembly GCF_003945595.2). Taxonomy (NCBI): domain Eukaryota; kingdom Metazoa; phylum Chordata; class Aves; order Passeriformes; family Pipridae; genus Pipra; species Pipra filicauda. The sequence continues at coordinate 1,111,242 of NW_024104262.1, read as the reverse complement.
TTTCTTCAGTTACCCACTATGATGACATTCTAAAAAATAGAAGTATTCCTGCTTATATTTCTACTAAGAAAAAAATTGATGTCCTAGAACATGTATTTATTAATCCGCAGTCCAAATATTTTATAATGCCATGTTTTAAAAAAAAGTAAAATTGATCTGAGTTACAAACCAGTGGAAAATTGGTGATGATAGATAAAAACTTGACATAGGAAACACATCTTCAAAGCATACTACTTTTTTAAACTATTGCTATTAAGCTATAAAAGAGTTTTGTTCACACAAAAAAAACATAATTCTTTTATTATCATATACCTGAGTTTGCAATTTTCAGTCAATATCTTTGATGTTGTCCCTTGACTAGAATAATATTCTAATCATAATATAGGGTTATGCAGATTGCACCACAGAAGACCTGATATTCCTAACAAAAAGAAGGAAATTTGCTGTAATCTAATTGGCAGTTATTTGTCTTGTGAACACTGACTGCAGCTTTGTTAACAAATATCTATATTCAAGTTATTTTTTTAAAATCTGATTTGAAGAAGGGCAATATGAAGTGAATTGCAAACAATTAGAGTAAAAAGTCGTGATGAAGACAGTAACTGAAGCATCTAGTCACAAATAAAATTAAATTGACTCTAGACATTAATAAGGACAAAGCTTCAATATCCTGTTGTCATGCATCTGATTTTCTGGGAATAAGGAATGTAGGATGGTGTCAGAAAAATAGTAAATGGGTAAAGGAAAAAGGCAATTAAGGTTGTTAATATGTCATGGAACAAAGACCTATTAAAATAGTAGTATTTTAATGTGAAGTATGTGGGCACAATCACACCTCTTGTCTGAAACCGCCATGAATGATTGCCAGGCAGATTTCGGTTCAGCCTTTTTGAATAACTGCCAGTTCAAAGAGACACAGTGATAGACACAGACTGCTGCTAGCTGCTACAGTGTGCTATTAACATTACTTTTCACCACTCTGATCAATAGTCATAAGTGACTGATAGCTGTGATAATGACTATACCAGAAACCCAGCTAAAAGGTCTAATACTGTTTAATTTAGTGACCCCCAACTCCATGAATAAACAGTGAGATGAAAGAAATGGTAACTATCAACTAATAAGTTAATCATAAATGTTCTTATCTAGACTGATAATGTGTAATTCTCTTCTAGAGGTAATGACTTACTAAAGAAAAACTCCCCTGAAGTTATCAATCTAAAGCAGCTTGAAAACAGAACTTATTAAGAAGCATTAAATAGTGATGAAGGCGACCCACAGGGTTCAGATTCATAAGCAGATAAAAACTTTTTTGATAATTAAAGTAGGGTTTTATATCTACACAGAGAAAAACTAAGCACAGCTTGAAGACTTGGAAATCAAATGTGGAACCCTTTCAAAGTCTAAGCTTCAGACTAGGCTTATCTTTCAAAGCATGACTTGGAGGAGGAGCTGTTATTGTGCATTGATAAATAATGAATTATTTGAAACTGAAATCAAAAATAATATGCATTTCTAACCTTACTGGATTTTCAATGAGTTCTGAAATTCAGAACTTTAAAAATGCCCCAGACTCTGTGCAAAGCTCTTGCTAGTGCTGGACCACCCATGCAGGAAGAATTTCTTCCTTTTGCCCCAATAAGTTATCCCTCAGTGAAATTTATGGTTGCTACCTTTTGATTTTTCACTGTACACCCATGGGAAGAATCAGTCTCTCTCTTCTCTGCAACCACTCTCCAGATTGTGGAAGACTGATATGAGTTTTTCCCATGCCTGAGCCTTCTCTTCTCCAGGCCCTCTACCTCTACCCCTTTGAATGTTTTGAATTACTTGAATTTGCTCCAGCATCTGACCACACTGGTGGCCCTTCCACTTCTGGACATGTTTTGTCGCTATCCGTTTTGTACTGGGTCCATCTTATTTCAGATCCAAGGTCATGAGTGCTGAGAAGAGCTAAATAGGCATTTCCCTTGACTGCTGACTGTGCTCTTGCACCCTGGTATTTGTTGGAAGTCAACTTCAAGAAACATCCATACCTATTGAATTCATGAGGATTCTGTTGAAACAGCTCTTGTGAAATCTGGATTTCCACTACTCCTTTTATGATTGAACTGCCTTAAAAGGACATATGGGCTTGTTTTTTCAATTTTTACTTAGGCTTGATAGGCTTTGTGTATCTTAAAAAATATGGCTGATTTATGCTTTTTTTTTTTTTTTTTAATTAGGATACTTGCCAAATGTTTCATCTCTACTCAGATGTTTTCACAAAAATGTCAAAAATTTATATTTCAAGTACCTACAGTCTAGTCATATTTTCTTGATACCAATCAAGAACTTTAACTTTGCAGGGTAGAAAAGAGGGGAGAGAAAAGATGTGCACAGAACCAGAGACACAGATGTATATACAGGCAACATGATACATACTTTAATTTTTTCTTTATACATACTGATTTATTCTTAAAATTGTAGGCAACTCCACTGTAAAAGAAAACCAGAGATACTTGGAAGTTGCAGGGGAAAAATAAAAGATCGTGTCTTAGTGTTTAATGGTACTTTCTCTTATGTTTCTATTTTCAGCAAGCAAAATACATATACATTTTTTATTTTTCATTATGAATGCTCTTTTTGGCTTATTTTTCATGTTTTTCATAAGATAATGTGCATTGAAAATGTTCCACATGGATGAAATATGGAATATAATTGCTAATGCTTACAAAAACATTGTTTTCTTTATTTTGTGTATATTCAGTGTTTATTTTAGAGCTGTTAGGAATGGAGAGTACTTTGTACTATTGTAGAAAAATAAAAATAGTAGACGGGGGGGAAATCTTATGCCTGTGTCAAAATAACATGAGGATAAACTAAATACATCTTCAAATAATACTGATCATTTTTGCAAGCATGACAAATATTTGTCCCATGTCACATGAATTACCGCAGTAAAGTGCAAAGTTTGCCAAAGAATATAATCCAACTAGGCAAACTAGGATATTTTTTCTGGTTTTTCAGGCTTTCTAGGACAAAAAAGGAGGTAAAGCAAAGCTCGATAGTAGTTATTCAATTTCTTTTTTTCAATTAATAACCACTGGAATTATGCCTTTTTTGGTAATTGTAAAAACCTATTTCTAGCTTTTGAAATACACTCATAGTTTTTCTTTCTTCTATAATTAATTCCTAATTTGAGATTATAACATAATTTTTACTGGAAGATAGATCTTCCAGTTTTCCTTCAGTTTGAAAAGAATAGAGAAATCATTAACTTGTTAATAAAAATAACATTCTATGTATATACTTTGTTAAAAGTATACCAGAAAGGGAAAGTTATAAAGTTCTTACCTTCTTCTTTATAGGAGGGATCTGAGACTTTCAATTTTATTTTTTTTATGCTGAACTAGGAGCTTAACATTTTAGTGACTAAAATAATGTCATGATTTTTTGTGCGTTTTTTAGAAATTTTGTGGCATAAATGAAGAGTGAAGAAGTAAGATGTTCATTAAACCCCAAATTTTAATTTTTGGTGTCTTTGAAGTATTGATCAGTGATCTACTTTGCTTAAGTAAGCTTTACTTATGATTATTGTTTATAGTTTTATTTGTCCTTGTTAATGTGTACTGTACAATGTAATACTAATGCTGCGATGCTTCCAGCCTGCAGCTGCTTCTATGATTAGAAAAAACCTCGTTTGCCTAAAGTTGATTAAAATAAGTTTATATCCTGGCTTCTAACTAACATCATTGCCAGAAAATTGAAAGCCATCTGGTCTGTAAGGCCTGACTGGAATCTTACATTTGAATTGCCTTATTATGCTGAACAAATTAATTTTTCATTTCTTTTAAACCCTTCCTGGAGGAAATTAAAATTATAAGAAAAAGAGTGCTTGCCTTCATTTCAGAATTCCTTTTTCAGTAGACAATGAGACAGCCTACTCTGTATTGCAAAAGTATCCTTCTGTGTTCCTGAAGAACGCAGTCACTTTCGTACCTGTGTAGAATGAGACAGATCTTCACATCTGTGTTAGTAGGAAACAACAGATACTTAGGACACCTATTTACACTAAAATAAAATTAACAACTTCAAAATATTAAAATTTTAACATTTACAAAAAGGAATCATAACATGCTTTGTAGTCACTATAAACACAGTGCAAGTTACGACTACAAATGCTGACTATAAACTTCTTTTGTGTTGCACATCAGTCCAATGTGTCTTCACAAAAGTTACTCAGTCTGTAATTTTGTCCACTGAGTAACTTGAAAAATACACTCTATTCTAAGGAAATTTGTAAGAAGGAAAACCATGGAATTTCACGAAAATCTTGTTACTGTTTTTAACCCTGCTTTTTTCACACAACTTATTTCTACTAGGCCATTTGCCAACATATTCCCAGTGGTAGGATTTTATTGTACTAATTTGAGAATGGCAGTGTGCTTTTTGTGCATCAATATCTGCAGTTCCTTCTCTGCAAGGTTGTTCTCAAATCATTCATCCATGGTTGTATTGGTACTGGGGGTTACCCTGACGCAGGTATAGGACTTGGCTTTTTGAACACTGTGAGGTTCACATGGACTCTCTTTGAGCTCATCCAGACTCCACTGGATGGCATCCAGTCCCTCAAATATATCAAATGAACCACTCAGCTTCATGTTGTCTGTAAACTTGCTGAGGGTGCATTTGATCCCACTGTCTATGTCACTGATGAAGATATTAATCAATCCCCGTATCACTCATCACTGATCTCTATTCAGACATTGAATCATTGACAAATATCCTCTGGATGCAGCCATCCAATGAGTTCCTTGTCAGCCAAACAGTCCATCCACGAAATCCATCTCTCTCCAGTTTAGAGGAAGGATATTGTGGAGAACTGTGTCAAAGGCTTAACAGAATCCAGGTAAATGACATCCATGGCCCTTCCCTTGTACACTGATATAGTTGCTCCATCATAGAAGGCCACTAGGTTGTTCAGGCAGGACTTGCTGTTGGTGAAGCCATGCTGGCTGTCTCAAATCACCTCCCTGTCCTCCATGTGCCTTAGCACAGCTCCTAGGAGGATCTGTTCCATGATCTTTGTGGGCACAGAGGTGAGGCTGAAAGGTCTGTAGTTCCCAGAGTCCCCCTTTCTACCCTTTTTAAAGATGGGTACGTTTCCCTTTTTCTAGTCACTGGAGACTTCACCTGACTGCCATGTATTTCTAAATATCATGGAGAATATCTTGACAACTACATCAGCCAATTCTCTCAGGAGTCTAGCATGCGTCTCCTCAGGTCCCATAGATTTACGTACATTCATGTTCCTTAGGTGGTCACAAACCCGATCTTCTCTTACAGTGGGAAGGACTTTGCACAAGTCTCTGCCTTGAGGTTCACCAACTGGAGAGATGTGGGAAGAGAGATTGTCAGAGTGTGGCAAAAATTATTGAGTGATTCAGCCTCCTCCTCTGTTTTTACTAGTTTGCTAGCCTTGTTCATTAGGAGGATATGCTTTCTTTAACCTTCCTTTTCTGGGTGATGTATCTGTAGAAGCCCTTTCCATTTTAATTTGTTTTGCTTGTCAAGTTCAGCTCCAGGTGCACCTTGGACTTCCTAACACCATCCCTACACAACCGGGCAGCATTCCTATACTCTTTCCAGGATACCTGTTCATGTCTGTGAATTCTTGCCTTTCAGTTTAACCAGAAGGTCCTGACTCATCCATGTCAGTCTCTCCTTTCCTGATTTTTTACATGTGTGGATCGAAAGCTGTTGTGCTCTAAGGAAAATGTCCTTAAAGATCTGCCAGCTCTGTTCTGCTCCCTTGTCCTTAGCAGTTTCCCAGGGGTTCCTACTGACTAACTCCTTGAACAGTTGCAGTTTTCTTTTCCAAAATTCGGGGTGAGTCCTGACTTTACTCTTCACCTGTCTTACATCTCTCAGGACTGCTGATGCCACCAGTGCATCTTCACTGCGGCCCTGACTGCCTCCAATCTTGACAACACCCATCAGCTCACTTCCATTGGTGACGATGGTGACCATCATCTCTTCTGGTAGGGCTGTCTATTGCTTAGCTTAAGAAGGTATCCTCCATGCCTTCCAGGAGTCTCCTCGATTGACTACAGTTTGCTGTGCTTCTTTTCCAGCACATTTTGGAGTGGTTGAAATCCTCCAGCAGGGTGAGAGCTGGTGAGTTTGATACCTCCTGTAGCTGGAGTAAGAAGGCTTTGTCACCACTAGGCAGCCTCTAGTAGACACAAACCAACAAGGTTTTCTTTGTTGCCTCAGTCTCTGATTGTCATCCATAAGGTTATGACCTGTTTGTGGATGTTCTTCAGAGAGAACCCTTCACAATCATTTCTTGAAGTAGAGGGCAATCCCTCTGCCCCTCCTTTCTTTTCTGTCCATTCTGAACAGCCTTTAGGCATTGATAGCTGCACTCCAGTTAAAAGATTCATCCCATGAACTTTCAGTAATGGCTACTAATTGGTAGCCTTTTAGCATGACAGAGGTTTTCAGCTCCTCTTGTTTGTTGTACACGCTGCACGCATTGATGTAGGGATGCTCCAGCTGAGCTGTTGGCTATGTCACCTTTTTAGAAGAACACACCTTAACTCCCTTGAAGTGTTTCACTGGTGTTTCACCTATTGGCTCTTATACCTCAGAAGCCCTTGGCACATCTCTGTAAGACAAATGTGCTGCATTATACCCAACACAATGATTAGTTGTAAAGAAATTAAATTATTCGTTCTAAGGAGCATCAGTTTCTAATGAACTATGGTTTAAACCTCTAAATTTTTCATAGAAGAGGCTTTTATACCAACACAAATTCCTTTCTGCTGACATGTCAGTGTTGTGAGTAGCAACCTCAGCAAGCAGGATGTAAAGAGAAATAATACTTTTAACTGCTGGCAGCTATTTCCTCTTTGGATACCTGCTCAACTGTTTTTTTTTTTAAATTTTTAATTAGGCAGCCAGCTCTGTCATCCAATTTGTCACCACATTGCTTGCTTGCCTTAGCCTGAGCCTCAAGGTTTTTAGAGCAGCCGCCATAAAGTCAGTATATTTTGCAAATGAGGGAAAGCTGAACAAATGCCATAGCATTCTCAAGGAAGAAGTTCATTTCAGCATTTCAGATTTTAGGATGCCTTTTTTTTTCCCCTTTCTGCTTCAGATATATGTGAACTTTGCTACTTGAAATGAGGAGCTCCTTGGGCAATCCCATTGATTTTAACTAACAGTGCTAAAGCCTTTGTGGTGTTAACTTTTTTTGAAAGGTTGTTCAACTGGGGATGGTTTTCAATTGATAGATTCTCATTGTGGGGAAATGATGATGGGGGCTTATGAAATATACCAGTGGAATGAACCTATGTGTTGTGCATTGTGTTTGTCTTTAAAACTTATTAAATATTTTGACATTATTCTTTAATTTTTCAGGTTCTCAGATAACAAGAGATTGAGTTTTGTCCCTTTTGCTTAACATGAAATATCTTTCAGCAGCAGTTAGTTGTTAATGTACAATAAAAATATATTAAACATCTTTAAAACCAGCACAAAATAATTGTTGAATAGTTCATATTGGATAAAAAGTAATTTTGCCATGAGGGATATTTTTATTGCACCAAGTATATATTAAATTCATGGCATCACTTAATTATTAAAATATTTTTATCACTTACTGGTTAGAGTACTTTTGACGCAAAGAGCTAGCTGTCATTGCAAAACCTCTCTCGATGATTTTTGAGCATTCTTGGGAATCCAGAGAGGTCCCAGATGACTGGAAGCTGGCGAACATTGTCCCAGTTTTCAAGAAGGGCAAGGAGGACCCTGGAAACTGCAGGCCTGTCAGTCTCACTTTAGTGTCTGGTAAAATTTTTCTGAGAAGTATTGAAAAACAACTGAAAGACAATGCAGCCATTGATCACAGCTTCATGAAAGTCCTGCTTATCAAACCTGATTTATAACAAGGTAATACACTCAGCTGATCAAGGAAAGCCAGTTGATGTAATCTTTTTGGATTTCAGTAAAGCTTTCAATACTGTCTCTCACAGGATCCTTCTGGACATAATGTCCAGCTCACAGCTGGATGAACACATCATGTGGTGAGGGAGCAATTGGCTCATGGATCGAGCACAGAGCGTAATAGTGAATGGGGTGACATCAGACTGGTGACCCGTTGCCGCGGTCCGAAGGGGGGACGGGACACGAGGAAGGGTGCAAGCAGAGTGGTCTATTCAGGCGTGCACCGGATTCTTATTCGTTCAGGTAGGGAAAAGACCAGAACATAGGGTGGGGTATCAGACAGACAAACGGGGGAGCAAATCAGGATAGGGGCACAGGCGAAAGAGGGAGGAACGTGGGAGGAATCGGGGAGAGAAGGGGCGAATGGAGGTTGTTTCCTCCCTGCAGCTCCTCCAGCCAATCAGCAGAGAAACAGGGGAGCATACAATGTGTGTGTACATAAGAACTATAGAGTCTGCATCATAAAGTCCGTTCAATCACTGTACATCCTTTTCCACTGCCGTGGGGTGATTCCTTCACAACCTGTCACTAGTGGGGTTCCACAGGGCTCCATCTTGGGCCCAGGGCTCTTTAACATCTTCATTAATGACTTGAACTGGAAGGGATACTAAGCAAATTTGCAGATGACACAAAACTGGGAGGAGATGTTGACTCCCTTGAGTGCAGAAAGGCCTTGACAAATTAGAGGACTGGGCGATCACAAACCACATGAAGTTCAACAAGTGAAAGTGCCAGATTCTGCACCTGGGATGGGGTAACTCTGGATGTACGGACAGATAGGGGAATAAGATGCTGGAAAGCAATGCCAAAGAAAGGGACCTAGGGGTCCTGGTTGATGGCAAGTTCAATATGAGTCAGCAGTGCCTGGCAGCCAGGAGGGCCAACTGGGTCCTGGGGAGTATCAGGCAAAGCATCGCCAGAGGGAGGGGATTGTCCCACTTTGCTCTGCACTGGAGTGGCCTCACCTTGAATATTGTGTGCAGTTTTAGGCACTACAATATAAGAAAGATATTAAGCTATTGGAGAGCGTCCAAAGGAAGGCAACAGAGATGGTGAAAGGCTTTGAGGGGAAGCCCTATGAGAAGCAGCTGAGGTCACCTGGTGTGTTCAACCTGGAGAAGAGGAGACTGAGGGGAGACCTCATTGCAGTCTACAATGTCCTCGTGAGGGAAAGAGGAGGGACAGACACTATCTCTTCTCTGTGGTGAGCAATGACAGAACACAAAGGAATGGCTTGAAGTTGAGCCAGGGGAGGTTTAGGTTGAATATTAGAATATGTTTCTTCACCCAGAGGGTGGTTGGGTACTAGAACAGGCTCCACAGAGAAGTGTCACAACGCCAAGGCTGTCTGAGGAGGCATCTGTCCCTTCATCCAAGTCATGGATGAACAGATTAAACAATACTGAAACCAGTATTGGGGGACACCATTAGTGAGAGACCTCCAGCTACACCCTGTACAACTGATTAGGACCCTCTGGGATCTGCCATTCAGCTGGTTCTCAATCTACCTCTCTGTCCACTCATACAGTCCACACTTCCTGAGTTTGCCTATGAGGATGTCGTGAGAGACAGTGTTGAAAGCCTTGCTGAAGTTGAGGTAGACAATATCCACTGCTTTCCCCTCATCTATCCAGTTAGTTTTTTCTGCATCAAAGGCAACTGGATTGGTCTTTGAAGGTAGATTTACCTTTAGTGAATCCATGCTGACTATTCCTGTTCACCTTCTTGTCATCCATGTCGATAGGGATGGCCTCCAGAACCAGGCACTCCATCACCTTTCCAGAGATTGAGGTGAGGCTGGCTGACACTAGTCACCTCAGTCCTCCCTCTTGCCCTTTTTGAAGACTGGGGTGACATTTGCTTTCCTCCTGTTCTTAGGCACCTTTCCTGATCACCATGACCTGTCAAAGGTGATCATGAACAGCCTCACTGTGGTGTCCATCAGCTCTCTCAGCACTCATGGATGCACACCATCACAGCCCAAGGACTTGGGGATGACAAGTTTGCTCAGGTGTTCTCTGACCTAATACTCCTCAAACAAGGGAAAATCTTTATTTCAACATTCCTTTACCCTGGACTCGTGGGTCAGAGAGATCCAGATCAACATCTTAGGGCTGGTATTGTCAATGAAGACTGATGCAAAGAAGGCATTCAGTAACTGCTTTCTTTTCATCCTCTTACCAGGGTTATTCCCCCTCCATTTAGTAACAGGCCCACATTATACCTTCTTTTCCTTTTATTATTGATGTATTTGAAAAAGCCCTTGTTGTCATTGACATCCTTGGCCACCAATGTATCTTCAGTAATTTTACTTGAAATAGACTTCAGATTTTTTATACATTTACTAATGTATTTAGTGATACCTAAAATCTTGATAAGAACTTGTTAATCGTGAAACCCTTTTAATTTATATCAATCTAATATTCCATGAAAGCAAGACACTTGGTTGAATCTGGGTTTTCACTTGCTTTAGCTGCTACAGAAATCGATCTGTTAGGCAAGATTAATTTCACTTTGGAAGTGATTGTTACTAGAAATAAAGTACTTTCAATATTTGAAAACATTATTTCTGTCTTTATTATATGATCTTAGCTTTCACATTTCCAAATTTTCTTTTACAACATAAGCAAGAAGTCTCTGCATATTGTAATAATTCATAAATATGTGCATCTCCACTAAATCTCTCTACAAATTTCAGAAGTCTTTGCAACACATAAGCTCTTTTAAGGGCATAGGTGCAATTTTTGCCCATGAAACATAAAGGGATTTTGAACATAAATTTATTCAAGTATGAAATTGTGACACAACTGTAACAAGAAACTATGTAATTAGTTTACTTAGGTTATACAGTTAGGTAAAGGGAAAGAGAATGCAGAAATAAAGCATAATTTTAAATAGGACATAAATTGATTGGAGCATGAATGAAGAGCTAATATATAAAAAGTGTTATGAATCGTATTGTCTCATCTAATATAATAAGTGTATGAAACATACGAAGTATTCACAAGTATTTACATTCTTGTGTGTTGATCTGTGATCTTTCCGTAATACAACTTTGTGAAAATGAAACGTTTTATAAAATCATATGCCGCGGTCCAAAAGGAGGGGGAGGGGAATGGGGCCACGACACAGCATGGATCCCAGACACAAAGGTGGGGTGCAGGTAGAATGATTTATTCCAGTGCGCACGCGGGGTTTTTATCCGGAAGGAAAGGGTCAGAACATAGGGCGGAGCAGGAGACAGACAGGCGGGGGGACAAAACAGGATTGGGCCATGGGCAAAAGGGGGTAGGAGCACAGGAGGGACGAGGGGAGGAAAGGGCGAACGGGGGCTGTCTCCTGCCACAGCTTTTCCAGCCAATCGGCAGAGAAGACAGAGGAGCAGGGAGGTGAGCAGGCCGGGACATGCCCGGAAGATACAAATTCGGGGGAACACACAATGTGTACATGCACAACAACTATAACGTCCGAATCATAAAGTCCGTTCAATCGCTGTACATATTTTTCTATTTCCGGAATCATTCCCATTCCGATTCCTGGTCCTCGACAATCATAGGTTTATGAATTGTCAGCTGAACAAGCTAATCATGACGGACTGTACTGGTTTAAAGGTAAACCAGCAGGGGAAATGAACTCAGCTCAAAAGAGAGATTATAAGTCAGAATAACAATTTAATAAAATAATACAATAAGTACGATTATACAGACAAGGAATTGGTTTTAACCCACAAAACCCAAATGTATAACCCAGCACCCTGGGGCATGAACAGAGTGGTGTTCTTTGGGCCCCCTGAGTCCAATGGAAAAGGAGAGGGGAAAACCTGTTGGTGAGAGTACTGTTGCAGTCTGGTCAAGGGTGGTGACTGCAGTCTGGTCGAGAGTGATGGTTGCAGTCTGGTTGAAAAGTGGTGATTGCAGTCCAGTCAAGAGTGGTGGTCTGCAGTTTGGTTGAGAGCGGTGATCTGCAGTCTTCCTCTGGATCCCACTAGTGGTTAAAAAAGTCCCAAGACTCCAAGATTAGATATCCTCCAGTTCAGGCAGGAATGCCCAGTACCTCCCTCAGGGCGAGGAGTTCCTCAATGGGCATGAGGACAAGAGCACCCTCCCGTCTCGCAGGCCTCTTAACACCTAGTTTATAGCCTGAGGACTCAGGTTCTATGGGCAGATGGCGTGAATGGTTCATTGATAAGAGTTTCTGGGAAATGGCATGGAAGGCTATAGAATACACAGTTTTGGGTTACACCCATACAATGATGAACTGGTCTCAGCTGTTCTAACTAGGACATTATCCACCTCTTATTCTATGCCATCCATGTCATGTCCAAATTAACTCCCTTTAAAAACTATATCCCTTTAAAACTATATACATCTATATATATATATATACAATGAAACATTACAGACCATGCACACTCAAAATTAGGTCCCCTTGTGGTACACAACGTGTCTCCCCATCTTTTTGCATTACCCACCAGGTGAAACCCAACCCTTGAGCAAAAACAATTCCTCAGATGGGTTTGCCTTTGGTTGAGGTGGGAATAATCCAAACAGTCTTCCCTAACATACCTCTCATATGCACCACGGGGACTTTATCTCCATCTACAGTATGCAAAGGTTCTGATTGGGCAGGGTCAGTTTGATTGATGGAGCCTCGGGTGTTGACCAACCAGGTGGCCTTTGCTAAATGCAGCTCCCAGTGTTTGAGAGTCTCCCCACACAGTGCCTTCAGGGTGGTTTTCAGCAGTCCGTTGCACCGCTCAACTTTTCCAGCAGCTGGTGCATGGTAGGGGATATGATACACCCACTCAATGCCGTGCTCTTTGGCCCAGGTGTCTACGAGGCCATTCTTGAAATGGGTCCCATTATCAGACTCAATTCTCTCCGGGGTGCCGTGTCGCCACAGGACTTGTTTTTCAAGGCCCAGGATGGTATTCCGGGCAGTGGCATGAGGCACGGGGTATGTCTCCAACCATCCAGTACTTCCTTCTACCATGGTCAGTACGTAGTGCTTGCCTTGGCGGGTTTTGGGGAGCGTGATGTAGTCAGCTTGCCAGGTTTCCCCATACCTGTATTTCAACCACCGTCCACCATACCATAGAGGCTTCACCCGCTTGGCCTGTTTGATGGCAGCACACGTCTCGCAGTCATGGATGACCTGTGAGACAATGTCCTTGGTTAAGTCCACCCCTCGGTCACGAGCCCATCTGTATGTTGCATCTCTCCCCTGGTGACCGGAGGCGTCATGGGCCCATCGAGCCAGAAATAATTCTCCTTTGTGCTGCCAATCCAGATCTACCTACTTTAATCCTGGCAGCTCGGTCCGCCTGCTCGTTGTTATGATGCTCCTCATTAGCCCGTTTCTTGCCTACACAAGCATCTACGTGACGGACCTTCACACTCAGCTTCTCTACCCGGCCAGCAATGTCCTGCCACATCTCCGCCACCCAGATGGGTTTCTCTTGGCACTGCCAGTTGGCCTTTTTCCATCGCTCCAGCCATCCCCACAGAGCATTGGCCACCATCCATGAGTCAGTGTAGAGACAGAGTCTTGGCCACTTCTCTCGTTCAGCTATATCCAAAGCCAACTGAACGGCTTTAAGCTCTGCAAACTGACTTGACCCACCTTGTCCTTCGGTCGCTTCTGCAACTCGCCGTGTGGGACTCCATACGGCTGCCTTCCATTTTCGGTTTGTCCCTACAATGCGGCAGGAGCCATCCGTGAAGAGCACATATCGCCTTTCATCTGCTGGTAGCTTGTCATATGGTGGGGCCTCCTCAGCTCATGTCACCTTCTCCTCCTCTTCTTCAGAGGATAGTCCAAAACTCTCACCTTCGGGCCAATTGGTGATAATTTCCAGAATGCCAGGGCGATTAGGATTCCCTATCCAGGTTTGCTATGTGACCAGAACAATCCACTTACTCCATGTGGCATCGGTGGCGTGATGTGTAGAAGGAACTCTTCCCTTGAACATCCAGCCCAGCACTGGTAGTCGGGGTGCCAGGAGGAGCTGCACTTTGGTGCCGATTACTTCTGAGGCAGCTCGAACTCCTTCGTAGGCAGCCAGGATCTCTTTCTCAGTTGATGTATAGCTGGCTTCAGATCCTTTGTATCCCTGACTCCAGAATCCCAGCAGTCGTCCTCGGGTCTCCCCAGGCACTTTCTGCCAGAGGCTCCAAGAGGGGCCATTCTCCCCGGCTGCGGTGTAGAGCACGTTCTTCACGTCCTGTCCTGTCCTTACTGGCCCAAGGGCTACCGCATGGGCAATCTCCTGTTTAATTTGTTCAAAGGCTTGTTGTCATTCAGGGCCCCACTGGAAATCATTTTTCTTATGTGTCACAAGGTAGAGAGGGCTTACAATCTGACTATACTCGGGGATATGCATCCTCCAAAAGCCCACAGCGCCTAGGAAAGCCCGTGTTTCGTGGTTGGTGGGGACATGGCTGCTATTTTGTTAATCACCTCTGTTGGAATTAGGTAGCGTCCATCTTGCCACTTCACTCCTAGGAACTGAATTTCCTGAGCAGATCCCTTGACCTTACTCCGTTTAATGGCAAAACCAGCTCTTAGGAGAATCTGGATTATCTTCTCTCCTTTCTCGAAGACTTCCCCCGCTGTGTTCCCCCATACAATGATGTCATCAATGTACTGTAGATGTTCTGGAGCCTCGCCCTTTTCCAGTGCAGTCTGGATCAGTCCATGGCAAATGCTGGGACTGTGTTTCCACCCCTGAGGCAGTCAATTCCAGGTGTACTGCACACCTCTCCAAGTGAAAGTAAATTGTGGCCTGCACTCCGCTGCCAAAGGAATGGAGAAAAAGGCATTGGCAATGTCAGTGGTGGCATACCACTTGGTTTCCTCGGACTCCAGCTCATACTGGAGCTCCAGCATGTCCGGCACAGCAGCACTCAGGGGTGGTGTGACTTCACTGAGTCCACGGTAATCCACCATCAGCCTCCACTCTGTACTGGACTTACGCACTGGCCATATAGGGCTATGAAAGGGTGAGCGAGTCTTGCTGAGCACCCCCTGGGTCTCCGGTTCATGGGTCATCTTATGTATAGGGGTCACAGAGTCTCGGTCGGTGCGGTATTGCCGACGGTGCACTGTTGCTGTGGCTATCGGTACCAATTGTTCTTCAACCTTCAGCAGTCCCACAGCAGAGGGGTCCTCTGAGAGACCAGACAAGGTGTTCAACTGTCTCATTTCCTCTGTCTCCACAGTAGCTATGCCAAAAGCCCAACAAAGTCCTTTTGGGTCTTTGAAATACCCACTCCTCAGGTAATCTATGCCAAGGATACACGGGGCCTCTGGGCCAGTCACGATGGGATGTCTGTGCCATTCCTTCCCAGTCAGGCTCACTTCAGCTTCCAGTACAGTCAGCTGTTGGGATCCCCCTGTTACCCCAGAAATGGAGATGTATTCTGCCCCTACATATCTTGATGGCATTAAAGTACATTGTGCGCCGGTGTCCACTAAGGCCTTATATCTTTGTGGATCTGATGTGCCAGGCCACTGAATCCACACTGTCCAATAGACCCAATTGTCCCTCTCCTCTGCCTGGCTAGAGGCAGGGCACCCCTAGTCCTGGTCATGGTACTCATTGTGCTCTTCTTGTAAGTATGACCTGGAGGTCCCTTCAAGAGGATCAGACGTATCATCATTCCTGTACCGTCTGGAGTCTTGCCCACGAGAGACTGGAGCAGCATTTACCCTTGAAGAGTTCCTTGTGGTACTTGT
The DNA here is from genome assembly GCF_003945595.2 of Pipra filicauda. Classification (NCBI taxonomy): domain Eukaryota; kingdom Metazoa; phylum Chordata; class Aves; order Passeriformes; family Pipridae; genus Pipra; species Pipra filicauda. Next base: position 1,095,513 of record NW_024104262.1, on the reverse strand, counting down.
TCCTCTTTTCAACTCACGTACCCGGGCTGCTAAGGAAGAGGTGGGTTTCCCATCCCACTTCCTCATATCTTCTCCGTGCTCATGGAGGTAAAACCATAGATCGCCACGTGGAGTGTACCCTCTCTCCTTAGCTGGGGGACGCTGGCTCCTGATAGCAGAGACCCTTTTTTGTCCTGGCGAGATATGGAAGATCCCTTCCTTAATTTCTTCTCTTAGCTTCTGGTGTCCCTCTTCAATCTTCTCTTCCAGGCTTCGGACATGTTCAGCCAGTTTGGTTTCCACAGATGAGACACGGGCTTGTAATGGGGTGGTGACAGTGTCTTCATAAATCCTGAGTTTACTGACCAATGCGCCCACCTTGTCCTCTCCCTCCCTCCATTGCAGCGTTGCTAAGTAGCAGGAATACACTTCTGGCCGAGTCGTGCAAACTTTAACCACATCTGGGATGTGCACTGTACGCCATCTGGACTTTTAGGGAATCTTTCATCCTCTGAAAAGATTATCTCCAGTACAGCTAATTCTCTTAAGCACTGGATACCTTGTTCCATCGTGTTCCACTGTCCTTGCTGTACGTGGAAGTCCTCCTTACAAAGGTCTCTCTCCCTCACACTTGTCAACAGTCGCCGCCAGAGGCTGAGAGTTTGCATTACTTACTATGGATGTTGCTAAAGAAAATTTACTAGTTATGATTCCATGAGAGTGCATTTCAAAATCTTAGAAAAGATATTAAAACTGAAGACTTTCATCAGGAAGAGTGGATGTAAGAGGAGGAGTATTACCTTTGTTCAGGTTCTTTTTTCTAGTTCTGCAAACTGCTCATCCAATTTTCCCTCTGCACCATCAGAAATAGGAAGAGTAACTTCTCCAGCTCATTACCTTACTGTATGGTGTTGCATCAGTGCATATTAGTGCATATATTGTGTTCCTTCTGCTGGTATAGAGCATGTTCTCTGAAGGAGCAAAATTTATGATTTCTTTGGACATGTTTTAACAAAGGAAGGATAAAAAAACATAAAAAAAAGGCCTCAAAGTCTACAGAATTGATGTGAATATTGGGGAATGTGAAATCTCTCTGCCTTTCCCATCAACCAGAATTGTAAATAGATGAGCACTTCGAAGAGAGGTCTTCCTCTATGGATTTCTTGGGAAAAGGAGCATAAATTTGCTGATTTTATCATATGCGGTACAGAATTACAGACAAGAGTTACAGAATATTCTAAGCTAGAAGGGACCTACAAGGATCATCAAGTCCAACTCTTAAGAGAATGGCTCACACAGGGAATCAAACCCACAACCTTGACAGTGTTAGTACCATGCTCTAAAGCAACTGAGCTAATCTTGTTGTGTAGCTTCAGCTGGTACTGATTCTCTCCAAAATAAACTGAGATTTTGCTTAGCTTACTTTACTTCAGGGGACTGACTTTAGAGATTAATATATTTCTCTAACTGCATTACTTTATCTTTCTGTGGAATTTGAGCTGCATCTGAATTAATGGTTTATTTGGTCTACATAAAATTACAGTGCTACCTTGGACATGATTTGTCTGTTACAGTAATTTTGTTTCCACTTGTCTCTGTTCCACTGAGATTCCAGTTGTCTTGGAGTGTAGTCAGTTCTTTAAGGATTTGATGTCATACAGTAGAACTCCATTTTACAACTGCTTTGGACAGCTTTCCTCACAGTACTTTAGCATTTTGGGCTCCCCTTGATTATATGCACAATCCTAAGTATACTGGTCTAAAAGCTAGTCTAGGACAGTGACTAAGATTCTGTAAATGTTGCTTCTGAAATTTTCGAGATAGACAGGTATATTGTCTACTTCTACAATTATCTTCTATTGTAAGAGCATTGACTTTTTTAAAAAAATACAGGGGATTGGTTTGGTTTGGTTTTTGTTTCTTGAGGACAATTCCTTAATATAAAGCTATTTTATTTCTAGTGTTTGTCATTGAAAAGAAGGAAATTTCAGTGTCATCTCCTCTAACGTTCAGGAAGCACAGGAAGATGAGAGGCTGTAAATATGCTTCTATAATATCAAGTCATAACAGGAGGAGCAATTAAAATAAATCACACTGAATTCAGCCTTGAGCATGCAGGATGTACGTATATATGCTCAGATGTGTTATTTTGTGGGTGGTACTATTTTGTGGGAGGGCAGAGTATATGATCTTTGTGCACAGAGGGAAAACATCTGTTCACAACAGTGGAGTCTAAGGACATTGTGATAAGCACTACATTCACATTGTTTTATCCCCCTCTGCTCTGGGTTGCCTGCATAATGGATAGTGGGCTTTGCTGCTAGTATTTACCATTACTGATGTGTGCAATTGCAGAGGTACAAGGACTCAGGAAAACATTTAGAATACGAACTGGCAGAAACGTCTACTCTCTTGGCAAAGCGGCCAAAAAAAGGAAGGTGTTTACTGTGAACACACACAACAGTCCTTTTCAATTCATGCTGTATAGAAGCCAAGGATTTGCACCTTGCTTTGTCTTCTGCTAGCATTTGGCAAAGAAAATCTATACTCAGTGGAAATGAAAATAGGTAATCTTTCTGCCTTAGTCTCTATTCAATGTTTTGTGGCAACTGTCGGCTGTTTTTTTAATTACGTGACTCAGAGCATGATAGAAATTTGAGCAGTAACTTTGTTTAAACTTGTGAGTGGGGGTGTCGATGTGTGTCCTTTGCACCCATTTGCTGATATTCAAGCGTGACTTCTCCTGGGCTTTAGGCAGATCAGTGAGCCTTCTGCTCTTGAGCTGAAAGGTGAAGGATTGAATGAAAAAATCAGAACAATTATTGATGAAAGCACTGCATTTATGCTTTATAGGCAAATTGCTGTTTAATAGGTTACTTGACATGCCAGTTCTACAAGTTTTCTTTTTCTGAGAGAGATACTGAACACATATTTTACCATTAGTTGCTGAAAGCATTAAACAGGTCTCTATTTACCATATCACAAAAACAGTTTGGGGATTTAGTGTTTTTTTTTTTTTTTTTTTTTTTTTTTTTTTTTTTTTTTTTTTTTTTTTTTTTTTTTTTTTTTTTTTTTTTTTTTTTTTTTTTTTTTTTTTACTGCTGTGTTTGCTAGATTGTTAAATTGTTTAAACAGATGCAAATCCTTTTCTGTGATATATCATTTTAATTTATGTCATTGCTTGTATTAGAAAAAAAATTGTGGCCTTTTACTTTCTAATTCTTCATCAAGTAGCTATTTATAATGTTTTTGTCAGCATAGTAATATTTTTAATTGAAAACCTGATCACATTTTTAATTATTTAATGATCGAAAAAATTAATTAAAATTGTAAATGTAGCGGGATATTTTTACTGTATTTGACAGCAGTTGTGCTGGGTCTACTAAGGAAAAATTGAGTCAATATGTCACTGCATCTGCTCAAACAGATTTGATTATTCATTTATCATGAATGACCTTGAAAATAGTATTTTGAAGAAGCATACATTATAAACATTGTGACAAAAATTCTACTCTTGAGTTCTATTTTCACCTTTAATGGATACCTTGCAAGAAGAAAAATGAATATTTGGAGTAGTAAAGTGCAAACCGGGAGTTTTTGTATCTAACTTGCATGTACATACTTGCTGCAAATGTTAACACTTCTGGTTAAAAAGCCAAAATTATAAAAGTGATAATTAGTAAAAACTTAGAAAGCAGGAAAAGGGAGATGAAACATGGAAAACTTAAAAAGATGCATAAAAAAGCTTTAAGGATTGATTGACTGAGTGTCAGTAGGTTTTTTGATTGCTCCAGTGTTGGCACATGCGTAGTCTTTTTGCTAGGCTGTATATATGCATGAAAAATGCTGAAAGCATGTCCTTAGCCTGTTGCATGTCAAGCCTATCTGAAATCCTGTTTTCAAGAATTCTTCATGTTCACATCTTCTCAATGTCCTGTAGCAGTACAAACCCAAGGCTGGCCAATAGACTCAGCTACAGTGTCTGTATCTCGTTATAAGTAGAAACAAAGTATAAAGGGAGGGATTAAAAAGCCCAATGCTCAAATTCTAGATGGGAAAGAGAGCAACCAGCATATACTGCAGTAAAGAGCTGCTTCTTCCCTACAAGCATACACTTAAAATAATATTTTAGTTAATGGCAAAACAGTATACTTCAAAATAATAATGTAGTTCCTAGCTATGGAGTAGTATGTAGATTGTTTCTGGTTTATGTGTGTCATGGTTTGAGATCCCCAAAATTCTAATTCCCTAGTCTAAGCCCCCTTCCACATCTCAACCTAATGTGAGATGGGTTTTCCAGACAAAACACGAGGCTCAGAATGGGGGAAAGGGAATATATTATGATGACTGTACAAATAAATATTATAATACATTATACACACGATCACAACTATCTCTACCATGACATAAGTATTTACAATGGATCAGATCTTTTCTCCCCTCCAAATAAAAGTCCAGGAGGGAAGAAGGACAGATCCCTTCTAGTCTCTACTCTGAGCAGCAGTATCTTCTAAGGCAGCAGTCATCTGTCCTCTTCACATGCAGCAGCTGATAGCTGGATTATTGTAGCTGGATCTCTTCTCAATACACACAAGGAGGTCTCCAAGCCCCTTGACCCGTCGTCTCCAAACGAGGGTCTTTCAAGACACAAGGGGGTCTCCTTTCACTCCTCTTGGCTCTCCGTCGACTCCAAGCGAAGGTCTCACCTGTGGACTGCCAGCAGGGACTAAACTCGCTTCACCACAGGCATATCACAAAGTGCAGGGGCATCTTTGTGAAAGTCCCTCCCTTAGGGGGGTTCACCCCTGAGTCAGAACATCTTGGGCAGCATTCAGTTGAAAGCCTTTGCCTCAAGAGTTCTACCAGAGCTCCTGTGCTCTGTTTCAGGCTGCCGCCTTGGCAGCAGTGGTGGTGGGGGGGGGAAAGGCCAAGGTCACCCCCCTCTGCATTTCCTCTCCATCCCGGTCCAGCTTCCCAGGACGCTTTTGAGCTTCTCAGCTCCTCTCTGCAGTGCATGTCGCACTTCACCCCCCACTTCTAGGAAGGGAGGGGTCTCCAAGGAGTTTTGGGGGGTCTGGTTCAGTTCTTACCCCCAAAACTCTGTAGCTCTGCTGCTCTCTCACTCTCTCTCTCTCTCTCCTTGCAGGAGTTCTTTCTCTGGTGCTGCATGCCTTTGTTGCTGCTTGGTCTTATCTCTCCTGGCTCTCTGCCACCTTCTCCAGCCAGTGTTGCTCCTGCCACCGCTGCTGCTGCTGCTGCTCACAGTGAAGAAACATCTCCCAGCTCACAGCTACAGACACATAGTCCAGTTTAACACTGTTCCAAGTCTCTGTAGCCCCCAACTGGGGCTGGGGGGGGGGGGCAGAGGCTCCCAGAGAGCTCCTGCCCTCACTACTCATGTCTTTCACAACATGGCTACCACTTCTACAACCAAACTACAACTAACCTTCTCTTCTGTTTGCTTGTGGTATGTTTACATTTCGCAGGAGTGCCCATTGGACAAAACTTCAAAACTTCCAGGGGTCACCATCCCCTGGGGTTTTACCATTTTCTTAGCTTCAGGGGGAAAACCTGGTTCAAACCACTACAATGTGTTATACTAAAGGAGTTGCAGCAGTTGGAAGTCAAGGGTCTAGTTTTGCCAAAAATACTAATAAAATAGTAGTAAATAAAAATTTGTGTCTTTGCTCTTTTGCATTTTTACGAACATTTTTGTTTTGCACAGGATCTAAGCATAGCTCTTTCACATGTCCTTTCTAAATTATTTGGGGGGGGTTACATAAAGTGTTAATAATGTCTATCTTTTCTGTGAACTTGTAGTAAGTCCCAGAAAGTAGAGACGTAGACCACTTCGTTTCATCAGCAGTTGCTTCATGTTTAAGAAGCCTTTTTAAGAAAATAAGTGGAAAGAAAAGTCTTCAGTAGAAACCACTGATTTCTTCCCCCATGTCATAGGTTTGAAAAGAGATGTTGGATTTTTTTCCCTAGGGTCCCATTTCCCCCTCCCCCCCCCCCCCAAATCTGTTTCTTCGGGGATTGGGGGAGTCAGGGGGGAGGAGGGACAAAGAGAAGCCACACACGCTGGACAGCGAGGGAGCAGGAGAAGGGGGAGGTTCCTGGGAAGCGTGGTTGCTGGTGGCACGGCTGGGGAGTCTTTTGTTCGGTGGTTTTTGGTTTTGCCTTTTGGTTTTGTCGGAGGACCGGACAGAGGTGGGGGGAGGGGTCACCCAGTTTCAGCCGCCTCCTTTTCTTTTCCTCAGAGGAAGGTTTGTTTTTTTTTCACCACAGGACACTTCACGGAGAATGACTGAGAGAGTGAGAGACTGATCCATCTCAGAGCGAGGTATTCTGCCTTCGAGACTGCCTGTGGGAAAAAGGACTCTTTCATTGCTGGCTATGAAGCCAGTGTCCGCTGACTGCTGCGAGCAGTTGTTGAACTGCTGGGACAGTCCTGCATTTCCCCCCACTTCCCCCCAGCTTCCTGTGGGTTTCCCCCCGCCCCGCCCCAGGGAATTGGGACTTTGTTTTGTTTCTTCTGAAAGAGTTTGGTTGCACCGTTTGTTCTTTGTTCAGATTCTGTTAATAAAAAGCTGTTCTTTTCTACACTTCCACCTGAAGTTTCTTAATTTCTAAGTTGTAATCTTCTTAAACTAAGACACCCCAGTTTTTGTGTTTATCCAAATGGAAAAGAGCTTAGTGTTACATCCTGAAGTTATAGAATCTTACTCCTAGCTCCCTTCTTCCTTAGGCTTTTCATATCAACATTTTTTCTTTCCAGAAGGTAGTTAGTTAAAAAACTACGTCCTGTTGATTAGTAGATGGATTACTTCTTCCTCCCTTCCAAAGAAAACTCAAATGCCTCCCCCTCCCCCCATACTCAAACCTCAAGAATTGGAATAAACTTTCAGATTTTTCTCTGGTAACTTAAGATTACCATTGACATTAAGTCCTTGGGGTACATGGAGTTCAATAGCATAGGTAGAACCCTAGGTCTGCTCCCTGAATGAAGAGAAAGAGGAGAGGTTCGGAGAGGAGAGGTTCGGAGAGGAGAGGAGAGGGAGAGGGAGATACCTACGATGATCATCTAGTCCAATATGCCTGACCTCTTCAGGGCTGACCAAAAACTACAGCACGTTGTTAAGGCCATTGTCCAAATACCTTTTAAACACTGACAGGCTGGGGACAGCAACCACTGCTCTAGAAAGTCAGTTCCAGTGTTTGACCAACCTCTTAGTGAAGAAATGCTTCCAAATGTCCTGACTGAATCCCCCCCCCGTGCAACTTTGAACCATTCTCACATCCTCTCACTGGATACCTAGGAGAGGAGATCAGCACCTCCCTCTCTACTTCCCCTCCTCAGGAAGCTGCAGAGAACAATGAGGAGGCCCGTCAGCCTACTTTTCTAGACGAACTGAGAATCTTGAACTGCTCCTCATAGGACATACCTTCTAGCCTTTTCACCAGCTTCAGTTCACTAGGATTGAAGAGATCCTTGCAGCATCAGTTTTTCCTTAACAGTACACATGTTGATATATCACCTTAGGTGTTTTGACTGGCTCTAAGAACTTTTAAATATTTTTTTTTCCTTGGATCACAGTATTTGAACAGCAGCTTGAGATAACCCTGTGCTGATTTGAGTATCTTGATGGGTAATTGGGTGACTGAAAGTATATGAGAGCCTTATTATCACATGCATAAACAGAGAAAAAAGAGGTTACTCTGTAAGACTTCTGTGTATTGTGACCTATGCCTACACTGCAACACCTTAATTCATACTTCTCACAATACGTGGAAAGTGTTATAGGCATTATGCCAGCAAAAATTATGGTGAATTCTGTTTTATTCCTGATGCTATAAAGGTTTCTGCACAAGGCAACCAGAAACTAAGATGGGAAAATATACATAGGACAGAAATGAAACTCTGTAGCATATGTGCACACATTACTTTGACCAAAATGATATGTTGTCTCTAATGTAGACATTTTTGTCTCATGGAGCTATATATTCTCTATATATCGTGATTTTTTGCACCAAAATGCATTTTATTTGCAGAGATTAGTTTCTGTCAATCACTGTAACTTATAAATTATCACTGAAAAGCTTATTCTTTTTCTGTCACAATTGTAGCAAGTAAAAAAACTGTAGATTATTAGGTTAAAAATAGTTTAACACTGAGAATGTATGGCAACTTTACTACTCCACACTGAGTGGAGAACAAACTGATTACATTGAGCCTTGAAAGGCACATATTTTAGTCAGTTATTGTGCACCCATCCGAAGTATCAAACATCAAGGTCTTGAGAGTGAAAGTGGAAACAAAAGGTGTGCTGGTTTAAGAGTTAACCAGCAGGGGAAATGAACTCAACTCAAAGGAGAGATTATAAGTCAGAATAACAATTTATTAAAATAATACAGTAAGTACAATTATACAAACAAACAATTGGTTTTAAACCACAAAACCCAAATGTATAACCCAGCACCCTGGGGCATGAACAAAGTGGTATTCCTTGGCCCCCCCCTTGATTCCAAAGTAAAGGGAGAGGGGAAGAACCTGCTGGTGGGAGAGCGGTTGCAGTCTGGTCAAAAGTGGTGATTGCAGTCCAGTTGAGGGTGGTGGTCTCAGGCTGGTTGAGAGCGGCGAGAGAGCAGCGAGCTGCCGTCTTCCTCTGGATCCCACGAGTGGTAGAAAGGTTCTGAAACTCCAGGTTTATATATTCTCCAGTTCAGGCAGGAATGGTCAATCCTTCCCTCAGAGCGGGGAATTCCATAAAAGGAATGGTCAATCCTTCCCTCAGAGCGGGGAATTCCATAAAAGGGTATGAGGATGCTCAGAGTGGGGAATTCCATAAAAGGGTATGAGGACAGGAACATCCCCCCCCCCAGGCAGCCCCCCCTCCCCCCCCCGACAACAGTTTCTGGGAAATGGCATGGAGGGCCATAGAATACACAGTTTTGGGCTATACCCATCCAGTGATGAATCGGTCCCAGCTGTCCTAACTAGGACAAAAGGATAATGAACACTCTAACTTAATTCTTGCAGTTTTAGCTCTCCTAATGATACAGTTCTTTATGGGGAGGGCCTCAAAACAGAGAATTATTTGATGTGCCAAAAAAACTTTAATACTCAGATACAAAGTGAATGTTCAGCCCACTGGGACTTTTGCACTTGATCTAATCTCTTGTTTTAACATGGCTATTATTTTCTGCATGAATTTCTATTATTTCTATAAACCTTTGATATACTAGTAGGCTGACACAGTTATTGCAAAAAAGACATTTTGTTCCAGTGCACTAATGTTGGACTACTTATAAAACGATGCAGTTAACATTAAGGGATTTTATATACAAACTCATGTGGACTTATCTTCGTAACAGGAGACTTCTTAGACAGAAGTATCTGATATTTTCCTAAGGCACTTTATTTTCTCTGCATTGATGCTTACTATTAAAGCCTATTTTCCTCCAGTATTTCATTAGCTTAAGTTTACTGAAGTACTTTGAGACCTTAGAGGGCTCTAAATAATTACATGGACATCTAAGAAAAGTGATTGGGGTATTGCTGATTAACATTTTTCTCTCTTCTTATTGTGGATGACACCAGGAAATGAGTGTTCATTTATGAATGAGCATTCCCAAAAACACTACATGGCAGTTTATGCTCAGAGTGCAGTGAGGTAAATGTTTTTTAGTGAAATAGAATCATAGAATCAGTAAGGTTAAACCATATTCCTAAGCACCACATCTACATGTTTTTTGAATGCTTCCCTGCTCAGCTTGTTCCACCACCTTTTCTGTGAAGAATTTTTTCCTAATATCCAGTCTAAAACTCCTTTAGTGCAACTTGAGGCCATTTACTTTTGTCCTATCACTTTCACCTGGGATAAAATGCAGACCCACACCTCACTGCAACCTCCTTTCAGGTAGTTGTAGAGAGCAATAAGGTGTCCCCTGAGCCTCCTTTTTTCCAGGCTAAACAACCTCAGCTCCCTCAGACATTCCTCTTAAGTCTTGTGCTCCAACTAGTTTGCCAAAGGTATCAAGAGTGCAGTAAAATCATGTAAAGGACATGGTAGATCTGTCAAAAGTTCTGGAAATCTGGTAGATCAGAAGACTCTTCAGTAATTCCTTTTTGTTTGAGCTTCATGGCAGTCTAATCCAGTGAGCCAGTCTGTGTTTAAGCCATTTTTTAATAGGGTTAGGTGAGACTTCATAGGGATCAGATTTTTTTCACTCTGAAGTTTGCAATGGTTTTTCTCTACATTTTTTTGACAAATATTAGTATAGATTTCTTGAAATAAGATGACATTTGCCACGTTATGTTTTCCTTTGCTTTTTTTTTTCCATTTTTTCCTCTGTGCACGTGTATGTATATGCATGAATTATAGACAATTCATAATCACCAGTGAGGAGGAGTTTACAAATATATGGGCATCTACAGTCCAAATCTTAGGCTATGCAACAGGAAAACTGTATTTTGATGTCCCAATAGTTTTCAATTAATCTTTAATAATCCCCTAACCAATGCCTCAATGAGCCTAGAAAAATACATTACTATTATTACAACATATACTTAAGATACAAGGACTCCCTGAAACAACATCTCAGCCTTGGCCATATTGATCACCATAACTGGTCTACTCCGGCCTCCAATCGGGAGGTCTGGAGACACACCATCTATAACGCTGCTGATGCCTTTGAGAACACACGCAGGATCACCCTCGAGGAGAAAAGGCAACGCAGAAAGAACCGTGTTTTGCAGAATACACCATCTAAGGAGTCCTTCTGCTGTACCTTTTGCAATCGGATATGTCTGTCTCGTATTGGCCTCATAAGCCACCAGCGTACCTGTATCAAATGTGGATAAAGCCTTCTCAAATCTTCGTTTGCGAAGCCCAGCCATGATGATGACTTCCTCTTGGTATATTTCCGTTCTAACAGAAATGGTTCTTGTACTGCTGCTGCTTGTGAAGACCGAAGCTATGACTGTTATCAGAGTTATGCTTCAAACTATGTTTAAAGAAGGTAGAAACATAGAATCAATTAGGCTGCAAAAGACCTTAAAGATCATTGAGTCAAACTGTAAACCTAACACTGCCAAGTCCAGCACTAACCCACATTCCCAAGTGCCACATCTATACATCTTTTAAATACCTCCATGGATGGCAATTCTACCACTTCCATGAGCAGCCTGATCTGACAGGCTTGACAACTCCCTGCCATGAAGAGATTTTTCTTAATATCCAATCTAAACCTTCTCTGGCTCAATTTGAGACCATTTCCTCTTGTCCCCTTGCTTGTTACTTGGGAGAAGAGACCAACACCCACCTGGCTACAACCTCCTTTCAGTTAGTTGTTGAGTGTGATAAGGTCTCCCCTGAGCCTTTTCTCCAGGTAAAAGACCCCCGCCTCCCTCAATCACTCCTCATAATACTTGTACTCCTGACTCTTCACCAACTTTCTTGCCCTTCTCTGGATATACCCCACCATATCATTGTCTTTCTTGAAGTGAATGGGCCCAGAACACAGAACTGGGGGGGCAGCCTCACCAGTGTCAAGGAAACAATCACTTCCCTGGTTGTACTGGTCACATTATTTCTGATACAAGCCAAGATGCCATTGATCTTCTCGGCCACCTGGGCACACTGCTGGCTCACATTCAGCTCCTTTTGACTCCCAGGTCCTTTTCCACCAGGCAGCTTTCCAGCTACACTGCCCCAAACCTGTAGTGCTGCATGTGGTGGTGTTGTGACACAAGAGCAGGATCCAGCACTTTATCTTCTTAAATGTAAATGCTCTTCTGTTAGTACATTTAAAACTTCAAATTTTTTTGTCCTGTGAGTCACTGGTGCTACAGAAATGCCAGTAACAACAGTGACAGTAATAAATTATTTAGTTCTGAAGATTTTTCCTATAGGAACTTACTGCTGCTATGGTTATGTAGTTATAGAGTAGATCATAACTGATTAAAGAACACACAGACAAGAAATGGCAGGGTTCGAAAAAATTTAAGGGATAGATCGGTAACCCTTGCTATTTCTTTCTCAAGAAAGATTAACATGAAAATTCATCATGTTTCATCTTCTTCTTCAAAAATGCACCAGTAGCATAAATATGCTGCTGAATCAAAAACAAGGAATGTCTGCTATACTGTGAAATTATCAATACCGCATTTGGAGATGCTTTTGGGAGTCCCACATTGTTACAATTTGTATGGAAACAGTCTGAAGATAAGAGGTTGTAGAACAAATGAAGGCCTAAAAAGTACACTGAAATAGTTAAACAAAATTAATAAGAAGACCACTCTAAACAAATTAAAAAATAATTAAAAATATTTTAGTAAGTTAGAGAAAAGATTGAGGCTATAAAGAATTAACATTATTGCACAGGAAAGAAAGGAAAGATTATGAAGTTTCATTCTTTTACTAGAATCAGTGTTGCAGTAGAGCATTTGAAACCAAGCAAAGAACAAGCAGGAAAATTCATAAATAATAAATTGTACAGCCTTGAAGGAGTGAAACGGTGAAGAAAGAAACTTTTCACAAAAGATGATAGTGAAAAGAAACTATTTTCTGGAGTGTCAGAAATTTCAAACAGTGTCAATAAGCTGTAATTTTGCTAATTTTAGGGATTCACTGGTATGTGACAAAATAATTTTGGGTGTGTAAGACTTACTCCCACAAGAATATTTACTATGGGAGCTGGGAAGAAACATCTAGCGTGTCTCTCAAACTGTAGATGGAGAAGTGTCGCGTGGGGTCTTTATATAATAGAGAAATGGAGTCTGCTCCCCGCTGAGGTGGTGATCAGAGAGACTTTATTTCAAACCCGGCGCTCTTTTTATCCCTTAAAAGATGTGACCTTGTGACCAATGAGGTTATCAATTCCGGAGCATATCCCCTGGGCTTCCCTGCCCTGGGTGCTTCCCCTGCACCCCTGGACACACCTGCTACAGAGGAGAAATGCCATTGATTTTTACAGGAGACAGGATCAAGGGCCTGAAAATATATGTGTATATTCTTTTATATATTATTAAATCAAGATCAGGAAGTGCCACTTTATGGCATTTTGTTTGCCTATAAAAAACAACATTCAACAAGTAGACAAAATGAAAGGGGTTTTTATACTGTGTACCAGTTTTAGAACAAAACAGTTCTCCATTAAAAAAATCAGTTGATAAACTGTATACAAAAGAAACAGAAGGATTACCTAGTGGTATAGGTATCTTGTGAGTATTCCTGCATAGTAAATGCATTCAAAACACGAATGCACGCAAGTGCTTTGTCTTTTATAAATAAGTGGTAATAACATTTGACATTAGTGATTTTATGTCGTAACTAGTGTGTCACTAAAGTATTGTAGTTTAATAATGAAAATAGAAAAAATCAATTAGAAATAATTTAAAATATGAATTAGGATTAAATGGGAGGCAAGGTATGAATTTCTAATAAGAACCTCAAGATTCAATAAGTGAATAGATGACAATGACCGATAGCTGAAGGTGAGTCATCTATTATGTTGCTTCAGAATTCAGAGCATCAGCACAAGGAATAATGTGAAGAAAGACATTGGAGGTAGAGAAAAATTATACATATTTTCAATAGGGGCAGGCTGATTCATTTTAGGTTCAAGGATTCTCAGAAGAAAATATGAATTAGAAACAAAAGGAGGCATGGCATACACAGGGGTGCCTAAGAAGATGGGTTATTGGAATCTTTATGCAACCCCAAAGAAATGAATGGGATTATTCAGAAAATAACTATAAATGATCTTTAAAAAGCACAGTACTTTTGTCAGTAGATGCAAAAGAGATACAATAGCATTTTTGCAGTCTAATGTAAAATATTAAAGTAGTATAACATAAAATACCTTGATATGACAGAGTAGCAATATTATTTGGAGTCATGTTGAGATGAATCACTTAGTCTAATATGTAAAAGCCAAACCTTTTTTCCACTAGAGGATTCATGAGGCTCTGCTCTGATACATGCTTACATATCACATGGAGAAATCCCTTCTATTCTATCCCAAAACTTTTCCATTCCTGAGTGATTAGGCAATGTTCAAAGGCATTGAAGAAATGCTGGAAGTGAAGGATTCTTCACCCAGAAGTTAGACAGCCTTCATAAAATGCTGCCATCCCCAACCTGCACAAAACTCAAGAACTGTTATATTGTATTTGCTACTTTTTCTTTATTTCCTTCCCCTGTTTTGGCCTGTAACAACTGCAGTATAGCAAGGTAGAGTACCTGCAAATTGCATCTGCAAATTGATGCCTGCAAATGTGTACTCTGGTCCAAATTGTTCCATCAAGTCTCGTCTGGACAGTGATGAAAGTTGCAGTTTTATTGTGACTGTACAATGTTTTTTCTGCTGCCATAGGAGACGTAAGTGATTGGATTTGCCTGCCATAGTGATATCCAGTGAAACACTCCCTGTATCTCTGTGTCATTCCCACTTACAAACATTCTGGATGATCAGCTTCTCCAGTGCACTCCAATACGAACCAATCTTTGCGGTTTTTTAGTACTAAACTCAGTGTGTAAGAACTGCAAAGGATATCACTTTATGATAAATTAAGCAGATTATCAGAGTTACTTGCTTCTCTTAGAAAATTGATTCTGATCAACAGTAACATTCTTCCTCAAGGAATTCAACTCAAAAAACCCCCTGCAAACCAAACGAAATACCACTTGGCATCACTATTATGTCAAGGAGAGTTACCCTTTCCCTCTGCTCAGCACTAGTGAAAGCATATCTGGAGTACTGTGACGTGTCCTGGGTTCCCCACTACAAGAAAGTTGACTGAGTGCAGCAAAGAGTCATGAAAACAATTAAGGAAATGGAGCATGTGATATACAGGGGGAGGCTGAAAGCTGGAACTACTTAGCCTGGAGAAGAGAAGGTTCAAGAGTGATGTCATCAATCTGTATAAATGTCTCGTGGAGAAATATCAGTGACGGAACCAGTTTGTTCTTAGTAGTGCCCAGTGATGTGAAAAGAAGCGATGGGCACATATTCAATATGAAAACACATGAAATTTCATCTGAATACAACAAAACACTTTTTTTTTTCTTACTGAGAGGGTGGTCAGAGACTGAGTCAAGTTGTCCACAAAAAAATTGTGCAGTTTCCTATTGATAGGTCCAGACCCTGACTTGACAGTGTCCTGGACAACCTACCATGTGAGTTTGCTTGAGCAGAGTTTGAACTAGATTAGTTCCAGAGATCCTTTCCAGACTCAATGATTAGGTGATTCCTTTTGGTTCTTTTGGTTTCCAGGGGGTTGTGCTGTGTTCTGGACTACATGAGGAGAAAGGTGTGAGAAAATACGGATCTCAAACTCTGCTTTTTATGAAGATATTGGAAGGTCTTTCTTTCCATATGTCACAGAATAGGAAGACTTCTGAAATTGAACAGTCAGGCAGTGTAGAAAATCACTTTCTTACTCCACTCAGATGACACAGAATTTTCTTAGAAGAAAGTGCACTTGTGCAATATTATGTAAAATGTTGGCATGATGTCCTTGTTATGGAACTGTTTGAGTTATAATTGAATTAACTCAAGCAATAGTAGTCATGTGCAAAAGCATAAACACAGAAATGTAGCAACACTACCTGTCTCCTCCATAAGACCACGATCTTGAGTCTATTAATCATTTGAATTTCTATCTGTACCTTGGCACTTCAACTGAACTGAGTTTAAATAATTCTTCTACTCAAGTTGGATGTCTTTATGTATAGATGGAACTGTCTTTAATTAAATAAACTGTATTTAAACTCTATCTTGATTTTAATGAAGATAAGAGTTTGTGGAGAGAAGATGGTTATAATAATAAATTTATACTCTTGAGTTTATTCAAAAAGACATGTATTTATGGTTGTTTGGCTTTCTGCTCCACAGTGTGATTGACTTTAAGATTTTTTTTCCTTCTCTTTCTTTCATTTTTCATTTTTCTGTCTTCTCTCTTTTGAGTATTTATATATGAGAATGCCTTTTTAATTATCACACAAGTCTTTAGCAGAACTTTCTGCATACTTTTAGTGACACAGTAGGTCGTAAAGCTTTTTCTTTCTTTTTTTTTTTTTAATGAAATCATGACTTACAAACACAGGAGGACCATCCTGAAATTATGACTCGTGTTGTGTGCACTGTTTGTTTTATTTGCTTTTGTCAAGTTATGTTTTCTACAAATAAAGAGGTCTTCAACAATATTACTTAATAGAACATAAACATCGACCTTGAGCTGGATGGTGTTACTAGCTCATGTTTCAGCAATTTGCCAGCTGAAACATCTTGTCATACTGCTGATAATTCCACAGTAAATAAATTGCAATTTTTTTCCCAGTATGTCTTCCTGCACCAACATTGCACAAAGTCTTCCCTAAGTACAACTATAGGCATTTCATTTCCCTGTTGATTTGTGGACAAGAAATAAAAGATCTTCCTGGCTTTGTAGTTTCCTTCCTTTGAGAAATTAGTCTGAATTTATAGGTTCAAATGAAGATTCTTTGTCAGGGACTGGCCTCAAAAACCTGGGAAGTTTATAGATGCCTGTTTGCAAGTTAATGGGCTGAAAAATAAAAGCTGGTTCTTTTCCTGAAAAAAAAAATCTAAACTGCTTAGAGTTAATAATTCCACTGATTTAGTCTTAAGACAAGGTTGGATGGGGGTCTGAATAATGTGGTCTGGTTGGTTCAGACAGGATGGTTCCCTGTCTATTGCAGGGGGCTTGGAATTAGATGATCTTTAAGGTCTCTTACAACTCAAATAATTCTCAGATACTTCAAAAGATTCTATGCTTTACCTAGCAGTATTGACAAGTACCAAAAAATGCTCATGGAAAATATGAAGTAATTGTAAGTTTGTAATAAGGGCTGTAAAGTGACCTATTTCAACTCAGAATAGAGATCTTAGTCATTATTATGGATATTTATTTGCAAAAATCAACTCAATAATCAGCAGTGGTTGAAAAGTCAAATAGAATATTAGGTATTATCCAGAAGGGCATAGAGAACAGGCATCTTTTTGAAAGTCAAGGAGACTAATTTTTTGGCAGAAAATATCAAATGTAGAAATGAAAATTGCAAAATGTAAAAGGAAAACATCTAACTAGGTTCAAAAAAGGTGCATAAAGTAGTAGAATTAACTGTGAGTTTCTGTTGATGCCTACTAAATGCCACAGTCCCAATAAAACCCTGCCATAGGTTTACTTGTTCTAAAAAATCAAACAAATTTTTCTTTCCCCTGCCCCACTGTAAAAGAAAGATGTGGAACGGGGAGGGGTGGTTTTGCCTTGGATGATTGATCTACACAAAAGAACTAACTGGCAGAACTGCATTCCAAGCTGATGCCCCTCTCTAAGGCTGGGGGGGGGATGATGAGGTTTTTTTCCTCCTCTCCTTGGAAATGAGGACACTTCACTTTTGCCTTGGCTCAGGGAAGGTGTGTGTTGGACAGGCTCTGGGGCTATTTTGTTCTCGGCCTGGTCATCTGGCCATTTTCTGGCCCCACCTTGTCTGCGCCCTGTTCTGCCCCCAGCCTGGCCCTGCTCGGACTTCATTGAAGAGGTCTGACCCATCTGCAGAGGAACTTTTTGGGAAGGAGGTTGCCCTTTTCCCTCCTCCGCTCCCGTGTTTGGCAGCAGTTTGTGCTCACTGATGAAGGGAGGGGGGAATCCTGGCCACAGCCACCCACAGACAGCCTGAGTTTTGTGGGAAGAACATGCCTTATTTCCCCTTTTCCCCTTCCTGTCATTGGTGGAGGGGGAAAAGGGGAAATAAGAGAAGCATTTTCGGCTTCTCTCCTGAACTGGGGCCCCACACAGCGACCCAGAGCCCAACAGCGCCCCTGCTGACCACCACAAAGCACGGCAGGCTCTGTTCCTCCAGTGATCCAACCCCTGCGGACCGTGGTTAGAATTGGGCCAAAAAAAGCAGAAAGTACTGAGGGGGATTTTTTTTGGCTACAGGATTATTGTTTTAGTTGTTTTTGTGTTCTTTTTTTTTGTTCTGCCAATACACATATGTCAGGGGTGACAGCGGGTCTGTCAGCACCTTGGCACATACTGACGAAGCCATAGATGTTGACCAGATCAAAGTATACCTCTGAGATGGACTGAAAGAGAGGACTGAAAATGGAGGCCCTGATCCTGACAACATACTGATGCATCCTGAAGAAGCTGTCCCGTGGGAACAGAGAACACTGTCTCATGAAAACAGGAGCACTGTCTCATGAGAACAAGGACCTGTTTTGAACGAGAGTAGTTGGGAAAAACATCAACATGAGAGAAAAATAAGAGCAGGTGCTGGGGACTGTTGTGGGAAAGAACTGGGCTGTTTTGAGAAAGAGCAAAGTTGTTGTGAGAAAGTAGAGTTTAGAAAATGCACCTATTAGCTGTAAGAATTCTGGTGTGAAAGTTTGAACTGTCCTATCCGTGTGCATTACGTGTGTTCAAAAACTGTACTTAAGGGGCTGTAATTTTTTATCATCAACCCTGTGTTCAGCACAAATCCAAACCACAGCCCCGTACCAGCCACTGTAAAGAAGATTAACTCTACTCCAGCTAAAAACAGCATGGTGGCTTTCAGGAATACTTGTTTAAGTACAGCAAGGAATAATTGCGTTATTATAGAGGATTATTTTCTTTTATTTTGTTTTGTGTTATTTTATTTAATTCAACTAACTCTGATAGGTTTTTCTCTAAGAAAATTAAATATTTCAAGCAAGCTAATGCTAGATATTCATCTGCTTGCCTGAAAATTGTAGTTGCTTGGTTTTTAAAGCCTGTTAAAACTTAAAAAATTCTAAAATTTTATGAAAATAAATTTTAATTTGCAAGTTTCTAGAGCATCATAATAGCAAGAGTAGATATAGATAAGCTGGATTATGTCTAGATTAGAATTTATTGTTTCTTTCTATTGGTATAACTACGAGTCTCTATTCAAAGTGGTAATTTGTTGTAAAATTTTTAAGTATTACTCTTTTCTAAAACTTTACTTTTAAAGGGTAGGATATTTTATTTTGTATCAGTCCTATTTCTCTAAAATTTACTTTCCCTTCAAGTGAGGAATATTATTGTGTTATTCAGGTCCATTGTCAGAGAGAGGATAAAGAAACAGGCTATCCAGAACTCAGCCTTTGAAAAACTGTGTAGTCTCAGAACATTAAAAAAGAGCTTTTTGGAAGCATGATACTGGTTCGCGAAGCCTAGCCATGACAGTGACTGGTGGGTTATATATTTCTTTTCTTCAACTTAACAAAAATTCGCTCAGGTAAGTCACAAAACATATTCTAGTAAAACTCACTCCCAAAAATGAATCTGTAGCTTTCTCACATGAAATGTTCCTTTTGTCCAAGCAGCTAGGTTTCCTAAGCTTGTGTTGTATGTAATAAATAATGAGGAACTAGCTTCATTTGTCTTTTCTTACTGGAAGAAGATTTTTTTACACATTTTCTTCTTCAGCCAGACTTCTCCAGAACATGCTAGTTTCTTATCCTGTTATGGAAATCTTTGCCAAAATTATTTATTAGTCATGGCACCAGAGAAGTTGGAATTCTTTCAGATGTATGCACATCCAGAAAAACTCAGTCTTGGAATTTTTATATGGAAGCAAGGATGGAAAAAAAATTAAAAAAGGTAGTGTCTGCAGCAAAAAAAAAAAAAGACAAAACTTACTTTAGTGGCATTGAGATTAAATGTGTTTTACTTTGCTTTTGTGAAAATATAAGAGTATATATAAACTTTGGCCCAGTCCCAGAGATTTGATATCATCGGCATAAGTGAAACCTGGTGATTCTCCAACTCCTGTGATTGGAGTGCCCTGTTGGATGGTTACAGGCTTTTCAGGAGGGCAGAGGAGTCATAGGAGTGCTATTGTATGAAAAGGAAGGGTTATAATGTATGTAACTGAGAGTTGGCAATGAACAGTCGAGAGCCTCTGGGTGAGAATCAAGGAGCAAATGAATAATGAGGATGTCATTGTGGGAGTCTGCTATAGACCTCCCAGCCAGGGTGATGACACCAAGAAATTATTCTCTGAGGAACTAAGGGACACTTCCAAGTCAACTGTCCTTGTCCTTATGGGGGACTTCAATTTGCCAGAAATTAACTGGGATCATCACACAGCTGGTATAACACAGACCAGAAGATTCCTAAAAACCTGTATGACAACTTTAAGGCACATGACTTGGAAAGATGCCCTCCTTAATCAGCTGCTTGTCAACAAAATGGATCTCATGAGCAAAGTGGAGATTGGTGGCTGTCTTGGCCACCGCAAGCATAAGGTGATCGAGTTTAAAATCTCTGTTGACAGTAGGAAAAGTGCCAGCAAAACCTGACCTCTGGACATGAGGGGAGCAGACTTCGGACTGCTCAGGGAACTAGCAAGTCCCCTAGGGAAATGTTTTTGCAGGTGCTGGTGTCCATCAGTGCTGGGCACCCTTTAAACATTGCCTCCTAAGGGCACAGGAGCAAGCAATTCCTGAATGCTGGAAGTCAAGTAGACAAGGCAGAAGGGATCTCCTCTTACAAATAAGATGAAAAATGAAGGTGTATGCCCAGTGGAAGCAAGGTCAGGTGATAAGGGAAGAATACAGAGCTGCTGCTTGCCCCTGTAGGGAGAAAATTCATGCAGCCAAAGCTCAGCGGGAGTTGAAGCATCTAGAAATTGGGGAAAAAATAGAAAGAGTTTTTTAAAATATATTTGTGGTAGTAAGCAGTGGAGAAATAACACTGGCCCATTACAGGGAGAGGATGGTCACCTCCCAAACAGGGACAGAAACAAGGGAGAGGTGTTTAATGCTCTCTTTACCTCTGTCTTCAACATGGATTATGGACCAAGGGAATCTCAATGCCCTAAGCTAGAGGACCATGACTGTGAGAATAATCAACTCCCAGTTGATCCTGAAATGGTATGGATCTGCTGCTCCAGATGGATCCCTACAAATCTATGGGGCCATGTGGGATTCATCTGAGAAACCTCAAAGAACTAGGTGATGTCATTTCAAAGCCTCTCTCAATGATTTTTGAGCGGTCTTGGGAATCTGAGGAGGTCCCAGCTGACTGGAGTGGTCTTGGGAATCTGAGGAGGTCCCAGCTGACTGGAAGCTGGCAAATATTGTCCTGACTTTCGAGAAGGGCGAGCAGGAGGATACCAGAAACTACAGGCCTATCTGTCTCACTGCAGTGCCTGGTAAAAGAAAAGATTCTTCTGGGAAGTATTGAAAAACACCTGGAGGACAATGCAGTCATAGGTCACAGTCAGCATGGCTTCAAGTCCCACTGGTCAAACCTGATTTCCTTTTATGACAGGTAACCCACCTAGTTGATCTAGGAAAGTCAGTTGATGTAATATTTTTGGACTTGAGCAAGGCTTTTGATACTGCCTCTCACGGTATCCCTCTTGACAAAATGTCCAGCTCACAGCTGGATAACTGTGTTATGCGATTGGTGAGCAATTAGCTCAGAGGTTGGGCACAACGAGTAATAGTGGATGAAGTGACATCAGGCTGGTGTCCAGTCACTAGTGGGGTTCCGCAGGGTTCCATCCTCAGCTCACTTCTCTTCAACATCTTCATTAACAACTTGGATACAGAACTGGAAGGGATACTAAGTAAGTTTGCTGACAACACTAAATTGGAAGGAGCTGTTGACTCCCTCGAGGACAGAAAGGCCCTGCAGGAAGGCCTTGACAAATTAGAGGACTGGGCAATCATAAACTACATGAAGTTCAACAAGGGAAAGTGCTGGATTCTGCACCTGAGATGGGGCAACCCCAGATGTACAGACAGACTGGGGAATGAGATGCTGGAAAGCAGTGCTGTGGAAAGGGACCTGGGAGTCCTCATCAATGGCAAGTTGAGTATGAGTCAGCAGTGCCCTGGCAGCCTGCAGGGCCAACTGGGTCCAGGGGGGCATCAGGCAAAGCATCGCCAGCTGGTCAAGGGAGGGGATTCTCCTGCTCTGCTCTGCACTGGGGCGTCCTCAACTTGAATACTGTGTGCAGCTTTGGGCACTGCAATATAAGAAAGACATTAAGCTATTAGAGAGTGTCCAAAGGAGGACCATGAGGAGGATGAAGCGCCTTGAGGGGAACCTGTATAAGGAGCGGCTGAGGTCACTTGGTGTGTTCAGCCTGGAGAAGAGGAGACTGAAGGGAGACCTCATTGTGGTCTTCAATATCCTTATGAAGGGAAGTGGAGGGCAAGTACTGATCTATTCACTTTTGTGATCAGTGACAGGAGTCAAGGATATGGCATGAAACAATTTAGGTTGGATAACAGGAAAATTTTTTCACCCTCTGGGTTTTTGAGCACTGAAACAGGCTCCACAGGGAATAGGTGACATCACCAAGCCTGACAGAGTTCAAGAAGTGTTCGGACAATGTTCTCATGCACATGATATGATTCTTGAGGTCTCCTGCGCAATGTCAGGAGTTGACTTGATGATCCTGATGGGTCCCTTCTAACTCAGCATATTCTCTGACTCTGTATTTAGTAATATGCTCTGATGAAAAGTAATATATTGAATCATAGTAAGAATGCTACATTGTGCCTCCCTTACTTTCTTTTCTAACTGCCACCTTATCTGTCTTTGTTTAATTTACGTCTTTATTGTTAAAACAAAAAAGTAATAATTGATGTAAAGTCTCTAATGGAGACAGTGTACTGGTATTTTTGCCCTCTGTGTCCTCTCTATAGCTGTTCATTATCTACAGAGAGGTAAAAGAGTAGTAACTTTTCACTAGCTTGAAGTAATACTTCTTCAGCAACATCTGTGATGATCTGCAGAATGCACTGATAAAGAACAAATTGGTTGAACATTCTCACTCATTTCTATTGCTAATTATGTTTCAGCAAAAGATTAGTATTATATGTTTGCTTCTAGTTTACTTAATGTTCACTGTTTGTTATGTTCAGAACAATCAGAGAAAAAATGAGAGGTTTGTGTGATATATACATGGACCTAGTTTTAATCTTTAGTAATGATTGTTTTACTATTTTATGTTTTTTATTCTTGAACTGGAGATATCCTCTTCTGTATTTTGTAAAAATATATTTTTGTTAGCCGATTTACCAGTTCTTCAGTTTTATAAGTTATCTTCAATTGTTTATCTTTTTTATCTTCTTTTTTTTTTTTTTCAAAACTAAAGATATGTAAAGCTAAAGCAAAAGGAGCCATACTGGACATTTGAAAGTAATCAGGCTAGCATACTTTTTCTACATGAGAGCTGTAATAGCTGGGTGGTTGGAAGATGGTATAATTCAGAAATCTTTATATTAAAAATTATTTAATTGTGCAAAACCTTTTTTTTATAAGCAAGGCTGTGTAAGAAATGTAAAACCTTTATTTTCTCCAAATTAGAAAGGAAGACTCAGTCCTCTAGTTTACCAAACTGGGTAAATTCATTCCTTGAAAGTGTACTAAAGATGTCTTTAAATTCTTGGATAATAGTGTGTAAGCACACAGTAAATACCTCTTCACAGTTACATAGCTGTAAAGTAATAGGTTCTGAAGTGGAAGACTGTATTGGATCCTGGATCCTGAAGTTTACTAGAGAATGATCAGATTTTCTCTGATATTCATGAAGCTGAAGTGAGTGTAGTTCTGCCATACTGAAGCCCACAAACCCCAAAGTTTGTATACCTACAGCTTTTTCATTATATGTGCAGCAGAGTATGCAGTATTCCTGACATAATCTCCTATATAAACAGTTCTGAAATTCAAAACTATGACTTTGAATAATTTACTTTAGTTATTTTTTTCCTTGCTTTTGGCATGACGTTTTCTCATAGCTGAGCATCTCCCTAACTGCATTCTTTCAAAGAACTTGTGCTGGTAGAAAAACAGTCACTAGAGATAAAAAAAAAAAAGACCTTCTGTGAGAATTTCTGGTTGAAGAAGTGCAGGACCAAGAAAACCTAATAAATCAGTGATCAGTAATTGGATTGAAGACGTTGGAAACGCACACACAGTTCTGAGCCTGGAGCCTTGGATTTTGGACCTCTTCTAGGGCAAGAGGAAACAGCCTCAAGATGCACCATGGAAAGTTTAGATTTCTTTACTGAAGGTATTGTCAAGCATTGGATCAGACTGCCCAGGAAACATCCCTGGAGGTATTTAAAAGATGTAGATGGGTAGATGGGGTGCTAAGAGACATGGCTTAGACTTGGACTTGGCAGTGCTAGTTCTTCAGTTTGATTCAATGATCTGAAAAGTCTTTCCCAACCTAAATGATTCTCTGATTCTAGAAACCTAGCTCAGGGCCAAGGAGTGTTTACTGAGTTAGAGCTCAGTTTTCTACTAAGTTAAGAAGTTCATAACCTCGTGCAAATGGGTCTGGGAACCAGAAAGTCCTGTAGAAATTCCCAGCAAATTTCTGCCTCAGAGATAGACATATAGCATTATTTTTGTCATCAGTTTCATGTTGGTGCCTTCTGTTGTTTGTACAACAAAAATTCCAATGGTTTGTTTGAGATGTTTCCTATGAAGTCAGATTCACTGGATTATTCTTACATCCAGTAATATGATTAATTTCTGTGTGTAAGGTTGGTAGGCCCATTGTCCTACTGGAATGTGGGTCATGTAGTTCTCTTAGAAGAGATGTTTTTCCAGTCCTTACAGACTTCCCTGGATTTGTCATTGTTAGAAGAGCTAAAGGACTCTTTACCGAATTTTTTAGACTTTTTATGTGGAAATGTTTGTTTGTTTGTTTTTTCTGAATTTAAACATTTTTTTCCCCTAGAAAAGTCTCCATATTAATGGTCTGAAAAGTATTTTCTTTTCATTTGCTTTCAGTAAATAATTTTCATCCTTCTAAATACATAACAGACATAAACATGGGTATTTTTTGCACTATTACCAATTCCACCATTTCCATCTGATTAACTATATTATCACTAATACCTATTAATGTTCTAATGTACATTAGTACTTAATTTGTGCTGAGATACATAATCACATTTTAAATAGTGTAATTACTTTGTAACACTTGAAGAAATGTATAGCAAAAAAATATTATTCTGAATGTGTGTAGAGGCTTTTTTCCCCACTAATAATATTTGCATCATATAAAAAAAAAAAGATAAAGAATTGTCTGACTGAATAGAAGTTAATTTTATTTAACTATGATTTTGAGAGTATGAATCATCATTTTTTCTTTTTCCATACTGCAAATAATGAACAGCAATAAATCTAGTTGCAGTGAAATGCATCATTGAGATGGTCTGTGAATAATATTTTCTCATTTACATTTTAATAAAAATTAGAGAATCCAAGAACAAGAACTGCTTTAATAAGTTCCTTGAGTCATATTTTCAAAGTATTAAAATGATTATTGGTGAAGAAGTGAAGAGAATGCAGGAATGCAAAGTACAAAATTACGTGAAAGAATGGTAGTGTATTTAGTTTGAATCTAAAATAGTTATGCTAATAAAAAGTGCTAGTGGATCTCAAGCACACTTATAGCTAGAATGGAATTGTATCAGTTCTTCAGGTATAGAAGCTCAGGCATGGTGATGGTGAAAGAATTGCCAGTGTAACAAATAACATTTAGAGTAAGACAGAGAAGGAAGTCCAGATGCTAATACTGTATCCTCAAAATATTCTGGTGCAAAAGAGGGTTTTTTTTGTACAGAAGTAGTTAGAATTATTAGAGATTATTATTTTCTGACTCAAGCCAGTCTAGAGTCACAGAACAGAGTCAAGAAGTTGTCCTGTAGGTGGGCTAGAAGCAACCCCTTCATTCATTAGGAGAAATGGTTTGCCTCATGTCAAACTTCCAAAATGAGTTTTCCTTGTAGCCTCTGGCTCTTTGGTGCTCATCATGCCTCTGGGTTGCAAATAAACGAATTGAGGTGATTATTTTTACTTATTTTTCAGATACCTTATGGTTCAATTGTGCTATTGTGAGGACATGATGTATACTGTGACACTGTAATGCAAGAACACACTCAGTGTTGTAGTGATTTGGACCTTGTTTTCCCCCAGATGCTAAGAAAAATGGTAAAACCCCAAGGGGTGGAAACCCCTGGAAGTTTTGAAGTTTTGTCCAATGGGCGCTCCTGCAAAATGTAAACATACCACAAGCAAACGGAAGAGAAGAGTTTTAGTTTGGTTTGTTGGTAGGAGAAGTGGTCATGTTGTAGAGCCACAGGAAGGGGCTCGGAGCCCCTTGGAGGGCTCTAGCCCCACCCCCAGCCCCAGATGGGGGACTGCAGAGACTTGGAATAGTGTTAGACTGAGTTAAGTGTCTGTAGTTAAGCTGGGAGATGTTTTCTCCACCGTGGGCAGCGGAGACAGAGCAGAAGCAGAGATGCAGTGTCCAGAGGCTATGGTTGAAAGCCAACTGATAAGAACTGAACCTGAGAAGCAGCAGAAACAGCATGCAACTGAGTAAGGGAGACACTGAGTTGTCTCGGAGAGCCGAGAAGGAGAGTCAGCAGCAGAGCTACAGAGTTTTGGGGGTAAGAACTGAACCAGACCCCCCAAACTCCTTTGAGATCTCTGAGAAAGGAGGAGTAGATGGACTCCTATTTGAGAGGAGCCTTGGAGTACAGCAGTACCAGAGAGAGAGAGAAGCTGAGAAGCTCAGTCATCCTGAGAGCTGAGCCAGGACGGTGTGGGAGGTTGACCTTGGGGGCCCTCCCTTGCTGCAAGCTACAAAGAAGCTCGCAGCCTGAGGAAGGGCACAGAGGCCCTGCAAGGAGCTTGAATCTCCTGAGGATACCAGACTGACACGAAGACCCCCCTGCGTCTCGTGATATGACCATGGTGGAACGACCTTGTCTGGGGTGACGTAGTCCACGGAGGAAGACCTCTCGCTTGGTGGCGACGGGGCCGAGGGAGCTTGGATGCCTCCCTCGTGAGTGCTGGCAGAAATCCAGCCACAGCTGCTGCATGCATGTGAAGAAGACAGATAGCTGCCTTAGAAGATACTCCTGCTTAGAGACTGGGAGGAATCTGTCCTTCTTCCCTCCTGGACTTATATTTGGAGGGGAGAAGAGATCTGATCCATTGTAAATACATATGTCATGGTAGAGATAGTTGTGATCGTGTGTATAATGCGTTATAATATTTATTTGTACAGTCATTGTAATATATTCCCTTTCCCCCATTCTGAGTCTGGTGTGTTTTGTCTGGAAAAAAGCCATCTCACATAAGGTTGAGATGTGGGAGGGGGAATGGAGCTAGGGAATTAGATTTTGGGGCTATCTCAAACCATGACAAGAGGTTAAGGCACAGTACCTTTTTCTTTCCCTGATTAGTATTCTTTTAAAGAGCACCATGATGGCATGTCAAAGTTGTTTGCATTGTGTTTTTTTTAAGCACTTAGAAGTTTGCTTATTTATTCTTGGAAGAGAGAAAATAAACGTTAGGACATCAGTAGTCATTTGATCCTCATCACAAGATTGAGCTGCAATTGAAAAGAATGGGAAGGTATGCCAGGGTGGGCTGGTTATGGATGATTCAAGAACTGACACTTCACAAGTACTTTGTTAGAGATGTACACTGTGATACTTCTTAAAATGTTTTTCAAAGAAACGCTAAGAAAGGTGAGAAACAGATAGTCCTGTTAAGTCTCTCAAGAGGTCTCCAGAGAAAGGATGACAAAAACCAGCCTGCATTTCAGTGTCAGGGCTCTTTACTCTTTGACTTCTCTCAAGCTACTTTTATTTTCTAGAAAGCTTGTGATATCTGGCTGACTTTTTTCCTTGGGTTACAATCCCTTATTGTTGCACAAAAATCTATCCTCCTAATAAGCAACTACTGATAAGAAGTAAGAAACATGACTGCTAATTAGAAGGGTAGCAAATGATCTCCTGAGCATTAAGTTAACCAATCAGAAAAAAATGGAATAAGGAAACAGACATTTTAAATGTCCCAGCCCAGAGCCTGCTCTAGACAAAAAGACTTGAAGTAAGTTAATTGGTGTCTGAGAGGTTGTCATGTATTAGCATTCAGTTAATTGGTTACAAGGCAAGGATTAACAGAGAATCTTCCAGGCCTGTAAGGTAAAAAAAAGAAAACCTAATATGTTCCATTTAACTGATTTCATGAACAGTCGCTTTACAGGAACTTTCTTTTTCTTTTGTACATTCTCAGAGGTAAGAAATGTCAGGAGCAGAATTATTTCTTGGAATCACTTTCTCTTTATTAACAATTATAATCTTGAATCATTTTATGTAGCAACTCACATCCTACCGTTCCAAAGCTTGGTTGTCATTCTTGATGGTTTTGTGGAAATGACAGGAATGGCTTTTGCCCAAAAATTTCATAATCTGATATGAACTGCTTACCATTGTTTTAGTAAACATAATGCTTCTTAAAATCATGTTCAAAAATAAGGCAAAACTAAAAAGCATGTTTTTCTTTTGTTTTGACAAGGTGGATAAAATCAGTATGATGAACATTTCCTGCTTTAGATGCCTGTGTGTTCATACCTGGGTAGGTGGCCAGTTTTTCTACAAGTGGATTTAATTTTCATGGTCACCGAAATAAACATTATGAGCCTATTGGTTGATTTCTCCAAAGCCTGGCTTTCATATTTTTGTTGGAATTCTTCTATTTCTTTGTGGTTTTCCTCAGGTCATAGTCCTCTGTCTCTCTAATTTTTGAATAGGAGTTGAAGAGGAAGCTGCCCACTGAGCTCATTTTCACAGTTCAGCTATCTCATTCTGATTGTCTGTGGCTGCAATTCAAAGATTTTTATAATTTTCAGAATTTCCAAAAAAATACCAAACAACTAATGAAATGGATCAAATTACTGCATGGGATAGATTATTTTTAACTTTGATATCAGCTTTTTTCGTTTCTTGTAGAGCTATAATTAATTTCATTATTGTTTTTAATTTTTTCAGCTGTCTTAAATATCCACTATGCACACACTAAAAATACAAACATGAAGTTAAACTTCTCCCTGGATGACAATAGCAACTTAATTCTTGTCATATTTTCACAGTGATTGATTTTACTGCTGATTTGCTTCAGAGTATATGCATTAATACATACCATTTCATAATATTTGCTTTCTTAAACTACATTGCATCTGGATTAAGAAAAATAGCTAAATTATTAATTTAGATTCAATTATTAAAAATTGAATTAGAAATAGTTTGCTTACAGCAACTGCTCAAGGTCCAAGTATAAATGGAGCTTATTAATGTTACTATAGTGGGTTGACCTTGGCTGGATGCCAGGTGTCCACCAAAGCCACTCTGTACTCTCCTTCTCAACTGGGCAGGGGAAAGAAGTATGATGACGGGCTTAGGGGATAAGATAAGGCCAGAAAGAGATCACTCACCACTTACCATAACAGGGAAACCAGACTTAACTTGAGGAACTTTAATATACTACCAATCAAATCAGAACAGATTAATGAGAAAAACAAAATTAAATCTTAAAACATCTTTCTCCCACCCCTCTCTTCTTTCCAGACTCAACTTCCCTCCAAAATTTTTTATCTCCTCCTCACCAAGTGGAGCAGGAGGATAGGGCAGTTTATCACGTGTTGTTTCTGCTGCCTTTTCCTGAGCTGGGGGAGGACTCCTCACACTCTTCTGCTCCAGCTTGTTGTCCCTCCTGGAGGAGAAGGTTCTCCACAAAGGTCTCCACCCTGAGTCCTTCCCACAGGACACAGTTCTTCACTAACTGCTCCAGACTGGGTCCCTTCCACAAGGTGCAGTCCTTCAGGAACAGGCAGCCCCAGCATGGATGCACCATGGTGTCACGAGTCCTGACAGCTAACGTGCTCTTCATGGGGTCAGAGGTCCTGCCAGGAACCTGCTCCAGTAGGAGTAACAGCCTCCCTTTGGGCACCCACCTGCTCAAGTGGGAGAGTGGGAGGCCCTCCATGTGCTGCAGGTGGATATTTGCTCCACTATGGTCTTCAATGGGCTGCAGGGGGACATCCTGCCTTAACATGATCTTCACCTGCAAAGGAATCTCTCCTCTGGCCCCTGGAGGACCTCCTCCTCCTCCTTCTTCACTGATCTGGATGACTGAGCAGCTATTGCTCTCATATATTCTCATTCCTCTCACTCTCTGTGATTGCATAGACTTTTTTTCTCCCTTTCTGAAATAAGTTATCTCAGAGACACTACCACTACTGCTGATAGGCTTGGCTGTGGGTCCATCTTGCTGCTGCATGGCACTGGCTCTGTCAGACATGGGAACAATTTCTGTCATCTTCTTACAGAAGCCATCCCTGTAGCTTCCCCACTACCAGAACCTGGCTATGCAAACCCAGTAGGATTACTCATAAAAGGTGTTTCATAAATGGCTCTCCCTGGGCACACAGAATAACTACATTGCTGTGCAAGTTTTTCTTTCAGATGCTTATTAGTCCTCAGGGAATGGGTCAAAACAGTGGCAATGTCTGCACTGTAACTGGAGGTGTGCTTGTAAATTGTGGGCATAGTCTAACTTGCTTTATTTTGTATACTATATATGCCATAATGTACATGTGAACTTTAGTTTGGCAAAGGTGAATACTCAGTGCAGCGGTCTCAAGTGTTGCATTGGGGCTATGAAGCTACGCAGACTTGACAGAGGTGTAATAATATATAGCCATACACACTATCATTCTAATTCTTCATTTAGATGCGGAAAATATTTAGACTTGGTCAGAACTTGGGTTTCTTCACAGGAAAGTATTCAAGGCAAAAGGTGCAGATACTGGTATCTGTGCTGAGCAATTTATCGGGTAATGGTAAAAGACTTTGTATAGGACATGGAGGAAAAAAGACAATATTTTCTCATTATTTCAACAGCCTTCTCGGAATACCAGTTCTCTCAGAAAAGTAATTTTTTTGAGAATTTTCTCTCACAATGCTGAGCTGTTTCTTAAAAGTTCTAAAAACTTTCAGAACAAATTTTCTCCCCTTTAAAATCATTATCAGTTGGAGTTTTCTTTGCTGAATTTTCTGTCATTCTTCCATGACCCAGCAAATGCTACTATAGCTTTAGATGATTAAATTGAAAATAATGTTCATTAATGATTAAACGTAAGATTTCATTAGGGCTTGACCTTCAGAGGTTCTAATTATTCAATGTTTCTAAGCACTGTAATGGTTGTTTTAAATACTCATCTCTTACTAACAGCATGAAATTACTGTGAGTAAGAGAGAAAGAAGGGAGTTGAGAAAGCTCAGAATATTTAAGGTGAATTTCATCTTGGTTTTAGTCTAGGTCTATAGCTGCAATCTCTGATACTACTATTTTTAAATTTTATTATCAGTATTTGGACTCTCAGTTCTTCAAAAAGGTAGATAACTTGTAGGTAAGCATGCATATTGTGGCAAAGAAATTTGTCTAAAGCAGAGCACTTTTTTTCCCTGTAGAGGTATAAATAAATATTTTAGGTATCCATATGCTAATCTTATCATAAAAATGTTTTCTCTTTGCTTTTAAAACCCCAAATTATTTAAACCCTTGAAATGTTTTACTGTATTTTGTAGTTCTTTTTCATCTTCTCAATAATTACATTAAAGTATAAATAATGTTTATAAGAAATTAGGCTATGGAAAGGAATTAGAAGAGTTATCAAATTAGCTTTATAAGTATTTTCTTATATGGTGCCTATTTTTTTGCCTTCATCATAGGTTTCAGAAGAAGCTCTGCAACACAACACTGAGGACGAGGACTCTTCCCAAGGAACGGAGCCCTATCTTGTGCGGAGATTATTGTCCCGTAACATCCAGCTTCCCCCCCTAGCTTTCAGGCAGTTAGAACAGGCATACTGGGATAAAAACAATGATACTGAGACTATCCCAAGACCCATGACTCTTCCACTGAGGATACCTCCTCTGATTGCTGTTACAGCTGCTGAGTCCAGCAGGTAAGATACAGCAACTTGTTCTTGATTCAACATTTCTGCTGGCAGGTGGAGACATCAGATGCTGCTTCTAGGACAGAAGTGTATTCCTTTTCTAAATCCCCTAAATAAAAAAGAAGAATAAAATGTATGTAAATTTGTGCCTGACAGTTCATAATATTGTTTGTAAACTTCTTGGTCATGTCTAGTAAAACAAACCCTAGAAAATATTTTCTCTGAACGTTTTTAATACTTTATGTTCTGAAAGAAGGCTTCTGGAGGCATGATTAACTTGATGATGATGATGATGATGATGATGATGATGAATGTAGGAGCTTCTTTATACACAGATTTTTCTTTTTAAATGATAGAGTTTCAAAACTAGTTTCAAGGAATCCTGAGAAGATTTTGCCTGCTCTTGTATATCTAAATTATTAGTAATGTAAATGGTTTGAACTTATTTGCTTACAGTGACTTCCATTATAGTTTCTTCATATTACATCTGTGACTTCTTTTATCATATATGTTTTCTAGAATAAACTTTACTGTTCTTAATTTTTCTGATGACACCCTAATTTTTGTTCTTATTTTCCAAAGTGTGAACTGTTTAGTATGAAGTTGGGGCTTACAATGGTGAAGGCAGTGCAGCATTTTGGTAACCTGATAATATATAAAGAAAAGGTGAGATGAACACACTGAGAGCTGAAATGCAGTACTTAAGAAATTTTAGACATAAGTTCAGAGAGAATACTGTATTCTGAATTATATAGTTATGTAAATAATGTAGGACTTGTAGTACATGAGGAAAACCATAAGTATTCGTTAGTGTGCATAGTCAAAAAGCTAGCTAATATTAACATTAAATCTAGTATCACTTCCCATATCTTATTTCCATCTAGATATCTTTATTTTTGGAATAAGGGAGACCAGTTCTTGAAAGATGCTCATAGAAACATTGACAATAACCATAAAAGCATGTAAAAATTTAGATTGTTTCTAAATGAAAGTATTATTCTGAGAGGTAAATATAATGAAATTTAGTAAAGTTTTGATGATAGATTGGAATCTTGATTTTTTTTTTTTGGTATCCATGGGTCTGGAGAGAAGAGTGCTTTGAGATATGGAAGGAAAATAAGTGTAGGTGCAATGCTTCTAGTAACACTGATTGGGGAAAAAAAAAGCATGCTCCTGATGTGATAGAAAGTCAGAAAGCTCAGAAAGCTGAATGAGAAACATTGACTGATGATAACAGCTAAGTGATTATAAATTTCTGGAGACTGCATTATTTTCTAGGCTGGATTCAAATACACTAGAGAAAGACAGTTTGAAGGTTATTCAAATAAATAATAAATCGAAAACATGCTGGTTACTATGGGTGGCTATCTGCTATACTCTACAAGAGACTTCTCTGTGGGTAAGAATCTCTCCTCAGCATTAAGAGATACCTTTGTATCCTGTCTATGCCATTTACTCCTGTGATTGGTAGGAATGTGTTTTGAAACTGGACAAAACAAGATTTATTCTGAGAATGACAGGGAAACAGCAGACATACAGATTGCTGAATGGAGCTGCCAGGCTCTTTAAACAAACAAACCAAAACTGAACACAACAGCAGAAGCAATAATAATATTGATATTTCTTTGTAATATAAAATCTTTAGCGTTTATGATTGTTTCTCAGCTGAAGTGCAATTACAGTGTTGCAGGAAGATTATTGTTCTGAAAATTAAATTTCTCTAGATGTTTAGTGCCATTTTTCGTTTGTTTGCTCTCTCTCAAGCAGCTATGCATTTCCCAAATACATGCTTATAATGCCAGTCAAACAGCTGAAGAAAGTCACATTTTTATCTGGCTTCTTTTCTGCATGAAAGTACATAAACTTAGGGGTCCTATTACATCTGTGGAAATGCAGCTTATTTTCCTTGCCTTTGAAATGTGAAGTTGAGAAAAGGAAATCAAAGTGTGGGAGTGAGGATTCTTCATCTTCAGTGCATGAATAAAGGTAGAGAGCATTCGGGTCATAAAAACTCATTCTAAAGCAGAAGAATTTCACTGCTGAAAACATCTTAAATTACAAATGTTTGTTTTTGGAGGAATATGCTAAAAGATTCCAAAAATAGCATCTTATGCTGTGATTTAAATGACTGGAATGTACAAAATTAAAAACAATGACAGTGGATGTAGATTTTAAAATAAAATCAGAATTCTATTCCTAAACACGCACATATACATGCATGTGTGCACACATGCACACTCACTTTTTCACTCTCCTTTTATATCACACTCCCATTTGTATCTTTTTGATGTCACAGGATTGTTTCTAGTTGTATGTTAGCTTTGTAGAGGAATTCAAACAAAGCTTATATTTAAAACCAAACAAACCCCAAACAGCAGAGTAGATGAAAAACTAGGTGAAAAACTAGAAAGCAAATATTCAGTAATGGTTTCTTTTTACTCTTTTACGCTTTAAAAACTCTTACTCTTCTGACATTGTCTTGCCATTCCTTTAGCCCTTCTGATTTCTTTGCATGCACACAGGGAGCCAGATTCTGATTTTTTTCATCCCGTCTTAATAATAAAGATCATTATTAAGATGAAGAATTTATGTCTTCTATGGAAGTTTCACGTGCAAAAATGTTAATGTGCTATAAACACAAGTGCTTGCAAATTGGTAGGCTGAGCCTGCAGCTGGTAGCATCCATTAAAATTATGAAATGTAGCAATTGCCAGACCTTCTATGGGAAGGATTAGAAACAGGCAGACAATTGTTTTTGATATTTTAATTCTTCCTTTATTTTTACCATTATTTAATAAGCAATATATATATCCTGTATAAATAGAATATTAAACGTGGTATTTTATTGTAAGCTAGGATAGCCTGGCTATTTGGGGTGTGGATGTGAACACATGCTTTGGCCAGTTTTCCTCAAATAACTGTAACTAAGTTTACCATCAGTTTTGATGTTGGTAAGCTCTCATGGCATTTAAGATAGGATGTGCAAACAAGAAAGGACTGACAGCAGAATGCTTTTCTCCAAAGCAGCTGGTATTAAAACTGTGGGGGGATTGTTATGTATGGAAACTTATTTGTTTGAAGAAATTTAAGGTATCTATCTTATCTCTTTTATAATAGCCATTTCAAAGAATTGACTTAGGATAATGTACCAGGGTGAATTTATGCTGATACTTTTGGTCTGTGTTTGGCACGAGACACCTGCAATAGTTTATATTCTCCCTGCCAAGTTCACTGATAAAACAGTGAATTCGTCCCTGGAGGGAGAACTTCCGTATAAACTGTTTTAATTGGTGTTCTGTGATTGGCTAATTGTCCGCCAAGGGCATTTGAAGGAGGAAGTGATGAGGAGGGGAGGAAGGCTTGACCCCCAACTCAATTAGAAAAGACCCCCAAAGCATACTGCGCGTGCGTTAGAGGATTTCTGAAGTTCTCACGCATGCGCAGAAGAGGTGCACTGACATAACCGGGAGGTGGGACTGAGGGCCTTGGGCTGGGTGGTGCTGGCCACACCTGGGAGGTTGCGGTCACTCAGTTAATTGTATAAAAGTAGATAGTGCTTTCTTGGAGGAGAGCTAGCTTTACTTCAAGGACAACATTGCCTTTTAGCAGGGACGCCTGCCAGTTTGTGAATTTATTGACTCTCCGAGGATGCAGCTTCTGCTATGGGTAATTATAGGCATGCTAGGTTGGTAAGATAACTTTATGGGCAACAGCTGGGTAACTGGGGAGGTTGTGCTGGGGGCTTATTTCTCTCCTCCTTCCTCCCTTTTGGGTTTGCTCATTTTGTTGGCCACCTCTTGGTAATAAATATTGGTTTTTGTTAAGCTTTTAATGGTGTCATGGTTTTCAGGCTTCAGTATGTTTGAACCCTTCCCTAATACAGATAGTCAATGAAATCTAAGAGTAATGATGGTATTGATTTGTGGGATATTTGCAGGAAAATGGACATATTCTGAACAATCCATATTTTTGAGAAATGCTAGGCCTTGCCTGTCATAACTTTGGAGGCTGCAAACTGTGTGAAAAACTCTGTGTTTATACTTACAAACTGTGTGAAACTATGCAATGTTTATACTTGTTAGCTGTGTGTTTATAGTTATAAGTATGAGAAAATCCTATGTGTACAGCTGAAAGTTTTGGGAAACTGGAGATAAAGGGACACCTGCTAAATCTCGGGAAAATCTCTAAAGGCGGATCAATAGGAGGGACTTTGGGTGGCACGAATGATGTCAGACCACATGGACAGAGCACCAGAACCAATGAACTGAAAGCATAAGATGCGTGCACAGACTGAACTATCCAATCACCTTGTCATAAGCACGTACCTGGAAAAAACTAAACTGTATAAAAGTTAACTCATTTAAATAATAAATTGAACATCACCTGATCATATTGATCATCTGCGTGTGTTCCGGAACTCCGATTTGTCCAAAGCTCTGTGAAATATGATGAAAGTCTCCTCAGTTACCTTTGTTCTGGAAACTCTTTTTGCACTGTCTAACTCAGAAGAAGAGACGGTTAGGAGAAGATGGGACAGGATATGACACCTGTAGAACACTGTGAAGTGTGAGGGTACATATACCTATCTAACTGTCAGTGGTACAGCAAGGTATCAGGGGCTGATGTATTTTTTGTTTTCCTTTTAACAAATAGATTGTTCAGTGACAAAGGACTATCTCAGTTGTTGCTGTGTAACTTGTGTCCTCTTAACACATTTGACTGAATATAGTATGATGGAAAATGTCATGTTCGTTGCATGTAAACTCCAGAAATATAAGAGTATATCAAATACTTGAAGACTTCATTAAAAGGGTTATTTGAAAGGAAAAAGTTATGCTTAGAAAGGCTTTCAGAACAAAACATAATGTGGTATTTCATTCAGTTATCTGTAACTTGGTGTATACATAGTGTCTTTTCTTACTATTTATCCTCATCTTTGCTCAAATATCATTTGGGAGAGATTATTATAATTGTACAATATAAAATCTATTTTAAATTGCTTTTGTATTGCTTGTGTACAACTGAGAGTGTGTATATTACTGTGTTTATGAAACTCTAGGGAGCTACAAGAACAATTTACATGGCAGCTAATTTCTGAAGTATTTTTTTTGCAATGTTTCTTCTGTCCTAATTTATGTTTTTTTTTCTAAATTTAAATTATGTGGACTAGATAGTCACTATGCTGCTTAAAACTTTTGTGTTTTATTATCCACTAAAGAATCAATCAGATAAAAACTTCATTTAAAATTATCCTCAGGCACTTAAACTTTTTAATATCTGTTTTTGAAAGGAAATATTAACAAATTGTTATTAGCATCATCACTCTAAGTTTGATACTATGGCACTACAGACTGAGAATCTAGTTTCAAATTAAATATGACTTAATGCCTACCACTTGCTTGCTCATTGTCTTTTACTTGTCTGAGTAATACCTCAAAGACTAGATTTTGTCTTCTGTAGCCAGGGCAAGAAAAGCTTTTTCATGTGTTAGATGGCTGAAATGTGTAAACCTTGAGCCATAATTTTGCAGTTATTCACCTACTATACCAATGAAGTACTTTTAAAACAACAGTTAAGATTCTAAATTTGGATTGTTTTCTTAAGGAAATGAGCGTTAGAGAGAGGTCATGAAAGCAAGGATGTTTGACCTTAGCCGAGTAACATGCAATAAAAAGAAGAGCTAGGAAAAGCTGCTCTTAAGGTTTATTTATTTGCAACTCAGTAGGTTAGTGTTTGTAGTGAAAATATGTGTGAACTATGGTTTACATAGTTCTGAAAGACAGAGAATTTGCTATTTCATTTATTTTTAAATTCAGAATTATGACATTGGGCGTGGAAAGGTGTAACTCTTCTCAGGAAGCTTCTCATGCGTCTAGGCTCTTTTCAACAGCAGCTGTGTTTCTTGTCTCACCTGCCAGTTCAGAATAATGAAAAACAGCACAATATTCTTAGTACTTTTATTGCATATTTTTTTTTAATTTTAGTAGTATTATAAACATGAGAAAATCCTCACAATACCTTTGGGAGATCAGTTAGTGAAAAAGCAGTGTTATTTTCATTTTATGCATAGGAACACCTGCATGTAAAGGGGTAATTCAACTGGCCAAGGCTACAGAACAAACTGGTAATCAAACTATGAAGAAAATTCAAGAGGTTTTGACTCTTGAAGGTTTTGTGTCTACTTTATGCTACCTATTAGAAAGCTCAGGATAGATCTTTGGAAAAAAGTATGCCTTAAGTTTACCTCAACCTTTAAAACTAAACATAGTGTGTCAAGGATAATTTCTCTAATCAGGTCTTGGAAGATTTTAAATTGTTAGTAGTAGGAGTTAAGCATAATGCATGTTATACATCCAGACTCACACCGAACCTGTGTTTCTATCTTATCAACTTAGTCACATCTGTCTGACTGCAGTATGTGTCACAGAGCAAACCATATTTAACTACTGTGGAAAGCAAAATTGAGTCAGCACACTTAAGCACAGATTTCTCAGTGGGAAAAATTAGTGGGAATTTGTGAGGTTAAGTGGATGCTAGAAGCCTTAGTGTTTTGTGGCATCCAAGTTGGCTTTTAAGAGAGTCTTCTGCTCTGGTGACCAGTGTCAACAATTTCTATGTTGCTGTATATATTCTGGAATCATTTTGGAAAACAATATAAAATTAGTTCTGTTGGTCAAGACTTGCATTGACTAGGTGCTGTAGAGAGGTAAGGAAGCTGTGAAAGTGACAGGCCCCATACCAGAACACTTTTATAATAGCATTTCTTAGAACCTGTGAATAACTTCAGATGTCACACTTATCTCCAACTCCTCATCTCACAAAGAAAAGGGTTGTTTTAACTTATGTCTAGCATTAAGTGAATGATTTAGATTTGATGCACAGGAAGAGGACATGGAGGACAGCAGGTACTGTGTGCACTCCAGCATTTGCTATTCTGAAATCCTTTTTAAAAATTAGAATTTTGATCAAATGCTACTGTTTTATTCAACGGTAGTAAAATTTCCAATTTTTCAATTTGACATAATTATTTACATAACACAGACTGGAAAGAGATGTTACTGTAAACTCTGGCTGAATAGCATATATCTGCATGTATTTTCTAATTTAAGAAAAAACGGACAACTGTTGTTTAAAATAGCCATTTTGAAACAGTTACTTTCAATCAATACATATATCTGAAAAAAATCTAAAACATGATATAAGCCCTCTTTGACTGCAGGGTTATATAATTAGCAGATAAACTTTGAGATAAACTTTTCAAAAGCTAGCTGAAAAGGTAATAGTCTGAGCTGAGTTTTTTTGGTTGGTTGGTTGGTTTTTGTTTGTTTTGTTTTTTGGTTGGGTTTTTTTCGCCTCTCATGCCATTCCTCCAGCTTACCAAGGCCATGTGTATGGTAGCCCTCCAAAAATCATAAAGTGTTCCACCGTTTTGGTGTCATCTACAAATTTTGCTAAGGGGCCTTACATCTTACTGTCCAGTTAGTTGTTGATGTTAATCAGTCTTTGCTCCAGTATTAACTTCTAGGGAACTCTGTTCTTACCTAGCTGTGGCTTAGATTTGGAACCACTTGCCCACTACCTTTTGTCCCTGATTATCCAACGAGTTTATTGCTGGCCTTGTAGTCCACTCATCTAGTCCATATCTCTCCTGCTTAACTAAAAGATTTTGGTGAAAGTCTGTCAAAACCTTGCTGCCACTGCTCTGGTCTTTTACAGAACCAGGAATTTCTTTGTGAAAGGGAGTTGAGTTCATGATTTGTCCTTGATAAATTTATGCTGACTGTTCCCAGTTTCTTATCTTTCATCTGCTTAGAAATTACCTCCAAGAGACCATGCCCAGTGATCTTCTCAGGATCTAGGATGAGGCTGGAGCAGCTTGCAGTTCCTCAGGTCCCCTTCCTCTCCATTTTAAAGACATTTGTGCCATCAGACCATTTTAGGCCACTGGGAACCTCTTCTGATTATCACAACTTTTCAAAGACAATAAATAGAACATGGCCTCACAATGACCTTGACCAGCTTTGTCAGCAGAGTTGGATATATCCTATATGGTCCCAGGAATTTAACCTAACTGGATCTTTCCCCACAGTGGGTGGTACCTTGTACTTCTCCAAACTTTCCTTCTGGACTAAGTGACCTGAGAGGCGTAAGAGCAGACCTTGCCAGTAAAATTATGCAAAAACGTTTTGGATACTTCATGATTTTCCATATCCTTTGTCACTTGGTTGCCTACTCCATCAGCAGCAGGCCCACATTTTCCTTTTTCTTCTTTTTGCCTTTAAGGTACCCTTTTGTTTCCCTTCATCTCCAAGATTGCCAGGTTCATCTCCAGTTGAGCTTTGACTTCACTGATGCCTTTTCTGAAAAGCCAGGGGATACTTCAGGTATCCTTCTTGGAAGTGTGTTTCTTCTTCCACCTCCTGTAATTCTCCTTTTTTATCTCTATCAGAGGTTCCCCTTTCAGCCAATTTGGTGTCCTACTATTGTTTCTAAGCCCTTATTCACAGTTTATCCCTCATATTACCAGAAAGTGACTCAGTGGTTGATTATGAAGTATTTTTATGATGAAAATATTATTTTAATATTCAATTTTTATTAAATTAATGT
Source organism: Pipra filicauda (assembly GCF_003945595.2). Lineage (NCBI taxonomy): Eukaryota > Metazoa > Chordata > Aves > Passeriformes > Pipridae > Pipra > Pipra filicauda. The sequence goes on along the minus strand of NW_024104262.1, from coordinate 1,055,101 downwards.
ATGCATTCCAATGAAATGGAGGATTTTAAAATGTAACTACATTCTGTTCTCTGTTTTTGCATTAATGTGATTTCCTTTGTGTTAAACAGAGTAGGGGAGACTGTTTTCTTGTTCCATAGTTTATTTGATTATAGGTTAAAGAGACTGGTCATTTGCTAAATGATCTCTTTTAATGATTTCTCCTGATGAGTCTTCTTAGTCTGTTGAACATTCATATGCTTATTGGAGACAAGGTCTACAGCTACGATGGCTCATTTTGCAAAGGGTTACTCAAAAGTAAAACACTGCTTCTGATTTTAATTGGTGAAGTAAGAGAAGGCTTAGAATTCATTAAGATGAGCTTTACTTCCTGTACCATAAATGGTGGAGATATTCTATCTATATTTTTTTAAAGATTTATACTTTTCAGGTATTATCTCTTTTTTTGGGTAGTTAATCAGCAAAGTAGTTATTTTCTTAAAATACTTTGGGCAATAAATCAAACCCAAACCTACACACTATTCAAAAATTGTGTGAAATTGAAAACAGTGATTCACCAATGATAGTGTAGTGTGAAAAGTACTGCATAACACAATAATATCTTAATAGATACTTTTTTACTATGTCATATTTACATCAATTTAGAAATGACAAAAGAAATCAGAAAGCTTATCCAGTCAGAGGATACATAGTGTCTTGTTCATGAGGATTTTTTCATGTTGGAAATTGGTTTTTTTTATTAGCTTTACTACTGAAGATGTCTTGGGCTCTTTCTGACTGGCATTTCAATTATCCTCACAGCAGCAGCACATAAATACAAAAAAGAAGCTGGACTGTCACAGCACATAAAGATGAGGGAAAGATAGGAATCACTTTGAGTGTTCCATCCAGCAACTATGGGTGAATCCAGCCTTTGGGACAATTTCATCCTAGCTGTCTTGTCCTAGAAGGATAAAGTGGACTGTTGAAAGAGACCACAGAACAGCCCAAAGGCACCTGGTGTGGTTCTGTGAACAGTGGTAATCTCTATGCAGTCAAGGCATACCTGGGAGAGAGAATCAAATTAGAAACATATTAATTCTGAACATTTACATGACCCAATCTTTCTACAGGTCTATGTGCCCAGTCACTATTGTATCATCTTTATTAAGACCGATTTACAGGTTTTATTTTTTTCCCATGTGTTTCTTTCTCTAAATTAGCAGCGGTGACAAGGAGTTGCAGAGGCAAAGAAAGGATCTGGACTAAGTAGTGAATCAAGATGTTGTGAGTGTTCCTTACCTTTCTTACTATAGTACAATCATGTGAGGAGACAAGTATCTGATCACGTAACCTAGCAGTTAGTACACACAATTAATAATAAAATTGGATGCTATTTTATAGCCTTATTTTATTTATAACTTTAACCTTACCTAGCTAAAGCATTCCTCTGAGAAAAACAATGGATGGATTTTTAGGAGGTTACTTGAAAAGGCTTGCCTTGGTAAGTGTATAAATTATGGCTATCCTGTTCTTTCTTTTGCCAAGTACCTGCTTATGGACAGTACACGTTACAGGATGTTGTCTAGAAGGACTCTTGGTCTGGCTAAGTGTAGCTATTCTTTCATAAAATCGATTGTAATAGTTTTTGTTTTTCTAGATCATTGCCATCTGTTGATAATACACCTTCCTTCAACTTGACTCTGCAGAAATTTCATCCATGTTCAGACTATTAGTAACCATAACTTTACTAATGAAGTCATATTTGTACATAAGCATGTGCATATCAAAGCCTTCATTTGTTTTATGATTTATATAACATATTTCCAGTAACATTTCACCTTACTAGCAAATGATGCAGTTAAAGAAGATTCCAAATCTCACTTTGGAATTTGAACATCTAGAAGATTTTAATGTTGATGTTTAAATAGTGTAAAATAAAACCTATAAGTATGCATAGAATCTTTGAGGTAGTGGTGATAAGGCATTTCACTTGTAGGATTATATATTGTTTCAATTGAAAGAGCATTTTCATAATGCAAATTTTTTATCAAAATATTATTTAATTAAATGACTTTTTAAAAATATATTTAGAGGAAAAAATTTTTGTATTCTTACAGATGGAACTTAATTTTTCTCTTTGCTATGGAGCATTTTTTATTTGAATAATATTATTTCTTATTAAATAGAAAGCTTAAATGGAGAAAGTCAGATTTGAATTTATTGAGTTGATGCTTTGATTCCCATTAAAAAAATAAAGTGGAAAATTCATAGAAGAGACAACTAATAATATTCCAGTTTGGAACACAGGGGAATAAATGGGATTTTCTGGAAAGAAGTTCTTTTCTTCACTTTTGTAATCAAAAGGATATCATTGAAATGATCAAGCATAGAAAATTATTTCCACACAAATAATTTACCTTAGGTATACTCTCTGAGAAGAGTTTTTAAAGTACATTCATTCATCTATGGACTTTATTTTTCTGTTTCTAGTCTAGGCTCTAACTTATCTTCTGGTTCCTCTTTCACTTCTGACAAAGACAGGACATTAGGTCTCAGAAAAACAAATGGATCAGATCCTCTTCAGACTTAAATATACCATAATTTATCTTTCCACAAAATGGTCTTCTTTAAAAGACGTAAAGTCTATAAAATGGAAATTAAAAGAAAGGACTTCAAGATTATCTTGCAAAAATGTATGGGCAGATAATTTTTTGTTCTTGTTACAGCAAAGAAAATAGAAAGGCCAAGCCATGGTTTCTGGTTTTAGCTCTTTCCCAGAAGTGAATTAATTTGAGGAGATGTTTTTCATAAGTCTGTTGCTTGAACTTCTGAGTACAGATGATCTACTCTATGTGATAGAGTAAGATCTGGTTGACTGCTATGATTTTCAAAAATATAAGTTTCTGTGCAATCTCCACTAATGGCTATATAATGGTCTTGTTCTGTTCTCCCTTGTGACATCCCTTTCCAACCATAATTTTCTTTAATTCAAAGGTAACTCTGTTCTTTTTTCTGGTATAAGTGACAGGATGATTAGATGCAACAGTTTGATGATGAGAAAAGTGTGAGTAGGTTGCTGCAGTACTTCATAGATTTCACAATAAAAGGCTTCGTTAAAACCATCAGTGGCCTTATCAGGTCAAATAAGTCTGACGTCTGCATGTCCATAATGGAAAATAAAGGTATAGTGATCAGATAATTTTTGATAGTTATGTAAGTCCTGAAATTTATTGAACAGAATTGAGACATATCAATTGAGACAAATCAGTAGTGGAGATTTTCAGCTGCTTTTATCTAGTTTTACATACCAGCAATTGGATTTTTTATCGAAACTTTGTCTGAAAAGTTTGAAGGAGTCGTGTCTTACACTACAAAGTTGCTGCAGTATTTCCTTCCTTAGTTTTCTTCTGTTAATCTATTTTGACTCATATCTCTTTCTCCTCCAGAGGTTTCCATGCTTACAGGTGTTTATTTTAATCTCTATCACTGTCTAAAACATCTATTAGTCATACATGTTCTGCTTTTCTTGGCCTGCCACAATGTAAGAAAGTTCTCTTTCATGTTGTATATAATTTTTGTAATTGTTCCTTATCTTTAACAGAAGACCTGAGTTTAATGTGTTTTGAAATTATCACCACTGGACACATGCACAATTGATAGAGCACATTGAGTAGATTGCATGCAGTAATTTATATATAACTTTATTTAGTACTATGGTTTTTAAGACATTTTGTGTCAATGAAATTAATGAATGTTTTGTGCAATTTTGGAAAATGAATTGTCATCTTTTCATGAGTAATGTAAATTCAAATGTAAATAGCACCATTTTATACATAGAGAGAGACAACTACAGGAATATATTCAGTAAAAAGTAGCAAAGCTTGATGTCATGATAGCAATTTTTCTCAGTTGAAGGTCTAATCAGATTTTATAATTGCAAAAGTAAAATGTATGAAAAAATCCTTAGCCCTAAATGTTGCTCTTGAAATGCTTCATTTATTAGGTATGCATGAACCAGTAGCAATTTCTCTTCTGCACCAAATGTGAATATATATTTGTGCTTTTTGATTCACAGATTAATTGGTATAAATTCAGAGAATAACTACACTTTTGTCATGTTTATGCTTGATGGTAAAATTTCTTGATGTAGAGTATACTTTCAAAGCCTGATTGTACTGCATGAAGAGATGGTGGCAAAATCCTGTTTAATTAAGTGGCGACAGGATGTGATCTACACAGAGGTACTAAAAAGTGTGTCTGAGATTAATGTAAAGACATCAGTAGCCTGGGGTACCCTCTGGACATAGTTCCATAAATTTATCCTTAATTTAGAACAGAGATAAAATGATCTTAAGATTTTCTCTGTTAAGTAAAAATTACATGCTAGGTTAAAGTGAATAGAAATTACTAAAAATGCTATATAATTGTGATATTTTTAATGTAGTAAAGGAGACAATTACAGAAAAAATTGAGGAGGTATAGAAAAAACCTTTAAAATCCCAACATTAAGACATTAAGATTACAACATAAAACAAGCAAAGTTGCTTTCTCTTTAAGCTCTTCATCAACATGCTTTTATTTCAGTTGATTGTTATTGATTTCCTGGACAAAGTAAAGGCAAGATGTAGTTCATTATGATATTTTAGAGAAGGTTTACTCAAAATAAAGTAGAAGTTGCCACCCTGAAAACCATCTTCATTACTACAAATGAATATACTTGAAAGTTAAGTTTCTATCAACATTAGTTAATACTGAATTTGTATTAGAAAATCTTTGGTTCTGATGACCTATCTCTGAGGATTTCTATTCTTGCCAAATGCCTAAGTGAGTTATGGAATTGCCGGTGTTGCATTTTTTTGCATGTCCATTACATGAATAGAACCTGAACAACCTGAATCTCAGATCAAATGTAAGTGGCATTTCAATTACAGACTGAGTTGAGGATCCATAATTACTTTGATGCTCTTAGAAAATGTGCTTATCCTTACACAATACCTGCTGACAGATGTGAAATATGAAATTTCTGAGAAAGGTGAGGAATTGCTAGGAGTTGCTAGATGTAAGAGTTTTCCCTAGATTTGAGGACAGTCACTTCAATATTGGGTTATTTTACCTAACTTTGATACACCTCGAATTTTGAAAAAGACAACAGCAGAAACCCAACAACAAAAAACTGCCGAAAATAGTAGTGAGAACACTTTACAAAAGACAAAGTAAAGATGAACAACAGATATTCTTGATCTGTGATAAAAAAAATCCAGGAAACTGAACACTAACCTTTTCAAGTTAAGTTCTCAAGCGGAAGTAGCCTGAGATAACCAGTAATGTTATAGCTATAGTAATGCCAGACAACATATATTTCAAAGATAATTGAAATAAAATTGTAGATGTTGCAATTTTCTGAGAGCATTTGGGGTTTCTTCTTTTTTGCTTAAATATATTCTGTTGACAGATATGTAACTAAGAATGTCAGAGAAGAGACATCCAAGCCTAAAAGTTTTCCATTTTAATTTAGACCTTTGGATAGCTACAGTTCAATTGACAATACAACTTTGTTTTTCAGTCGCAGAGTTTCAGCATGGTCAGATAAAAAAAATCTGCAAAGCCTCTGTAGAATATTTTCCAATGAGCCTTGATGATCATGCAGGACAACGGAAGTAATATTCATGGTAGTCCTCCAATGCAGCAGTAGCAATTGCTGCTCTCTTTTGCACCAATTCAGGAGATGTTATTAACATTACAATGAGAGGAATTTTTTGTGTGTTCTCTTTTGGCTTTGAATCCTATTTAGAAATCCAATAAAAAAATTTTGCTGATCATTCATGTGATTCTAGGTGATAGGACTGGCAGCTTTAAAACAGGGAATTCAGTAACTGTTAGCTGGTTCATAGTGGTGGATCGATCTAGCTTAAAAAAATCAATTATGCTCAGATACAGGTGATCACAAAGGTTTCTGTGAGGCCCTGAAAACAGCATACAGGCCTACATACCAGTGCTGATGGTCAAACGTTTGTAACAGATAAAACCTCCATTCTAAATCGTTGGTCTGAACACTTTCAGACTCTTTTCAGTACCAACCGTGTAGTCCAAGACTCAGCAATTCAGTCCATCACACAAACCAGTAAAATATGAATTGGATACTGCCCCCACTCTAGAAGAAACCCTCAAGGCCATACAGCAGGTGAAAATTGGCAAGGCAGCTGGGGTTGATGGAATTCCACCTGAAGTCTGAAAACATGGGGGCCTTGCACTCCATGCCAAAGTTCACGAGTTTGTGGTGCGCTGTTGGGAACTTGGCAAACTACCATCAGACCTTTGTGATGCAGTCATCATCACTTTGTATAAGAAGAAAGGTATTAAATCAGACTGCTCAAATTACCGTGGTATTACTCTGCTCTCCATTGCTGGCAAAATCCTGGCAAGAATAATCTTGAACTGAACTGACTAATACCCGTTATAGCAGAATGAATTCTACCTGAAAGCCAATGTGGTTTCAGAGCCAACAGGAGTACCACAGACATGGTATTTGTTCTCAGACAACTGTAAGAGAAGTGTAGGGAACAGAACAAAGGTCTCTATGTAACCTTTGTCAACCTCACCAAGGCTTTCGATACTGTGAGCAGAAAAGGTCTGTGGTAGATTTTGGAACGTTTAGGTTGTCCCCCCAAGTTCCTTAAAATGATCATCTCACTCCATGAGGATCAGTATGGCCAAGTCAGAGATGGCGATGCACTTTCTGAGCCCTTTCTAAATAAGAATGGTGTGAAACAAGGCTGCATTCTCGCTCCTACCCTATTCACAGTCTTTTTCAGCATGATGCTCCAAAGGGTCATGGCAGACCTTGATGATCAGGATGGTATCTACATTCGATATCATACTGATGGAAGCCTATTCAACCTAAGGCGACTGAAGGTCCACACCAAGACCTTAAACCATCTTGTCCATCATCATCATGGCTAGGCTTTGCGAACAAAGATTTGGGAAGGTTCTATCCACATTTGATACAGGCACGGTGGTGGCTAATGAGGCCAATACGTGACAGACATATCCGATTGCAAAAGGCACAGCAGAAAGACTCCTTAGATGATGTATTCTGCAAGACACGGTTCTTTCTGCGTTGCCTTTTCTCCTCGAGAGTGATCCTGCGTGTGTTCTCAAAGGAGACAGCTGCGTTATAGATGGTGTGTCTCCAGGCCTCCCTATTTGAGGCCAGAGTAGACCAGTTATGGTGATCAATATGGCCAAGGCTGAGGTGTTGTTTCAGGGAGTCCTTGTATCTTTTCTTCGGGGCTCATCTCTTGCGGCAGCCAGTGGCAAGTTCACCATAAAGCAAGATCTTAGGGAGGCGGTGGTCCTTCATCCTTGAGACGTGCCCTGCCCAACACAGCTGTGTTCTCATCAACGTGGCCTCAATACTTGTGACTGCTGCTTGTTCTAGAACAGATGTATTGGTCACATAATCTGACCAGTGGATATTTAGGATTGTACGGAGGCAGCGTTGATGGGAGTGTTCTAGGAGTCGCAGGGGGTGGTGGTAGATGACCCATGATTCGGAACCGTATAAGAGAGTAGACAACACTATGGCTCTGTAAACGCTGATCTTGGTGCTTTTCTTCAAGTGTTTATTACACCATACTCTTTTGTGGAGTTTTCCAAAAGCACTATATGCCTTTGCTAACCTGTTGTCTATCTCTCCGTCAATCTTACCATCTGAGGAGATGAGACTACCAAGGTAATTAAACTGTTGGACTGATTTAAGTTCTGATTGGCCAATGGTGATGTGGGGATGATGGGGGACTTCCTGAGGTACAGGTTGAACCATCTTGTCCAGGAACTGCTTTGTGCTGATGTTGATGTTGCCCAGACAGAAGCAACCCTGCAGCGTTTAACATCCTGCTTTGCAGACGCCGCTGAGCTCTTTGGGCTGGAAGTCAGCTTAAAGAAGACAGAAGTTCTCCATCAACCTGCACCTCAGGAAGTCTTCCATCATCCTCATGTCGCCATTGACGAATCAGTGCTCAAATCAGTCCAGCAGTTTAATTACCTTGGTAGCCTCATCTCCTCAGATGGTAAGATTGACGGGGAGGTAGACAACAGGTTAGCAAAGGCATATAGTGCTTTTGGAAAACTCCATAAAAGTGTATGGCGTAATAAACACTTGAAGAAAAGTATCAAGATCAGTGTTTACAGAGCCATAATGCTGTCTACTCTCTTACATGGTTCCAAATCATGGGTCATCTACCACCACCACCTGCGTCTCCTAGAACACTTCCATCAACGCTGCCTCCGTACAATCCTAAATATCCACTGGTCAGATTATGTGACCAATACATCTGTTCTAGAACAAGCAGCAGTCACAAGTATTGAGGCCATGTTGCTGAGAACACAGCTGCGATGGGCAGGACACGTCTCCAGGATGAAGGACCACCGCCTCCCTAAGATCTTGCTTTATGGTGAACTTGCCACTGGCTGCCGCAAGAGATGAGCCCCGAAGAAAAGATACAAGGACTCCCTGAAACAACACCTCGGCCTTGGCCATATTGATCACCATAACTGGTCTACTCTGGCCTCCAATCGGGAGGCCTGCAGACACACCATCTATAACGCTGTTGTCTCCTTTGAGAAAGCATGCAGGATCACTCTCGGAGGAGGAGAAAAGACAACGCAGAAAGAACCGTGTCTTGCAGAATATACAACCTAAGGAGTTTTTCTGCTGTGCCTTTTGCAATCGGATATGTCTGTCACGTATTGGCCTCATTAGCCACCAGCGTGCTTGCAACAAATGTGGATAGAGCCTTCCTAAATCTTTGTTTGTGAAGTCTAGCCATGACAATAACTATAAGTAGTACAGATAGCTTAGAAGGGTTATTAGATAAATAGCTTATACTTCATAAACATTTTTGAAGGTATTTGGAGAAATCTTCTTACTCTACAAAACAAAGAAAATTAAATTTATAAGCAAAGCTTGATTGTGGTAAGGCTTTTCCCAAGAAGCAAATTGAAGACAAACAAAGAAACCTCCTGGAAAAGCTATGGTAGCAGTTTTGCATATTCGGTCAAGACTAATCAAGTGTGTATGGAGTGTTACTGAAGTAACACGGATCACCAGGGAACTGTGATGAGAATTAGTAAATGATGGTTTGAAATTGCTTAAATTAGCATAATTCCTCTCTTTTATAGCATTTTCTATATGAAACATGACGACATGTCTGATGCTTAATAGCTACATAGTTACTTACTTAGGGACCCCCTGGTGGTCTAGTGGTTAGGATGCGGTGGTCTCACTGCCACGGCCCGGGGTTCGATTCCCGGTCGGGGAAACTCCCCTGGGCAGATGGAGCTCGTCAGCCCTGTAAGGCCATCCATCTAAGAGAAGGTCACTCTAAACAAAACCTACGTCCTGAGGACCTCGCTGCCACCGTCCGAGCTCGCTCGGCCCCGGCAGTTGAACCTTAGGATTAAAGGATGGGCTCAGTTCAGCGCACACTGTGTCTCACCTAAAAAATCCACTACGCAGGCTCGAAGGGTAAAGACCTTTCCCAAATCTTCGTTCGCGAAGACTGGCCATGAATGAACACAGTTACTTAAACACAAACATATCTATTATGTGATGTACTTAACTAAGAATTAAGAGGGTATGCTGCAACCTATGTAAGAGTGCAAAAAGCTTGGAAAACAGTAGGAACATTGCTGCTACCAGTAGTGTGGTGTAAGAGAATGAAGAATATGAAATTCACTTAGAAGATACAGTTGGATTTTTTTGTCTCAAACATTTCAACTCAAATTGCCCAATCCTATCTATTTTATGACAGCATTTACTGTCAGCAATTATTTCAGTAATAAAAGCAGTTAAGTGGATCATGATTTCTTAGCCAGTACTATATCTCAGTCAGAGAAATCATAAGTATTGAGCTACTGGTGGTGGGTTTTTCTTCAACATTAAATAAATATTAGCTATCCATAATGAATAAGATTGAAACCCTATGATTTCATTGCCTGAGTGACCAGTGACAATTAAAGTCCTGATTCCCTGAAGTAGGACCTGTTTCCTTGTATGCAAAACTTGGGGACAGAAGTTAATGCTCCATATTTTATGATACTTAACAGATTGCAAGAAAATAAACAGGTACTTCATTCATTCTGTAGGTAGATATTGCAGTACTTGTTGCTTCCTACAAGGATGTAGGTTATGTGTCTTTTTTGGAAAGTATTCATGACTAACTTTGTATGTGTATGCAAAGCTGCTGTTTTGTTCATGAACATTCTCATGATACCGAATATACGAACATTTCTTTCTTTGAATTGTTCACTATTAAAAAAAAAAATTGAGACTTACAACCTCCAAACCACCAGTAACAAAAAAGAGAAAATCTTACAAGAGTTCTCCATTAATTCTGAGGTGTTAATAAGATTCGTACACTAGCAGCTAGGCACTGATAATTTCCAGTGTCCCTGACCTCTTCTTAGTCCTTTTTGAGTACAAATTTTACATGTTCTTATTGCACTGGACCATGTTAGTACAAATATCATGAAGTCACACTGCTCTAAAAGAGGTAATAATTTCTAATTCTACTATTCTTGCCTCTGTCGATGAGTTAGAGGAGAAGAAGGGCAACAGTACTTCGGAGACTGCTGACCCAGGAGACACACATCTGGCGATGTTTTAAAGTTTCTCTCTTTGTGATTGCTGTCTTGGATAGTCACAATCTGGCTAGCACACCTATAGGATTTATAAACTCTGCAATATCAAGCAGAAGCTCAAGTTTCTGTTTTGTTTGGTTGTTTGTTTTTTTTAAGGACTGAAAAGCATGTTTTAATAATTCAATCTTTATTTCTTTCCGCTTGAAATACTGGTGAGAGGAAAGAGGGAGTTGAAGAGAATGATGTGGGTGCTAACTGACGTGATAAGATCAGATAAAAGCATTCCACCATTTTTGTAAAAGAAGTAATTTGAAAACCAAGGCATTTTACTGTGCAAACAGTTGCCTGTGAGATCCTTCACATTTGTCTCTGGAGGGCAGTACTCCTCTTATGCAAGTGATTAATTTGACAAATGGGAAAGAATTTTTAGCCAACGAATTTCATATTTTCAGAGCATAACTAAACCTGATATATTTTACAGGCTTCAGGCAAGTATTGCAATTCAAATAATGTTTGCTTGTAGCTCAAATATGAGCTGTACAGTCCAAACTTCAGTGAAGACAGCAGAAAAACCTCCTAGTGGTTTTAGCTGGAGACTATCAAACCAATATGACCTAAGGTCAGAAAATAAAGCCATTAATATCACCAGGGTATTTTCAGCAAGTATGAGATGAATGAGTAACAAATGACAATTTTGAAATATAACACTTTAAACCCTTTTTTAGATCTCAAGTTAGTATCCCTCAGTAAAGACCTTTACTTTGGAGAATTACCCATGAGAAATTCATGGCTAGGCTTCGCAAACGAATATTTAGGAAGGCTCTATCCACATTTGTTGCAAGCACGCTGGTGGCTAATGAGGCCAATATGAGATAGACATATCCAATTGCAAAAGGCACAGCAAAAAGACTCCTTAGGTTGTATATTCTGCAAGACACGGTTCTTTCTGCGTTGCCTTTTCTCCTCCTCCGAGAGTGACCGTGCGTGCTTTCTTAAAGGAAGCAGCAGCGTTATAGATGGTGTGTCTGCAGGCCTCCCGATTGGAGGCCAGAGTAGACCAGTTATGATGATCAACATACCTGAGGGTGAGATGTTGTTTCAGGGAGTCCTTGTATCTTTTCTTCGGGGCTCATCTCTTGCGGCAGCCAGTGGCAAGTTCACCATAAAGCAAGATCTTAGGGAGGCGATGGTCCTTCATCCTGGAGACATGTCCTGCCCAACACAGCTGTGTTCTCAGCAACATGGCCTCAATACTTGTGACTGCTGCTTGCTCTAGAACAGATGTATTGGTCACATAATCTGACCAGTGGATGTTTAGGATTGTACGGAGGCAGCGTTGATGGAAGTGTTCTAGGAGACGCAGGTGGTGGCGGTAGATGACCCATGATTCAGATCCATATAAGAGAGTAGACAGCACTATGGCTTTGTAAACACTGATCTTGGTACTTTTCTTCAAGTGTTTATTATGCTATACTCTTTTATGGAGTTTTCCAAAAGCGCTATATGCCTTTGCTAACCTGTTGTCTATCTCATTGTCAATCTTACCATCTGAGGAGATGAGGCTACCAAGGTAATTAAACTGCTGGACTGATTTGAGCACTGATGTGCCAATGGTGACATGAGGATGATGGAAGACTTCCTGAGGTGCGGGTTGATAGAAAACTTCTGTCTTCTTTAAGCTGACTTCCAGCCCAAAGAGCTCAGCAGCGTCTGCAAAGCAGGATGTTAAACGCTGCAGAGCTGCTTATGTGTGAGTGACAAAAGTGGTGTCATCAGCATAAAGCAGCTCCTGGACAAGATGGTTTAAGGTCTTGGTGTGGGCCTTCAGTCGCCTTAGGTTGAATAGGCTTCCATCAGTATGATATCAAATGTAGATACCGTCCTGATCATCAAGGTCTGCCATGACCCTTTGGAGCATCATGCTGAAAAAGACTGTGAATAGGGTAGGAGCGAGAACACAGCCTTGTTTCACACCATTCTTAATTAAAAAGGGCTCAGAAAGTGCATCACCATATCTGACTTGGCCGTGCTGATCCTCATGGAGTGAGATGATCATTTTAAGGAATCTAGGGGACAACCTAAAAGTTCCAAAATCTGCCACAGACCTTTTCTGCTCACAGTATCAAAAGCCTTGGTGAGGTCGACAAAGGTTACATAGAGACCTTTGTTCTGTTCCCTGCACTTCTCTTGCAGTTGTCTGAGGACAAATACCATGTCTGTGGTGCTCCTGTTGGCTCTGAAACCACACTGACTTTCAGGTAGGATTCCTTCTGCTATAGTGGGTATTGCCTACCAAGGCTGACGAGCTCCACCTGCCCAGGGGGCCGGGAATCGAACCCAGGTCGCAGCAGTGAGAGTCAGGCACTCTAACCACTAGACCACGGCTCAGTTCAGCGCACGCTGTGTCTCACCTAAAAAATCCACTGCGCAGGCTGGAAGGGTTAATGACCTTTCCCAAAATCTTCGCTCGCGAAGACTGGCCTCCTAAGTGGGTATTAGTCTGTTCAAGAGTATTCTTGCCAGGATTTTGCCAGCAATGGAGAGCAGAGTAATACCACGGTAATTTGAGCAGTCTGATTTAATTCCTTTCTTCTTATACAAAGTGATGATGACTGCATCTCGAAGGTCAGATGGTAGTTCACCGAGTTCCCAACAGCGCACCACAAACTCGTGAACTTTGGCATGGAGTGCAAGGCCCCCATGTTTTCAGACTTCAGGTGGAATTCCATCAACCCCAGCTGCCTTGCCAATTTTCACCTGCTGTATGGCCTTGAGGGTTTCTTCTAGAGTGGGGGCAGTATCCAATTCATATTTTACTGGTTGTTGTGTGATGGACTGAATAGCTGAGTCTTGGACTACACGGTTGGTACTGAAAAGAGTCTGAAAGTGTTCAGACCAACGATTTAGAATGGAGGTTTTATCTGTTACAAACGTTTGACCATCAGCACTGGTATGTAGGCCCGTATGCTGTTTTCAGGGCCTCGCAGAAACCTTTGTGATCACCTGTATCTGCACATAATTGAGTTTTTTCAGCTAGATTGATCCACCACTTGTTCTGGATGTCACAGAGTTTCTGTTGGAGCTTGCTGCATGCAAGATGAAAGGCTGATTTTCTTGTGTCACAGGATGGTAGTGTAAGGTGTTCTTGGTGGGTGGTTCTCTTCTTCTTCAACAATTCCTGGATCTTTTGATTGCTTTCATCAAACCAGTCCTTGTTCTTCTTGAAGGAGAACCCTAAGGATTCTTCAGAGGATTGCAAGATGCTGTTTTTAATATGGTGCCAAATTGTTTCAGGAGAGGAATCTGTAGAATCTGTGGAATGGTTTTCGAGCCTAGTTTGAAGATTTGCCTGGAATTTGTCTCTTACTGTGGCTGATTGGAGATTGTTAACTTGGAGTCTTCTCCTTGGGATGCTGCCCCTTTTAGGTTTGAATTTGAGATTGAAGTTGAGTTTACAGCGTACAAGTCGATGGTCTGTTTGGCATTCTGCGCTGGGCATCACGCGGGTATGGTGGACATCGCGGACATCTCTCTGTCACACCAAGACATAATCGATGAGGTGCCAATGCTTAGATCTGGGGTGCATCCAGGTTGTCTTTAGACTATCTTTCTGTTGAAAGATAGTATTAGTGATGGTGAGCTGTTGCTCCGCACAGAATTCTAGCAGGAGTCGACCATTATCATTGCAGTTTCCAACACCATGCTTGCCTAATATTCCTTTCCAGGCTTCAAAATTCTTACCTACTCTGACATTGAAATCACCAAGGATAATGATCTTATCATCTGCAGGCACCTTTTGGGTAAGACGGCGCAGGTCAGAGTAAATTTTATCTTTTTTGGCAGGGTCAGCTTGGAGAGTTGGGGCATATATACTAAAGAGGACAATGTGTTGTTTGTTGTGTAGTGGAAGGCATAGGGAGATAATGTGGTCAGAGTGACCTGTCAGCAGATTTTCGATTTTAGGAACAATAGAGTTTTTGATCATGAAGCCAACTCCTGAGATATGCTTTTCAGTTCTGGGCTTACCTGAACAAAAGAGGGTGTAACTGGCACCATGTTCTCTGAGGCTGCCTTCCTCGTGAAGGCGAACTTCACTGAGAGCAGCAATGTTGATGTTAAGACGAGCCAGTTCATGGGCAATTAGGGCAGAACGTCGCTCAGGACGTCCGCTATCTGCAGAATGAAGCATGGTTCTGATGTTCCAGCATGCTAGAGTTAATTTAGGTACACCTTTGGAGGCAGGTGCATGCCTTTGTCTTTTGATCTTTGTGCAACCGCATTGGAAGAAGATGCCCGTTGGCTGCGGTTAACCAACCGGTGAAGGGTGGAGATGAGCTTTGTTTAGGACACCTTTTCTAGGCCCCTTTCCATATGGAGCAAGCAGTGCTGTCCTTGAAAAGGTTGCTTGGTCATTCAGGGTGCTGTCCCAAGACACTGTCATCTCCGGTCAGTCTCTAATGACCAATATCCTGAACCGCCTGCATGCAGGGTTGGGTCTGCGGCTTCCAGTGCACCTCTCACCTGCCGTTTCAACCCTCACCCATCGCTACAGGGCTTTTTGCATGTGGGTAAAGGCTTCAAGCCTGCGCAATGGATTTTTTAGGTGAGATGCAGTATGTGCGGAACTGAACCCACCCTTTAATCCTAAGGTTCATCTGCCAGGGCCGAGCGAGCTTGGACGGTGGCAGTGAGGTCCTCAGGACACAGGTTTACTTAGAGTGTCCTTCTCTTAGATGGATGGCCTTACAGGGCTAAGTGAGCACTATCTGCCCGAGTTTGGGAATTAGAGTTGTCCTCCTAGGATGGTTGCCAGAAGGCTAGTGAGCCCATCCTGCCCATGGACATATTATATCTAACCCTACGTTTTTGACCTGACTGGCATGGGAGACCCTGCCGACAGCATGTACCATCACCAGCATAGCTCGCAACCTCATAGGGATACACAGGCTTCCTCCCCACTGAGACCTCACGGCCCGTCAGACCCCCTCCCTCACCCCCAAATTGGACTGGCAAACCTCTGTGCGCTTCGAAGATCCTCCTCCCTACTCCCCTCCTCCGAGATGGCCCACCAGACCTCCCCGCACCTTGCCCCCCCTTCCCCCCTCCAACCCCCCCAACCTCCCTCAACCTCTCCCCAACCCCCCCCCCCCCCCCTCAGATTGGACTGACAAACCTCTGTGTGCTCTGAGAATCCTTCTCTCTACTCCCCTCCTCCAGGATGGCCCGCCAGACCCCCCCACACACACACTCCCCCCACCTCCCCTTTCCCCCCCTACCCCCCAACCCTCCACAGCCCCTCCCAGTCTCCCCTCCCCCAACCCCCCCACTCCCCCCCCCCCCCAAATTGGACTGGCAAACCTCTGTGCACTCCGAAGTTCCTCCTCTCTACTCCCCTCCTCCAGGGTGGCCGCCAGGAGCCTGCCCGGTGTGGCGGGCGCTAGCTGGGGGCCTGCCCCTCGTCTGACGTGGCGGGCGCAGGCTGGGGCGATGAGAAATTAAATTGTCAATATTTACACTCACACATTAATGGATGCTACTTTCCCCTCTATCCTTCATTTAAATAACAAGTAATCCACTGACATGCAAAATTACATTTTACTATTCAAAATGTTAACATTTTTGATTCACCAAAAGCAAGTGATTAAGAAAGTTTTTACTGGAAATAGAATTTGTTAAGATAAATTACATCTATATGATTTATTTGTTTTAAAAGAATTTTTTGAAAAAACGAGTGATACTGATTCCTATGTATATAATTAAAAATATGTAGTTCCTCCTCTGTTATAGATTTTGACACTTTAATTAGTTTCAATGCATTATATTTTAAAATTTTTGTCTGTGTCTGACAAAGTTAAGATTAGGTACACGGCAATTAAGCTGTCCAGCAGCTAAAGAATATTATACGGATGAATGTAATTTTATTTTGAATGCTGTTTTGAAGAAGGAAATAAACTCTATTACTCATTCTACTTACAGTTGTAGAATCTACTACTTTATTTAGAAATACAAATAAAATAATAATAAAATATACTTTTTAGGAGGGCTTGATTGTAATTAGCTGTGATATATTGATGTGAACCTTTCCATTCTTTTGCCTTCTTGTTACCTAGGAACAGTCAGGCAAAATAGCTGTATTGCTCTTCCTGCAAAGTGACTATTTTAAAGCTTATTTTAAAAGTATTTTTACTTTTCTATCTTGCTTGATAAAGTTGGAGAAAATTTTTAAAGTTGATATGAGAACTTGAAGAAATCAAGGGCTTGTAGAGGGAAAAATTTCTAATTAAACAAGAGCTGGTTAGGCCTACAAAAAATGTTGATTCAGTTGAATTAGTGGAATACCTAGTAGACTTTTATTTTTGTATCCTTAACAGAACTTAAATAGGAGAAATAGGAAATGTGAGGGATTGCTCAGTAACCCTAACTCTTATTAGACATTATGGAACTAATGAAGACAGTAAGGCTTCATATATAACTTGAATCATATAAAGGACCCAAAGACTTATACTGCCTAGTTCTAAATAAACATCTTATCAATTTTTATTCAAAAGTTCAATCTTTACCAGTTTAAATTTGAATTTTCTAGCAACTTTAACAAGAGATTGATTAAAACTTTAAATCATGCAGAACCCACCTGCCCAAGAGTTTGATTAAATGCTCCAATTCTTTTTATTGTTGTTTGTTTGAGTTTTTAAATTTTTTTCCCCTAGTGTTTGTTATTTCAGCATGGTTTTATGCTTTTTCACTGAGACTTGAGGGAAACTAGGTTGAAATAGGTTGGGTTTTCTAACTCCTAGACTTTCTTTTTTGTAGAAGTGAGCGTAAAATCAAGAGGATTTCATGCTGTGCAATGATGTCTGGTAGGAATAAAATGCTCATAAACCCTTGAAACCCGAAGTCACTATGTTTCATACCAGTGTACACTTGAAAAAATACCCTGGATGCCACCCATGGTCCTCTGCTTGAAATGAACAGATCAATAATTTAACTGAAAGAATGGAAAAGAAACTGGAGAAGTTGTTCAAAATGGGCTAGATGCTCATGGTAGACGTATAGCTGTATTATGCGGGAACTACTTTGGAAACAAAGTTTCAGTGAACATAGAACCATCCCCTATTGCTACAAAAGAGAAGAAACTTCACAGAGCTTGTCTCGGGGTTTAAGCTTCCTTTAGTCTGATGCTGTTGTACAGTGAAAAAAAGGAGGTAGTGAGAAGAGCACTAACTGTGCTAAATCCCTCCTTTCTTGCTCTTTTCCAACCAGGAATGTAATAACATTTGTTGTTGTTTCCTATTCCAGCTGCAAATCAAGGCAGTCATGTCAATATTTTTAAGATTTGCTCCCTTTCACACTCAGTAATTACATAGTGCTAGCAAGAATCTTGTGATTTTTAGTGTGCTTCTGAAATAGACTATCTTTGCTTGTTGCTCCAAGTGGAGGTTGCACGAAATTGTGAACTTAGAGGCTGCAAAATGCCTTTCATCTCAATCAGCTCAGCTTTTCATCAATAGAGCTCTTCATCAGCCTAGGGGTGTTGAAACTCAGCTTTTAGCTGTGTCTGTCCATGTAGCTGCAGTACCAAACACATGGTTCTTACATATTGACATATTTTAAACTACCTGGGTAAAAGGAGAAGGTTGGCCTTGTATATCAGGATATTTCTCTTCTTCGTAGCTGGGTTGTGATGAATGTCTTCCACAGGACTGAAATCAGCCCTTTGTAGAGCAAGAATACAATCTATACATAAACTCTATGCTTTTGCAACTAAACTTTGATAAGTTGTGTGGTCACAACAAACTGTTAGCTTTGGGTTTGTAATCAAATTTTGAAAGCCATGTATTGTTTCGTAGTTTGTATTGTAGTAAACACTTAAATGTATAGGGTTTCCATTTTACTTTATACTATAAACTAACTTTGTATATATATCACCTATTCTAAGGAGATCTTTGAATCAATTGTGACTGAACACACTCAAAAATGTCATCTGTAGGGTAATAAAGTAAGCACTTTCCCTTTGCTTATCTACAGAAGACTCTAGATTATATAGCTAATCAGATTCCAACGTTGGTTCATTTTCAAAACTGGAAAGTATTATTCCTCACTACAAAACTGTGTCAAAAATAAATCCCCATGGAGCTACCTGCAGAAATATCTTCCGCAAACTGGAAAAACAGCCTTCCTAATAGGTGATAAGCATCAAACCTGCATAATTATACAGTTCTAGATCAATCCCCTTTTTATCATATTAATAGTAATTTTAGTAAAATTAGATTATGCAGTCATTCAGTTACAAAAGACATTCAAGAAAAAAAAGTCTATTGATTGTTAATTTCCTTCTGTAATAGGATTTCCAAATACATATTAAAACAGATAGAGTGCTCTTGCTGTAACTGCCCCTTGTTTGCCATGGTAAAGAAGTTCATGTAATGTCGATATATTCTACAAGTAGATTATTTGAGACCACTAAGGGTATATTCTTGTAATATTTTCTTTTTCCATGATTTGAAGTCCTATATCTAACAACATATTCTATATTTATTCAGTTCTCATACTGATTTTTTCCTTGTTAATAATTCATGCTTTCAGTTGATTTATAAAATTATGATCTGCTGAATTCTTTTCTCATTGCTAGCAGCAGAAATGTGTTTCTACCTTGTGAGTCAGATGTGCTAAAAAAATTTATATGGACAGCTAGTGACTGTTCAGTGTATCTGAAATTCAACCTTATTGAACTTAAAAGACCCCAGTGAAATGCACAATAGTACTGTTTCTTAAGTGCCATTGTGCTGAATTACAACAGGACTAATATCAATGCTGTAGTCAGTAGTGAATACTACTGAAAAAAATTATAGTTATCTAATGTGTATGTTTTCCCATTGTTTCTTTTGTTGTAGAGACAATGCAAGTTATTTTCTCTTCCTTTACCACTGTTTGCAAAGTCTGTAAACTATTAAAAAAGTATTTTCTCTGACATGAAGTGGGTGGACATTGTCAGTTTCCTAATAAAAAGCTGCATATTTTCCTTTCTAATCCAGTTATACTTGTTATCTCCTTAATATACTGACTGTCAATGCTATGTTTTTATCTCAATTTTGAATGTTTTCTGTTGCACTTAGAAAACATACTTGCCTTATATTCTGGCCAAAAATAAGACAGTGGTTTGGAAGGATTGCACATCATTATTACTACAGGAAATGAAGACACAAAAATAAGGAGGTCCCCATTATTTATTATGTGTCAGAATTACTTATCTTCAGTGGATTATTATCACATGTGGCTGTTGAGAGCTGCAGTGCCATTCTGAAGGAGTAAGAGATCAGCGGTTTATATAGTACACTGTGAACACTACCACCATCAGCTGAAGAGAGCCTTGAAAATATCATCAAAACCTTTGTAAATAAAGCTACAAAAGCAAAGAGAATTGTTATTTTTGAGCTCTATTCTTTCTATTATTCTAAGTACTTCTTGAAAGCAAGGACATGTTTTTAAAAAGAGATTTGAAAGGTTAAGAATTCTAGCTAAATTAAGACGGCATTCTCTTGTGAGATAATATGTTACATTTCATTTTATGTTTCTCTCTGTATTTTGGTGTCATGTACACAGAAGGCTCTGATACTGCAAGCTAGTAGGTGAGTATGGCTGGAACAGTAGTTCTTGCATTCGAGCCTCAACTCACTAGGGAGTTTCTAATCTCCTGTGAGGAGGCTCATTTTTCTAGGAAAATGGAAAGAAATGTATTTTTCTAGATCATTTTCAGTTACAAGTCTCAAATGTAGAATGTTCTATTGCTATTGAGTCTTCAGCATACTTAGTACTTTTGAGGATTCTGAGTGAAATAAGCTAAGCAAGTAAGAAAAAAATGTGTCTTGACTTCATATAGGAAATATTGACAAAAAGGTATCATATGTTATTCTTGGGGGTTTGGGGTTTTTTTTTTTTTTTTTTTTTTTTTTTTTTTTTTTTTTTTTTGTGTGTGTGTATGTGGTTTTTTTGATTTTTAGATAAAGCTTTGAGGTCCGATTGATATTATATTTTGCAGGGAAGGGCAAATATTTTGTGTAAATGTTCTGACAGTGACTTAGCAAACTTGTGTAGTAAAAACCTGATTAGGTACATGTTGTTTTAAAAATTTAAATACAAGGATTGGTAGGTGACTGAAATTAGAATCAGGTATTTAACTGTACCTGAACTTCTGCCTTCATACATTGCCATTTCTTGGGCCCTGTGGTTAAGTCTCCTTTTGTGTAAAATACAGTAGCAACCTTCTATTTGTATTTTTTGGATTATATAGTTGAAAAACACTATGGAAGTGCAAAACTACATTACTCTTAACAACATAACACTATTATTAAGTGTAAAATAGGTATTCAAATGCAATACATCAATGCTATTCCTAAAAAAGAGAAAACTTTTATAGAAGTCTCACTGGTATGAAGGTAAAATAAGGTTTCTGCACAAGAAAAAATACACACACAATATCTCCCCAAAACAAAGATAGAAAAACACCCAAATAACAACAACAAAAAACCCAAATCAAAATTGTCTGAAAAGGATTCATGTAGTTTCTTAGATTAATTCTAATGGAGTACTTTCTTTTCTACTTGTACAAGTATTGGCAGTGTAATGCAAATAAGTATGTGTATCTGCTGCATTTTCTGTGTTTCTCAGAGCTAATTTTTTTATTTTAAAATGCTAATATGCTTTGACTATCTGTCAAATTGAACTTGATGTCTAAAATATTAGGTGTATTCTGAAAATATAAGATTGAATGGGGAATATCAAAAGTGTCCTTATAAGTTCAAATACGCAAGATGAGATAAGACTGATCCAAAGGGCAATGCCAGAGTCAATCCAAAGGGCATCCATGAGGCTGCTGTTTTTCATTTGTGGAAAGTCATGACGGGTAAGGGAAGTCCCTGACAGCTGGGAAAAGGTTGATGCTACACTCATCCTTAAGAAAGGCAAAGAGAAAAATAAAAGTACTAGAGACTTACCAATCTCACATGATTTGGTCCAAGTACATCTCTAAATATATTTCTGGACACGCAAAAGACAGGAAAATACTCAGGACTACCCAACATTTAGATTTACCAAGGGCAAATATTTTGGGGTTAACCTAATTGTATTTCTTTAAGAAAAGAGTGTTTGGAATAGAGAACAGTGGGTGTAGCACATCTTCATTTTAGTAGAGATGTTGAAATAATCCCCCAAACATTCTCATTTGGAAATGAGAAATGTGAACTGGATGAACAGACTGAAGTAGGACTGAAGTGTAGAGAACAGTCTCTTAGAATCTAGCTGGCAGGTGGCAATGAGTACATCACCATAAAGAGTTGCTACTTGAGCCCATGTTGAAGCACAGAGTTCAGCACCCAGACAAGACAACCTGAAGCACTGGCACAAGCCAGCAAGTGACTGAGTCACAACCATGCTGGAAAGAACCTGGGAGCTTTGGTGGACTGTAGCGTGGATAACAGCTAAGACTGCACTCTTCATCAAAAATAAAACAAACTACGTGCCAAAGTGGCTATAGGTACTGAATGAAGGGGAATGCTGGGAGCCCAGAGGAGGCTACCCAGATGGCTGAGACCTCAAGCACATGATCAGTGATGAGCACTTAAGGGGGCTGAGCTTGCTGAGTCTGGTGTGGAGGAGGTAAGAGACAATCTGAAGGCATCCTGCAGCTGGGAAGATTAGTTGCAAAAGACAACAAATTTAAGTCCTTGACAGTGGTGGCATGCTGTTTAAGGAGGGGCAAGGGCCCCTGACTGGGAGGTTCAAATGTTCACATCAGGAAAATTCTCCTTATTAGGAGCATGGTGAAGCACCATAGTAGGTTATCCACAGAGGCTGGTGAAATTCTGTTGTTGGAGGATTTTGAGATTCAGAGAAAGATGTGGCTGTCTTTACAGAGAGGGTAATCAGGCATTGGAATGGGCTGCCCAGGGAAGTAGTGGATTCTCCGTCCCTGGAGATTTTTAAAAAGAGACTGGATGTGGCACTCAGTGCCATGGTCTAGTAACCGCAGTGGTGGTGGATCAAGGGTTGGACTTGATCCCAGAGGTCCCTTCCAACCCAGCTGATTCTATGATTCTATGATCTAGTATTGATGATAACCCCATTTTGAGCTTGAAGTTAGGCTGGACAACCTTATGAAGGCCCTTTCAAAAGGCTCTTCTCTGACTCTGTGAAATTACAGAGAGATTGGTCACAGAAATTTTGTCTAATTTTAAGAGTAGAAAGAACTAATAATTTTAAAATACAATCCCTGTGCAATATCCCAGTGGAAGTTAATGAGGATAGAAAGTTGTTTCTCTTCTCTGAGTTTTTAATGGGTTTGCATTCTATGTCCCACATTGCAATTAGCCCCATTGTTATATTTTGGATATAATTCTTTCCTCTTGTCTGACTTCATATATTTCTGATACTTTCTCATATCATCTCCTTCCAATTTTCTGTATACTGCACACACTGTCAAAACTGTCACAGTCTTGCACAGCTGGGCAAGTGGTAGCATTTAAGACGTCTGGCTTGGAAATAGTCTTGTATGTCTGGATAAATAGCAGAAGAATCAGAACTTGATAACTGTGAGCTCAAGCTCAAACTACATTCAATAGAAGTACTACTTAGGCTCTTTTCCAGGATTTACAATATGACTTTCTATTTTCTGAAATTGTTTGCTGAAACTAACAGTTATTATGGCAGGAAAGAAAAAATGAAGGGATGGTGGATGATTACCAGGATTATCCAGGAATGTACTATTGGCTCAAAGAAACACAGACTGGGAGTTTTGCCCAACAAAAGCTTGGACGTACATGGTTAGCAGGTGAATCCTAATTTTAGGAGCACTGCATGTATAAGAAGGAAGGCTGACTTTAAGACGGAGAATGAAAAAAGTGGATCAACACACAAATGAGTTCACAGAGATGTGCTTTTGCATTAGTAAGAAATTAAGAAAAGAAGAAGAAGAAATCAAGTTCCAAGAGAAATTTATGAGGTTTAAAATGATTGCAGATCAGTGATGGAAAGGGAAAAGGGATGACAAGACCAATTTTATGATTGAGGAAGTAGAAGTTGTGCATGAAGCTAATTAGAACAGTCTAATGAGTAGATGAACATTGACTGCAACAAAATGTATGGTTTTGTAAAGGTACTGTAGGAGAGATATTTTTGCCGTGCTTTCTTGCTTAGTTCTGGTACTCTGGCAAACAGAATAGAAGGACGGTACAAATACATATTAGTAGTTTTCAAATGAGCACTTCCTTGTATCTTTTCCATATTTTATCAGGAGTGTAGATATTAGAATTTTGCCAGGAACAAGAAGTGTTAGATTTTAGAATATAACCACACACAACAAATGTCTATTCTACTTTAAAAAAAAAAAAATAAATAAAAAAGAAACTTGATACATTGTTATTTCCTTTCATTGTGAATTATTAATTGTAAATGAGCACAAAAGAATCTGCAACATGAAACTAATTTTAAAACTCTCTTAGGATGAAGTTCCTGTTCTGTAAATTTTAACTTTAAATGATCTTTTCCCCGTGGTAGTTACAAAGTCCCGAAGATAGTGGAATATAATCGAAAAGCTTCTCTGTAGCAGTAGGCTCAGCATCGCTATAATTAAACCTTCTTCGCCTTGATTTACAGTCAGTCTTACTCCTTGCAGGAAGGGAGCTTACTCATTGGTGAAGATGGCAGACCAGGGGAAGGTTTCAAGTTGGGAAACAGACGATTTCTGAACCTGATGTGGCAAAGATTGGAAGCACTTTATAGGGAATAAAGGGTGTTGGGTGGAGGAGTTTAGGGAGTAAGAACCCATTTTTAACCCACCTCAAAGTTCTCGGTGAACTGAGGCGTGTGTAACTTTGCTACCTGCCGTCGCTTGGCAGTGAGAGTCCCCATGGAGGGAGTCGTGTCCGGCCACCAGCCACAGCCTCGGGAGGTGAGGGGCGCGCCTCGGGAGAGGCGGGATGAGCAGTGGCAGGGAGAACCCCTCCGCGCTCACGTCTGGTTCTGTTCCCACTCTCGAACCGTGCCGGCACCCGGGTTGTGCCCTGCCCCGCCTTCTGCACACCCCAGCGCTCCCTGTGCCCCGTCCGCGACCCGATACCAGCATCGCTCTCCCCCGCGCTGGCTCCAGCCGGGCTTTAAATATTTCGAGCGGGAAGCCAGCCCCTCTCCTGCACCTCTTCCTCCTTCTCCCCCTCCTCTTCCTCCTCCTCCTCCACCCCTCTGCCCATTCTCCCCGCCTCCCCTCCCGAGTGGCCGTCAAGACCCGGCGGCGCGGCGGCCCCAGCCACTCCCCCACCCGGGCGAGGGGTGGTGCGGCAGGAGCTGTCCAACTTTTCAGCACAGTTTCGCCGGAGCTTCCCGCAGGGAAGGCGGTGGCCGCCGCCCCTGCCCGCCCAGCGCGGCAGCCGGCAGCATGGAGGCAGAGCACGGCAGCGGCTTGTCCGCGATGCCCAGCGGCAGCGGCAGCGACGGCAGCAGCGACGGCGGCGGGGGCAGAGGGAGTCTCAAAGCCCCCAAGCATCTGTGGCGGCACGACCAGCACTACCCGCCGCAGCTGCGGCAGCACCAGTTCCTCCAGCACCAGCAGCAGCACCCCGGGCAGCCGCCGCCGCCGACCGCATCGCGGGGCCGCTGCCTGGCGGGGGCTCGCGTCAGGCACCGCGGCTACTCCGATACGGAGCGATACCTCTACTGCCAAGCCGTGGACCGCGCCTCCTATGCCATGGAGACCGGCCACCGGCCCGGCTTGAAGAAATCGCGGATGTCCTGGCCCTCCTCCTTCCAGGGACTCAGACGGTAGGAGCGGGCTTGGCCCAGCGCTCCGGCCGCGGGTGTGAGGGCGCGGCGGAGGGGCCGCTCTCGAGCCCGCCACTGCTGCTCCGGGCTGCGGGGCGGGGGGTGGCGGCGGCCGCCGAGGTGTGGGCACAGCGGGATCGCCCGTCCGACCGGCCTCGCTCCCTGCGGCGGGAAGGAGAAGGAAGGGGGACCTCGCAGTTGCGGAGGTTCCGAAAGGGAGGTGGGGTCGGGATGGGCAGCCGTGCCGGGAAGCCCGGGCTGGGACGCTGCGGGCACCCCCCGGGCAGGGCTAGCCTGGAGCGGGCGTGACCGGGGCACGGGCGGCGCCGTGTCGTCCCATACACGCCTGTCTGTGCGTGGAAAAGCGGTCGCAAAACACGTGGGTGGGAGCGGGACGGCGTCTGTGCCAGCACGGAGCCGTGAGCGGGCCGGGAGCGCGGTCCTGTTTCCCGCTGCCGCCCGGCTTCGCTCCGCTGCCTCCCCGCCTGCCCCTCCTCGCTGGAGCTGCCCGAGCTCCCCGAGAACCCTCAGTGCTGGTACTGAGTGGGAAGGACGCCTATTAGTGTGATGTTCGCACAAAGTTAAAATAATGAGAGCTCAGGGAGCTGGGAGACAGTGTGGCAAATCCAGGGTTAGGGTCCTGTTAGTTTGAATGGGTTTAGTTGAGAAAATAGGCTAATGGTTTCTTAGCCAGAGGGAGGAGTCCGTCATCTACTAGTCTATTGTTCCCCGCTAAATGAACTGTGGATTTATTTTTCAGGGTGTAGCTCACCAATGGCTATTTTGCCCTTGATGGCTATCACAGGCATCTGTTTTAAAATAAAATTCTCTGTCAAAATCAGTAGGATGTTGTATCTGAATGATCAATTTATTATTCAGTCTTCATTTTAGTAGCTGTAACCAATTCCTTTTAGTGGAAAGCCACACGCTTGCACTTGAATTTTAAGCAATCATTGTGAATAAAGGATTTATGGAGAGAATGGTGGGCAGAGGGGCAACACTTAATACCGAGTTACTCCGTAGATTTTTGATTTCCTAGATATTTAGATTTTTATAGTGTGATATGCTTGATGAATAAATAATAGAATCCTTTCTAAATGAAGATTGCTTTGTGTGTTTCTGTGATACACACTGCATTCTTTATTATGGAGCCTTGGCCATAAATCTGAACAAGACATACTTGAATATTCAGTGGCACTGTTAGATCTACCTCTACCTAATGTTGACTTCATTCCCACTTCAGATATAATTAGGAAATAAAGAGAGGTTTGGTAATTGTAAATTAGAACCGTATTTTCAAATCAGTAGTCTTTAAAATATGTCTTTTAATATCTTTGGTTTTCACGCAGCCATTCTGTTGATATACCTTTATATCACTTGTGCGAACTCATGCTTGTCTGAAGTTAATGATGTTAAATTTTTCACTATGTAAGATTTGAAAGCAGAAATCATAAGCTTCAAAAATGAACAAATGTTCAATTTAAAGCTTTTTTTCAATACATTCCTCTTTCCTTTATATGAAAATCCCTCTAGGTCTCTAGGGCTTTTGACCTTTAAGACTGAATGCATTTCTGTTTTTTAAATGCAAAGGATTTAATTTTTCTAAATTATAATGGTTTGTTTGATTATATACAACATTACTCCATAAGTGATTTAGTTATTGACGAGATGCTAACTCCAGGTGGGAAGGCAGAGTACACATACTGGGTTTTTTGTTAATATTTTAGGGCCACTTTAAATTTTAAATTACAATTCATATGGTGCCTATCTAAGTAAGAAATAAAAATTCAGTACAAACATAGTTTGGTTTTTTAAACTTCCATTCTTTTTATAAGTGCAAAAATATTTTGACAAGACATGCTGCTATGAAATTAAGAGAGGTCAGTGGATTTTATTTTATTTCTATGGTATTGGTAAATATGTCTCAGATGTGCCTCCTTTTTAGAAGTAGTAAAACAAAGCAGAGTAAAATAGTCCAACATAATTCACCATTCCATGAGTTTCTCAGAATAAAATCTCATGATGAAATGAATCAAATAGCTATAGTGTGGAAACACAAAGCACACTGTAACAAATTGCTTTACAAATATGTCCAAGAAATATCAGGAAAGGCTTGTCTTTCCAGAACTTTAATTTCAACTTTTTAATCAACTGCTGGTTTGTTTGGGATTTTCGCATAAAAAGAAAAGCAAAATATCTTCTTAGTATTCTTGTAAAAGTGATGACTTTGGCAAAAAACCCCAATATTTTTGTGAAAGGCCTCTGTCCTTTTAAGTATTTCAGTTCCCCTTTTCATATTAAGATTTCTTCATATTTCTCTCTTATTTAGCCTCTTTCCAAAAAACCATTTCTGAATGGATTCCCATGGATTTATCATGGTGTAGGTGACAAACTTGTCTTTCAGAAGACCTCAAATTGCTCTGAATATTGTGTATAGAACTGTACAGAACTGGGTAAAATTGTGTATAGAAGTATGGAAAACACATCCGGTGTTAGGGATAGTATTAAACATTAATGTCTCAAATGTGCAAAAATTGTATCTATGAAATTGTTTCTGCAGAATTTACTTTGTTTCACTCTAATAATTCTGAAAACATCAATGAAAACTATAATAGAACACTCAAGAAGCCAAATATACAGCTTTTAAGTATTTTCTATTTTAGGTTTGGTAGAGAACTTAAAAATATATGAGTTATATTTTTCAAAAGAAATGAGAAGAAATTACACATGTTAAACTTTAATTTAGAACTAACTAGTACAGCTTTATTATTCAAACTGAAGAGACAACATTTAAAAGGCAAAATCAATTAACAAAGATTCTAAACGGAGCTAGTTGAAAAACACAATGTGCTTGTAGTCTGTGATATTAAGTATTATTTATAATCTTTCTAATGCTTTCTCTTTGTGATCATCAGTAACTTTGTACACAACTTATTTAGTACAGTACTGTATTTTCTTCAAGGAATACAGTGTCCTTTCATTATACAGAAGACTGTATCAGAATCATTGACCAATGTATTCTTCTTAAAAGTCAAGATTATTCCTGTATTTTCAAATGAGAAGGTAAGTGCTTTGAATTCATAGACATAAGAGCTATACAAAAGCCAGAGGAGTCAAGAAGATAGCTGGTACCATCTGTGATCGGCTTTTTTTGCCAGTTGTTTACTGTGTGGTCTTGTCCAAGACAGTTAATCTCTCTCTGACAATGTTTTCTAATGTGTAAAATAAAACCAGAAATGGAGTAATTACAGGTTCATGTTAAAGATCATAGAATAAAAGGTACTATGTAATAATTAATAGTAGCAGTGGAATTGGGAAATACAACTCAAATAATTTTCCATTCAATTGTGCAAAACCTTCAGTGTAATAAATGAAGCTGTTCTGGTTATCTGCAAAAATTTCGGGCACCTCTATGTGCTTTGCACATTATTAGCATTATTGCATGGTCTATATACACAGTTTAGTTGTTTAAAAAAATCCTAGCATTTTTAAAGGCCATTAGTCATATGTCAATTAAATCATCCTGCCGTATCGTCTTTCTGTGTTCTATTTTTCACTACTGAAATTTCAGACTGGAAAAATAGAGAACAAACAGCACCAGTCCTAATACCAATAGCTGAGGAATTTCCCAGGATGTTGTATCCTTAAAATAAATCCTAATCTCTTAGAACTTTGACTTCTTTTTATCAGATTTCCCAGACCATTATTATTTTACAATAGGTCTTCTGTAAATTTTATCTCAAGTGATGTATTGATCTAGGCTTCTTCACAAAACCAACTTTTCATCTATACTTACACGCAAACCACTGCACAACAGTGAAGAAAAATTACTCTTTTACAATCCAGGAATCCTTGTTCTTGTTCCCTATTGCTGTCTGTTTAAAAACCTACTTTGATAAGTGACCATTAAAATTAGTTGCTGTAAAAAAAAATCTACTTGCTCTCTTTCCATTTCTTCTATGGGACTATGTCTAACCAGGTAGCATCCATTACTGCACTGGTTACAAATGGAGATTTGTATGATTATTTTTCTTGAAGTGTCAATCTTGCCTTTATACCACTCAGTAATTGTTAATAAACCAAAATAATATTCAAAATTGAATGCAGCATAATGTTTCAATTGTCCAGAAGCTTTTATTGTCTATTAAGAGCAGAAATGAGTTTTGTGTGTTAGTGTCTTGACTTTCTCAAGTCTGGAATATTTGTATGCCACTGTAATCATTTATATAGATAAACCCTCAGGATTTGTTTCTATATATAGAGCCACTGAAAAAATAATGGAATCTTTGCAAATCTTGGCAAATGTCTGTTTTGTTCTCCAATAAAACGCATACATCTTTCCATCCTAAAACCCATTCCTTCTTCCTGCTTGGTTTGGAAAGCTGTTCTTTGTCCATTATGTCCTAGCTAATTCCACACAAATTAAGGGAAAGGAAGAAGAATGTTTTCCAACTTACAGGCCCATAGATAATGCTCTCAGAATTTAGTAGCAGTGTCTAACTTAGAATTTTTTTGTTTACTTGGCAGTGTATTATTTCTTTGTTTACTACTGAGTAGTACTGGCACCCAAGATGTTAAGATAATTGGCATATGCTCTCTCTCCCTCAAAGATACAAATTAATTTTAAAGTTAGTAAATATTATTCAATTAATGTTCTTTGTGAATTGTCCATAAAGATAAATTAAATAAGAAACATATGTTGTAAAATGTTTTAAATAAGTGACTGTAAGGGTATTCTTTTTGTGTTGTGAAAGACTTTCTTTTTTTGATTGTTACGGTTGTGTGACCTGAAAAATAGGAATAACATTATTTTCATACTTCTAAAATTCACATAATCAAATATATTTAATATGAATATTGCTGAGAACGAATGGTTCAAATTTCTTAATTTAGTGAGTATAGATCTGGTAATTTAGCAGGACAGTCTCTTCATAATCAGAGAATAATCAGGATTTAAACACTTTTTCTTTGGCATAGCCCTATGAAGTTCTACCTTAAAATTATTAACATAACAGTTTAATGTATTCCTATTTTTAAAGAGGTTTTAATAGAGAAATATTATTTGAGTATTAGTAGAGTTGTCTGTTGAGCACACAGGCTCTTCGTGTCAGCTTAGTGGCTCTCATCTGATGCTCTAAACATGTGGAGACACCAGGTGTGCAGCTGAGGAGTAATTTATATGTAAATTCTGTGTAAAACAGTAAGTTCCTTAAAAATTAATCTTAAATGGAATTAAATAATTTAACTACATGGTACACTTTGCTTAGAGAAGACTTTGGAGCTAGCAGGAAAACCTTTGAGATTATGTTGATGTGTTAAACCTATAAATGTGATAGGAAGCTGGGAACATATAGGAAAGCAAGGCAAATACTCTGACCACTAAATAGTTTGCCTTGGTGGACAAGTTCCAAGATTGAATTTTTTGCTACTGGAAGGCAAGAATTTAATGAAGAAAATGTGTTAGACAAACACCACTCCATGTGATTAGATAGGATGATTTGAATCATCCCAGTAGGTTGGTACTTGCAACATGAAGAATGTCAACGTTCCTCTGCCAGTTTAGTCAGTATGAGGTATTTGACAGATCTAGAAAAGATGAGTGTTGCTACAAAGTTTATTCTCATGAACAAGAATACAGTTTATTTCTGAGAACAAGAGTTCTTGTTCTTTTGGTAATGGAGTGGATCATCACCATGTCATGATCAAATCTAAAATTCTTCCAATAATCTATATAAACTACATTTAGTAATGCTTGTTTGGACTGCATACTTAAAGGTGATAATAACACTTGTGAACAGGAATGAAAGTGTATAGGTAAGATTTTAAATTCTGTTATTATTTATTTGGAAGGCAGTAATCCTGTTACTTGCATCTCTTCTTTAACATTTTAAGGCCTTAATTATGTCTAGCAAGGGTTACAGTAGGGGACCAGTATCTGTCAGTTATTAGTAGCTAGGACTTGCCCCACCGTTGTTCATTCCCCAGATTCTTTTTGGTTGTTTCTCTCCTGTCTCCTGTGTCTTCCAAATGGCTTAATGTGTCCTGCTTTGAAGATGTCAAACTAACCCTTTAGCTTAAAACTGTGGCTGCTATTATGCATAGGTGCCTGGATACTTCCAGTTATTTTAAATAGGTCTGTATTACAGTGTTACACTACAGTATTTGCACCATAGTTTCTGTGTATCTTCAAGTACAGTAAAGAAAAATAGCTGCAGACTGATAATAAATAAGACAAGTCCACATGCTCAGTTAACTTAGTACATGCAAATAAATATGAAAGGGCTAAACACAAAATAAAGACATATAGCACTATAGAATCATGGAATCGTAGAATGATTTATGTTGGAAGGGGCCTCTGGAGGTCACCTGGTCTGAACTTTGCTCAAAGCAGATCTGTTAAGAACAGATTGCTCAGGGATGTGTTCCATTCAGCCTTGAACATGCACAGGAACAGAGGTTTTACAGTCTCTCTGGACACACTGTTGCAGGGTTTGACCACTTCATGGTAAAACAATTTTCAAATATCTAATCAGAATTTGCTCTGTTCTGACTTGTGGCATTTGCTTCATTTTGTGAAGTACTTCCTTTGTGCACTTCTAAGAGCCGGGTTGTATCTTCTTTGTATCCTCTCCCTGATCAGGGAGGTAGCATAGTTCTCTGGGTGCAAGCTCACAAGTGTGGAGTAGCAATTCCACAGATCTACTTTAAAGTCTAGTGGTGGAAGTGTTATTTTCCAGTGCTGTTTATTACCTACACAATGTTCCTTATTTAATTTACGTAGACTATCCCCTCACTCTCTTTCTCCTTGTGAGAGACCTGTAGTCTCTTTCAAATTTTGGGGAGAGAGTTCAGCTGTGAGAATAATCAGAGGGAATAAAAACGAGAAAATAAAACTCTGATTTCCTATCAAATAATTTGTTAAGGATTTTAGTATCTCTCAGAGATGTTCCCACTCTTGCTCATCCTACCTTGACCAAGTTGATCTAAGGCCATATGACTTCAGACAGGAAAAATAAGCATGGTGGGAACGGTTTTCTCCAGGGCCAGACATCCATCCCTCTAATTCAAGAAATTAAAACACCTTGAAAAAAAACCTCATTTAAAAGTCCCTGGTCCAATACTTGAATCTATGCCTCCGACAGCTGAGCCTAACTTTCTGTTATTTCTACTCTTCTAAGGTTTCAGTTTTTACACGATACAATGCCATGAATATAGGAGATTGCAAACTGGATCTTGAAACCCAATTATTTCTTTCTTTTTGCCATTGCCATTATAACCTCTTCCAAAAGATATTTCCAAATTTGGCTTCCCTGAAAAATAGGTCCATTGCTTCTGGACTGTACAATGCAGAAAAACTGCTCATAAGATCATCTCAAACAACAAAAGAAGGCTATAGAGGGGAAAAAAAGTGCAAAAATCTACCATCTTTGAGGACTTGAAAATCCTTAGGAAATTCAAAATATATGGAATGAGAGTTTAGCTTAGTGTAGTTATTCCTCCTAGACAAAAGTCTTAGAGCATCATTCCCACAGGAAAGTAAATGTGTAAAATTAGTACTTGGTCATATATGAGGGAGGTAAATCAAAATCACCACGTTAAAAAATCTGTGAGTAAAGAGATATTTGGATTTGTATTTGAACACAAATATATAATGACAACCAAAACACATTCACCCATAGAGAAATCAGTCCAGCTGTTGAATAAAGTTAGGGAGGTTCAGTAAGTAATATAAGTTTATATTAAATACTGAGAGCAGAGTTTCAGGAGAATATGACGTGCTGCAAAGCTGTGCTCACAGGATCTGCGAGTTCATGAGGAAAAGGTATATTATAGTCTCTCTCTGTGTATATATGTATACTCTTCTATGATATGTTCTAACAGAGGGATGAAAATTTCCTGTCAGATTCTGAAACTGAGAAATCATTGGATGATCATCACTCAGCTATCACTACAGTTTATCACACTTATGTTTTGACATGTGGTCATGTTCGCTTGTTTACAGCAGATGAACATAAAAGGTCATGGGAGTCAGAGCAGATGCTATTCAAATAACCTTTCCTGTTTTGTAAAGGTAATTTTGTATTCTTCTTTCTTTTCAATTATTAGCTTTAAACTCATCATTTTAAGTAACACTCTAAATTTCCTCTATTTTTTTTACTTATTTTTTCTCTCCACTTAGGAAATGACATAGCACCAAGTATTTCAAGGGAAGAGTTGGATTCTCAAGAAACAGTGAAGTGACTTTTTGTAGAAGTTAAAAGAGATGCTACTAGTGAGAAAATGTGACAGTATATGGAAGGAGGGTAAACATTCTCTTTAACACTTCTACTCACTTTTATAATACCAAATAAAAAATATCACAAATTTAAGACTGTGATGTTTTTTTGCAGATGCAGTTGTAGGTGCTCTCTTTCTCTCTCTCTCTCTCAAACACTTGAGATATCATTAAATAAAATATTAGTAATGTCCCATCTAATGATAGGATAATGATGTAAAGGACTGCTGGATGTATATATGTGCTACAGGAACTTATGTTCATTTAATTTCCCTCAGTCCACTTATAAACCTTAGATTATCAGCAAATCCATTTCTCTATGCACCAATGTTCTCAGAATTCTTAGGCATAATCTGTGCTTGGCTGTGAGAATAAAAACAGTCTACACTTAAGATAGGTATTTTGATATACAAAATATAGGGTTTTCAGTATGTGAGGAGAAGAATGCCTCTGGGACATTACAGAAATCTCACCTAAAGATCTATCTTTTTTATCAGTTAGCAAGGAATACTGTATAGCATAAAACCTAAATTACTCAGGTATTCACCTGAATTTCTGTTTTCTTTTGGTGTGATTTACAAAAATGCAAAAGAAATTGGTAGTTTTTACCAATAGCAACGCTCTGACAACACTAAGAAACAAAGAAAATGGAGGAGAGAGATAGAAATTGGTTTGAGGAAACAGAGCCCACCACTAAATCTTCACTAAAATTGTCTCACCATCTTTTGGCCACTGCTCTGGCTTCCATCAATCTATCTCCGCAGTGATTTGTTGACTTTCCTTAGGAACTAAATAAATTTACAGTCATGCTTATTGACTGTAACTAGCAGTTACAAACAGTAACAGGAAAGGTGTTCAGCTGGAAAATGTAAATTTTTCTAGTATAGCCAACACAGCAGTTTAGGTGTATGGCAGGAGTTTGTTCTGAGCAAAGTAGTTTTCCTCCCAGCTCATACTGTCAGAAGCTCTACATCTTCAGGAAAATACAAAGAAGCTGGTTTCCCATGTTGGTCTTCTGAGACTATCAGATTTCCTTAAATTAAGGAGGATTTCATATTAACAGTTAATTTTTTCTTTGGAAATATTCTGCAATATCTCAAAGTTACTTTATGTTAAAGGCATAGCAGACCTTTTATGTATATGGATTTTAAAACTGGATGGTGATAATATCTTCTATTTATTGGCTTAGAATCATAAAGCTGGGAGAGATTTTGCAGCTAGAATAGAACTCATAGCAGAATCAGCTACAGCTGTGGCAGATCTTTTACTTATTTTTTTTCTTTTTATATCATATTTTTAGAGTCTTAATCTGGTTGTTTCTGTCTTCTACACTCTTTCCATTTCTGATCCATACCTTTCATTACATAACATGCCCAAAACTATTCAAAACCTTCAGCTAAGGAAATGCCAGAAGTGGATAGAGCAGAGGCATAGCTTAAGTGTTCTGAAAAATATGCCTCTGTATATTTATCCTAGTTTGATGATTGATCTTTTTTTCCCAACAGCATGGCAATGGTCTATCATAATTGGCTTCTAATGCACAGTAACCTGAAATGCTTTTCAATAGAACTGCTACCTAATCTTGTAGTTTCCCCCAGTTGTATGTTGCTGCAAATCCTGTGATGATACACAGACATCAAGCACTTCTTTGAGCTCATGAAGCATGAAAAATGACTATAATTAAAACAGCTTTATTTTTATAATGTAACATGTAGTATTGAGTCTGTAGGAAATCTTGTTAGATTGTTAAAATTTTTGATGCAACATGTAGTGTTCTATAAACAGCTAGATGAAAAGCTTGTGACTTGATAGTCCCATTGAAATAACAGGCAAACATTGATACCATAGTGGTAGAAGTGTTAGTGTAGTGTAAAGTGTGGGGTAGTATAAAAATAAAATGCAGGGTTGTTTTTGTATTTTTAGTGAGAAATGCATACGAAAAGAAAACAAAGTAAGGAAGTAACATAAAGTGTCTCTTTTCCTGGGGTGAAATATACAGCAAATAATTAAATTATTCATTGTGAAATTCTTTTGTACATTAAACAATGAAGCAGTAAAGCATAATCTGCATGAATGGAAACAACTGACTAATCCTTACCTACATCACACTCAGAAGCAAAATTATATCAGCAAACTTTCTACTCTAAAAGTTTTCTATACCTTTGTCCAGAGTGTACATTAAATTTTTTTAGATCCATTAACTTTTAATGACCATAAATGTGGTTGAAAAATTGATGAATGGACCCAGAAAAAATAACATTATCAAATACGACAAATATTTTTTTATATTGTTTTAGAAAACCTTGATGCCTAAAATGCAATTTATAGTATTTGATTCTACCTCTATTTAAATAACCCCTCTTTTGTTAATTTTATAGCTGCACTTAGTAAGGATAAGGAAACTTGAAGTGTAATTTGAAACACAGGTCAGAGAAAAGAATTGGTTTGAGCAGGCAGCAACAAAACTTAAAGAACAAGGAAATTAAACTGGTACAGAAACCAAGAGAAATGAGAAGACTAAAACACATGCAAATGTTTTCTGTCTTCAAACCACATGATATTAAATATTTTTATTGGTGCATAAGTTGGATATTAGCTGAGAAATTCACATAAGTACATGTTGATTACATATCACAGAACTTAAACACTGAAATTCTTGCTTTAGATACATTTAAATACATTTGGTTTAAGGTTATGCATTATTACCATGTACCAGATAGTGAAAGGGAAATGTTTCTGCTTCTGTCTACCTTCTCTTCCAAGAGCTATGTTTAATAAAATTTGCCTTTTTAGACTTTTCAACAGGGAGGTGATAAGGCCAAGAGTTCCCAGAGCATTGCTGTCTTTACAAGCTTGTGTATTAGGAAAATGCCTCTTCTGTTAGAACTAAAAAGACTTCTGGCTTAATACGAACCCTAACATTGCAAATTCAACTTTATGACTTGTTTGCACTTCTTATCAAAAGAAAGAATCAAGAGAGTTACGAAATATACAATTCAAATGGTCCTAACATTTTTTAGCTGTATAGTTTTATTCAGTTAAGAAAGAGAATGCTTTTTCAAGATCCTGCTTTGTGACAGCAGGGATTATGGTCATTAGCAATGTGATATGATGGACCGAACATATGTTTGAAATGCAGAATATCAAATTCTAGTACTAATTTCCCACCATTCTTGATACAGTTCAAATGTACTGAAGTGTGAATTTTTAAGTTTTCCACATTCTTGATTCTCCAGTTGCACCCTAATTCGTAGTTCATAAAAAAGATTGTTACAGTCTTTTAGATGGAAAACATTTCCACCACTTTAAATTAAAATAATTACTGAAAATTGATAATGAATCTCAATATGAACTTCCTCAGGTTCCCAAGAGTTGAATGTACTATGAACTTAGTGATTATTTAAAACCATGTGGAATTGCTCGCTTGCCAAAAACAAGCTTAAAGTGAATGGCAACCTCTAGGGTAGAGCACCCTTCTGCAGTTGCATATTCAGCAGAAAAAGAAATGAAGATGCCAAGACATCCTGTGCTTTGTGTTGGTTTCCTAAGTGCAAAGAGTTCAGTAGAACAGGTGTAAATTCTTCAGTGTCTGATCCCCACATTTATATCTCTTGGCTGTAAGGAAGGTTATGCCCAACTGTATCCACTCTTACCACACATGTGAAAATGCCATAAGAATATAAAATATATATGTGATAATGTATTCCTCAGCATGAAGAAAGGATGTCTAAACACAGCCTAAAGCACTGTTGCTGTTCGGTTTTCAAAGTTCTTACCATGATATACATGTAAAAGTGCATCTCTTGAGCAGAACTTAAACAAACACAGCTGATGGATGTTGAATAGTTTCTAAGTGTTGAATTCCACTTTCTTATCTATTATTCTAGGTAATAATGATGATTAACCAATTGTGTATTAAGCATATACCATTTTCCTTGCTTCTAAGACATTGCTTTCTTCTAAGACTTACATAGCTATTTTGTTTATGACACAGATCATATTAATGTTAAGGATGTTAGCAGAGAGAAAAGAATATGTTACTTTCAAAATGCTTAATTTCACTTGTGATCATGTCATCACATACTTAGCATCTCTTTTTTGTAATTTATATATTATTAAATTTGATTCTCTCTAAGTTTAATTTTATGTTATGTAATTTAAGAAAATAATTTCATATTTATAATGCTGTTTTAAATTTTAAAAAATATTTTCTGAAAACTGTAGGTAAAATAACTGCTTTCTCAGTAATTCCTAAAATCCACATTAATAAAATCCAGTGCCCTGATTAAGTTATTTTGTTATATTTTAAAGGAACTGGATCAAAACCAGAGAATTTATAGTGTTGTGTTTTTATTATAGAATTTTTTATGTTGGAAAAAGCCCTTAAGATCCTTTAATCCAACTCCTTATAGGACTTGTGCTCCAGACCCTTCTCCAGTTCCATTACCCTTCTCTGGACTCACTCCAGCGCCTCAATGTCTCTCTTGTAGTGAGGGGCCCAGAACTGGACACACTTGGCCTTGTTGTACCTCATACAACTGGCCTCAGCCCATCAATCCAGCCCATCCCTCTGCAGAGCCTTCCTGCCCTCCAGCAGATCAACACTCCTGCCCAGCTTGGTGTCACCTGCAAACTGACTGCAAGCAGACTTGACCCTCTTGTCCAAATCATCAATAAAGACACTAAATGGGACTGGCCCTGATACTGAGCCCCTGGGAACACCACCGGTGACCAGCTGCCGGATAGATGTAATTCCATTCACCACCACTCTCTGGGCCAAGCCATCCAAACAGTTTTTAACCCAGTGAACAGTGCACCTGTCCAAGCGATAAACAACTTGTTTCTCTAGGAAAATGGTGTGGCAAATGGTGTTAAAGGCTTTACTAAAGGCAAGGCTGATGACATCCACAGCCTCTCCCTCA
This sequence comes from Pipra filicauda, assembly GCF_003945595.2. Classification (NCBI taxonomy): domain Eukaryota; kingdom Metazoa; phylum Chordata; class Aves; order Passeriformes; family Pipridae; genus Pipra; species Pipra filicauda. Next base: position 1,016,494 of record NW_024104262.1, on the reverse strand, counting down.
CTCACTAAGTAGGTCACCTTGTCATAAAAGGAGATCAGGTTGGTCAAACATGACCTGCCTTTCCTAAACTCATGCTGGCTCATCCCAGTCCTCTTGGTAGTCCTGGGCATACCATATGATGTCACTCAAGATGATCTGTTCTGTGACCCTTCCTGCGCCAAGATCAGTCTGCCAGGCCTGTAGTTCCCTGGAACCTCCTTCTGACCTGTCCTTTAGAGGGACATCACATTTGCCAATCTCCAGTCAACTGGGACCTACCTGGTTGACCAGGATGACTGGTAAATGATGTAAAGTGGCTTGCTGAGCACCTTTGCCAGCTCCCTTGGTACCCCTGGGTGGATTCCATCTGGCCCCATAGACATATGGGTATTTAAGTGGTCTAGTCGATGGCTGAACATTCCTTCTTGGATTATGGGGGCTTCATTCTGCTCCCCATCCTTGTCTTCCAGCTCAGAGGGCTGGAAGAACCCAAGAACAATTGGTGTTACTAGTAAAGACTGAGGCAAAGAAGGCATTAAGTGCCTCAGCCTTTTTCTTATCCTTTGTCATTATGTTTTCCCCTGCATCCACTAAAGGATGATGATTCTCCTTGGCCTTCCTCTTGTTGCTGATGCATTTATAGAAACAATTTTTTTTTTTGTCTTTTACACCGGTAGCCAGATTAAGTGCTAGTGGGATTTGGCCCTTCTAATTTTTTCCCTGCATTACCTCACGATATCATTGTAGTCATTTAGAGTTGCCTGCCCCTTCTTCCAAAGGGGATAAGCTCTATTTTTTACTCCCAGAGTTCCAGCCAAAGGAATCAGGATAGACTATGTTTGATAAAATATATTTCTCCTACATAAATAAAGATTTAATTATATTAATATAATATTATGATATAACTTATTTGCTATATAGAACAACTAGTATAATAAACACATTGCTGGTGAAAACCATTTAATTTGGGGTTTTGATTTATAAATATGTTACATAGATGGATGTTAAAATATGTAAAAATATAATTTATATCTTTCACATTATTAGATTTTGAAACTAGCACAAACTTTTCTCCATTTTCTTAGGAAAAATTCCTGATTTCTGAAATGCATGGCACCTTGTGGATATTGAATACATTTCATTTTATGTGAGGAGAATGTAGCTGGTTATTCAAAGTAATTTAAATCATTCTTTTATAAAGGCACAATATTAAATTTTAAAAGCCAGAAAATGTGTATTACTTTCAAAACTGACTCAGTAACATTTATGTCCTTTCTGTATGTCATTTCTGTTATCATGCTATCATTGCCTTGGTTTTGGTGGCATTGAAGCCTCAAGCAGAATGATGAGTCATTCCAAAGATCAAATTATCCTGTAATAAGCTGAAGATCACAGAATTTAGCTATATGTAAGAAGATTGCAGATGCAAGGAAAAGTACTTATGGGCAACTTAGCCTAGATCAGAATTCCAAGGCATCCCAAAAAGTTTTCCTTCCATAGATGAAGTTTCTTGTCACTTCAAACTGTGGAGACAAGCATCTCAGCTAGAGTGTCGTGGAATATTGGATCAGCACAGGAGATCAGTGTTTTAGAATTTACATAAAACAGTAAATTCTAGTAGTTCTAAAATTCCAATAGCTGTTGATACTGAAAAAGCATCACCTTCTGATTATGTTCATTCTCAGAAGGGAAACATTTTTCCAAGTCATTCCATAAGCACTGTGTATCTTTTAAATTACATGAACTTCAATTTCTGCTTCCATTGATTTTGTAACTGCTTCTGAGTTATATTAATTTCTGTATGATCTGTCAGCACTTCTCTCTCTTCGTACAAACAGAAGGATATTTGAGTGGGAAGAATGTGGTAGAGTCAGATAAAATCACCTTTTTTTTTTTTTTCATTTCTTAGGAGGAACCTAATGGATCTTTGGGAAAATATTAAAATTTAACACCAGAGAAATTTGTGTGTTCTCCAAGTGGTGCAGATGCTAATTTTGGGTAGTTTTTGTTTCAAAATACTATAATATTTTTACTGTTTTTCTTTTTTTCATGAGGGGATGTCAGTCCTTACTTTTGATATTGAAGGATTATTTTATTACCTGTCATCTGAATAGGTTTAATGTATGGCAGAATGTATGGTTTGCAATTAAATCTACAGTACTCGATCCCCTGTTGAACTGTTTGACTGGTCAGGCTTAATAACTTTAAGTCATGTTCATGTAGAATATTATCAATATTTTTGCAGATATCACAGGAAAGCAGCCACTCCAGTGTAGAGTAAGGGGTTAGTTTTGAAATTGCTCTATGGTGGATTTTTCCCTAGCTGAAAGAAAAGAACATTTTAAGCTTATTTGAAAATTTGACATATGTTAATTGAGAGTTGGTATCCTGAGCTGATTTCGAAGTGGGAGTCATCATAGAGGAAATAAGAAGTAGATAAGGAGGGAATAAGTAATGACCAATCTTGAAAATGAAAGGAGCAGCTTCTATTTGATGCTATAGAAAGGGGAAAAAGACGGCAGGGGAATGCACCAAAGGAGACAGAGATCTTGAAGAAATTGATTAGGTAATTTTCTTTGCAGCAGCGTTCTACATGAATAAAGTAGATATAATTTAATAAGACTCTGTATGTTAATGCTATCTTTGCAGAGGAATAGGAAAAGTTGCATCCAAAATGGGTTTTTCTTTTCAGTGTGCACCTATTACCTTGCATAGAACACCCTGAACAGGTGTTCTATGTTACAGGATGCATTCATACCCTTAAGCAGCTACACTAACTTTTGTTTAGTTCACAGAATCATAGAATGTCCTGAATTAGAAGGGACCCAAAAGGATCATTAAGTCCAGCTCCTGGCCCTGCACAGGACAGCCCCAAGAATCACACCATTTGCTTGAGAACATTGTCCAAACACTTGCTGAATTCTGGCAGGCTTGGTACTGTGACCACATACCAGAGGAGCCTATTCCAATGCCCAACTACCCTGTGGGTGAAGAATCTTTTTTTAATATCCAACCTAAACCTCCCCTCACAAAACTTCAGGCCATTCCCTTGGGTCCTGTCACTGATCACCACAGAGATGAGATCAGTGCCTGCCCCTCCACTTCCCTTTGTGAGAAAGCTGTAGAGTGCTCTGAGGTGCCACCTTAGTCTCCTTCAGGCTGAAGCATCTTTGCACCATCTTATCTCAGCCATGTATAGAGGAGTTGTGCACGATATGAATTTATTTTGGGAACTCTGTAGGCTCAAAGTCATATGTATGTTACTCTAGTAGTTGTTGCCTTTTATTTTCTATATATTTTTCTAAATATTTGTATTTTATAAAATATTTCAGTTAGAACATTATAGGATAATTTTAGATAAATTTGAAATGGTACGTTAACTGTTATCCATTTGTATGAGAAATATGAACAAAAGCCCTCCCGGCATGTCTGGATTGTGCCTATCAGTAACAGGAAAACACATCTCCAGATATTTTCATAGCATGTGCCGTACTCCAGTGAAACCCCATGTTTCTTTTGCGAGGATGGTCTGTTCTTTCATCAACGTGTGGGTGATGATTGTGCTCAACTGTTTGAGAATGAGACTCCTACACTGGCGCGTGCGCCTAAATGAACACTCCCACAACTCCTTAGATGGAATTGCTAAAGCGATTTTATTGTAGGGGCTGCCCCAGACAGGGCACAACTGAACAGGCTGGGAGGAAGAATAGAAAAGCCTTGAACACAAAATGGCTCCAGCCTTATATCCCCAAGACAGGGAAGGTGCCAGAACAAGGGGAGGAGTGAAGGCGGAGCATGCAAATCATAACCATATAAGGAAAAAACATAAATATGCATAATACTGCGGCAAAATTAAACCAATCAGAACACAAGAATCAAATACACAGGGAAAAAGGTATAACATTTACAAAACCATACAATGACAATAAACCAAATACAGAATTTATAATTTTCAATCCCTCAACACACTGGTATGTTTTTATCATATTGTGGCATGTTCTGGTTTTATTTCTTCAAAACCATCTCTTTCAGGCCTTCTTTGCTAACATTAATGTCCTGATAATCAGAGGAATTGCACAAACTTGATTTATCACAGGGATGCCTTGAGAAGTATTAGGTATTTGTGCAACTGTTATAAACCATTTTTTATCTGTGCTTTCTTTTATTTTCTTTGCAGTCAGTGATGTTCTCTGCTTTCAGTGATATAACAAATATATTTCCCCACACTTGACTGGGGAAAGAACTGCAAGTAACTCATTTACAGTGAAGTGGGGTTGCAAACTTTTCTAGCACACTCCGCAGAGGTTATAGCATGCAAAGTACTTCAATTATTCATAAAGCCCTCACCAAACTCCCATTTTGAAGATTCAAAAAATTACTTGCGCATGGATTGTCAGCTAAAATGGAAGAATGCACAAAATATGACTTCAGTTTTGCATAGAAATTTAAAGTTTCTTTTAGAATTAAGACAGAATAATTTCTCAGTGAGATGATAACTGAGGAAAGATTGCAACTGAAGAATAAGATACTCCAAATTTTCTACCAGGTTGGGGATGAAAACAAGTTACTATTTTGGCAAAGTGACAATATAAACCCTACATATAAGTTTAATTCTCAGCAATTAGTTAATACAGTTTTATGCAATGGCTAAATAATAGACATGATGGTTTTGTATACCTAAAGGTATAGTACTGTTCATACAGGCTTTGTTCAGCAAATAAAAACTGCTTCACCTTTGCATTCATTCAAATGATAAAAAGAGTGTCAGAAATTTGGGCTATTTGGCAATTATCTATCTTTAAGAACATTTTCATTATAGTGAGTCTTGTAACATAATATTCAGGTAGATAGGCTTGGCAGGAAGTTTTTTTCATATATCTTATTCATCTTGTCTTATTATATTTCTGGGAATATACAATATTCCTATGTGTGTATATGTGTTATCTGAACACTCATGTGCATGTATGATTCTGGTGATTTTTTGAAAGTAGATAAAAAGACCAGCAAGAGAGAGGTTGTAAAAGTAAGTTAAATGTCTATACAAACAGCTATTCTATGTTGGTATTAAGACTAATTGCACTGCTTTCATTGTCTGTGTCTCTGTGAAGCAGGGACATTCTACTGTCTCTATGTATAAACTTTAATGAAAAATATAGATTCAGTAATACTCAATAGATAAAATACAAAATATCTTGAGACTAAGAAATGTATATTAAGTATGACATTGACACCTCAATTAAAATGGAGATTAAATATACAGGTGAGAAAAAATAGTTGGAAGAAACTGAAATAAAGTAAATCAGTAGCCACTTTTTAGACAACTAGGTTTAACAGACATACAAGTTCTACACTTTCACTAGATGGGAAATCTAGCAAAAACCATTTTTTCTTTAGGGATCAATTTTAAATTACATATATGTAATTTAGTCTTGCAGTCGCTGTATAAATAACAGGTTTGATAAATACAGCTGTAAAAGTAATTTCTTGTAAATTGCAGAAATATTGGGATTTTCTCTGTTCTCTGCTTTGATTATTTGGCATACGAAGTGGTGAGCAAGAAAGAGAGAAATATTACTTTCTAAACCTGCACTCTGAATTCCTACAAGTAATGAGAAAAATGGGACATGCATCATTTTTTTGTTCCAAAATTCACCTTACAGACCATGAAAGAGATCTACTCAGAGAATGGTTATGAATCACAGGTACTGTCAAGCTACCTATTATTCAATTATGTATGGCTCTGCATATAAGAAAGGCAACTGCAAGTCCCAGTCCCATTTGATGATGATGTTGATAATTTCTGAAGAAACATTTCCTCAGTGTTTTTTCCCCAGTTTCACTAGAAACATAGAATTCCTTTAAAAGAGCATGTGAATGGCCAGTTTTGCCAAATATGAATGTGTTTTGTTTTCTCCATTATACCTTGTTTTTTGATAGCAAGTTCTGATCACTGTTCACTTCCTTGCTACTTAATGTGGAATTGACAAACCTGACCCCCCCCAAACCTGTAGCTGAGTAATCTGAAATCACCTTAAAGGATAAAATTTCTGAGATGATGAACAGTTCTAAGAGAGAGTTGCCATTTTCCAAAATCTAATGATTTTGGAAATTGTATGATATCCGAATGTGTACTCCTTTTTTTTTTTTTTTTAGTGACAGGACATATTATGCAGAACTAGTTATAGTTATGTGTTTGCACTGAAATCCACTACTTATGCTGTTACTGGTAGTGTTGCCAAATGACTGTAATGCATACTGGGAGGTGTTCTATACAGGGAGAGGGTATGCTGTCTGAAGACTAGAGAGGAAGTACCTTACTTAGAAGAACACCTTTCATTGCTTTGCTTTTTGAAAAATCAATGTACCTACCGCATTTTAAAACAAAACAAGTTCTGCAAATCTCCTATGAAGAACTTCCTAGGTTTCTAACTACAAAGGAAGACAGCTAAGGCAGAGGTTACTTTTGTTACAAGGTGGTTTACCCTAAGTACTGTTTTACCACCTTCAAATTGAAAGGCTAATGAAAGCTCTCTGACTTATACCTCGATCTAGACATCCATAGTAGGGTAAAACATAACACTGTAAAATACTGAACTGTGAAATGAGATACAGCTTTTCCCTCCCACCAGGCCTTTTATAGTTTTCAACAAAATGTTACTTTGTCTGGTACAACAAGTACCAACCGGCAGGTAATAGGAAATTGGTAAAATTTAATATTAAATGTCTGTGGAAGAGTGATGATACAATGTATTTGTAATTGTAAAAGTCTATAGAACACAGGATTCTAATATTTTTTACTATAAACTCATATGTACATCTCTGTAGAAGGCAACCTGTTGTATGACTGATATTTCCTTAAGCACTCAAGATCATGTGTTTCCCTAGAGAATGTTGTTCATTACGACATTTCATTTTTTATTGACAGTAATTATTCTTCCAGCTCACTGAAAAACAAGTTTGGAATACTTTACATGGAAATGATTACTTGCAGATACTGCCAAATTTTAGATATGTTTTCACATTACTAAAAAGTTTATGAGCTTCAGCTGCCAGGAATAAAGATAGAGAAATATCCTCTTATGTTAGTTTTGTATATTCCACTTTCTGTTGCTTATTGCCTTTTTACATTATAGTGATCATTTTGCCACAGCAGTAGCTTCCAGCCTGTGAACACTGTCATATGTGGGCAATAGGAATGCCTGCCTTCGGTATTAACATTTTAGTAGTTTAAAGATTGATGATCCATATTTATATAGGCAAGGTATCTCATCCTTATATTAAAGCTCATTTTGTAATAGAAACCTTTTTTGAAGTTGTGTGTTTCTGTATGCAAATACAGAAACTCAAAAATACTATTTTTGCATTCACATGTTTTCTTAATTTAAACTTCACCATCAGACAGCTGGTGAAAATTATGGCCATAGTAGTGTGAGGCAGATGGCAGATTTTTAAAGAGAAATCTTGTCTGCTTTAGGCACCCAATTGAATTGTTTCTTTTCACATCTATTCAGCTTTGCAGGACTCCCTTGACAACAATGGGAACATTGAGCATAGTAATATTTTGCATATGCAGGCTGAATACCTCTTATGCCAAATATTCTAAAAATATTTCTTATAGTTATTATTTGTCATAAAAACTATACTTGTGTAATTGTGTGCGTAAACAGCAGTTTTCTCAAGGAAATTGCTATTTAATGTCATATACAAAACAAAGAAAATGAATGAAAGAATAGCAGGAACTTTTTTAAAAAAGGTGTTTTATCATGAAAAAAAAGAAATATCCTTATTCCCTATCTAAAATGGATCAAATACTAATCATTGACATAAATATAAATTGTAGTCAAATAAATAGAAGCAGATCCAAACTCAGCATCATACTATAGAAAACTGAGCAGTGAGACAGCATCTTTGTCTTCTCCTGCCAATAAACTGTTCTTATAATTTTCTGCCTTGAGTGTCTGTATTTAAAGATACTTTAAGTAACAAGCCTCATTTTGCAGGTCATTCTAAGAAGTAATGTCAGACTGTGAAGTGCTTTGTGTGATTTCCTTTCAGGCCAGCAAAAAGCATTAGGTTAAACAATTCTCCTGAAAAGGCAATAGTAGAGAACAGAGAATATACTTTTAAATTGGGTCAGGAAGTGTAACAGCAATGACAGCAGAATACTACTACTTTAGAAAGTAATAGTTGCCCCCAGTGTAAATCCTTAGAATGGAATATTTAACCAGCAAACTATTATATTTAATACAACTTTTGATCCATTCCTGAAGTTACAACTAGAGAAAACACATGGTAAAGCCAGTTCTCAATAGAAGAGAACGCAGTCCAACACTTTCCTAGAATATTTGCACCATAAATAATTTTATATCCTCTACCCAGGGATTTGATAGTAATTAATTATTTCTTCAAGAAGCACCTGAGATTTTAAGATTTAGGTTCTTAATCAACATTTCTTAATACAACTGCTGTGCTGTACTGTACTATTTTTACAGTGCAGGAATGTTTCTGTTGGAATAAGTATCTCAGTTCAAGATAACCATTTGAACTAAACTAAACCTGACTTGCAAAAATCAGATCTGTGATCTCACCTCTGAACTGTCTGCAACATCTGCCGCAGATATCCATGTTGGTTCAGAGTATATGCAAATTTAGCAACCAGTGTACCACTATTAAAATTGTGTTTTCTAAGAAATAGAGATAAATACTAATAAATTCTAATGTGAGCCAATGGTACAAGTATGTCTGTAATCCTGACCACTTACCTTATTAACACCACAGACTACTCTTCTTTAGGCTTAAAAAATGAGTTTAATAGACAGTGGAACTAAGAGAACCTACTTAGCTACAGATTGGTATCTTGTGTTTGATTGACTTTGGTGTCTGAAGCAGTATGTTCCCAAAATGAATGTTTTAAATGAAGTTAGGACATCTATAAATATTCTAATCCGTGTGTGTTCTTTGGATGCAAAGTTCACACTAGCTTGCTTAGTGAAGCTGCATATGTAATTTTTCTCCTGTACACTGCTGCCTTGCCAGAATTTATAATCAATAAATAGTGTTACTTTGACTTTCTTTGTCTTTACAGTTTCTTCCTTTAATTGGTCAATTACTTACAAAGGCTTTATGAAGAAAAACACACTGTTTCTGTAGGACATTAACATAATCAGACTCAACATAATGAGGTATCTTTGGTGGCACAATATTTAATCTTTTAACATAAGACCCATTTTTTTTTTTCTAGTTGAAGGTCTCTTTCTGATAATGCTAATTGAAAAAGTTTTCTTTAAAGAATATATTTAAACTTTTATTAATGAAACCATTCTTCATATTCAAATTGTAATTTATGGAAAATATTCCAAAAAAAACTCTAACCCCCCAAGTTTCCAGAATTGTCGAAAGAGGGTATACTGTTATTTAGAAACATCTAGTTGTTAAAGTTTAATCCTACATCCATGTTAGAAAATTTTTCTTTTAAATTTAAGTTTTCAGAGAGGGATACCTGTTTAACTACACCCAAGGACTTGCTTGAACTTTTGTTTTCATTTCAAGGTATGTTTAATAAATTTACCTTCCAGCTGCCTCCTTTAGTCCAGATGATATAGAATAAAATGATTTCTGTATTTAATTCACCTGTAAATTAATTGGGATTCTGTGCAGGTTTTGGTGGGAATAATTTCAACTGACTCATCTTTCTCACTTAATTTAGCATGCAAATGATAGAGCTGATTCAAAGGAAAAGCTAAAAATATATGGCTTGAGGAGCATGGAGACCGAGTTTCAAGAGGTGATCAGCTTAATCTGCAGTGGAGTAACATTCAGAGCATCTGAGTTTTGTGTAATTTTTTTCCATACTTTGTACCAGTACTTTTTTCTAGGGAAGAATTTTGTCTAGACCTAATTATACCAGGTTCCCACACTGCAGCAAATTAGAAATAAATCTTTAGTGAGTATCCATAATAAATATTATTCTACTGAAGAGCTAACATCTATAGTTTATGAAAAAGTTCAGTTCCTCAGTTGTTAGGTTTTTGAAATTATTATATTTAATGCAATCATTCTGCCATTTGGCTGTTGATTGTCTCCTCCTACTTCTTTTTTCTTCAATTCATTTTGTTTAGCCCTTATTGCAAATCTACAGCAAACATAGATATTTTACACTTCCAAATTAATTAAATTGCTGGGATTTTTGTTGTTTGGTTTTTTGTTTGTTTGTGGTTTTTGTTTGTGGTTTTTGTTTGTTGTTTTTTGTTTGTTTTTTTAAAATGTATTTCTGTAAAAAATGTTTATTATGTAAGACATGACTAATAAATACCAATATAAAAAATTAATTGATTTCGTAAGATCTTGTTGTTGTTTCAGGTTCTGATATGGTGTGAATAAATCTCTTCCAAGCCTTCTTTACACTCCCTAACCACCTTGTTCACACATGCATATATATTTACTTATGAAGCTTTGTTTGTAAAATTAATTTTGCAGTTTATATAGTTTTAACTGTGTGGGTAACTGTTTAGTCTCTAGTGATGTGCCTAAATCACAGGTACCTGTGTAATTTATTTGGTTTTGTTTTTGAAAACTAACTGCTGGGTCTGGTTTGGAAATGTGGCATTGTAACTATGATACTGTATTCTGGTATGAGGATTGAAGAGAAAATCATGTGCCAACTTTGTAGGTTGAACAGTTATAACTTTTAGCAGTGTCTCAGAAAGAGGTTGCATGTTATAAGATCAGAAAGAACAAACAGATATCCAAGAATAGTTTTTGATTGCATTGTAAAGCAAAATAGTTTTTTTATATGCACAAAATCTGTCTTTAACGTTTTAATTGTGACATTTCACAAGTGCTAGTACTAACTAGCATGTTATAACTAGCATGTTATATTTAATCATTTCCTAAGAGAAGAAGTTGCTTAATGCTATATTGAAGCACTTTTTTTGGTATGTATGGCCAGTCTTCACGAGCGAAGATTTGGGAAAGGTCATTACCCTTCGAGCCTGCGCAGTGGATTTTTTAGGTGAGACACAGTGTGCGCTGAACTGAGCCCACCCTTTAATCCTGAGGTTCATCTGCCGGGGCCGAGCAAATTGTTAAGGTGTATCACCACTGTTTGTCGTAAACTGTTTATGATGGTTTATTGGAGCTCTCAGATCACTTTTCTAAATTAACTTGAACATTGTTAAATAATCTTAGTAATAATCTTCCCCCTCCATCCCAAAAACTCCTGTGAGATTCCATTATTATAAAATATATGTTATTATAATTTGATGACAAAGAAACTCAACTAACTTAGCAAAAATTGATAAATGGTATTATTAGGGTAATAATATGCAAATCAAAAGAAGATACATGTTTTGGTGGGTTTTTTTTAATGATAAGGTTAAAGTTCGGAAATTTAAACACCCAATAGAGAAACTAGTGTTTTCACATTTTAGTATTTAAATCACACCTCGGGCAGTACATTTTTTTAAATGGTAACAGTTTGCAGGCATCTGTAGGCTTAAATTCTTGCATTTATTCTCATAGGATTAGGTTAAATAGATGGTGAATGAAACAGGTCAGGTAGTAGAAAGTTGCAAACTACTTATTATGATAGAGAAATAAAAAGATTGTTACATCAGTATGTGTAATTAAAGGGGGGAAGTAAAAATGGGAAATGTGGAATGGTGATTACATTTTCAGTGGGAAGAACTGGTAAGAAGGATTTCTATGAATCCTTGACAGGATTCAACGGTCAGCTGATTTGATCATTACAGTACCACTGAACTTATTTAAAGAATATGGGGTTATGGTTCTATTTACTCTTAATTTTCTTGAAGTAGCTAATTAAGAACATGACTCAAAGCTGAATGAATCAATTAAAAAACTTCCTATGATTTTGCTAAGCTTTGACAGTTGTCTGTAAGGCAGTCAACATAACTTGGAGGCAGTATTTAAGACTTTTTATGTTGCATTTGATTGCTTAAAAAACAAATGGATGTAATTCCTTGTCATGCTCACCTTCAGAAAAAAAAATAGAGGTGAGAGGGAATTTAAGTCTGTTGCAAGACATATTCCAAAATATATCCCAAAACTGCGTTTGGTGTTGTGCCCTTTTGATTTTTTAAAGTTTGCTTTTGGAAGTAGAAATAAAAATCAACCATCAGAACAGTTCTACCCCATGTTAACATATTCCATTGTCTTCTTACTCATGCCTTTCTCTTTGTACTGCCACCCAACACAAATATCTGTCCTGATGAAGTTCCCGTCTCCTCAGATCACAGGTTCCCACATGTAGCTTTCTTAGGATTCACAGTGTAATGCCTGTACAATTTCTATGCCCTCTACTGGATAGAAGATTCACATTTGTCCTGGGTACATAGTGTGTTTTAGTAGCCTTTCCTTCTTTTTATCATTTTGACTTCTTCCTACACCTGTAATGTAAACAATTTGGGTAAAATTAGAATGGGTTTTCACACTAAACCAGAACTTGTTAAGAGTTAAATAACTCCGTTATTTTTCAGTGTAGAGTAACTTTATTCGATAATATGCTTGCAACCGTTTTTTCACTTCTTCTATTAGTCTAGTAAATAGGAACGGCTAAATTAGACTTTGCCGATGCCTGAAACTGATCTGTTTTCTAAGGCAGTGGGCCCCCTCTACTGTTAAACAGGAGTAAATGCTGTTCCATGGGGGTTTTTCTTAAGCTAGAGCAAATACGAGGATGACGACACAGTATGGTTGAAGAAAATGCAGTAATCAAGATCTCTGGGGTTTTTTGTTGTTTGTTTGTTTGTTTTTGTTTGGTTTTGTTTGTTTTGTTTTTGTTTTGTTTTGTTTTTCATTATGCAACATGGGATTATATGTAAAGATGAGGCATGGTATTCTCATTTTATGCATGTGATCACAATCTGTAGAGCTTCAGGGAAACTAAAGGAAGCTTACAGGACTTGGTGACTACTTGTCAGTTGTATAAACTCCCATGTTGTGGCTGTAGAACTTTAGACCAATATTATTTTTCATCTGTACTTCCAACTGTGGGACACCATTGAGGCTTCAGAAACTTTTTTTTTTTTTTTGGTGTAGAAATCTTATTTTGATGTCAAAATACTATTTTGAATAATATTCTTTTTACAATAAAAATTAACTTTTTAAAAATAAATTTGATTGTAGCACAGAGTGTCAGAGAGCCATGTTTTTACACGGATGTCTTAAAAAATATCTGATTTTATTTTCTGGTACTGGTAAAGAAAAGAGACACATCAAGTACAGATTACTTACCTAATTACTGATGAATGATCTACAGAAATTACACTGTCAAATATGACTTTCTCTGGAACTGTTTCAGTTGTTTTAAGAGTAGTATCTTGATGGTTTGTTGGGGTTCTTTTTTAATTAGTGAGAACATTAAAAGTTCTTTCATAGGTACTAGTAAAAGGATTTCTTAAGACATGATTTAACACCATAAAGGCAGTTTCTTATCTCTGCATGAATTTTCATATCTAGTAAAGGCAGCCTAGCTACATGAATTTTGAAGTCCTTTGAAAGACTCCGATTTTATTTTAAAAAAATAGAAAGGTATTTGTGAAAGGCAGTCTTAGTGATATGCAAAGACAAAGATTTCTCTTTGTTGGCTCTTTCAAGTATGAAAATATTGGAACATCCTGATAAAAGCTTAGGAAAGAATTTTTGCTGTAGTATGTGCCCCATTAATAGAAGAAGGAAATGTAATTTTCTTAACTGTAGCCTGCAACAAACTAGCTGAATATCTGGTCCCTTTAAAACAGGAGAATGGGATTTGGATTACTATACACTTACTACAGTTAAAAATAGGAAGTACGTAAGAATCTGAGGCAATGTTGTAAGAAGTGCATTCAAGAGACTTTTATACAATATTTCTGTATTTTTAATGCAGCCCTTCATAAATACTTTTAAAGGTCAGACTTCTGCTGTGCAGTGTACTTAGGATGACAATTCTGGGAGAGGAAAACAAATTTTTAAAATGCTTTATCTTCAATTGGTATTTTGAAAACAATAAAGCATTGTCATTAGGAGTCTCTAAGAGCCTCTGGATTTCCTTAAGGATGATTGCATTACTATTATTTTTTAACCCGACAAGCATGTTTAATGGAAGTGGAGACAGAAGTGTTTTTTCCATTGACATAACTTCATTTCATATACACACAGGTCCAGATTTATTATAAAGCTACTGACAGTCCATTCAGAATTGAGGATGACTAAAACCCAGCATCCTTATAAGAAACGTGATTTGCAATAACTGCTACTGGGGAGTCATCACTATAAATTTTCATAATTTCATTATCATTTTCCAAAAATCTGTATAGACTTATATTCCTTTTACTCTCTCTTTCTTTCCTGGTACTTCAGCATACCTTGTCCACTCTTGCAATAAAATTTTTTGTCAAAACTGCATTTTGAAAAGTCTTCTCTAGCTTTAAAGCATGTTTCTAAATTCCTTACTCTCACTTTCTATCCACAAGCAGACCTTATGCTTATTCTGATGTCTTCAGTTATCTATTGTTTTCTTTTGGCCAGCTCATTTTTTCCCTGCTGTAATACGCTGAACATGTCCATTCCTGTTATTCAACCTGCGTTTTTCCTTTTTACCCTAACTATATTATTGAATACAATTGCTCACCCTCTTTTTTCCACTCCACATGAAGTTAAAACTCAAAATTGCTCATCCTCAGATCTCTGCATTTTCCATTTCAGAAATTCTTTTCTGCTCGCTTTTCCCTCTTACATGTCATCATGGCTTTTAACTGTTAAATGGCTGAGCACTGTATGTCTCCAGTTGTTTGTGGAGACAGCAATGGTTCATCAAGCACAGAATTTCTTTTCTGACTTGCTTATTTTCTCAATAAGCAAGTTTTTAAGAGTAAGTCTTTAAGAAAAAGTGTAAGAACAGCATAAGCATATATAATGAGCCTACTTAAGACTTTCCTGTCTCCCAGCCAATTTCATCTGCAAGTCTTTCTATGCAGGATGTGGGTCCTATTGAGTTAACAACATGAAATGGATTTCTTTTCCATGAACTTACCTAGTGTGTCCTTCAAGTCAGAAACTTTTTGTTATCTATAGCTGTTTTTCACAGAGTTCCACAGTTCGACTATTTTGTACATAAGAAACTAAATTGTTCATCTTTGAACTTTATCCCCAGTAGCTTCATATCATGCCTGTTTCTCAAATCAGAAATACATATAACACATCCTTATACATAATCTTGTAGATGGGTTTGTCTTTCCTGTATTTGCTTGCATTCTGGTTCTCTTATATATTTGCAGTGTGGTATCATGGGCTTAATATAATTATGAAAACCTGTATTAATTTAAAAAAAGCATTTCCTGGTCCACAATAATGAGTGATAGGACAGCATGCAGACTGATAGAGTTGCATAGGTCAGAAAAGACTTTCTGAGACCTCTAGCCAGCCCCCTGCTAGAGCATGTTGCTCAGGGAATGTCCAGTTGAGTTTTGAGTATCTCCACGGATAGACTTTCTACAGCCTCTCTGGGCAACACGTTCCAGTGTTCGACCATCCCCATGGGAATTTTTTTTTTTTGTGTATCCAATAAGAATATAACATGTTCCAATTTGTATCTACTGCCACTTGTCCTATATCTGTGCAGCTCTGCTATGAGTCTCACTCCATCTTCTCTACACCTTCCTGTAGACAGTAGTGAGATGTCTACTTAGTATTCTCTCCTAAAGGATAAACAAACCCACTTTTTTTAGCCTCATCTTTGTAGTCATTCTCTGTACTCGCTCCAGTATGTCAGTGTCTTTCTTTCACTTAGAAGCCCAAAAGTAAACATGGTATTCTCTATGTGGTCTTACAACAGAGAAAATCACTTCTCTCAGACTGCTGAGAGCATTTTGTTAATGCAGTCCAGTATGTGGTCTTCATTGCTACAAGGGCGCACTGTGGAAACTTATTAGCTTACTAATGAGTTTCTGTCCACCAGGAGCCCCTGGTCTTTTCTGGGAAGCTGTTTTATAACTAGACAGAAAAATGCCTGTGCCACCGCATGGGGTTATCCACACTTAGCACTTACCATTGTTGAACCCACTGACACTCCTGTGCATCAATTTTTCCAGCCTGTTTCTGTCCAAAATAGCATCCTTCCCTTCCAGTCATCAACCACCCCCAGTCTGCAGCCCTCTCTCTTGCAGATGCAGAAAACTAAGATTTAGTGGTAAACTGGAGATAGACATTAAAAATAGAAATTCAGATTTGTCAGTGCTCAAGACTAAGTGTGTCTGAACAAAGAAAGAAATCTTTTATTAATGGTTAAAAACTACTAGTGATTTCACTACTAAAGAATAGTCAAAACTGTGATGGTAAATGCCACCGAATAGCAACAAAGTGCAAAAGAGTACCTTCTTGCTAAGGTCAGTACAAACCAAGAGTAAAAAATGGTGAAATAGACATTGGTAATGAGCATTAGGGAGTTTTCAGGCACCTTAGTTTTTCACCCTCTCTGGATTCCTATGTGCCCTACATGCTTGATCGAGTTGCTTCTGCAGTGACTTGTGTTTGCCATACAGTATTTATTTACAGTGCTCTCAGAGGAGCTCATCTAGAAGCAGATTTTACAGTTTCAGTCTAGTGCCTGCCACTTTGCCTCTTGCATAGTTGACCTGTCATTCCTCCAATCCTCCAGTCACTTTAACACCCTGTGTACAAGAAATTACACCCTTGGTGCTTTCAATTTCATCAGTTTAAAAAAATGAAGTTCTATGAACTGATTAGCCTCCTGCGAGGAAAAACACTGTGGGTTGAACACATTCTGTGCTTCCCTGTATAGCTGATATGACAGGGCACAACATGTTTAACTCTGCTTGAAATGTACAGATTTTGCCCCTTCAGGTGGAAAGTACCGATCGAACCTTTTTTGATGACCAGTGATTATAAGCAGATGCGGTTCAACTGAGATGAAGGCGTCACTGGTTGCATTAGAGAGGTACTTGAATAAATTGCATTTGATTAAGGCTCTGCACTTTCCTTGAATTTGGGATGACCTTGCCAAGTCTTGTGTCTATTTTTATTCTCTTCCAGAATTTCACTTTATCCAGTAAACGCAGGATTTTCTTCCATGCCACTCTTCTTCAAGATACATTCAACAAAACCTGCCATTTATAATTTCTGCTTCCCTTCCTCCATTTTAAACCCTGGATCACATTTTTAATCAAGTCCAGCCTTTCTCTTGTTTGAGACTATAGGACTTGCAGCTGTGCCTCCCCTCATCTGTACTGCAGGTTATAATTTCTAGTTATGTTCAGTAGGCAAAAATTAAGAGGGGAAATGGCAGCTGCAGCATGGAAAATTGGAATAGCACTGTTGTGGTTTAACCACAGCTGGCAACTAAGCACCCCACAGTCTTTCACTCACTCCCCTGCCCCATCAGCAGGAGGGAGGGGAGAATTGGAAGAGTAAAGGTGGGAAAATTCATGAGTTTAATGGCACAGAAAAGGAATTAACTAATAATGACTATAAGAATAATGATGAAAGAATTAGAATACTCAAAACAAGTGATGCTCAGTGCAATTCCTCACCACTTGCCTATCAATGCTCAGCCACTTTCCAAGCAGTGGCCTCCAGCCAGCTTTCCTGCTAGTTTATATATTAAGCATGGTGTCATATGGTATGACTCTTTGGCCACTTTGGGTCAGCTGACCTGGCTGCATTCCCTGATGACTTCTTGTGTGTCTCCAGACTTCTTGTTGGCTGTGCATGAGAAGCTGGAAAGTCTTTGACTTAGAATAAACACTACTTAGTAACTTAAAATCATCAATATGCGAGCAACATTATTCTCGTATTCAATACAAAACACAGCACTGTACAGCTACTAGGAAGAAAATTAACTCTATCCCAGCCAAAACCAGGACAGCATTTGCCCCTTATTGTATACCATGTACATCACGTTGAGGTACTACGCTTTCCAAATAATCACCTTTCCTGTCTTCTGATAGATACACACAGATATCATTCCCTTAGTCAATGAAAACAATATAACCTTAAGAAGAATTCAGCTTTTTCTCAGTGGATTCTTTTGCCTTTGGTTTTAGAGTCACAGAATCACAGAACACGTGAGGTTGGAAAGTACCACAGTGAGTCATTTGGTCCAACCTCTCTGCTCAAGCAGACCTCATTGCACGGGATTATGTCTGGTTCTTGAATATCTCCAGTGAGGGAGACTCCAGAACCTCTCTGGTCAATCTGTTACAGTATGTGGTCACCCACACAGTAAAGAAGTTTTTCCTCATATTCAGGTGGAACTGCCTGTGCATCAGTTTCTGCCCATTGCCTCTTATTCTATTGCTTGGTACCATTAAGAAGAGCCTGGTTCCATCCTCTTGACACCCTTCAGATGTTTGTGTACATTGATGAGGTCCTTCTGAGTGGTCTCTGCTCAAGGCTGAACAGGCTCAGCTCCATCAGACTTTCCTCCTAGGAGAGATGCTCCCGTTCTTTAATCATCTTTGTCACTCTCTGCTGAACCCCTTCCAGGAGCCCCATGTCTCTCTTGTCCTGAGGAGCCCAGAATTGGACACAGCACTGCAGGTGAGGCCTCACTAGGGCTGACTAGAGGGGCAGAATCAGCTCCCTTCACCTGCTGGTAATGCTTTTCCTAATGGACCCCAGGATACCACTGGCCTTCTTGGCCACAAGGACACACTGCTGGCTCACAGACAAGTTGTTGTCTACCAGGACCCCCAGATCATTCTGCACAGAGCTGTGCTTTCCAGTTGATCAACCCCCAGCCTGTACTCATGCATGGGGTTATTCTTCCCCAGGCGCAGGACATGCACTTGCCTTTGTTGAATTTCAGATGTTTCTTCTCTGCCCATCTCTCCAACCTGTTGAGGTCCCACTGAAGGACTGCACAGCAGTCCAGGATATCAGTCATTCCTCCCAACTTTGTGTCATCAGTGAACTTGCTGAAGAGACATCTGCCCCTTCATCCGAGTTATTAATAGATAAGTTAGACTTAATTAGATTCAATTAGACTTAGATTCAATACTGGAATCGGTACTGCATCTTGGGGGACACCACTAGTAAGAGGCCTCCAACTTGACCCTGTGCCACTGATTACGATCCTCTGGGATCTGCCATTCAGCCAGTTCTCAATCCACCTCACTGTCCACTCATCCAATCCACACTTCGTGAGTTTGCCTATGAGGATGTTGTGAGAGACTGTGTTGAAAGCCTTGCTGAAGTTGAGGTAGACCATATCCACTGCTCTCCCCTCATCCATCCAGGTAGTTGTTTCGTCATAAAAAGCAATCAAGTTGATCAACCATGATTTATCTCTAGTGACTCCATGCTGAGTACTCTTGATCACCTTCTTGTCATCCATGTGGATAGAGATGACCTCCAGAACGAGGTTCTCCATCCCCTTCCCAGGGATTGAGGTGAGGCTGACTGCCTAGTAGTCCCTTGGGTCCTCCTTGCCCCTTTTAAAGATTGGGATGATATTTGCTTTCTTCCACTCTTCAGGCACCTCTTCTGACCACCATGACCTTTCAAAGGTGATTGTGGGCAGCCTAACTATGATGTGCCACTTGTGATTCTCAGCACTTGTGGATGGCCCATCATGGCCCATGGACTTGTGGTTAGCAAGTTTCCTCAGGTGTTCTCTGACCTAATACTCCTCAAACAAGGGAAAGTCTTTCTTCCAACATTCCTTTACCCTGCATTGTGGGTCAGAAAGACCCTGGTCAATACCTGAGGACTGGTATTGTCAGTGGAGATTGATGCAAAGAAGGTGTTCTGTAACTCTGCTTTCCTTGCATCCTGTTACTAGGCCTTTCCAGAAACCTCTGGGACTGCTTATACTATGTTGTGGAGCTTCTCCAGTGGGTGTCAGGGTAATTAAAGTCCCTCACAAGAACTGTGACTTAGCAGCTGCTTCTATCTGCCTGTAGAAGGCCTCATCCACTTCCTTCTCCTGATCAGGTGGCCTGTAGCAAACACTCATAACAGTTTCACCCTTACTAGTCTGCCCTTTTATCCTAACCCATAAGTTCTTGACTCACTCATCATCCACCTCAAGATAGAGCTTGATATATTCCAAGTGTTGTCTCACACAGATGGCAACTTCACCACTGCATCTTCCTTGTCTGTCTTTCCTAAGCAGTGTGTAGTCCCTTTCTTTCATTATCCTAGTCCTAGAGATTGTTCCTGTTCCCATTTGAAGTCAATGAACATAGACTCAGACAAAACCTCTCTATAGTAATAGTTTTGGCCAGTTTATAAGGTGATCTTAAAGGTCCGCTAATTATGTTTGCTTCCTAAATATATTAGTTTTCTTTACCTTACAGACTGTTGCAGTCCTTTAGAGTATCTGAGAGCAGCCACTACTCACTTTCAGAATTAAACATTTTTTTTTTCTTCTGTAATTACATTTAACATACAATATAATTCTGTAAATTATTTGGAATGTCTCTAGTTATACGCGCTAAAACAATTACCTTTGTTTCCATTGTTGTTTAAGACAGTTATCTTTTTCTACTGTGCATCTTGCTTTAGTTTCATGCAAAAACAGATCTCCTTTTATACAAAAAATGTATAAGCCATATGCAACCAAAAGGAGTTTTAAAGGGTTTTTTCCATGTACATTCAGAAGAAAGTAACAGTATTTAAGACTGCAGGGTGGAATTCTGCAAGATAGAATTAAATTTCCATTTATATCCACAAAATATTTCCTGAAACCATTTAAGTCCTACTTAAGATGGAGAAAGGCATACTATAGAATTGGCAAACACGCAAATACCTACAGTTGATTCCAGAAAGATTTATGAAAATTGTACTTTCTGGAGGAACTCTATAAAGGAAAAAAAGTTAAAGTATCACAATCACAAGCTTTTCCATGCAGGGAAGGAACTTTTTTGCCCAAAAACTTGTTCAGTGTGTCAATTCTGAATAACATTGTTGAAAAAAATCCTTTGTGTTGTTTAAATTCCAATTCTTAAAAATCTGTAAAGTGACCAGTTTATCACCTATCAAAAAGATACAGAAATTACTCTAAGTGAATTGTGTGAGTGGTTATTTTTTAAAGTCTTATTTTATTTTTGACTTAAAATTTTAGGAAGTTCAAACTTCTAAAAACCAATTTACAATAACAAGCTTGAATTGAAACATTTAGGAGTTAATCAGTCTAAACTCTGAAGCATCCTGTGGTATTAAAGCCTTTTAAGTAGCTATGATTTCTCTTTTAATATACTTATTTTTTACCATTAAGTAGTAGCTCATCTCCAAACAATGAATTATGCAATCTTACTGTAGACTTTCAGACTTACTTTTCTTGGTTTTTAACCTCTCTCAGTTTTATAAATATTTCTTTGAGGTCCTCTCAGATTTTAATGCATGGTCAAAATAACAAATTACTTGAAATATAACAGATGGTCTAGATTCCTTATTAAGTAAACTTTCTGTGCATGTGTCTGACCTCACAGACATATACTTGTTTATTTGTACATTACACTCTGGCTTAACCTCCATGCGTAGAGGGCCTGGGTTAAGTCTAGTTTGGCAAAGCATATTGCCCCTGTTAGATTGAGAAATAAACTCTAAAGTTCAGGAATTCGGAATGTCAATGTACTGAGTCTGATATTCTGAAAAGTTTTTATTAGGAACTCCTCAAGAATAGAAGTGCTCTAGAATTTTAAGTGTCAGGAAATATTGTGGGTTTAGTGGTAAAAATATCAGACCAACTTTGTGTATTCTGTTCCTCTTCTTAAAATATCCTTCTAAATATTTATCTATTCGATTATGATTTGGAAAGTTGACCTGATTTGGTCTTTTAATACCATTTTAGGTACATTTGTTTTGTTGGGATATTATTATAAATGTACTTAGATCAACTACACAGATTGAATACAGCAGCCTAAAATTTTCTTGGAATATTTAGAGGTGCACGTGTTTCCCATATCTTTGTCTATTAGAGAGGTGGATGCCTGACACTGCTGTGCTAATTGCAACTAATCCCCTTTTTAGTCACCTGTTGGCAGTTCTGTGGTACCTATGGTCTTCTCAGCAGGCCATGCACATAACTGCTACAAAAACAGCCTGATAAGTACTACCCTTCACTTGGCAAATCTATGAGTATCATCCCAGCTCTTTGAGAATGTAACAATAGGCAGATATTGATCTTTGCTGACACATAACATTTTACTGAGACTTTCAATCCCCTGTTAATTTCTTCTTTCATCCTTTTCTTTCTCACTACTATGCTCTTCAATTCATGCATTAACCCCTCCTTCCAAATAAGAATCATATTGTCATCTAAGATTCTTATTTTCTACTTTATCTAGAATGAGAATTCTCCCCAGTCACTATTCTGTGATTTGCTCAAGGAAATTAAACCATGGTGTATGCAGTCATTCTTTAAAATCACCTCTGACCTTTTCTTCTTTTCTCTCTACTTCTGCACAACTCTCAGGTGCTCTAGTACCTCAGAATGGTCTGACCTTACAGCTGGTCCTGCTTTGAGCAGGAGAGTGGACTAGATCACCTGAGGTCATTACCAACTTCAATTCTTCTATGATCCTGTGATACTGATCTGTTTGCTTTCAAAGATGTACAGAGGGTTGTTTTTCACTTGCATTCCTGTGTGTCTGGAATTCTCTACTTGGTTCCAAGTAAGACATTTTAATGACTTTTTTTTTCATATTTTATCTAAAAAGAGGTCTTTTGCTCCTCTTGAGTAAGCAAGAATCTGAGAGTGACAGCATTTATGCTATAATAAGAAAAACTCTGTTCAAGGTAATTTCAAATAGACACAGTCACATAATACGTTTTTTATGTTTATTAGTAGTTATAATATTAAAGTAGCTCTATCATACTCTGTGTTCAAAGTAGTTTTAACAATGAAATTACTTTTAAATCCTTGTTTAGTCTTCTATGTGAGATCAAATACTTGTTTAATCTTGCACAGTATTCCCTGCAGAACCAATTAACTTACTCTCTTCTGTATGCTGCAGCTCAGAAAAAGTCTATAATTAACAGAAAAGGACTTTAAGCCTGCATTTTAAAAGTGTAATTATCATAAGGTACATATTTCATAAGAAAGTTTATGAAAAGTACAAGAATTGAACACTTGAACTTCATTTTTTAGTATCTTTAAGCTGTCTCTGGAGGAGAATAAAAGCTATTGACACTTTTAGTTTTTTTAAAATATTGAATCTCTCTTATTAGAATATTCTAGTGAGCTTTATAATGATTTAGTTATGTGTATAGCAAGTAGAAGTAAATCTGATCTTGACAGAACTTTTAGCTATGAACTGTGACTATGCAAAACCTGCAAAATTAGATCTAACTGTTAATACCTTAAAATAGGACATACAACATGTACATGCTTAAAGTACTATCAGTATTAATTTTTGGAAATTAGGTATGTATCAGATTTCAAATATCCTTCTTTCAAAAGAAGCAGTAAATATTTCTTTTGATGGAATTTCATAGACCACTTTCAATGATTTCATTTGTCTTCCTTCGCTAGGGAAATGAAGTCTAGGAAACTAGACTAGAGAAGAGCCTAGAAAATGAACTCAGTAACTCATTAGAAAAAAATAATTTAAAAATACCTTTATTTGTTATTTTGATTAAAATCCCTAGAGCGGTTTTTGGAATTTTACCCTATGCTTTCTTAATGTGTGTGAAAAACACATACCATGATTTTTACCTGAGGAAGTTTTTCAAAGGAATAGTTGACAATGTTTTTCAGTTTTGATAATAATTTTGGTGATCTTTGTAGGAAATTGAGATATATTTTTATTAAAACATCGTCCAGTACGGCTGTTCCTTAATTAATATTTATAGAAAAAAAAATTGTACGTTGTTGTCTTTTTTTTTTTCAGCATGTGGATAGACACATTAAATTGCAAATGCTAATTTTTCCTCGTGGAATAGTTTTCCTTCAAGGTTTTATTCTAACCCCTGGGTAGACTACCTCATGCAACTGCCATTTCTCTGCTTTGTCTTCTCCTGATTCCGGACTCTTAAGATAAGCATTTTCTCTAACTCACATAGTGGTTATTTGATATTGCTGGAAGTTAGATCTCTTTATTACAGTGAAGACTGTTCATGTTTCTAGTCTATAATAAAATCAGTCCACAGGCCTTCATTTAACTTTATGAGCATGCTTGAGAGTATTCATAGCATATGTTTTTTCTTTTGACGGGGAGGGGAAGAGGGGCAGGCATATGTCAAGATAACATGTCTGGGGACATGGACCGTCTACATTGAGAAATTTAACCTGTTAACCCAGTAAAGAAAAGCATTTCAGTTAGCTATTCATGCCAATGGTGCTACTTTATAATGACTGGGTTCACTTTTCCTGTTAAAAGGTTTGTCCTCATGTTCTATATACATTACATATTACCTCTTTGAAAGTGTAGCAGACCCACTCAATACCTGTAACACAAGGTGTCAAGCTAATGGCCCTTGTTGACTTAATTCTAATATGTTTAAGAACAAGAGCAATAAAACTGCAGATCTGTGGACTAATGTTTTCCTCTTCCATAATAACCTTTGAAGCATAGTGCAACTTCAAACATGATCCCAGGGCCACTATAATAAATGTTAATTGTCTTACTGATGTCATTATTTGTTGATCTCCAGCAGGTCACTTTGACTAGTTTTATAAAGTCACTGCAGCTATTTGAAGGCCATGCTTTGGAATAGACATCAGATGGCAGTATTTCATAGCATAAAAGAATATAGCTCTAGTTATACAGTCTGTATTATTTGAAAAAAATTATTTGATTATTATGGAAAGCTACTGTTTTTTAATAAATAAAAAAAGAATAATAGATTAATATAGTTTAATATAGTATACTTTTATTTTGTCTGGGTTGAAGCCCAGTGCTGTGTGTACCACTCTTCCAATCAGAAAAGGCATGGAAGCAGTTGTTGTGTTAGTTATGTATTAGTTATGGTTTAATCAAATTATTTTTATGTCTGTGAATTAACACTTCATTTCCAGTTTAAATTTTACTTTTAATAAAACATAGCTTAAAATTTTGATTTTTTAGTTTTAGTAATATCTGGGCTTTATTCTATATTTGATCATTGTTAATTTTTACATCATGATAAAATTTTAAATATAAAATTTTAGAAAAATACACAAAAACATAATGCACAGTGATTTCTGCATTCTATGGTGCTGTTCAGTGTTGAGCTAAATTTGTAAGAACTTTATTATCACATTTCGCATATGACGCAGTAGAGTTAAAACTTGTCTACATAATGGGGCTGACACCTGATAGCAGTGTCATTCTTAATGTAAGTTGACCTTTCTGTTGCTGTTCTACTCTACTCCTGTCAGTATCACGATGTTCCCTTTATAATCCTCATCAGGAATTGTGGCTTCAGTGCTAAGTACAAAGTTGATTCCTCTCCACTGTGACAGAAGGCTGCTTTTGCAGTATTTCTGATTTTGCTGCAAGACAGAAAACACTATTTGCCTTTCACACCTGGTCATACAATTGCAGTCAAACACCCTTCACTCTAATGAAAGCCAGGATACTGTGTGCTTCAAAAGGAAATTGTTGTTCACAAAGGAAAACTGGATTCTAAGATGAAGTAAAGAGGAAAAATATGTTGCAACAATGAAAATTATATGAAACCAATGTTCTGATACTTTTTAGTATCTCTCCCAAAATGTTGATTCTTTTTTCCTGTACGATGAATAGGAAGTATGGTTATAACTGAAAAGATTGTTGTTGTTGTTGTTATTGCTGTAAGTCAAAACTTTAAGCAAATATGAACCTACCACCAGTCATTACAGTTATTTGTCCACTATGAGTGAGTTATCAAGACAGTTGAACATGCTTATAAAATTTTTGTCTTTCAGGGTAGATGAAGTGAGTTAATTAAAAATGAAAAAAAAAAGTAAAGTTCAGGTTTGATTGACAAATGTGTCAATTGCACAATGCCATGAAAATAAATACATTTTAAAAGTGAAATTAGATAGCCGTATGCATTGACCAAATAAATGCAAGTAGTTTTGCCTTTTTATCTTTTGGAAGTTCTCTTTAAATATCTTTTGATAGTTTATCTCCCCACCAGCTGTGAATAGAAAAGAGGTATTTCCTTAGTTCAAGTAGTGGTCACAATATGCTGAAATACTAAAATAAGAACATCTCCTTAAACAGATACTAGTAGCTGCATAGTCTCATTTCAGTTTATGTGCATATCTTAAATGTTTGGTTTGTTTTCCTGGAAAATACAAGGTAGCATGTATTAGACTTTCTTTAAAGCACTTAAAAACTGGTTGCAATAAACTGACTTGGGAGCAGGGAGGAGAAGGAAAAACTAAACCCTTTTACACTATTTAATTGTAGCATTTCCTAGTTAGCTTAAGAGGAAAAAGTTTGGAATCCTGAATTTTTCATGGGGACTACAAAAATAAATACTGTAGATCCTTGAAAAAATAGAAGAGGTTATTCAGCAGTCCCTCTTCCTCTCCACCTCCCTGAAGGCTCAGGAATAAGCAATGGAAAGAATAACCAAACAAAAGAAGCACACATCTGATGTTTAAGCCCTCCTCCAGCACTTTTAATGTACATAACCAGAAGTCATTCAAGCAGCTGCAGCACATTAGTTACGATAGTTTAACAGGCAGCTTTATAGCTCTGATAAAGGCTGTGCTAAAGCAATTTCCTCCTCCCGTGCTCACTTGCTATGATAGCTAATAACTGATCTTTGGCAGAGGGACTGTGAGAGGAGTGGTAATGTTTAATCGGTTTCTGTGGAGGAGTTAGCTTTCTTTTTCCTTTGTAGATAATTATCTATAAGAGAGACGTTGAGGGCAGGCAACACCATGTTGAGAACAGAATAGGCTGAACTGGAGCGGAATCTCTGAACAGTTCTTGGGAACCAATTTAGAAAGGAAACATTTTAAGCATTAAACAAACATTCGATTGTATTAGACTTTAATAACAAACTTACTTAGGAAACATGGCTCAGCAGACAAGTCTGGACAATTTGCCTGTTCCTGAAGTAGATAATACACATTGTCAAAATCCATGGTTAAATGAAGATCTTGTGAAGACCCTGAGGGAAAACCTGTTGCAACATGAAAAGTCCAGGACAACTCAGAAATCTTTACCTGCTTCTCCCCGACTGTGTCCAGTTATTTCTCCTCGAAATTCTCCAAGGATTTTGCGCAGGATGTTTTTAAATAGCAACATACCAAAACAGCGGCGTTTCACTGTGGCACACACCTGGTAAGCATTGAGGGGGTTATGAAATTTCAGATCAACTTTTTTTTTGTGGAACATTTATCTCCTTGATGTCAGTGCTTCTGTTTCTTGGTTTGATCTCTGTATTAATCCCTCTGGTTGAAAGAGATAGTTCTAATTCATTACTCAGTTGTAGACCTGAAGTTTAAAATAGTAGTTTATGTAAAGTAAGAAAACATGTACTTCCTTGTAAGAAAGTTACCAAATTTCTCTGATTTCTTAGGTAATAATTGCTTTCTACCTCCTTCCCTCAAAATAGAGTGTTTATCTCATTCTGTGCTGTTCAGGTTAGAGTGAGTTGGCAATTTTTTTCTTTAATGTATCATTTAAACATATTTTATTTATTTATTGAAAATTTCTAACCCTCTGCCCCTAAGCAGAATAAATCAGTTTATATATCTTTTAACAGTGCTCAAATTAAGAAGGATGTAATAAAGAAGAATGATGAGTATAGATATTGTATGTGAAACAGTGATTTTTATTAAAGCAGTTGCTAGATTAAACAGAGGAAAGATGGTAAGGGAACTCTTTGTTAAATAATTCACTAGTACTAATATTTTGGTAACTCGATCATTTCTTAGACGTGTTTGTGATCAAATCTATAAAAAACATTCAGTTTTTTGCATTGGGCTTCTGTAAAGCAGCAGTATTATTTAATTACTTACTTTATTCTTTTTAAAAATGTTGCATATGAAATTACTGTAACTCAATAATACATTCCTGTTTTCTTTGGTGGTCATGAGATCTTGATGTTTCTGGATTTTTTCTTTTGACATTTTTTCCTCCCATTATTTTTCAAATAAAAATGTAATTTAAAGAAAGAAGGGCAATGAAATACACTCAAAGAAAATAAGCCATGCATTATAAGCAGCAAATGAATATGCTGTTCAAGTTTGTCTTCATTTGTCTGAAATTATATCCACACTATTGCTATGTGATTGGTATGTGTATTGCACATTGTATACATGTGTGCCTAAATCTTTACTTTGTATAGTTAAAGTACTTCCTTCATCAAACATTTCTACTACTGAGAAAGATAAGAAAAAAATACATGTACCTTTATACTTTAAAAAATATTTGTTTTGAAACCAATGTACCTGGTCAGATATTGCATGTGTAAAATAGAAAAATGAATGGAATTAGGATATTCCATGTTTCTTTAATGATTATGCATAAATCCTAACAATATTAAGTATCTTTAACTGCTGGTTTGTGTTAAATAGTTTATAAAACATTCTATACATAAGAATGTGCAAGATAAAAAAGCCATTCAGGCTGACATGTTTTACAATATAAGACAAAAATAAATAAGAACTTATGAAAGTTTACAGAGGGAAATTGTCATATGCAGGCAGTTGAATGTGACAGAGAGAGAGTATTAAAAGTGACAGATATGAAGTGAACAAATATATTTGGGCAACATGACTAAGGCTTGCATAGTGTTAAAATGTGGAATTTTGTTTAAATGCACTTCTTCTAGTGAACTTCGGAAAGTTTTGAGTTTGGGTAGAATGACTTTTTTGCCAAGATTTGGAGTTAGGAAACACTTGGGGTTTTTCTAAATATGTGAAATACTAGACCTGCAAAATACTGTTGAACACTTCATCGTTATTTTCCAATGATTTATAAAATGGGCTTATCGTAGCAGTGATTTTTTTTTCTGGCAAGTAGAGAAGTAGACAGTCAAGCAGCAAGTTGCAATGAATTACCTGAGAACCTGTAAAAAAAAAGTATTTCTGGAGGGTAAAGCAGTAATAAACATGATCAGATTTACAGGCATATGAAGGGCCTACAAAATTAATTTGTTGCTAAATCCCGTCAAGTCTGTAGCTATTGATATGTCCTAGCTTTGTTATCTGTTTAGAAAACTGAGATGCTGCGTGATAGACATGGGGTTTCTATATGCTTTGGCTACACAGGCAGTATAGTGGTTTTAATTCCATATGCATATAATCTATTTTAGGCAGCCCATAGGAAAATGGTGCATTTGAAAATGGAGTAGTTGTAACCATACTCCAAAATATACTATGGACGATCCATTCTGGGTTTAGTTTGGCCCACCATAGTTATGATCTTCACTGTCTATTTTTCTTGTATTTCTAATGTAATCTGTTTTGTAATTTAAGAACAGTTGTTGAATTCATGTATGTGTCTTTCTTGTTTAGTCCATGGTTCACACAGGCATAAAAAATTTTAATAACATGACCTTATTCAAGCCACCAATGAGTTGTTAAGCCATTCTGACTTAGCAAAATGACAATAGTTTTATAAATTTATTATTTTCTCATGTTTTTCTCGTGATTAGAAGCTTCTGTATATATAGGTATCAAAGGAAATAAATGTATAACAATAAAGATACTGCTGTGTGTTACATAATGCCAAACATAGTTACCACAGATCCAGTGTAGCAAAAAAACTCATTTAGATCGTACCTAACTCCCTGATTTCAGGGTTCTGAAACAGCATTCAGATATAGCAAAGAAGTAAGGGGGAGATTAATGAACTGTTCTTGGCAATTTCATTCTACCCCTTTTTTATTGTAATATCCATAGCTTTCCTTCTGTAATAGCCTGGGTTGTAGAACTTTTCACACCAAAATGCGTTTTCTGTATCATGTGACTATTATGCTTTCACACGAACAACTGGGTTATCATTTTTAGTCATTTTATGAGTCCTTCTCTACTTCCTTTTCTTCTTTATCCTTCCCCAGCTGTAAACCTGAATTTATTCAAGCACTTGAAAGATAAGCTACTACTTCTTGGATTTTAGAGAGGAGAAAATACGTCATTAAGAGTTGAAATTGAAGAGGTTAAGGGGTAGAAGTACATAAGGTCTTCATTTTTGCTGGAGAATTTCTGAATATCTTACAGCTTATATCAGAGAGTGTTACAGTTAGTACTGTCTAAAACCGTGAAATTAAAACTAATTATTTTGATCTTTTACCCTGGATTCCTCTCAGTCTGTAAAAACTATTGGTCTACAGTCTATAGAAAACAATCATAGTTACTGAAAAGAAAGCATTTGAAAGTTTTGTGGCCAGAAATGCAAATAAACTCTACCCAAAACCAATTCCATTTCCACAGAAATCTGCATTATATTGTATTACTGTAAAGGTATTCATAATGTTTTATAATCTCACCAATATAATGACACAGCAACATATATTAAAACTGGAAATGGAAAAGATCAGTTAAGTTCTCTGGTATGTGCTTGACAAATTCAGTTTCTGGAATTGTCTTGGGTTACACTTCATAAGCTTTTTCTAAGCTACCTATTACCCCAGTGCATTTTGGCAGGAGAGATCTCCAGAATGGGATCACTTGTGTGAAATTTGTGAGAAGAGAGGGTCTTTGGATCCAGAGAAAGAACTGTCAGTTCCCAGCTGTGTTGACAGCTAGTGTGCATGATCTCTCAAACATACACTGTCTGAAGGTCTGTGGAAGGATGTTTAGAGACTTTAAATCATGCACTTTTAATTAAGTCATGTGGGAAGTCAGGTTTTTTTTATTATCCATGAAAAATTCCTTTCTGTACGAAAGGGAAGAAAAGCAAAAAGCATAAATATTTGGAGCAGGATCAGTGGAACATGATTAAATTGTATCTATTTAATTGGAAGGATGAAGTCATGGCATACATGCGCTTGATTTTTTTGATCTTTGTTTCTTGCCTTAATATTTCTTAGTGAACACAAAATGATCAAATAGTTGCTTTTTCTGCATTGTATATAACCTTGGAGAGTATTTTTGCTGCCTCTATGATTTATTTGTGTGTGTGTGTTCAGATACAGCACATAGTGATAGACGACTTTTTAAAAAATTATATAAAATGGGTGTGTTATTCATGGGTCCATCATGAGTGTTCCCCTTTGATATCTGTCTGATATCTGTCCCCTCTCCAGCTCTTCTGGGGTCCATTTAGCACTTTCCGATATTTAGGGGGTTTTATGTTTGTGCTCTTTAGACTTTTTTTTAAAAAACATGTACCCCTAAACCTAACCATTTAATAGAATCAGTGACTGTAAAAATACAAGTATGTGCCCAGTTACACAGTAAGTACTTTCATCTGAATTTAGCCAGCCCTTGTCCCCACCCATAGTAAACATTTTACATTGACTTTGGCATTCAGATATGAAAATGATAGATGCCTTAGAAATAGTTTAGATAGATATGGGCAAGGTGTGCCATTTTAAGTTTCAGGAATGCAACTGACATAAGCGCACCGATAAAGTCAGATTTGTCTTTATTTTTATTGCATAATATTTTTTCATGCACTTTTACTGCTAATTGCAAAAAATTGCAAAAACCAACAAAACCTCAAGTATTAGTTATAGGCAGATTGCAGAAGAGCAATATTTAACTTGTGATTCTACATTGCCTGGTTCAGTACATATATTCTGAACTACGAAACTAGAATGAAGATACACCACACTGAATCTATATATTTTTTCTCACTACAGTTTTCTTCCAATTTTCAAAATAAATTTTCCTGGAAGATTTTAATGCCTATGTTTTCCTCTTCTTCACTACTCAGTGCTTTTCAGGGAACTAAAATAATTACAATTTGGTATATGATAAGAATTTCAAAAGGAAGATCCATTAAAGCAGATAACTATCTGAGGAAGTTATATAACTAGTTCAGGAAGCCAAATGGATCCTGGGCTGCATCAAAAGCAGCATGGTCATCAGGTCAAGGGAGATGATTCTGTCCCTGTACTCCACACTGTTGAGATCACAGCTGGATTACTGTGTACAGCTCCGGGGTCCTCAGCACAGGAAAGACATGGACCTGTTGGAGCAGGTCTGGAGAAGGGCCAAAAAAATGGTCAGAGAGATGGAACAGCCTGAGAGGAAAGGCTTAGAGAGTTGGGGTTCAACATCAAGTTGATGCTTAACATCAAGTTAATGATGTTACATCAAGTTACATTGAATAAGATAACAAGGGAAAGTACTGGATTCTGCGCCTGGGACAGGGCAACTCTGATTGTGTATATAGACTGGGGAATGAGAGGCTGAAGACCAGCTCTGTGGAAAGGGACCTGGGGGTCCTGGTGGATGGCAAGTTTAATATGAGTTAGCAATCCCCTGGCAGCCAGGAGGGCCAGCTGGATTCTGGGGGGGCATCAGGCAAAGCATTGCCAGCCAGTCGAGGGAGGTGATTGTCCCACTCTGCTCTGCACTGGTGCAGCCTCACCTTGCATACTTTGTGAGGTTTTGGGAACCACAATATTAAAAAGACATTAAGCTATTAGAGAGTGTCCAAAGGAGGGCCATGGGTATGGTGAATGGTCTGGAGTGGAAGTCCTATGAGGAGCAACTGAGGGCACTTGATGTGTTCAGCCTGGAGGAGACTAAGGGGAGACCTCATTGTGGTCTTCAACATCCTCATGAGGGGAAGCAGAGGGGTAGGTACCATTCTCTTCACTCTTGTGAGCAGTGACAGGACTTGAGGAAACAGCATGAAGCTGAGTCAGAGTAGGTTTATGTTGGATATCAGGAAAAGGTTCTTCACCCAGAGGCTGACTGAACACTGGAACAGGCTTCCCAGGGAAGTGGTCACATCACCAAGCCTGACAGAGTTCAAGAAGTGTTTGGACAATGCTCTCAGGCACATGGTGTGATTCTTGAGGTGTTCTGCACAGGGCCATGAGTTGGACTTGAGGACCCTTTCAGCTCCCTTCCAACTCAGCATATTCTATGACTCTATGAAAATAAGATGCACATTTGCTTGTGACCTTGATTTTTCTACTCAGTTAAGAAAATATCCAAGTTTCCTCTACCACTTCCTTCTTTTTCTCATGTAAGCTTTATTCACACTTTCTAAATCAGACAACCAAATATTACATAAACTTTTAGTTAAGGTAACAACTGGTATACGACAGTGGACTCTTTTCTACTGTTTTTCACACTTTTTAGAATGGGTTATCATACTCCTTTTCTGGAACACTATGTGATCCTCTTCACGTAAAATGTAAAGATACTCATAACAGATGCATAAATAATTCTCAGGAAATAATTTAATTCACAGTATTGTCACAGAGACATACCACAATGTGTAAGATAACTCAATCCACATACCAGCTCTTTTCTTGAAATTCTATAAGGAGAGGCGTGTTTGTGTGGATGCTTGTGTACAAATAGGCAACAGGCTTGCAAAGACGGTATGATTATTTGATGGGATCTGTGCAGACATGTGCATAGGTTAGTGGAGCAGAGACAAGGAATAAGCTAGGGGAACAGGATGCTGTCTGGTATTTACAGAACGGTTTGCAATAAGCTGAGGATGCTGCACAATGGTGTTAATTACTCACAAGTTAATTTACCACAGAGAAATAATACTGCTTCTGCACAGCTCAAAACTGAAGAGAGGCAGATGAGAAAAAAGTTAATCTTCCCATGAAGAAGGAAGAGGCGGAGATGCATTTTCTCAAATGAGAACTGTGTTAGAGCAGAGCTCCTAGAATGAGATAGGAAGTCCAAAACCACTTCAAAAAGATCAGTGAACAATCAGACTAAATCCTAAGTTTTTATTGTACAGGGACAAGTAACTGAGTAAGGAAGAACAAGTGAAGGAGAAAAAATGATAAATTTGTCTGGCTAGGTTTGCTAGTACAGGAATTATCTTTTATAGCAATACCTATTTCATCTCTCCTTTTTTTCCAAAATAAATTATATCTCAGCCATTCCCACTGAGTCATTCTGTCTCATGGATGACCTGTTCATCTTGTAAATTTGGTATTTCTTCATAAGTTTTAATTACTCAAGTGTTTTACCTAGATCATGCTATTTTTTACTTATTGTCTTCAATGGCATGTCCTGTGCTGGACGGAATTTTGGAGAAATTCTAAATAATTCGGCAGAAGTAAAACAGAGCTTTTATTTTATCTTTCCCTAATTGTATCACAAGTTATACGTGACTGCAAATGTCTTAACTAGTGTACCCTTTGGGTATGATAAACTACCTGTTTTCTAGAAGGTTTTGTTTTTTTGTTCTTTTGAGAATGTGCAAAGTTTTTCAGTAGCTTTTGCTACATGGTTCTATTAGCTTGCTGTGTAATATCTTGCAAAGCCAGTTAGATTCAAACAGTCTTCCCCATTGCTTCTTGTTTGATCATTCTGGCTGCATTTTGCAATCTTGTTATCTTCACTTTCACTTCATATGAATATATTAGTATTTCAGTTATGGTTTCCTAAAACAGGTTATTTGTTCTTGACCCATTCTCATGCAATCCTGTCTATTTTTTCTGCAGTTTGATGAATTTTCAAAGTTATATAAAAGCTGAAATTTGTATCAAATGTTAGCTGTTTCCTCCATTTGAATCTCAGGAGTCCTCTATACGTTGGCCTTTAAGATTTCATAGGTTCCATATACATAACCTTAAAGTTTCCAGTGTGTTTCTTTCCCTTTCTGTTTTCTTATAGTAATTAATATCTCCTATTAGATGGATTTGGTATGGGAATAAATATTCCTACATCTTTTTTATCACAGTCTAGCAACAGTCTGACTTTTCCTTTCATACATTCTTGAAGAACTGCATCTTATTTGGGATTTGTAGGATTACTCAATATTTTTTAACCATTGTGAAATTTCTTCTGTATCTCATGACCTTTTTTGGCTTTTATTCTTCTGTTTCATTTAGTACGACACATGATTTTTTCCACTGGTGGTCAAGGAGAACACTGAGCTTGAAACTTGATAGAGTTCATTCCAACCATAGATAAATTAACATTTAAGTGAGAAAGACTGTTGGGAGAGGGATCTCAGCATCTTTGTCTGTCAAGATACCAGTCCTTCAAGGAGCAAGTTTTGAGTGGAAATAGTAAGTTTTACTCTGTCAATGCGCACTGTCAGACTTCTGTTTTATTCACAAAAACATTTAAATATCTGCTAGCAGAAGGTGTCTTTCTGTCCTGATCTGTGGGAAAAGTCCAGTCTTAGAACTGGTCTCTAGCTGGGGCTAGTTACTTAGGCTGTGTCTGCAGTACAGCGTGGTCTCTCTGTTGTGGTGGGATGCACTGCCAGACCTGTCCTTTCATTCATTCCCAACTACTGTTTGATCTTAGTACCTAGATATTCTTGGTAATATTGCCATCTGCTCTCACTACAGAGCTTTAGGGAGTAATCTTTTAAAACCTCTATTGCTTTATACAATGTAGTATATTATACTATATATATCAGTACACTTAAATTTATCGTGAGTTGACTTTCCATTTTCTAAACCTCAAAATTCAGAAAGCAGTCTTGTCTTCTTTGTCTGTCATCAGACAAGGCTAACACTTCATAACAGCAGAGAACTTTTTTCTGGTAGTTGTATATTCCCTGCTTAGTAAATGCTTGGTATCTTCTATCCATTATTTTCAACAGCTTACTTTTACTAAGCCTCTACATTCAGTTATTTAAAAAAAGAACATGTACAGAATTCATAAAGCAAAAAAGTAAAAGTTTTCATACATGGAGTGAAATGTAAGACATGAAGGACATACTCCGTCTCATTTTTTTTTTTTATAAATAAACCCCTGTAATCATGTTATAATACTTTAATTATAATCTTTTTTCTTCTTAGATTGTAATTTTCTTAGCAATTAGATGTCTTCTATGTTCTTCAGTGTACCAAATTTATCAGTACTCATTAAATATTCTTATTATAACAGACGGAACTCATCAGTTAGAATTTCACTGTGCCAAGTGCTCCACAGGTATACTCCTGATAGTGAGGTCAATTGTAGTCGTAGACTTTTATTGTTCAAATAAGCTTGGAATAAGGTGCAATAAAATGTAAGAACGAATGGCATACAATTAAATACATTGTCTTTATGGGCCAGACTATAGCTGTAATATCCAGGAACCTTCATAGTGCATACTTTGATGCACTAATTTGTCTTTGGAATTATCTCAAATTATCTCACTACCTTGTTAATTAAAAAAAACAATTGTGATTGAATTAATTGAACATGTGAACTGTGGATTTTGTGTACATGTGTGAGGTTCTTCTGGTGCATGTTTTATTGGGTCTCTGTGATAAATCTGCATCTGCTGAACCTGACAATTAATCTCCAGAATAAGAAAGAGTGTGCTAGATAATTAATCTCAACAAGGTTTTTTTAGGAATATATGTCTGTATATTAATCTTCCCTACCTAAAATAGAATATGGAAGCTAATAAGTTTTATTCAGAATAAATTTTATCATATTTTTTCATCTTCATCTAAAAAATATACAATTCCATATTAAGCAGATGTGAATGTGTTTTGACAAGATTTGATGGCAAGGTACACTTGACTATTTACTGCATAGAGGACAGGGTCAGACAGAACTGTCAGGGAGGCCCTTCTTTTAGATGATCAGTTTCAGAGAGGACCCCCTTGGTTTCTAAACTCTTCAGACAGGAATTCAGGTACAACTGGATCCAGTCCTGGTCCCAGACTTGGACAATGTTTTATGTCTGAAGGAATATATGTGCACAATGAATCCTTTGTATTACTTATGTGAGATGTCAAAGTTTAGCATGCAGTTAATCACTTACCAAGAATGTGCTGCCACAAGGAATTACTCAATCTCAAGGCATAACCTTGATAGACACTCCTGCTCAGGGAACAATCCCGGTGTGCAGCCACTGCTGTGCCTCATGGGCCCTGGAGTGTCCACTACTTATGGGGTAAGGTGACTGGTAAGTCACAGCTGTACACCTGCAAGATGTCTGGGTCGCTGTTCCAGGCAGGTCTGGCCACTGTATTGCCATCCAATCTGGATGCAGACATCACAGCCCTCACTGGTGGTTATGGCTTAAGCTGGGGCTGGTGATGGGGGGAGCACACTGCCACCAGGTTGACTATATTTGTCTGCAGTGACTGTACGAGGCACATGTAACAGAGGAGTTGCTGCAGCCGGAGTCACACAACAGTTCGTGCTATCTGGTGGCACTAGTATAGTATACTACATAACAGCTGTGACTATGTCAAACTTTTGGCTTTTCATCAATGATAGCTTGCCAAGACAAACAATATTAAAACACATGTTGGGGGAAGGAGAACGTACTGTGAGAAAAATTAAATCCCCTCATGTGATTATTGTAAGCAATTTAAAAAGTAACATTAATGTGAAGCATGTTGAATTCAAGATTGGACTGAATCTTTCAGTGTGTAAAAAGTTGTCTCAACAGAAAAAGCAGATTTTTAAGCACAAAAATCAGGATAGGACTTGTGAGGAATTTTCTAATAAAATATGAATTTATTATGGTTTAAAAGCCTTATAAAAATAGTATCAATTATTTGAATGTACACAATGAAACATCATTGTTAAAATATGTGGAGAGGTAAGGAAGGGCAGGTCACCATGAAGTGACCTTGGTCTTTAAAAGTTATTTGGTAATATTTTTCTTATATAATCTTGTGCTCTGAGCTGAAACTGTTCAATAGTTGTTGTTTCTATCGACATGTAATAGAAAGTTATGCTTTAGTTGTCATAGAGGAAGTTATACAGATGACAAAAAATAATTACTTCAAAAGAGAATCACCTAATATTATAAAGGCAGTCCTTTCTTCACCAATCAATAGGGTGGCATATGTTAACTTATGCAAGAACTTAAGTTTACAAAACTTAGTTGGAAAGTTCACAAAGCCTCCACCAGAAAAGACTTTAGTGTATATACTGTGCAAGAAATATTTCAATAGAACAATGACGTAGTTACCAATGTCTTCATTTGTAAAACAAAGTAGTTACATAAAATGTAATTTAATCCTTTAATCCTTTTAAGGATGTTTAAACCCTGAACTAGGTTTAGCTTGTTAAATAGATTCTGTAAAGGTAACTAATACTGAATGGCTTTTGCATATGTAAATCCATCCATATAATAATTTCATAGCAGAAGCTCATAATTTAACTGAGACTTTTGCAAAGAAGTAATCTGCTTAAAGACATTATATTTTGCAGACAATAAGCTAAAGACTTCACGAGCAACAAGTAGTCTTAGATAAGGAACTTAAGATAAACAACTGGAAGTATTAGCCTAGCTGGTTTTGGAGCATTCGAGTGCAGAAGAAGTAGCAGGGGTGAGAGTAAGGGGCAAAGCTCAACTACCTAGTAGTAGAGCCTTGTCAGAAACATTAGGATTTGAGGGTTAGTGGGGCTGGAGAAAAGCAAGAGTTATAATGCTTGTGTGTATATGATAGTCATCTGATTGAAAGCCACTAAAATTGTCTGACTCACTTCTTGAAGACTGATGATGCTTCAGTATGTTGACAAACAGGTTATGATGCAGGCCACATACAGTGTTACCAATGACTATCTCATTTAGACTGCTTTAACTCCTGTGAAGCTGTTAAATATAATTGTTGTTCAACTACTATAATCCAGTCTAATGAGTGAGAAATCATGACACCTTCTGTAGCAAGGCCGCCTTCTGTGTTCTATTTGTTAAGTTTGGCAAACTAATTTCTCAGTAGTTCTCTAGAAAACTTATTAATTGCTTTCATACTCAACCTTGATTGCATGAGGGATTTTGGTACTAATTTGAAGTTGTTTAACCTTGTCAGGAGTTTTGTTGTCCCTGAAATAATGGTACTTGAATGTCATTGAATTTTCATACAATGAATAATAAAAACAATCAGTATCATGCTTAGATTAAAATGTTATTTCATTAAAAATTAATTTTAACAGTTCAAAAAATAAAATTACTACCACAAAATATAAATTTCTGGGTAATTAATTTCCTTGTCTGTAACTGCAAAAAGAAAAGTCCAGCTTTTCTATATAAAGACTAATACAATATTGCTTATACGGATAATTTATGACTAACTTCACTAGGTAAAATCTTTGGATGATGACTAGGAAACATTTCTGTAAAATCTATTTCTACTCCATTCATTTATTTGAATAGACTACTAAATCATGACACCTAATTAATTATCAACTGTTTAAATTGTTTTGAGGAGGAAAAAAATTGAAGTGACTTGACCAACATAGTTAGGAGATGAACTTTGTGTACCTCTAGATTTTCAAGGTGAGTTGAAAAGTACAGTTCGGGAAATATTTTCTTGATTAAATGAGTAATCTATGGAGGAACAACTAAATCATTAGAAAAAAATGATAATATCTCTTTGAAATCAGCATCTATGACATCATAGTGATGTCAGCATCAGGTCACAAGGGAAAACAAAAAGATAAACTGCAGTTATGCATCAGTTTTGCGCTGTTGAAATAAAAGCTCTAGAGAAGCTCTAGAGAAGGAGTTTTTCAGCTGAAAAATATTTTGTTTGTATTAACAAAATATAAAAATTTATTTAATATTTTTTTACATTAACAAAATATAAATATATATATATATATAAGCTCTAGAGAAGAAGTTTTTAGCTGAAAAATATTTTGTTTACATTAACAAAATATAAAAATCTAACTCCTAATTGCAATAATAACAGACAAATACATGTTATGGTTACTGAGTGTTGTAAGCAAATTCATTAGAGGGACACATGACATCATGGATATGTTGTGAAACTGAGTCAAAATATCCTGGGATTTTAAAATTAGCTCTGCCATCAGTTCCTATTCACTGGAGCCAACAGAGTTTTTTATACTCTATTGTCTTAATATCTAAATACCAGAAATAAAACATTATAATGTTTATCTCAGAAATGCTTTGGAAAACATTGGGAAAAATATTGAGAAGTATGAAGTGCTATCATTGCTTACAGATTAAGAAAATGTTCACTTTTCATCTTCTGAATATTAAATATTCATTTATAGTTTCTTGTGATGTCAACAACCCAGGTATTGCAAAAATCTAAGAACACTTTATCTTTGTTTTGAACTTTTTAACTGTAGCAAAAACTAAACTAATACAAACTTTAGGGGCTCTTGGCATGTAATTGTAAGACTACCCACTGACCTGTAGCAAAACTCCAGAGCATTAGCGTAGTTGAGCATGATAAGTACATCTAAACTCATCTACCTTGGTTGTCACCAGACTTAGCAGTTCATATGTGCCACACTAACCTTGAATATGATGTTCAAAGCTCCATTGTATCTGATTCACAGAAAGAGCAGTCAATGCAAAAGTCTACCGGGTTTGAAAAAGTTGTAGACATCTCCTGGGCTGGAGAAAAAGTCAAACATGAGTTTACAGAAAGGTGTTTTTTTCTTAAATACAAAGCATATGTTCCCTGTTTTGCTCTTTACAATTTCCAGTGTCTACAAAACCTGAGGAGCAACCCTTCAGTTTGAGGCCCCTTCACCTCACTTTCTGTTTGTAAAATACATTTGTTCAGCTTACCCAAAGTATTGCTGGGCTCATGCAGAAGACAGTTGTGATCACTGCTAAAGTGCAGTTCTATGATAATGTGTGCTGTAGAAAAAGGGCAAATTATGGCTGCTTGGACAAGCAACTCTGGTATTTTTAACGTTTGAGAGCTTGTCTTATGATCTTAATAACCTTCCTTGTAAGCATTTTCTGAGT
Organism: Pipra filicauda; assembly: GCF_003945595.2. Classification (NCBI taxonomy): domain Eukaryota; kingdom Metazoa; phylum Chordata; class Aves; order Passeriformes; family Pipridae; genus Pipra; species Pipra filicauda. The sequence continues at coordinate 975,827 of NW_024104262.1, read as the reverse complement.
GTATGTTGGAGTTTGACTTGTTTGGTGGTTTTTTGATTTGTTTGTGCTTTTGTTTGGGTTTTTTGTTGGTTTGGTGTGGTTTTTGGTTGATTTTTTAATGCAAAAAATATTATGTTATTTTATTGAGTCTCCTTTATTTCTTTTCTGAAGTCACTGAAATTGTATAAATCATTCTTTTTATACAGCTCTGAAAACAATAGCAAATGGGGAAGGAGGCAAAAGAAAAGCTCCTTATTCTAATATGATTTATAATGACACTAGAAACACAAAATATTTTTCTTCTAGAGCAAACTAGGACTATTTGTATGGTGGCAAAGAAATTGATATTAGTTAAAAAATTCAAGCTGGGAATACAAATATTATAGTACTGTGAACTAAAGAGATTGTTTAGGAGCCAAAAGAAATGAAGAAAAAGAACAAAAGAAAAATCTGTTTTAGAAGAAAAATAATTTAAACATAACAAACTTGAATTAGATATTGGAACTTGGATGTACTTCAAAGTCTCTTTGCTCTTGCAGTCTGAGGAAAAAAATTAAGAGAAAATATAAAATTAACGTGATGTTGACCGTGTCCTTACTGTGGGTAAAATGGCATGATAGCTTTCCTAAAAGAAATTATATTGAATTAATTTTGCAAAGACTATTGTTTTGTAAATAAGCTTTTTCCAAAGCCTAAGCCCAACAGAATAGTATTTTTTTTAATGTAGTTTAAATTTCTTTATGCCTTAAATAGAATTATTGCTGCCAATGCAGAAAGACAAGAATACAATCATAAAATGAACATCTTTTGACAAAAATAATAAAAAGTCAAATCAGGAATGAAAGACAAGGGAAAATATAACAGTTAAATACATAAAAGGAGAGAGAGAAAGCACAGGTCACCCAATTTCAACTTGAAGTATAATTAAAGAGAATTGCCTTGTTCAGTTGAAGTGAATCTTAACCTGAGAGTATTTTTGTATGTATTAAAATTGCATGAATATGTTGCAAAGCTTTGATTTTTTTTATTAAAATCATCCATTTAGAAACTGATCAAACAGTTATAAAAACAACTTAGTTCAAGTTTAATTCAGTATTGGATTCAGTATGATTGTTTCTGACCAGCTTAGCTGTCCAATGGAGTTCCGTTTCATTTGTACAAGGAGATAAATGTATGGAATTAACAGAAGCACAGCAAAATAATTGATTTCTTTGCAAACTTATTCTTCTCAGCCACCAAACAGAGAATAAATACTAGAGCTGTGAGACTTTATTGTTCTTTGAACTGCACTGCCTTTGGTAGTTGGAGGGCTCAGATGCCAGAAAAAGACCAGGTCTGAACATGCAGGGTGAGGGTGTGGGTGGTACGTTGTCAGAAGCAGTCTGTTGGCTGTTGAGTTTGCTCAGGGTAGAGATCACTTTGCAGCAAAGTGTTGCTGCCTGGAGGGTTGATAACTTGTCCATGGCTCATAGCAGGTCTCCTCCCACAGTTGAGCACAGAATTATACGAGCTTGAGGAATAAATTGCCTTGATGTAATCACTGTTATCTTGTAACTCATATATTTATGAGACATACTATATTTATATCAAATATTTATTTAGGGACACGAAATAAAAGCTCTACTTGTTTACTTTTAATATAATTTTGTATATTAATATTCAAGCACTTATGTAGTGTTTTGAAAATTGACATAAAAGTATGTCACTACAAAAATGCAGTTTTCAGATATGTAATGACTGAAAACCATTTTAATTGGGTTGGCAAAGTTACGTGGCTATCACAAAACCATGGAATGGTTTGGTTTGTAATGGACCTTAAAGGTCATCTAATTCCAAGCCCCCTGCTGTGGGTAGGGACACCGTCCACTATACCATGTTGCTCAAAGCCCCATCCAACCTGGCCCTGAACACTTCCAGGGATGGGGCATCTGCAACTTCCCTGGGCAACTGTTTCAATACCTCACCACCCTCAGTGTAGAGAATTTCTTTCTGATACCTAATCTAAACCTATTCCCTTTCAGTTTGAAGCCATTCCCCCTTGTCCTGTCACTACATGTCCTTGTAAAAAGTCCCTCCCTGTGTTCCTTGTAAGCTCCCAAGGCCATAATTATGTCACCCTGAAGCCTTCTGTTTTCCAGGCTGAACATTCCCAATTCTCTTAGCCTTTCCTCACAGGAGAGGTGATCCCTCCCTCTGACCATCTTTGTGACCCTTCTCTGGAGTATTAGTTGATTTTAATATCATTTCAGTAATAGATGTTTACTGAGGGACTTTCTTCAAGGAGTGGCTACACTGATCATAGAGGCAGACACTATTTCAGAAAAAATACATCCTCCAAACATGAGTAAAAGAGAAGGAGAAAAAAAAGGGAAAGGAAAAAGAAAGGGAAAATAAAAAGGAAATGAAAAAAAAAAGGAAAAAAGAGGAGGATTGGAATACATGAGATAGAAGAATCAAATGCTTATATTTAAACTGCATGATAATTATGAGTTCTAGCACCTTTTGGAACAAAGACCAGCATGCTGCACAGCCATTACACTTTCCTGTGTTGCCTGGAAACTGAAGTGAAATGTCCCTGTTCATTTGAGGCTTGCCCTAGCTCTCCCCTGCTGTAGCATTTGATATGTCAGAACAGAATACGTTCTGCGAAGAACACAACATTGGTAAAGCCATTAACTATGACGGGTTTTTCAAAGTGCGATTAATACTACTACGTTTCAGTACAATACTGCAGAAAAAATAAGAGGTAAATTTTCAGTAATATAGGGCTGTTTCAGTTCAGTTAATCAGCAGTGTGTTTTCAATGAAAAACAGAACCAAACCAACATTCATAATTGCAATATACTGTCTCAATAACTGACAGGTTTCATGCTTGGCAAACTTCGGCATGTTATGCCAATGGCTATAGCAGAAAGTAATGGTCTTTGACTGTTAACTTTTCAATATCTATAATTTAAAATATTTATTAAAAATAGTAAAATTAATAGTCTCAATGAAAGACTAGTGAATCCTATACAGTTTAATAAAAGTTAGCTATTTTTTGTGCTATGTATACACCCTCAAAAAGAGAAAAAAATTATTACATTCATGATACAAAGCATAAACCCAAAGTTATTGTTATTGGTCAAGTTATTTGTCAAAGACTAGGTCTTCCTGTTTAAACAGCTATAGAATAGAAGCTAATGTTGCTTCATAATGCATGGTTTCTAAGAAAAGTTTCATTTTTTAGTCAAAGGCACTTCGGAATATTTTCATGTTTTGACAAAAAGAATAATTTTCTGAAAGTGCTATTTTTCTGTCTAGAAAAATCTGTGGAATTACAGTGCTGGTGTAAGGCATTCTAGAACCCTGCATGCCTCTCTAAATAGCAAAAAATTAACTGTGTTATGCTTTGTATGTAATCAACCTCAGTATTAAAGGTCAGTATTAGTATTTCTATAGTTGTGTAAAGTCTGTCACACATTGGAATCGAGTCTGTTGTGTAACACCTAAAAGCTAGTAACATACCTTCAGTTCACCAGAGCTTGTTTCAGATTTTGCGACTTCACACAGGTAGATAATGGGATTTTTCTAGCCTACTTTATAATTTCTTTGAAAAGAACTCTGTGTTGTACATATAATATTTTGTCCATAACCTGATAAACGATTGAGAGATAGAAGAGTATTCAAAAAAGTCAAAGCAATATCAGAAAAATAAAACAAGGTGTTTCTGCCACAGTTCAAGATAAAATAACTCAGGGTATGTTTTAAAATAAAACTTTTCTTTACAAGTGTTGATTTTAAGGCTTTCTTCAAGCAGAGACCAATTACTACTCTAAAAAAAAAAAAAAGGGTAAAAGTAATAAGTTTACAGGTCCAGATACTATTCGCTCAATATTTCTAAAATAATTCAAATAGAAAATTGTAAAACTATTACTTCTATCTACTGGTGAGATTAGTGTTATTACCAAAAGATTAGATAGTGGCAAACATGATGTTGGACTTCTAATATAACTGTTTGTGGAGAGAGAAGGAGAATTTGTTTGTGGAGAATCCAGAGAATTGTTAGCAAGCACGCCTTAATTCTGTACTGAACAAACTCCATAAACTTTTAGAATGAAAGTAAAACTTTTAGTGCAATGGGCTTTTATAGAAGAAAAGCATACCTCAGAACTGGTTTGAGGATGTGGTGGGGTTTGTTTTTTTGTTTGTTTGTTTTCTTGTTTTTGTTTTTTTTGTCATGGGGAGATGTTGGGGTTTATGCTTTCATTTCTTTTGTGTGGTTGTTTGGGTTCTCCTTTTTTAATGAGTCAGCAAACACAAGTAAAGATGATCCAGTTATTTTTATATATATGATTTCAAAATAGCTTTTTGTATTGTATCTTTTTAAGGCCTCCTAGAGACAAAGCGGTCATGCAATACTGATTCCATGCAAAGAAACATGTTGAAAGAAGTTCACTGACAATAAATAAAAATTAATATAAGATGGAAAAAACAACTTTAGCTATGCATAGCTAACAGTGCGTTTTAAATAACAACCCCAAGGACAGTGTTCTAATGATCATTGTGGGTAGTCCTCTGACAATATCAACTTGGTGCTAAGAAGTAGTCTAAAACACAAATTGTTAGGAATTATTAGAAAAGTGAGAAACATATAGTGAGAACAGCAAAGACTGGTCATATAGACCAAGATGCTTCAGTTTGGAAAAGGGCTTGGGTTTATGAGAAAATATAGACAATTGTGAACTGAAGAGGAAATCTGAATAAGGAGAAGTTGCTTGCTATTTCTCATGTAAGAACTAGGTCACTCTGCTGATCAGGCAGCAGGTTTCAATTTTTTATTTTTTTTTCATGAAATGCATAGTAAAGTTGTTTATGTGGATGTCAAAGAATGCATGAGTTCAAGATATATTTAGACAAAACCCAAGACTAAAAGTCTATTGAGAGTTATTCAACACAATGATGATGTGAATTCAACCACAACTTTAGCTTTCCATGTTTTGACAGGAAATATTGAGAGAAATGTCATTTTATTCTTGAAGTTCTATTTTTGCTTTTTCCATAAGCACCTATTAGTGGCCTCTGTCAGAAAGTCAAAAATCCATCTAGGTCAACTTATGTTCCAACCCACGTAAGTGGTGTCTATGTGTGTGTGTGTGACTAGAGAGTAGTTTGTGTGTCAGTGTCCAGTCAGAGTAACCTGGAACATTCCCACACAAAAAAGACATATTTTGAGAGCTTTTAATATGAATGCAGTTGTGTCATATATGGCTGAAATTATTCACCAATACTTAAGTGTAGAAACTGACTGTATCAGAGGCAAGAAATCCTTCCTTTCCTTTTAATGCTTTTTAATAATTAATAACAGTCTCTTTTGCTCACCTGAATTGACCAAGTTATTTGCATATATCCTGAATATTGTTTACCTGTCTGCTAGACAGTATTGCAGCGGGCTCAAATTCTGTTGAATTAATCTAACTGCTCATCCAAGGGAACACAGACTAATTCTACTCCTTTTGAAAGATTCTACATTTGCTTTCAATGGAAGCAACATCACGTCTTACGTTCCTCTAACAACACTGTACTTAGAAAAATACTGACCAAATTGAGAAGAGAAAAAGTAAAAGAAAGGTGCACATAGTAACTTAGATAATCTCTAACAAACCCTTACCAAGAACTCAAACAACTTGGTAAGATTTGGTTTAAATGCTTTGTTCTTTGGTAAGTTGGTTGATCTGATTTATCACTTTTACTTGGATTGACTTATATTCTGAATGTGCATATATAAGTTTCTTTGTGTTTAAGACCAAGAACTTATATAGGTCTGGGGTGAGCCTGGAACTATACAACACTGATAAGGCTTACTACCAGAGGCTTGGGAGTATCTTAGTCTTCTTTTATTGCTCAAACTAGCCTTTTTGATATTGCAGAAAATAAACGAAAATGCCATGCTGTCCCTCTTGCCTAGGTTGATTTATCTTGTCATTAAATAAATACAGAGCAGAATTTTTTCAAGATTTTTAGGAGATGGGTGTATTATGTTGCCTTTGTTAAAAGTCTTTTGTTAGTTAATAGAGTAGGAGTAAGAATGTTCAAGAAGGGATCATGCTACCCTTTTTCATTTTTCTTGTAGAATAATGTAAAATTCACTGCTGTTTTCCATGGTGTGTTAGCTTGGCATGTATGTAAACATGCATCAGAAATGTGTAAGGTAAAAAAGAGACTTTTTTTTCTAATGATCAGCAAACAGAGAGGCAGTGGCATGCTGTCAGGTAAAAATAACTTGCCAGGAATTCCAGAGAGTACATAATCTGATAGAATATGAGTAGATATTTTCTCTGATTACTTTTTATTTCTTTATTATATTTATTTTATTGAAAAGCTCTCACACATTTTCTCACTTTAAAAGACATTTTGGGATACTGTTATAATGCAAGGTTTGGTCTACTGCAGAAGGCATAAAATGTGGTTAAAATTTTACTTTACAACTGACTTCACTGATTTTTTATCTGTTTTCATCTGGAAATATTTCAGATGGTTTTGTCTGTATATATATATATTTATATATACCCTTTATTAAGTTATATAATTTTATCAATTATTTTCCCCCTTATCTGCTGACTTTTATGCATATTTGGCATTTTTTGTAGCAAATTAAGGCTTTTCAACTACCCATCTACAGCTGTATTAGAGTGTGGGCAAAATATGTCAAGTGGAAAAATTAAACCCGAAATTGAAATGTATCTAACTGAATTATGGATTCATAGAACTGTATCTTTATACATATGAAGAAAGCATAAGTTCACTGCAAGTCTCTTTTAGTATAAAGCAAGATAAAATGGCAATAGCTGCTCCATACCCTCTTTAATCTATATTGATTATGTCAGGATATTCTGGATTGAGAGATCCTGAAAAAAGTGGCTACATAGAAAAATTTATTGGTAGCCCAGAATGTCTGAATTAACAATTGATTAGAAATTAACAATTGATGAGGTGTTATGACTTCAGCTCTTGTTATAGTGAAGTAAATCACTGTGTGAATTTGCAGTATGTTCCCTGCTTTCCATGTTTGTCATTGATGCACCTCATTCCAGCATTGCAGTGTCTCTTTTAAGCATAATTACACAATGTAAAACTATACAGCATTTTTTAGCAACAAAACCAGCATCTGTGATACCATTGTTTTGCTTTGTGTTGCCTTTTGGAAATTGTCTGTGTTTAGTGTTTCTTGGTCCTACTGTGTCACTGCTTTCTTGGCCCCCTCTGACAGTAGCTGCTTGTACAGAACCTCTACACCAGTTTTAGGCAGAAGAACTCGATAGGGGTTAGCCTCACTCTCTCCTCCCTACTCTTCAGTGAAATGCATTTGAACAGAGCAGATTTGCAGTCTTTTTGTAAGTTTGCTGAGTCCTAAGTAAGAAAAGAGCGAAAATGGGAAATCATAGTGAGGGCTAAAGGAAGACAAGAGGGTTGCAGTTGCGACAGACAGGATTGTTGTTGCACTTTACAGAGCAGACCCGAAGTCTTCCTGAGTTATAATACATCACTCATTGAGAGTGATGTTTGCAGAGGAGCAGATCAGTAAATCAGAAGGAAAGAAAGAACTTCTGGGGGTGGGGGAGGGAAGGGATAGGGGGCTTTAGGGGGAGGCTGTTTTTCCTTTTTTTAAAATCAGAAGTATCCTAGAAGTATGATCCTTAGTAAAAGGATTTTTTAAACACACGACAAGCCTAGGTATTGTGGTGTGTTTAAAAAATCATCACTGACTTTGAGTGCAGACCCTTGATTGATGTGAGAACTGACTCTTCTTTCACTAAGAAAACAAAAGCTGTATTGCATTGTTTCTTACCTATATCATGGTAAAAATAAGCATGTAAACAAGAGCCACAGAGCAATAAACTTGCAAAAACTTGTTATCCTAGGAAGATTTGTCATGTTTCAGGAGCCTTTTAACAACCACACTGCCTCTACTCTGCTGACCCGAGCCCTAACAAAACTAGTACTTTAATTTATACACTCCAGCACGCCACATACATTGAAGTTTAACATCCTAGAACTTAGCCTAGAGTTCTGAGACTATGGATGGAAGCCTGTAACAAAGTTCAATTTGTCATTTGGGCTACCAGTACAAACAGTTCACAGTATGAAGGTTCTCAAACTTATCAGGAAAGAAGCTACAACAGACAATTGAAACATGCATTTCAAGGGGTTCAAGTCACTTTCTATATATATATATATATATATATGTATATAAATATATTCTCTGAAAATTATTTTCAGGCTGTAAAAGACAAGATGTTTAAAAGAGTTTATTCATAAATATATTGGGCTGTGGAATGTTTGGGTTTTGGCGGTGGTAGTAATACAATGCATTGGTAATAGTAACAGCAATAATAATAGTAATAGTAACAGTAACAGTAATGGAATGTAGTGTTACAAACAGTGTAAGACAATGACTCAGTAAAATTGATAAAAGAGAGAAAAAATAATGAGTTGCTTTTTCACAATTACCTGAAAGAAGTAGGTAGGTAAGCATGACAAACTGTACAGCTTTTGGACAAAGCTCAGTTATCCATGCTTGCCTGTGAGGTCCTACTCTCCCAAAGCTGATCTACCTATGAAGTTCTCTCATGTGGCTTTCTATGAGTGCTGCTGCAAAAAGGAAATAAAATACTATAGAGAGGTAATTTCAGATTTTTTGGGCAGTGGTGTTCCAGCACTATGTTAGAAAAAGTGAGTCATGAAACAATGCAGATTATAATTACAATTTTTAAAGAAAGTTTAATTGTGACTTGGATTTCTTTGCATAGGGTAATTAGTGCCTATTATTTGCAGAACAAAGACTTGAAACAAATCCATTATTGTATATATATTTTAGGCCATTATTGTCCTTAAAGTAATCACTCTACTATAATATTGGATGAAAGATAATGTGCCTTGCTAATGTATAATAATCATTGAACTATATATTGGCTTGAATATACTTAAAAGCAGTCTCATGCAGAAACGCTAAAAATGAAATAAGGTGATCTCCTGGTGGTCTACACAGTAATTTAGGGCAGAGTCTGAGGCAGAATGTTTATATGTAGCAACATACCCCAATGTATGGAACCATACTGTGAGCTTTCTTCTTCCTACCATCCCTTGTTCTTTTGATGTTACAGGAGACATGTTTTGACAAACATCTCATGCGTAAAAGTGTATGTATAGGATTTATAAGTAAAGCACATCTTAAAAACCTTTCAAACATTTAAGTGCAATTTCTTTTTAATGAAAATGTCCACATTGATTTTGTATTTCACAGCTGAAAAAAAAAAGAGAGTGAGGGGAAAACACTTTCTTTATGTAAAAGGCAGATTGTACTTGCTTTTTCCTGTGAAATAATGGTAATAACAGTATTGTTTCAAAGTAATGCAAGAAACCAATTGATCAGGTTATCAGTCCTTGTCAAATTTGACACTGTTTTTCAGCTGTTTTACAAATATCAGAAGGGTCACAGTGATACTCCAGAAATGCTGAAAAGGCCACAGAGCAATTATATTCTAGAAAAAAAATTATGAAGAAGAAGATGTATAAAGCATACGATTAATGCTTAAAGTAGTCTACAGGACACAAATGAGAGAAAAATAATTAGGGCTTTTTTTTAAGATGTGATTTAAAGAAAAAATACATGATTTATAATAATTTTATGTTTTTGAGTCACATATTTCAAATTAATATTAAAAATATATGCCAAAAATGAGAAGCTAATTATGAGAAATTTTGTGAAAAAGGCATTTGAAAGGATAAAAGAATTTATCAACTTACTTGCACAAGAAACATGAATTAGACTTATTTGTTCAGTCCATTTTTAAATAGAGTCACAGAATTGTGGAGGTTGCAAGGGGCCTCTGGAGGTCATCTGGTCCAACCCTTCTGCTCAAGCACTGCCACCTAGAGCAGGTTGTCCAGATGTTCCTCCAGAGGGCTTCTGAGTATATCCAAGCATTGAGACTGCACAGCCTCTCTGGGCAACCTGCGCCTGTGCTCACCCTCACAGCAAAAAAATGTTTCCTGAAGTTCAAAGGGAATCACCTGTGTTTCAGTTAAACAGTTCCAGCTCTACCACTGTTTCTTCATATGAGAGATGCTCCAAGCTTTTGATCCTGTTAGTGGTTCTTTGTTGAATTGTTTGTAGTACCTACATCTCTCTCTTGAACTGGACACTGTACTCCACATGTGGCCTCATCAGTGCTGAGCAGAGAGGAAAGATCACATCTCTCCACCTGATGGCAACTGTCCTCCTAGAGTGACCCAGAGACCATGAACCTGTGCCATAAGGGCACAGCACTGGCTCACATTCAACTTTGTAATCACCAAGACCCCCAGGGCCTTCTATGGAAAGCTGCCTTCCAACTGGCTGGCCCCATCAGGTACTGCTCTATTGCTCTATTCCTTGTGGAACCACATGACATTCCTGTCAGTCCGTTTCTCCAGCTGTTTGAGGTTTCTTTGGATGGAAGAATGAACCTCTGGACAAATCAGCCACACTTTCCTGTTTTGAGTCATCAGAAAACTTCCTGAGGGTATGCTCCTCCTCATTATCCAGAATAGTAATAAAGATGTCGAACAAGGCTGGATTCAGTGTCGATCCCCAGGGTACACAGCTAAATACTGCCCTCCAACTAGGCTTCATATGACTGACTACCACCCTATGGATCCAACCTCACTGTCTACTCATCCAGCCCATGTCTCATTAGATTCTCTCTGAAGAACTTTTTAAGAGACATTCAAAAGCCTTCCTGAAGTGGAGGTAGACAATATCTTGTTATTAGACTTAGGGGAATAATCCTGTCCTGCTCATGTGACTTTGCACAGCACAAAGCACGATGATTATTTTTCATTTTGTGGTGAATGTCATACATACATAACAAGAAAAAAGGTTCAGTTCAGTTGTATTTTTCTTCCCTCTTGAGAAAAGAGAATTAATTTGCTCATGAAAGTTCACCAAGAGGACTTCCTGTGGGCACTCAGAAATGTCCATCCACTCTGCTCTTAAGTTCCAACTAATATATTATCTGTGATAGTATATGATGTAGTTAATTTCTTTTGCTTTTAAGAATACACATAACGATGGATGCTGTTGTCTGTAGCTCCATTAGAAGAAAAAATAGCATCAGAAAGGTATCGTCAGAGTGAATGTACAAGACTTATTCTTACATAGAAACCCCCCCCAACCCTGTTTTTATATCAAAAACATTCAACAATTCATCCCTTATAATTTGCTTTAGGTAGCTGCATTCTCAGTTGTATACATTGAGAACTAAAGGGACAGTGACGGACAGCATTCTGCACATGAGATCCTAAAGTTTAAAAGAGGATAGGTAATGCAGGTGTGACAGCAGGATCATGTCTGTGGGCAGGTAAGAATTTCTCAGCTCCTATGTATTTTACTGCAAATTCAGTAGGTAGGCAGTCAACCTCAGGCTAGTTAGAAGTCCTTATTTTATAAATAAGGAGGAAAATAAATGAATACTCTATAAAGCCCTTGATAAATTGATCTGAGAGGAAAAAACTTAAGACATATAATTTTCCATCTGAATATTTGCATTATTTTTAGGACATATTTTCCAATTTTAACAATTCATAAGAAAACAAGCAGCATAAGTTTAATGGAGTAGAATTAGTCCTTTAAACAGACTTAAATCTTAATTCTTTTTTGTTGTATAATATCTCATATACTGCATTAGGTAGTTGGTTTGTTGGCAGACTTTCACAATTATGTCTCTTGATGTTGTAAAGCTTAGTATGTTTTGTGAATATCTGTTTTTCTTATATTTAAGCATTAATTATAATATTTCAAAGTGAAAATTAAAAAAAAAAAATTGAACCAGCTGTGCACAAGCTGATATGGATAATATGTGCTTGTGCTTTCTGGTTAATTTTGTTATGATTTCTGTTATCCTAATACAATTAAATTAAGCAGTAAATGTAGTTTGCAAAGAATTTTGAACTCCTTTTAACACCATGAAATTAATATGTATAATTTGGCTAAACTAGTTTTGTTTCTGATTATCCTTGTAGAGTCTTAATGTTCCAAATCAGTTTTTGGATTATTTTTAATGTTGTTTCCTTACAGGAAGAATGTAAATATTCTCAGGTTTTTGAGAAATTAGAAAAGTTACAATTCACGTTTAAGGGGAAAAAAAAGAGAAGCCAAAAAGAGAAGCCAAAAAGAAGGCCACAGTTGATTGGGTAACAACCAAGAGCACAACACTTGGGCTGATACAAAAGGAGGATAATACTCTAATGTTTTCCATCCTATCAACCACAAGGAAAGTTTACTTACAGTTTTGAATTATTCATAATTTCAAATGCTTAGCTAACTCGATACTATAACATACATCAAAAATTCATATTTAAAGATCCTTGATAATGTTAGCACTGTCTTGTAAACCCACAGCACACCTTACTGGTACTCACTACTTTGTTCTGTAGAATGATACAAGAGAGGAATGAGAGGTGACCTGTGGCTTGGAAGTGAATTTCCTTGGCATAGTTGTGGAGGTAGAATGGTCGCTCCCTACTGACACACACTCTTGAGCTATTTCAGTGGTAATAAACTGAACTCACAAATCAACTAAATCCAACCAAAAATCCCGGAACTAAACAGTATTAAAAATCATCATTGTTTCATGCTTAAATTAGCAATGAAAAGGTTTCAGTGCAATTAAGCATATGAATAGTGATTTCAGGCTCATGTAAATCTATGCAGGGCTGGAGCCTTCAATTTTTTTCAATTTCTTGAGAACTGGGGCAAAGGAGAAATCATTCAGTGTGTTTCTTTTCTTTCTTTTTTTTTTTTTCTTCTTTGTGATTTAAAAATATAATAACATTACTTTTGTTTCCTGTGGCTATATGCAGTAATCAGTATTGAACACTTCATATAATTTGCCTGTGAACTAGATTTCCATGATAAAGGTGGAAGTTTCCACAGCTATATGTAGCAGGCACTGCAGTCTACAAAGACTTACAGATGATACATTGGAAAATGTTAAATAAGTTAAGAATAATCTTTCCAGGAGCCTTTAAATGCTTTGGGATTTTTTTTCTATTAGAACAGGTAATGATCTGTGTAATCTCCATTTCATTATTCCTTAGCTTGATGTAACTAATTTTAAAAAAATTAATACCAAGTGATAAAAAATTCATGAAATTGGTACAGACATAGATTAGGAATTTCAACTTAATATTTCTTTCATGAGGTATTATATAGGTTAGGCATGTATTTAGAAAAATAAAGGCATTTGTGACAATAGTATGATTTTTTTGGTTTAACATCTGGAGCAAGGATGTTTTGCAGGCAACTACAGTGCTGGCAGCTTCCACTTGTCTTTAAAGACTTTGTTTGGATGAGCCTTTCAATGGTTAACAGTTTTTCAATGGCTGAAATGGAAAATTCTTAATTATAATGCCTTTTCCAAACCTTCTTAAATGTCTGTCAGACTTTAGGAAATAATTCCAATAGCTTTCTAATTCAAGTGTAATGACTACAACAAAAAGACTCTGTGTGAAGCAGGACTGTCTACTGTTTTGGATGAACTTAAGATATATACATCTGCTGTTCTAAGTTTTAGTTTGGGATAAATAACATCTTTGTTGTCAACTTTGTCTGATGTGCTGTTGTTCTGGCTGTATATTATATCTGGGATGAGGAGAGTCAAAAACACAAAGAGGTTTTTCTAAAAGTATATACACATCTTTCCAGCTTTGTTACGAACATTATGCACAGATGGGCATGTTTGCTAGAACCACAAAATTCCTAGGTTGGCAAAAGTCGAGCATTTGTGTTATAGATAAGGAAAAGAAAAAAGAAAAGCCAATCACTATTGTAACCAGGTTACTGGGCACAGCATTACAATAGCCAGTGCAGCAGCTTCACTGCTATTTCATAAATATATAATATAGCTCAGTCTGATTTAGGTCCTGACTTCTTGCTATGCAGAAGTAGCTCACAACACATAAAATATGATGTAAAACAAATTAGACAGTCTTACGTTTGCTAGTGTCATAAGAGACCTTTCGTATCAAATCTCATTCTTATCTCTAGTTTGAACAGAAACCGAAACCTTTCTGTAACTAACAAATGGTCAGGTGTCTTTGTTGCTCTGAAGTACTGGAAATAACTGATTTTATTATGCCTGCAGACATGTAGGAATGGAAACATTATATGCAGCAACACAAAATTATTAAGAACATCTGTACCAGAGTATGGATCAACCCTATGGGGTAAAGGCAGTACTTGGTCATAATAATTGATTTGGGGTTTTGATCTTTGGCCTTTTGTTGCTTTGGTTTTGTTTGTTTGTTTGTTGGGGTTTTTTGTATGCACGAGCATACACTGATTTAGAGACAATATTACACACTGGATCTGTTCTCTTAAACTTTGTCTAAGCACAAGCAAGAAATTCACAACTTAGAAATTTGTACGAGTCAAGAAATTTCTCCTGAGTTTTTTTTGTTTGGTTAGGTTTGGTTTTTTGTTGTTCTTGTCGTTCTTCTTTTCCCCTCCGCTCTGCAAGAACCAAAAACAAAAGAATGCCTGATACTTTAAAGAGGTAGATTAATCATGTTTATCCTCTCTCTCCCCCTTCACCCAGTTGGTTAACCGCAGCCAACGGGCATCTTCTACTAATACGGTCATACAAAGATCAAAAGACAAAGGCATACATCTGCCTCCAAAGGTGTACCCAAACTAACTCTAGCTTGCTGGAACATCAGAACCATGCTTGATACTGCACACAGTAGATGTCCTGAGCGTTGCTCTGCCCTAATTGCCCATGAACTATCACATCTCAACATCGACATTGCTGCTCTCAGTGAAGTTCGTCTCCACGAGGAAGACAGCCTTAGAGAACATGGTGCCTGTTACACACTCTTTTGGTCAGGTAAACCCAGAAACGAAAGGCATCTCTCAGGAGTTGACTTCATGATTAAAAACTCTATTGTTCCTAAACTCGAAAATCTGCCGACAGGTCATTCTGATTGCATTATCTCCTTACGCCTTCCACTTGACAACAAGCAACATGTTTAGTACATATGCCCCAACTCTCCAAGCTGACCCTGCCGAAAAAGATAAATTTTACACCGACCTGCGCTGCCTTACCCAGAAGGTGCCTGCAGATGACAAGATCATTATCCTTGGTGCTTTCAATGCCAGAGTAGGAAAGAACTTTAAAGCCTGGAAAGGAGTATTAGGCAAGCATGGTGTTCGAAACTGCAACGATGATGGTCACCTTCTGCTAGAATTCTGTGCAGAGCAACAGTAATACTACCTTTCAGCAGAAAAATAGTCTGAAGACAACCTGGATACATCCCAGAATTAAGCATTGGCACCTCATCAATTATGTCTTGGTGCAACAGAGAGATGTCCGTGATGTCCACCATACTCGCATGATTCCTAGTGCAGAATGTCAAACAGATCATCGACTTGTGCACTGTAAACTTAACTTCAACCTTAAGTTCAAACCCAAAAGGGGCAGTATCCTAAGGAGGAGACTCCAAGTTAACAATCTCCAATCAGCCACAGTGAGAGACAGATTCCAGGCAAATCTTCAAAGTAGGCTCGAAAATCATTCCATAGATTCCATAGATGCCCCTCCTGAAATACTCTGGAACCATACTAAAAGCAGCATCCTGCAGTCCTCTGAAGAATCCTTAGGGTTCTCCTTCAAGAAGAGCAAGGACTGGTTTGATGAAAACAATCAAGAGATCCAGGAATTGTTAAAGAAGAAAACCACCCACCAAGAACACCTTGCACTGCCCTCCTGTCACGTGAGAAAAGCAGCCTTTCGTCTTGCATGCAGCAAGAAACTCCGTGACATTCAATGGTGGATCAATCTAGCTGAAAAAACTCAATTATGCGCTGACACGGGTGATCACAGAGGATTCTATGAGGCCCTGAAAAAAGTATACGGGCCAACATACCAGATCCAAAGCCCTCTGCTCAGCACAGATGGTCAAATGCTTCTAACAGATAAATTGGTCTGAACACTTTCAGACTCTTTTCAGTACAAGCCGTGTAGTTCAAAACTCAGCTATTCAGTACATCACATAGTGAAGTATGAATTGGATACTGCCCCCACTCTAGAAGAAACCCTCAAGGCCATACAGCAGGTGAAAATTGGCAAGGCAGCTGGGGTTGATGGAATTCCACCTGAAATCTGGAAACATGGGGGCCAAGCACTCCATGATAAATTTCACGAGTTTGTGATGCGCTGTTGGGAACTAGGCGAACTACCATCTGACCTTCGTGATGCAGTCATCATCACTTTGTATAAGAAGAAAGGCGTTAAATCAGACTGCTCAAATTACCGTGGTATTACTCTGCTCTCCATTGCTGGCAAAATCCTGGCAAGAATAATCTTGAACAGACTAATACCCACTATCACAGAAGAACTACCTGAAAGCCAGTGTGGTTTCAGAGCCAACAGGAGTACCACAGACATGGTATTTGTTCTCAGACAACTGCAAGAGAAGTGTAGGGAACAGAACAAAGGTGTCTATGTAACCTTTGCTGATCTCACCAAGGCTTTCAATACCGTGAGCAGAAAAGGTCTATGGCAGATTTTGGAACATTTAGGATGTCCCCCCAAGTTACTTAAAATGATCATCTCACTCCATGAGGATCAGCGTGGCCAAGTCAAAGATGGCAATGCACTTTCTGAGCCCTTTCTAATAACCAGTGGTGTGAAACAAGGCTGCGTTCTTGCACCAACCCTATTCACAATCTTTTTCAGCATGATGCTCCAAAGGGCCACGGCAGACCTTGAAGATCGGGACAGTATCTACATTCGATATCGTACTGATGGAAGCCTATTCAACCTAAGGCGACTGAAGGCCCACACTAAGACCTTAAACCATCTTGTTCAGGAGCTGCTTTATGCTGCTGCTGATGTCCTTGTTGCCCACACAGAAGCAGCTCTGCAGCATTTAACATCCTGCTTTGCAGACACCGCTGAGCTTTTTGGGCTGGAAGTCAGCTTAAAGAAGACAGAAGTTCTCTATCAACTTGCACCTCAGGAAGTCTTCCATCATTCCCATATCACCATTGGTGAATCAGAGCTCAAATCAGTTCAGCAGTTTACCTAGCAAAGGCATATAGTGCTTTTGGAAAACTCCATAAAAGAGTTTGGTGTAATAAACACCTGAAGAAAAGTACAAAGATCAGTGTTTACAGAGCCATAGTGCTGTCTACTCTCTTATACGGATCTGAATCATGGATCATCTACCACTACCACCTGCAACTCTTAGAACACTTCCATCAACGCTGTCTCCGTACAATCCTTAACATCCACTGGTCAGATTATGTGACCAATACATCTGTTCTAGAACAGGCAGCAGTCACAAGCATTGAGGCCATGTTGCTGAGAACACAGCTGCGATGGGCAGGGCACGTCTCAAGGATGAAGGACCACTGCCTCCCTAAGATCCTGCTTTATGGTGAACTTGCCACTGGCTGCCTCAAGAGAGGAGCCCCAAAGAAGAGATACAAGGACTCCCTGAAACAACATCTCAGCCTTGGCCATGCTGATCACCATAACTGGTCTACTCTGGCCTCCAGTCGGGAGGTCTGGAGACACACTATCTTTAACACTGCTGCTTCCTTTGAGAAAGCGCACAGGATCACCCTTGAGGAGAAAAGACAATGCAGAAAGAATTGTGTCTTGCAGAATATACCATCTAAGGAGTCTTTCTGCTGTGCCTTTTGCAACTGGACATGTCTATCTCATATTGGCCTTTTTAGCCACCAGCGCGCTTGTAACAAAAGTGGGTAGAGCCCTTCCCAAATCTTTGTTCATGAAGCCCAGCCATGATATGTCACACGATTGCATCTTTGAGGACAAAACTACTACCTCAATTTGATTATTGACTGATTTTTTGCAAAGTTGGCCAAGTCAATTTTGTGCCATGTTGGTTTTTTTTTTTAACTCTATCAAAGGCAGGCAACACATGGGATTGAAAAGTCAGATCTATGAATAAATAACGTTATGTGATATTAGAAATAGTTGGAATTTCAGAGTAGCATTATCTGAAACTAAAATATATAGCCATACTAAAGAAAAAGATAAACTCTTAATCTTTTTAATAACCTGCTTAGGAATATGCTAATTCTTCTTCTTACAACTGTTTTTATGGTATTGTTTAGTTTTGTGGCTAAAACCTTTTCCAACATATTTTTGCACTGCAACTTATTCTGGCAATTTGAATGTTATGTAGGTACCAGAATTTTGAAAATATTTTTAGACCTTAAAAGTGCTGATTTTCCAAAATAAAGTGGGAAAAATGAAAAATAAAGCTGATACGAGAATGGTTTTAGTATCTGTGACTATACATGACCAATAGTATGTAAATTGCAAATCTAGTAATATGTTTTGGCTGGAACATTTTGCCAGTTCAAAATTTGGAGTGCAATATTGTGATCCCCTGAGATTTTTAGGATACTAAAATATACATATGTTTTTCCCAGATATTTAATGTCTCTTTCTGTTTATTTACTTTTTAGGTAAGTACCATTTATGAAGAAGTACATAGTTTGGTGAGTGCATTCTGCCTTTCTGTGAATTCATATGTCCAGTGAGTACAAAATCCTTTAATGTCTTGAGATTTTTAACTTATCAGAACTTATTGCCATGTATAATTCAGTCTCTCTGCAGTGTTCTCTGGATTTTGAATGAGATTTCTAGGAATACATCAAACAAGTATGCTCTTGTCCTCTTCTGTGACACATGCTGTTTCAGATCAATGCAAACCCAGGCAATATTCATGAAACTTCTTTAGAACTTTTCTGTGTTTAGAACTCGAGTAAGAACATTTATAGGTGATTTAACCAGTATTTACAACTAGTGATGATATTGGCCCATTACTCTCAATTTACTGCAAATCTGAAGTCAGATGAATTACCTTGAATGCTGCCATTTGAAAAAAAAATAATTTGCAGACCTGCATCAAGATTTACAGCAAGAAATCAGTAAATATACAATGAATTTCTATGGTCTTTCCTCCAAAGTTCATGAAGCTCATATGCAAAGACTTTTAAGGAACATAACTATGACAGAATAGAAACTATTTACCTCATGGTCTTATGGTGTTCAGCAAAAAAATATGGTATTCAGAATTGACTGGAATTTGCAGAAATTGGTATTCTGAGTTCTAGTGATGTGATCCAGCAAACTATAGCAAGGTCTACTTTTAAAGGAAATTGTAAACATGTTAAGAAAAATGTAACACTCAAGGCTACTCATGTCTAGTTTTCATGTTTAAGTTATACGTTTGAATTAAGAGGTATAAATCACTTTACCTGTGGATAGTTGGAAATCGCTAAATATATATAGTTTCATAATTTATATGAGTATGTGTGATTTAAAGTATAGATACAATGATATTAAATATACCATGACCCAAATGATACACAGAAATCTTCTATAATGATGAAATTTCTGTGGTCTTTACTAACTATAATACCTGCAGACATGAGTGAAAGCTAAAACACTAAGCATACCACAAAGCAGGAGCCCTTTTACATTTCAGTAATTCTAATGAGTGATTCCCTGGACTATATGTAGGTACCATGAGCTCCTTAAACACTCATGCAAAACAATATTGTATTCTCAGAAGTTAAATTTTCACTTCAAACTAGGAGATGGAGAAAAAAAAACAAGAAAATTTGCAAGGTGCAAGACTGAAAATAACATTTTTCATATTTATTTGCAACTGACACATATCTGGCTATGCACATCCTGCCTTAAGAAGCAAGATCACGTTTAGAGACCAATAGACTTACATTAACTGTACAGATATATTTGTATATGTTGAAGATGTTAATCATTGACATAGGCACTTTTGCTCTTCCATGGGACAAGCTTACTTCCTTTTTTTTTTGTACCCTCCCCAGATTCACTCTGGGCAAGGTTCCTAGACTTTTAGTGAAGAGCAGGTTCCATGTTAAAAATTCATATACAGACTCATCTGTCAGGAACTCGTTTCTATGTCTGCACCTTCAAAGCATGACCTGCTCTCCCTGGAAGTTGGGAGAAGCAGACTGTATCCACATATCTTTCAGTGTTCCAAGCTTAGTTTAGAGGAAGACTGGAAAATTCACTTCATCCAGCATAGGTATTAAGGACTTTTCTACTAAGAATTTGTTAGTCCCTCTGTATATGATGGTATATGATAAAACAGAGATTAGTGATTTCTACAGTGCAACTTTAGACATCCTCAATATTTGTCAGGACTTTGCTCAGTCTTTAATCTTTAAAGATCTCTTAGGCTGTAACTTAACAAGGTAGAGCAGGAAGGTTACTGCAGCTTCAAGCAGTCAGTACTGAGAAACCAGTGCCTACAAATGCCTGTGTTTACTTAAGATTATTTTTAGTTAGGTCCTAATGACCATAGTGCACTGGGTACATAGATCTAGTACCTACCTTCTGGTTTCATTTTCATTTGCGTATTATTTATGCTACAAGACTGCTATGCAAGTCAAACAGATAAAGGTGGACTAGCTTCACAATGCACTCCTGAGCCAATCTAAAACACAAATATAGATGCAACCTTGAACTGTGGACATTTTAACTGACCGCTGACTTTGCTAAGCAGTGTTAAAGAGAGAGAACATGTTTACATTCCTTAAAGAGCAGGACTATAACATGGGTTATATTGAAGAAGAACTCTGAAATTAATGAAAAGTTGTGCTTCTTTCAGAAATGTAAAATTTGGTCAAATATATATAAAAGGGAGTTATTTGTAGGGAAACTGTTGTCACCCTGAACAACCATGTGGAACAATTAATTAAGGAAGCCATTTCATCTTTTCCAGCTACAATTACAAATTTCATATTTTATTTCTAATGTGGAAAAACAGATGGAGTTTATAGTATAATTTCTTGTAAATCCTCCTATTTGAATAAAATTTATCTCTTATTAGGAAAACTGGAGTTGCTTTTACTACTATATTATTTTATCATCATCATAAACTTTAGCTAAGTTGGTGGTCCAGATTTTCCATCATCATTAGAAACATTAGAAACCTATTGATTTATTAATAATTAATTTTTTGTTGTTTAGGCAGGAAAAAAAAGAGCACCTGGAGAAGTCTTTAAACTAGAAGCTATATTTTTACATGATTTAGAATAGGAATTTACTGATGTAGTTGTTTTAGTTGCTTTTTCTGAAGTTCTCTGGTGCCACTCTTGGAGTCAGCATGGGATTAAAATGAAATGAGATGTATTTATCAATTCCTTTAATCCTCGCAGAGATGTTCTGTTTAAAACTTGATGCAGACTTGAAAGGTAAAACATCTTTGTCCACTTCTATTAATGGGAATAAGCATGCATATGAGTAAATCTCTTATTTCACAATTTTTAGGAATTTATATATGCAACAGGATATATATGTAATATATAAAGATATATATGTAATATCTTTATATATATAACAGGAGAAAGATGACCTAATGTCAGCACAGAATTTGAGTACATTTTAATTTGTGTTACTATTCAGAACATATTTGCAATTATGTCTAAATTTCATAATTATCCAATAGAATTCATATATATATATATATATATATATGAAATAGACTATTAAATTACTGTAGCATTACTGAAATAGACTTCTAGGTGAATTTTAAAGTTTATGAGGAGAAAAGAAAAGAACCATAAGATGATATTTAGGACACAATACATAATGTAGCTTCTGTGAAAATAAGAATTATAGGTTCTACAACAAGTTTCCCATAAGGACACCTAGAAAGGAGTTCAGAATGGTACAATAGGGCCACCTATGTTACAATAATGTGATGTAGTTCAGTGCCTAGTTTTGTATCATGTAAAATAGAACACGAACTGCTAAATAGTACAAATATTGTTTTACACAATGCTATATTGTCAAGTTAGTAAAGTAAAAGTTGAAAAAGGTACATAAAATGTTGGCAACCACCAGAGGCTGGCCAATTGGTAGGTTGATATTGGTACGCCAATATCAATGTTAAGAAGAACTGACACGCAGAAGCATGGTACAAATTTTATATCCTAGAAATTCATTCACTGCCTAGGACATCAGGAGGGAAATTATGCCTTCTGGATAAAGAAAACCCCATCTTTCAGAAAAGATTACAAAGACTATCATTGCCTAAACTTATGTATTTTAATCTATAACTACCATAAAGTTTTTATCTTATTCATTATGTTGTGAGCAGAATAATATAGAATTCTTATCTTTCTTGGTGTAACATCCATACTAGGGGCAAGGCGGAGAACATAAACAGTGCATGCAATTTTTGCTAGTTTTTTACAAAAGAGTCTGTCAAGTGCAAGTTACAGTTTACTGTTTTCTGACATGTCAGTGTATCAGATCTTAAGGTAAAGTGTTGGGGACATTTATTTGCAAAATTAAAATGTTGTGCATTTAAATGCAAGGAAATCAGACAATGTAAGTCTTGTTTGATCAATCACTTGTGCTGATTTTTAACACAAGAAGCAGTTAATGTTGATGATGCAGTGTGTATATTGCTGCCATAAGTGTAGAGGTAAACGTGTATTTATTCAGTCCTACATAGTGAAGACAGAGTTGTGATTTTCTGTCTTGTCACTAGGTGTCATTATTTTTCTCAAGAATATAGCTGGTAGACATTTGAAAAGTTGTCCAGTATTTCAGTGAGTATATACAATTAGGTAACACCGGTTATAAAGAGCACAGAGTTCTGTTCTTTAAAGAAGGCAAGATGTCTTGCATAATCTGGTTTGTTGGTTGTGATTTGCTGCCTATTTGTTAAAAGTTCTGTGCCCAGGCAGCAGGCATGAAGGCTGCCTGTTCACCTTGCTCTATCCACTTCACACTGAATAGACAAAGCTCTGGAAAGCAGACAGTTTGTACCATTGCAGAGAACAGCTAAAGATAAGTGGGACAGGGGCAAGTCTGAGAGAGAAAAAGTCAGGGAGACCACAACATTAAGAGAGTGAGGCACAAATTCTGAGTAAAGCAAAGAGTGAGATGCATGACCAGACCAGAACAATAGGAGAAAGATAGGCTTCTCCTAGGGACATGGCTGGGGATATGTTTTTGGCAGATGTTTAGGAGATTTGTTTTTTGTATTGAGAGTGAACTGTAAGGGAAGGACCCACTCCATGGTCTGGGTCAGCAATATTGATGAAAAATCATCTTTACTGATTACAAGTAATTTTGGTGTATTCAGTGTCTGCCTCAAAGATAAAGTGCAGATGAAGATCTCTGAAACCTAGTGATGAGGTGGTCTCATCACTAGGGTATGCTATCTGACGTGAGGATGTGCAAAGGACATCTACTGCAAATATCCCTAACACACTTTTGTTAGAGCTAAGCTTTCCTGTTTTCTGTGTTTATTTTCTTTTTTTCTATTCACATTCTACATGAATATCTTAGTCTTTTTTTCTTACTCTGTGTTGATAAAAGTTATAAGTAGTTACAGGTTAACGTTGTTTTCTTGCTTGCTGTACGCTAAATTCATTAGGAAAGAAGTTGGTTCTGAGGGACAAATATTTGCCCAACACTACTATAAAGAAAGGAACTATTGCAATTTTCACAGATATAGGTATTTATATTGTATTCTTTCCTGGGTAAGGACAATTTGATCACTTATAAAAGAAAATTCTTAGAACTTTTAACCCTATTTTCCACTTTCTTAAATGAGATCCAGTATATTAATTCTTATTCCTTCACTAGATAAACCTCTCATGAAGATTTTCTGAAACTAGGTAGCTAATGCATATGTTCACAAGTTAAGGGTTAATTTTTATCTTAAGCTCTTATATTTAAAGCAACTACCATAGAGATTTTATGTGCTATAATATTAGTTCTATCTTCTAAATTCTATGGGAAAAAAATGTTACTTTCAAAATTATTTTACAGCAGGCAAACACAAAGGGGATCTCAGAAAGATATTTCAATAGAAACATTAACCAAAAATATCATAAGTAGTTCCAATGACAAATTAGTTACTTTCAAGTTTCTATAAGGCATCTTTTCTGAATGGACTTCATGACAAAATGTGAACA
Organism: Pipra filicauda; assembly: GCF_003945595.2. Lineage (NCBI taxonomy): Eukaryota > Metazoa > Chordata > Aves > Passeriformes > Pipridae > Pipra > Pipra filicauda. The sequence goes on along the minus strand of NW_024104262.1, from coordinate 951,802 downwards.
ACAGGTTGCCATGCTGATTGCATTAAATTTGTTGGATAGAAGCATTTCTAATATATTTGCAGCCATGTTTTCAAAATACTTGGAAAAACTAATCTATGCATATTTAAAAATCTTTTTTATCTTGTTTGTATGATTGTGTTTTATATATATAATATAAATATACTCTTTCACTTCTAAAATGTTTCTTGTCTTGAATATATGTATTCTCTCTCACTTTAAATGTGTACAGTTCTGTTATATAATATAGAAATACATGTTTCCTTTAGTTTCTGTACTTATTAATTGTTGCAATGTAGACTATGAGTTTTAAGGGCTTTTTAACCTCAAGATGAAAGGAATATCAAGTCTATCATGGCAAAAACAAATAGAGGTAGAATTTTCCTTCTGAAATTGAAGTGAATTTTCATAGTGAAACTCATTCATATTGCTGCAAATTAAAAGATTCAGATTTGTAACTTATCCTCAAGATCTAAGTGAATTTCTTAGTGTGACCATTTTCAATGATAGGTTGAACAGAAAAAAACAAGGAAGAGTGTGGTTGGGAATGTGGCTTCTTAATGCAGGACTACATGGCCCAGGTCGTGACTTTGACCCAACCACCAGCCTGAAGTTAATTCTCTCAGCAGAGCCCAAGAGAACTGCTAACATCTCTATAATCATTTATTCACTGTACCAGAGATACTGGTACTACTCACAGTTCCCCAACTCTCTTCTTTGCCTTCTGTTGATTGTCCTTTTTACTGAGCCCAAGACTGTTTGAAAAACTCCTTGGAATTAACTTTTTTAGTTGTGGGATACAGGCCACCATCAATAATCTCTGGTGGTTGCCATTAACATCTTTCAAAACTATCAGCAATAAGAAAGTGAGTTTGGAATATAGCCATGGCTCTTATTTTCTTTTCTTAAATTGCTGCCTTGGTTTTTGAGATGGTCCTTTTTAGTGTCCTTGATAAAACCTTCACTTGCTGGTGTCTTGAACTGAATTCCATTCCAGCACGTATCCTACCTCGTTATAGTGCTTGCTATAAGTAGGAAATCTGGAACCCTGCAGGCTCAAAAATAAAAACTACCACTTTGTTGTCATATTAATGAATAACATACCAGCATAGTTCTTATTATACTCAGGATGGCCTTGGAGGTTTGTCATATATCTGACATAGCTTACCTAATTATAAGCTATAGTGCTTGAAGCTGTGAAAGCCCATGGCACTGTACAAACAAAAATGAAGTTAAATTCTTACGGATTATAAGCATGAAAATGGATTATCAGTAGGAACCTTTTTAACATAGCAATTTTCTTCCTTGTTAGAATGAGAAGTTGGAAGCAATTTATCTTTTAAAATAATTAGATTTGAGTGGTTGGAGTTGAAACATCCTTGTTTGTTCATAGTATCTATATTTATTCAAAATAAAATTAGGCTGTTTGTCTATATTTTTATAAGACAGGCATTTAGTTACCTTTCACAGAAAAAAAAAGTGATCACCTCTAGTGCTGGTATCTCCTCAAGCCTGCATGTACCTTAAAAGACAAACCCTCATATAATTCTCTTACGAAATCAACAGTGCTATGATCTTGAGTGCCCTGTTTGTATAACAACAATCAAACATGTAAGTGTTTGGAGAGAATGAAAGTTCTGTGTTTTGGAAATTAATGGGATACAGAGAGAGGATCCTGACTTTTGCACACGTCTGTGCATCTCTGACCTCAGTGCTAGGGAAAGTCATAGAGGAGCTCATCTCAAGTGCCATCCCATCATATGTATTGGACAACCATGGGATCAGGCCCAGCCAGTAGGGGTTTGTGAAACACAGGTCTCCTGCTTGACCAGCATACCTCCTTCCATGACAGGGTGACACACTTAGTAGATGAGGGAATGAGTTTGGATGTTTTCTGCCTGAACTTCAGTAAAGCCTTTGACACTATCTCCTACAACATTATTCTGGAGAAACTGGCTGCTCATGGCTTGGGTGGGTGCACTGTTCACTGGATAAAAACTGTTTGGATGGCTGGGCCCAGAGAGTAGTGGTGAATTAAGTTACATCCATCTGGCAGCTGGTCACCAGCAGTGTTCCCAAAGGTTCAGTGTCTGGGCCAGGTCTGTCTAATATCTTAATGAATGATCTGGACAAGGGGATCAACTGCAAACTCAGTTTGCAGGAAAAATCAGGTTGGGCAGGAGAGCTGATCTTCTGGAGAGCTGGAAGGCTCTGCAAAGGGACCTGGACAGTCTGGATGGGTGGGATGAGGACAATGGTATGAAGTTCAACAAGGCTAAATGCCAGGTCCTGCACTTTGGTCACAACAATCCTGTGCAGTGCTACAGGCTGTATTGGGTTTGCATGGCCAGGTTTCTGTAGTGGTGAGGGGGGCTACAGGGATGGCTTCTGTGAGAAGCTGCAAGAAACATATCCCCCATATCTGAAAGAGCCAAAGCCAGCTGGCTCCAAGATAGACCCAACACAGGCCAAGGCTGAGCCAATCAGAGATGGTGGTAATGCCTCTATGATAACATATTTAAGAAGAAAAAAGTTATTGCGCAGATGTAATAGTGCTCAGAGAAGAGAGGTAAGAATATGTGAGACAAACAACTATGCAGACACCAAGGTCAATGAAGAAGGAGGGGAAGGAGGTGCTCCAGAGCTGAGATTCTCTGGCAGCTTATGGGGAAGACCATGGTGTGTCAGGCTGTACCACTGCAGCCCATGGAGGTTCACAGTAGAACAGAGATCCACCTGCAGTCTGTGGAGGAGACACACACTTTAACCCATGTGAAGGACTTAAACTGGAGAAGTTCATGGAGAACTGTCTCTTTGGGAGTGAAATCACATTGGAGCAGGGGAAGGACTCCCTGAGCAGCTGCAGAAACAACCTGTGATGGACTGACTGTAATCCCCATTCCACGTCTCCCTGCGTTGCTGGGGGAGAGAGGAGGCAGAACCCAGGAAGGAGGGAGGGGTTAGGCAAAGGTGTTTTTAAGATTTATTTTACTTCTCATTATCCTGCTCTGATTTTGACTGGTAATAAATTCAATTAATATCCCCAAGTTGAGGCTGTTTTGCCCATGATGGCAATTGGTGAGTGAGGTCTCCCTGTCCTTATCTCATAAGTCTTTCATTATTTTTCTCCCCTGTCCAGTTGTGGAGGGGAGTGATAGGTGGGTACCTGGCATCCAACCGGGATCAAACCACTGCACAGGCTTGGAACATAGTGGCTGGAAAAATGTGGAAGGGGACCTACGGGTGCTGATCGACAGTGTCTGAACATGATCCAGCAGTGTGCCCACGTGGCCAAGAAGGCCAATGGCATCCTGACTTGGATGTCCTGTGTTCAGTTTTGGGCCTCTCACTTCACGAAAGACATTGAGGTACTGGAGCGTGTTCAGAGAAGGGTAACGGAGCTGGGGAAGGATCTGGAGCACAAGTCTTACGAGGAGCATCTGAGGGAGCTGGGGTTGTTAGGCCTGGAGAAAAGGAGGCTCGTGGGAGACCTTACTCCTCTCTACAACTACCTGAAAAGAGTTTGGAGGGAGGTGAGGGTTGGTCTCTTCTCCAAGGTGACAAGAGAGGGGATGACAGCAAATGGCTTCAAGTTGTGCCAGAGAAGGCTTAGACTGGATATTAGGAAGAAATTCTTCACTGAAATGCAGACCTGTAAGTCCATGGAAGCAATGGAATCACTGTCCCTGTAAGAGCTCAAAAACGTGTGGATGTGTCACCTGGGAACATGACTTAGTGGTGGATTTGGCAATGCTGGGTTAACCATCGGACTTGATCTTAAGAGTCTTTTCCAACCTAAATGATTCTGTGATTCTATGATTTTCAGTAATTCAGTACTGGATTCATCAGTCAGCTCCCTCAAGTAAGTTGACAAGCAGTGATATACAGTTCACTGGTGAGATGTACTAACATCAAAGATCTCTTGGATTTTTCAGTTTGGGGACCATGCTGAAGCAGATGTGATGCTGAGAGCTCACCCTACTGAAATAAGGAAGCAGTAGACATTATCAGGGACAGCAAAAGAATTTCTACAGGAATGACGCTGAACCCAGCCCACCTCTTCCAAAAACACTAAAATGTTTACAGACTGAGAAGGTGAAAAATTTGTGGAGCTTCAACAGTGCTGGTGCAGGTGTTGAGTGGAGGTCTTCAGATAAATGTGATAGTACAAGAGTGGCGTGGGGGAGGAAGAGAGGTACTAGTTGCCTCCTAATCTGGAGTCAGGAAGTAAGGAATAGGAGGAGGTGACAGACAAAATAATGTAATAAGTCAAGAGATCACTTTATTATTAAGACATTTATAAAAAATTAAATTTCTCATGTCTGATTTGGACCATGGAGTGAGGCATCAGAGAAAGACCTAAGGTTTCCCAATTTCTAAAAAAGCTCAAGCAGATGTTTTGGTTCTAAAAACAATTTTAAAACCAAAATTTGCTTTCTTTCAGAAACAGTGAGTGAATTTAGGATGTTAGCAATGGCAATTCACTAAACTAGGACTGAGATGGGAATTCTGTCAATCCTGTGCTTTCAAATCACGTTCTTAGTTTATTCTGAAATGTCTTTTTGTCCTAGTGATATTTTGAACAACTTGGCATACTGTCTCTTTGAGAGACTAGCACATAGATGAATTTTGCATGTGACTACAAAAACATGCTATCAAATTTGCCACTAGACTTTGTCAGATTTACCTCATTTTATATTTCCATTTTAGCGTTATGCAATATCAAACATTCTGAAAACAAACTCTGAAGCTAAGTTGAAAGTTTTTCCTGAAGGACAAAATAAATCAGTCATTTTATTCTCTTAGGATACCTTCTTTTTGATATTTAATTTCTTAGGAACTTACTGGAAAGGCTAAGAATGAGAGAAATTTAAGCAAAAAATGATAAAGCGTATGGCCATTCAATTAATTGCAACCACTATTGTAGGTTTCTGTACTGGACTGGTATCTGATCATTTGTTTTAGAAATGAGTGATTAATAGGGTGTTAATATTGGAGCTTTCTACTCTAGGTTATGATTATCAGGAAGTTATCAAAATTTTACCAGGAAAGAGATAATGACAGTACATTAATGAACAGTATACAACTGAAAAGGCCATATAGGAGTTTTATGGATTACTCTTTTTGTAGTATAATGATGGTTTCTTTGTTTTTCTGTAGAAGGACCTTAATAAATGTAACTCATTCCGTCAAAGCCTTCATGAACATTGCTACTACTTTCTTTCCATATAATTTGATGTCAAAGAGGATGGTTATCAGAAGCTTAACAAAATGTGATTCCCTAGAGTAAAATATTGTTCTAACTGTTCTTGTTATTTTAAGATACTGTAGATACTGAAACATATTTTTCCAATTTTTCTGAACAGTTTTAGTCATAGATTGACCAAATGAAGATGTATATAGACATATACACATGACTATATAGATGTCTTCCTAAAGAAACTGTTATTATACCAGTCAACATTATTTTCCAAAAGACTTTGTATAAAATACAGTATTGTACACAGAGAACTGTTGATGAGCATATTTAATATTGTACTGTCTTGCAAACAGTATGTTATAGTATTGCAAGTACCGTGCATGCCTAGTAATGATATCTGATATACTCAGCAATGAGGAGAGAATTACAAGTTTGTCTAGAAAAGAGAAAAAAGAAAATGAGAAATATATGCATCTCTGTGGAGTCTAAGGAAGATACAAAAGACAATAACCGTGCTATCACTGGGCAAAAGAAGGGCCCTGAACACCCAGATCTGGCTGGAATATAAGAATTGCCTTTTGGGGAGAGAACAGATTTTAATGTTTCCTTTGTATTTCTGGAACAAACCTCAACTTTGTAAATTTATAAACATAAAATCAAATGACAGTGGTCAGCTAGTCCCTCACACTTTTCCAACGTGGAAGTGACTAAAAAGATATTTAATTGTTATCTAGGAAGACCAGGTACAAGTTCTTGCTCTGCATGTGCCAGCATTGAGGTTTTAACATGCATTTCCTACAACACAGCTGACAGTGAACAGCTAGGGTTTCCCGGAATGACAACCTAAGCCCGCAGACTGCTTTAGCACCTCCTTAGTCTGTTCAGCATTTCACCATCTGAAGGGCAGCAGGTCCAATTTTCATTTTGTAGAGAATGAGGTCAAAGCAAAATATCCTCTTTTATATTCTTTAATGCTTAACACGCTTTGTCCTTGCCCCCTCTCTTCTGCTCTCACCACCTTAGGCTGGATTATAATTTCAAGGATGTAGATTTGACAAAATCAGAACTCCATAGGCATTAAAATGACCAAAAAACTGCAACTGGTGTTCTGCTGTTTCCTTCCGCTCTGCAGTTGAAAGCTCTTTGCATTTTCTATAGGAGAATTTCTATAAACCCTATGGGTTTTGTTATTGTTGTTTTCTTCTGAATTAGCCGTAGTGTTATGTAAAGAGTTACAAAAAAAATAAGTTTCCGATACCTCCAATATTTGCAAAAAAACCCCCCAAGATTTCTTAAAATTAGGCAGTGTGAAAGCTCTCTGGATAGAGAAGTTCCTCTTTCTGGTGAATTCTGCTAAATTTAACAGTAATTATACTGCTTAACACACCATTTTCCTTCTGCTGACCACATTCCTCAGAAAGGCTTAGCAGCCTACCAAAACAACTAAACATGCAAACTTTCTAAAAACCAAGGTTTGCCCCATCAACAAGGCAACAGCAGCAGATTTTGTGGGCATATCTGGAAGCTGATGGGCGAGTTGTCACAACACATATAGCACTAACTCACAGTCTGACCAAGGTTTAGCAGACGGTTTTCACCAGGAATATTATGATTTTACACTTCCTAAGCTGTGTTCACACCTAGCCCTCAGCTCCAGAGGATGGCCACAGTAGAGGCCATTTGTTTCCAGCAGAAGGATGCCACTTCTGCATGGCACAGGGTCCACATATGTCAAAGGAGCATGCTCTCAATATTTCCTCGTATGTATGGTGTGAGTACAGAGACATTGGTGGCAGCTGCCCTCCTTTGTCAGCTTCTCTGGGGACCCAGACTCAAGGGTGTTGCAGTACTCCTACTTCAGACTAAAGACACTGCTTATCAGTTTCACAGGCTCTGTAAAAGGTAGGACCACCCAGCTCCTGTTCCGTTGCTACCCTGCGTATCCTAGGAAAGAGATGTCCACTCTGTCATGCCACTCTGCAAGGTTTAAGGTCCTAAATAGTCTCCCTCTCTTCTGTGCCAGTGTGGGTAGTGAGGGGACAGAAAGACGGTTCAGATTTTCAGAAAAAGCATGACAACTAGTGTTTAATATAATAATTATGCTAACAAATGTTTTTAATTATATGATATTTAGTAAGACAGAAGAAGAAGAGGAATATAGCTAGCAAGTAAATCTTACATCCCTTCAGATGCTGGTCACTCTACATTCCTGCAGCATCAGATGGAGCCTCAGTGGATTTTCCCACAGCAAACTATGTAGAGCAGAACACATCCTGCCCATGGAGAGAAACTCTCCCTTCTGGTTCTTGAGCTATCATATAATTTCTTTACAAGAAAACGAGTCTGTTCCCAAAGGACATTCTCATGGCAGTGCCATGCAGGTGGTATAGTCCTGGCACCAAGAGGGAGCTACTGCAGGCTCCCCTGTTGCCATTTTGCTGTCTGAGGATATCCCCGGCCATAGGGTTTTTGCAGCACAGCCCTGGTTGGCACCTGCTCAGGTAACTGCTGTGTGGGATCTCCTTCTACTAAAAATGCAGCATCCCCTCAGTCAGCATGAATACATTCCACCCCTTGATCTGCACACAGAGGACACTTCCCAAAGATACACAGTTACAGGTGGTAGGAGTCACACAGGGGTTTCTCAAGCCCTAAGTACGAGGCCCAATACGGTTTGTAAGGATCCCTGACACCTAAAATACGTCTTCTGCAAGGCTTCCAATACACTATCTTGATGATTGTACACTATAACCACATCCAGTTGTATATAAATTTAAAAACATTTCTACTATTTCACTCTTCCATGAAAGGAAGATGCAGCATAAATGTACTAATTAGCGATCGGGATATAGGAAAATCAAAAAAAGACAGCTTTGTGCCTGGACAGGTGGCTTTCATTCTTGCTCCCTGTATACATGTATAATGATGCAGCTTTTAATTATTTAGTCTTAATTAGTTTTTCCTTGGAACCTGTTTTGCTGGCATGCAGGAGAGCAGGTTCACTGAAGAATGGCACCAGCTAAAATAATTTTATAGCAAAAGCAGCAGAGGATAAAGACAGAAAAACATTACAGACACTAATGGAAGGAAGACCACTTAATCTAAAACACTAAACTAATAATGAATTTATGCAATGCACTTGGGGCAAGTTTCTCTTGAGTTTTTGTTAAGCTAGTACTTTAAAAAGCTGTGGTCAAAATCCTTTTGTTTTATATTTAATTCTCTTAATAGTTGGTTTTTTTCCATTTTGCCTAGCTTCCCTACCAATGTCTTAACAATTCAAATTTAACTCCCAACTTTCTCATTAATAAGTCTATTTTACTCTCTACTTGCCCCAAAAGTTTAAGAACATGTAATATTTCTTTACCTTGAATAACAGCAAAAAATGTACTCAGTTCTTTGCAAACAGGAAAGAAAACTTACCCCTTTCTTTTTAAATCCAGTATTAAATTTATTTATGGACAGTATCAACGATGACATTACAGAAGTTAACGTATTTTGTGACTGTTACTTCTATTATGATAGCAAACAAAGGTGAGCAATAGCCCACAGACATAAGAGACACAGAATTCTTGAACCAAAAGGATTAAAATACAATATTTCAAATAATATATGATTTATATCAGTATTCCCTCTGTCACCTGATCATCAAAAAAGTACTTTGGAAACATGAAATTTTACATCTGGAATATCAGTTTATGAAAAATATGATTGTCATCAAAATGAGTAAAATGTGGTGAAATCTGTAACTGTAAATAGAAACAAATTTTTGGCCCACAGCATCTGAAATATTTACTAAATATACTTAGCACTACAGAGCCATCCCAGTATAAATTAGCACTGTTGGAAGCTATATATCTTAGGACATAAATTGAGAGTCTTTCAAATAGTCCAATAAATCAACTATTTCAGGCTCATGTTACTCCCTCCTTCTTTGCACTGTAAAAGATCTCAGAGAGACACATTTATTCACAGAATTTTTACAACACATTCCCTAGGTATAGTTTTGGATTAAAAAAATGTTGTCTCGGGGCCTTTGCTTCAGAAAACAGTATTACTATTGCTACCAGGCATTTCAAGTAAGTCTGTCTCATCCCCAGGTTTAGAACCAACACAAGTTTATTTAGGAAACAATGTACAAAAAATCACTTTTATATAATCCCACTGCATAAAACAAATGTAAGACTAGTAGTTGTGTTCAAACTTTGGCAACATGACATTGACATCCTGGTAGACTGATACAATGCCAAAAAAATCTTCCAAAGTTGCAAGAAACAGTATTGCAGATTATAGTAAAAAGACCCCAAACAACCCCAAACGAAAAAAAGACAAGAAAAACCCGACACCCCATAACATGTAGAAATAGTAGTTTCATTGCTATTCCATTTCCTGCTGAATTGGAAAAAGCTGAAGCAAAAACTTTATAAGTATCTGTTCTTAATTGCCTCTTCAGTTTATCTTTCCTGTTGAAGATGCTGCAATTCTAGTTAAACAGCAACAAATGATGAAAGGCTAAGGAGAACAAAACATGAACATTGAAAACAATTACATTTATGCAGGTAGAGAGTGGTCAAAGTTTCTTGGAATCAGAGGTGATGCTATACATCTGTTGATAAATTAGATCACTGATATTTGACTGGTTCTTTTTTAAAGTTTACAGAATGCTTAGCCTGACATATTAAATCTCAAGAACAAATTAGTAATTTATCATTTTATGTGTTAGTATTACTAATACTGAATTACTGTTTTCAACATGTTTAAGGATGCATTTTAGGAATTTTAGTAAAATGTTGAGTAAAGTCTTAACTAAGCAGGACTGCTTGGTAGATTTTTAATGATACAGGATTTTTCTGAGTCACTAGTTCAAAAGCTTAAAAGAGTGCTGCTGAAAATGATAATATAATGACTCTGCAGTAAGTCTCAATGCTGGGAATGTCCCTTTAACTTGTTTGAATACAGTAGAATTTTGAAACTGATAACTGTGAAACTGAAACAAAAGAGAAAATAATTAATTAAAATTTGTATTTTGACTATGAAGAGGAAGTTTTTCCTGAAAGGACTGAGTAAAATGTTATGCAAAGAATACAAACACTTATTGAATCTTGACATGAGCCTTAAATTTTCCATAAGGGGTTTTAGTGTCACTTCTAAAAATGATGGTAAATTGAAAATTAAATCTCTTGGACTACTATTTTGAAAAATTACTGTTAAAAACAGATATATCATAGCTACTTAAAGGAAGATTTTTCCACATGCGTTCATCTGCGAAAGATGTTTTTGGGTCTGTAAGCTATCATGGAATATGTGTTATCTTAACAAATTGGTAAAGAAATATTTTATCAAAGTAGTAAATGTTATTGGTGCTGATTAGTGTTTATTAACACTACTCTGAAAAAGTATTATGTTAAGGAAGAAGTTAATAAGTGACCGGAAGTTATACTGTACCTAAGAACTCTGACATAGTCATCACCGTTTTAAAAAGGAGATATATGCCTTATATAGAATTACACATAATACATAATAATACATTTTAATCTAATAATATTTTATAATTATTTTTATAATAGGGAAATATATTCTTGATTTTGCAACTTACTGTCCAGCTTCATTAAATCTACTAGTTTATTCAAGTAGTATACTTAAATGAATAAACTGTTTGTTTATTTAGATACAAGAGGTGGCATTTAATATCTTCACATCATAAAATAGTATGAAAAATAAATGTCTACTGAACTATGCAATTACTTAGAATATATGTAGGTATAATGTATCTTGATTAGTAAAAATAAGTGTGAACTTTAAAGGAGATGAAATTTCTTCAGGTAAAAAACAGAAAAATACAAACAAAACAAAGATTTTCTTGTTGTTGTAGCTCAGGATTAAATGTATTTCCTAGAGGGAACAGAAGACACTACAAAGGACCTGCACCAAAGCTTTGAGCAGACACTGGGGGACAAAATCAAACCCTGCCCATGAAGAATACCATTGGATAATTATTAAAATAATTATTGGATATTAATTACGTGGATATTTCCATGTAATGGGAAAACTACATGAGACTAAGCAGCACTAAAATATTTAATATTTATATGCTTTCTAACCTGGCAGAGAAAACTGTGACAATCTTCTATCAATATTTATAAAGTTAGGAAGATATATAAAGATATTTAAAATGAATCACTTAAATGTGAAACAAGCTGTCCAACATTTTAAGACTTTAGACTAGCTTAAAAAAAACCACAAAACAAAACGACCCTCCAAAACAACAACAAAAAAAAGTAAGCAAGCAACTGAAAAGTTTAAATTACATTTTACTGTGAATGGTGAAAAAATTCCTGAGCTAGACTTTGTTGACATTTGCTTTTTTTCTTAAAAAAAAAAAAACCACAACTGGTGCATATTGTCATCTCTCCCAGTTTTAAAACCTAAGAACCCTACTACTCTATATATCCAGCTGACAATTCCAGGAGACAACAGTAATGACAACATAAGATTCTTTTTTTTTCCCAACTCCTCCATTTTTTTTTGGTAATAATTACTTGTTTTCTTTTTATTTTTGTACCCAATATAAGCTCTCTTTCCTATGAAAGGTTGGACAAGGTGATCTTCTGAGGTCCATTCCAACCTGGGCTGTTATATGCCTCCATTACTCTAAATGGCATTGCAATGATTTTGCAGTTCACCAGTATCTGCAAGGCAATTATTAATTCAGATATATGGGCTTGCAGAAATGCTGGCAGCCTGACCTTCAGCTCAGTGCAAATGTTGATCAGTGAAGCATTGCTTGTCTCTCTACATTAAAAACAAACTGACCAAACAAACCACACACACACACAAAACCTAGACAAAACAACAAAACCCAACAACAAACCAGAACTGACTGATCTTCCTAAGAATTTATTTTTCTTCAAAAGAAAGACAGCCAATTTATATTTTCCATTTTTAAAAATACGCCACAAGATGCAGCATACCATTACAGTGCATACTGACATGCTTTGTTCAACTGTCCCAGAACCTTTCCATAGAATGGATGAGGGCTTCTACTTTTAGAGTCTGTGTATTAATAATTTTTTGTAAACACTGAATGTTTCAGATCATTGCTTTTCATTCTTTTCATATCAATTTGTCATTATTTAAAAGTTTTATTTTCAATATGATTGTGAGCTGTTTATCAGATGCTCCAGGCATAGTTTTGAACATGATTGTACTGTAGTATTTTCAGCAATTTCTGCCTATTTTTGTGCCTATAAATTGCCTACAGACCTGAAAGTTATACAGTTTTTAGTGAACATATACAGATAGACTGTGTACTTCAAACTAAGTACAAAATGCTTAATCTATGTCCTCCAGATCTTGCCATGAGATTTCTACAGGAACGTTGCTTATTTGCAAAACAATTATCATATGACTGCAATTAAAACTCAAAAAGATAGAGTCTATTTTCTGGAACTTTTTGAGAGTTTATAAGTAAAGATATAGAGATTTAGTGCTGGAGGGAGGAGGAAATGTTGTTCTTATATGAAAAGCAAATAATTTTGTCCTCAAAATCTGTAATTATATTGTTCTTGCATTCATGCATGAGTTAAACTGGATTTTATGAAAAAAAGACTTTTCATGAACAATGAAAAAAAATTACAGAATTCTATGGAAAACGTATCTTTCCTAGAAAAACGAATGTAAAAATAGAGTCTCCATCACCTGACTGAGCTGTAGATTCAGCTAAGATGCACATGAACAAGAGCATATTCTTAAGCCTTGCTTAAAAACATGCCTCAAACGTTATGCGGTTTGTTTACATTTTTACACTTTTTAAAAATCCTATGTATTGATATATTTTATCATGAATATTTGCATGATTATTATTTTAGATGTGGTTGAATACCATTTGATTTCAATACTGCCACTAACTTCATAGTTAAAATATCAGTGTTGAAGGCATACTGTATCTTACAGCAGCTGTCTTTTCACTAATATAAAAAGAGGGTCTATCTACTTCATCTGGGTCAATATAATAGTATGACATGTTTCAAACATCATAATAAATTTAGAGCAGATGAAGAAGCCTGCTTCCATAAAACTTCCCTGTCCAAACTCAAATATATTTATCAAATGAGTCTTCAACCTGAAATTAATTTGAGGTGTGTAGTATTAACTGCATGGGTAAAACAAACCACTACCTGTTATAGGATCTTCCTTGCATACACGTGAGATCCCAGTTCCTTGACTACTTTTTGAAAATAAAGAATTGCTATTCTGCTCAGTCTTCAGCTCTGTTAAGAAATGCATTCAGAGCTGACAGTTTAAAAATATTTTCAATGATAATTTTTTTCACATGAAAATACTGATGCTTGTATATTAAGGCTTTAGTTATTAGTGAGATATTTTTTAAGCACTGATTCCTATCATATTCAAAGATATTTGTCCAGCTTTTCACATTAAATATAGAATCATTAGAAAATTCATGAAGGGTCATGAAATGCCTTCCAGAAGGCATGCCATGGTCTAAAAATAGCACTCTACTGGCTAATGGCAACTGGCTCTCAAACTCATTGAGCAGTACTACATGCATTGTTTGTGTATTATATTAACTAGATTAATTATATTTGGCAGTCATGGCTATGTTTACATACTTAGAACACTTTTTAAAAAAAATTAATCTTTGAAAAATTATGTAAGGTAGATCTAACTAAGACCAAAAATACTTTCTCTGGGAGGGATTTCTTTGTGTGGCACAGATCAGGTATTGCACAATACTAAAGTTAAAAACTTTATATTGAAACTTTCTGTCATCTTTTTTTGCAGAGCTTATGCTTAACATTTTATAAAAACCTTAATAATGCTTTGTTATATAGTATATTAATTCTTTATCTGTAGAAGACATTTATATACTCTTGCCTATGAAACATCCCAGAATAGAATGTGTAAGAATATTTCAACCAGTGGAAACATTATGAAATGATGCTTCAATGAACTTCAATTTCTGTCTGTTACCTTTTAATACATTTTTGTAAAGTTGTCTGAAACATGCTTTTGTGTCAAGATGAGTTGCACCAGTGGCTGCAACTTAAATTGTAAACATCCTGGATTAACTATAGAAAACCTACATGCCACTTGATTTAACATCAAAAATTCCATTTGGGTCTATTACAGTGTACCAGCTCTCAGTTTAGAACTTTTTTGCTTCAACTAATAAACATAACTTTACTTCTTGACAGCTGTGATAAATGTGCATTTTATGCTATACGTTTATGCTATAACTGCATGACTGACTACTTACTGCAAATAGTTATTGCTACAAAATTGCAAAATATGTTTGAAAATTTCCTGTGAACTTAATTGATCATGTACCTACAGATGTTTTCAGGTTTTCAGAAGCCTTCAAATATTTATTCTGTATAAGAAATAATAAAAAAATAGATTCAGTTATGAGCTTTCTAAAGAATAAACAAAAATGGGTACTTACTCCTCAAATAATGGAACTGGGAGTTTCATATTCATTTCTGACTACTGCTTTCTAAGGACTAGACTGGGAGGAGGACCAGGTGATCTTGGATTTAGTTAGTGTTCTCTTCCATACAGATGTCATGGTTTTTGCCCAGATGCAATCTACAACAGCTACATAATTCTTGAAATAGCAACTGGCTTATGTTGGGTATGATTTCTGCACTAATTTAATTTGGAATGTCCCAATTTAAAAAAAATAAAAAAATAAAATCTGGGTTTCAGTGTTACGAGCATAGTGAATGAGCCTGATTTTTCAAGTACTGAGCTTTCCAAATTCCTATTCATTCAGTGGAGCTGCTCTATGTTCAGCCTTCTAGAGGGCAATTTCAGATGTTCGAATTTTAATTTAGGCAATTCTGTTATACTCTTAATTTTGAAAAACATTGGTTTGCCCTTCAATTTTTATTTTGAAAAACCAAAACTCATATTCATTTCTAAAAAGGAGTGTGTTGCATCATACCCTTTAAAGTGATCAAACAACAGAAATAAACCCCCAAACGTAAATTTGTCAGTTAGATTAAGTTTTACTTTTAGAGTTTAAACATTGACTTAAACTGTTTTTCCAAATATTTTTACAACTCAACATCACTTCAGAAAGTTAGAAATTTTCTGAGGTTTCTTATAACTTGTAAACTTGTAAACTTGTGTTTTCCATAACAATAATCTATAAAATATAAAAGATTTCTGTTTGACCCCTGTCAAATGAAGGATATGAAATTCATGCATTCTTTCCTCCACGGAATATTTTATAGAGAATGGGAGTCTTCTGGATGAAGTGACAGTGAATTATAAAAATAAATAACAGAAAATAGTACAGCAACATTTTTCTATTTAGTCCAGTATTGCAACATGTTTAAAATTAGTACCTGAAAAAACGTAAGAAGATATAAGATAGTCAGATGCTGGCATCAGGTTTCACTTGTAATGACATATTCCATTTTGATAACAAGTTTATTTAGTTGACAACTTAAAGCAGTATTTTTTGAAGCACTCATTCAGTCATTTTTTTCAATTTTAGCTTAGTATTGCAATAGGAAGTTCTAAGTCACATATATCATACTTCTGGCTTGTACTTAACATTCTAAATTTCATTTACACAAGTTATCTCCTAATCCACACAATAAATACCTTGGGCACAGACTAGTGTTTCATAGAATCACAGAATCAACTACATTGGAAAAGACCTCTGAGGTCGAGTCCAATCTTTGACCTAGCATCACCTTGTCAAACAGACCATGGCACTAAGTGCCACATCCAGTCTCTCCAGGTATGGTGACTCCATCACCTCCCTGGGCAGCCCATTCCAAAGCCCAATTAGTCCCTCTGTAAAGAATGTCTTCCTAATGTCTAACCTAAACCTCCTCTTGCCAGCTTAAGACTCATTTTACTTGACAGTTATTACTGAGACATTGTCTGGTTTAATATATATAGTTTTGGATAAATAGTAAAATCAATGTGGTTACAATGGCCCAAGCATAGCATATAGTTCAAACGGTGCTACCTTGGCTTTCCATGGTGCTAAAAAGTTTCCATATTTCTCACCAGTTATGCTGGTAGAACAACATAAAACCAATTTATGTCATGACAGCTTTCCAAATTTCCCAAGTGTTAATAGCTAGTAACTGGAGGGCTTGACTTCACCAGGCCTGTAGATGTCTGCCTTTGTACCAGTGATAGGTTCCTGTTTAGAGTCATCAAATACCAGAAGAAAATCTAATTTACTCAGTTTTAATGTCATGGAGGTAACTTATGTTTGCAATAATATTTTAACAGAGCTAGAGAGTAAATAAGTTTTCACTTTCCCTAACTAGATCAAAAATTTAGCATGTAAGTATAGGATACAGTGCAACACCTTGCTATCAGTCTCCAGGGATAATGGAGGCCTAGATGCAACTGCTCGATCAAAGACATCAAATATATGTCTAAATTAAAGTGTACGAGTTCCACTGCATCTTGCCATCTCATCTGGTTCAAATAATTTGCCAAATGCAGGGATTTCTCTGAAGAATATTTCAGTAGCCTGAAAAGAGACCAATCTGTAGTAGGGCTGTCTAAAGCAACTGAAGATGTTGCCTGTGTCAGAGATACTCAGTTTAGGAGTTTTTCTTCAAAAACATTGGAAATATATAGGAAAAAGACGGTGTATTTTTATGTTTTGTGTGCTTCTTGAAAGCTCCAGTTTCTAAGTGTTATACTTCTAAAAGGCTGAGGTATATGTGGGGGAAGACTTCTACTTTTTGCATGTATATTTGAGGAATAATTGTTGAGGCTTCTCAGAATTTCTCAGATTGTTCACAGTCACACCGTTAGTGGCTAACACCACGGATGACATTGGGTTTATTCAGAGTTTTTAGTGATGTAATGCAGTAAGATTTGGACTTCAATTTTCAGAAAAAGCTGCTATAATCTCATGCAAATTTGTACTTCAATCTGCAAATCAGAGAGGTTTGCTACTTAGATTGTCACATGCTTGCTCTTTATTGTACTCCTTTAAATAATAAATTAAAAAGAAACCAAGAATGGCTTTGTACACAGGGAGTATTGGCCCATATTCATCTTATAAATCTCATTAAGTACTTTATAATCAGCTTATTATTCTGCTTCTGTTAAGAATGTTTTAGTCCTCTCGTCTACGTAATGAATAATATTTTCCCTCAGTTTTCTACCTATTTTAGGACTGTAAACCATTCGATATAAAGATCTTGTATTTTTTATATTTCTTGGTTACCTTAAGCATCTCTGGTTCTATGTAAATATAAAATACTATACTACTGCTAAGTACTTATCCATAGCAACATCCCAGCCATGTATGCACAAATAACAAATTTTTCATCCAGCAGTATATATTAAAGCAACATCTGTATATTATTCCTGGGACAACAGGAATCTCTTAATACTATAAAAAGTCTATTTTTTTTCCCTATCATCTGCAGGTTGGAAACAGAACTATTACCTGCATTAGCTTTCACTTGGGCACTCAGCAATTGAATTTACATAGTTTCCTTATATACTGAGACAACAGAGAAGCTTAAGGGTAATTCTTAAACATTTTTTACCGAAGAAGCAGACGCTGGCTGCACTGTCTTTTCAGTTATGAGTTTTAGTTCTTATACTCTAATACAAGTTATAGATATATGTATTTCTGTCAGAATACAAGTGGTCACTTACTTAATGCCAGAAATTACCAGACAGGAATATACAATTACACATTCATGTTTTGTACACATCTGATAAAAAGGAAAAAAAAAGTACTTCTGTACAAAAGGTAATTCCTGTGATAATTCCCCTCTTGCCAAATAATAAAGTATTTGTAAGTACATGTGTGTAAAAGTAGGAGGACAGAATTGTACTGTTTTTGCATCAAACATGTCCTGCAGACTCCTGGGATTGTTGAACTGGTTCTAAAGACACATGTCAAAGGCAATTAGAAAATACCACAGTGTCAGCTTGCAGAAATCAGTTCTATGGGATCCCCCTCACTGATAGGAGTAGGGGGATGAATTGAAAATAATACTGGACATGAAAAGGAAGGTGTTACAAAGATGCAAAAAAATTGTGTTGGGTGAATGGTACCTAAAATCAGTACCAGGAATTATGGTATTATGAGAAACTTAAACTCATGCTTGTGTTGCAAAAAAGTCTGTAAACTATGGTAAGGACTAGATAGTCTGACAAGATAAATCTCCTCAATTTCTTTATTCAATGAACCAACAGAAAACAGAAGGTGCATAAACTGTAAAAGCAGTGTAAATAAAGAGCAGCAGCATAGACTTGTGCTACAGGGCTGGTTTTGGAAGTACAAGAAATAGAGGAATATTTCTGTCTTAAGTGTTAATTTGGAGAACTATTTTAAGCATCAGTACAGGCATGATAGATAATAGGAACAAAGGTATTTAAATCTAAATTGCTACAATTGATATGGAAGCAAATCTCACGCATTAATGCTCTTAATGTTAAGGGGACTGGATTATCTTTGTTCAAGAACTTTGGAAGAACTGGTACCGGAAATCTCAGTCTTTTAGTAGGGATTGTTAATAAGATTATAAAATCAAGAACAGAAAAATAGGAAACATGTTACTTGTATTTTAAGGGACCAAAAGCGATCTACACAGGTCCACTGCCTTTTTCATTTTAAAAAAACCAAACCAAAACAAAAAAAACCCAACCAAAAATCAAAACACACAAAAAACATTTTGAAGACTAAAGTTACTGGTCATCAAGACAAACAGATAATGGGTTAAAATCACATGTGTTTACTAAATTAATTTGCTCTCTGCAATCTTATTTTCCAGAAAAAATAGTAGGTGGACTCACATAGCTGATTTTTTTTATAACCTTACTTGGGAAATGCTATTTAAAATGGAAAACATGCATATAAGTAGAGACTTTTAAAAGCAGATAAGGAGGTAATAGGAGAAGACAAAAAAAGACTATAAGAAGTTAAATATTATTTCCTAAGTAAAACACTACTAGAGTTCCAATATTTTACTTATTCTTTTTATTCATTAAGTGCCCTAGTAATATGACTCAGTGTTAGGAAACTATCACTATAGAGACGAATCAGGTTACAGGATCTTGCAGTAGTTCAGTAGGAGGGAATGTGAGGCTTGTGTGTTTGACGTCCTAAAACTTTTTGAAACTATGAAAGAAAATAGAAAGTCTATTGATGGCAATGAGCACAGGCTGACCACAACTGAAAGACAAGTTCAGTGACTAGTTATATAACTTTCATAATTGCTAACCCTTTTTTGACATAATCTCAATATTGAAATGATTTGATTTTGCAAGCCCTGAAGGTTTTGACATAATGCATTTAGTGGTGACTAAGTTACAAACACGCAGAATTTTTTTGCTCATAAATTAAATTAAAAGCAACAAACCCAAGGCAAATTAGGGTAAATAAAAAAGATTTTCATTCATTAGTGTACATTACCTCTCAAATATCCAACTTCATATTCTGATATTCAAAAGAAATTATAGTAATGTGGGTCAGGTGGGGTTTTTTTGTTTGCTTGGGTTTCTTTGGCTTTTTTTCAGAACAGTTATATCAAAGGTCCTAACTTCATAAAAAATTGGAGGATATAGACTGTTTAACATGAAAACAATATATTGCAAAATTCATTAACTTATCTGAAGAAATTTCACAAATCCTCACATAGAAAATATTTATTTTCATTTCTTAAAAGCAAAACAATTGCAGTATGTCTGTTTCCATCTCAAAAGTAACAAGAAATATTTTTGATGAATAAACAGCTCTAGATAAAACAGAAATCTGCTCATTAACGATTCTGATAGGTAGTCTACAACTTAGAGCTTTAAGAAGTTTTTATGAGAATATTAATAAGATAATTTAAGTATTCTAAACCATAATTTAAATCATAAATTGAAATTTATTTCATTTCCTACCACTTCTTTAATCATGTTGATCTTTTAATCTATATAATTTTCATAGAGAATTTATAAATAATAACGGCATCCTAATATTCAAAATATAGAAACTAATTCTAAATATGCAGAATTGTCACATCCATACATTATATTTCCATAATATTGCAGATGAATCCATATTAACATGTAAGTGACTGTTAACATTTTTCAGTTCTTTCCTTCTGGTTTGGATAGTCTTTTTTTTTTTTTTAATGCATGCAAAAATTCTGTATTTCCTATTTATTAACAAGAATTTTTATTTTAGCCTTCTTCCTGAAGCATGAAATTACCTGTGTGCACAGGTAATTTAGGCTGGCAACATGTGTTTTTTGCCTATACTACATACACTAGAGTTGATCTCAATGGGTACTCCTTGTCAGTGATAGCATATTTCAGGCTCCACAGCCATTCATATCTCAGAGAGCATTTTGAAACGTTTAATACAATTATCAAGTTTGATAAGGTTTTTTATTTATACCAGTCCAGAATATACTGGTCATGAGTCACCAGCTCATCTTACATAGTCTTGAAAAATCTACCACTGGTCATTATTACTATTTAGCAATAACACTGATGAAATTCTGTGTACTTATACTAGGAGTTGGCTTTTCATCATTGCTTTAAGTGTTAGCTTTACCTTCCTGGATACATGTTTTTCCCTATATGTTATTATATTGTAAACAAAATATTTGATTCAACTACTTTTTTTTGCCCCATTTTTGTAAAAATGAAAAGATGCAGTAAGTTAAACTGATCTCTTTAGAAAACTTGCACTCAATTTAGCATACAAATGTTATTTCTATATGCCCCTGGTGCAGTTTGCTTCCGAATAGAAACCTATATGGTTTCTATTATGTATTTTCATTGTTTTTGTTGAGTTTCATATTAAAAATCTGACACTAGTAGAACAACAGTTCTTACTGCTCTTAGTGCTATCATCATTTAGTAGGGTCTGCATTGATAGGACAAGGGGTACTGGTTTTAAACTAAAAGAGATTTGATTCAGAATATAAGATATTTGCTATAATATAATATATATATATCTTAATATATTTAAGATACATAAGAAAGACATGTTTTAGAATTAATGTGAAACACTGCAGCAGGTTCTCCAGAGATGTGGTAGATGCCCCATCCCTGGAAACAAAACTCAGGTTGGACAGGGCTCTAAACAACCTGATCTAGTTGAAGATGTCCCTACTCATTGCAGGGGGCTTTTAAAGGTCCTTCCAACCCAAACCATTCTATACCGGACAATGGCCAGAAATGAAACAAGGTAAACTCTTCCTCTGGTGTCTGCTAGTGCATTTACATCTATGAGAAGAGGCAAAGAAAATAATCCAGAAGACATCAGTTTAACAGACATAGACCTTATTCAATTCTTAAGTGAATTTTCTGATATGAGTAATAATTAAAAAGCTGAGTGCTGTACGAGAAAGACTATGTGGAAATGCAGATGCAAACAATACTCTCTTAGGTTCTCCTTCCCCCAAAGAATAGAATGGAAAGGTCTTTACAATTTTGCAATGTTAATGGGCTGATTAAAAACAAGATTTATAGGACATAGTCTTTACTTCTCCCTCTTTAGAAGTTTCATTGAGCAGTAAGAAATCCAAGACTCCCAAGACTATTAAGAGAGAGAAAGAGGATAGTTCCTCACTCTATAGGAGTCCAATGCAAATACTCATCTGGAATTGAGAAGTGCTTCCAGATAATCTAGTTCCAGATAATCTAGTTCCTGCTACAAATATACTTTGTCCATTACCTAATCAATTTTAGTGGAAAATACTCAAGGAAACCTTGTTGAGAGGACTGGAATCTAGGATTCCTCCATCTCAGAAAAGTCATTATCACTTTTGTAGACTTTATGTCTTTGTCATCCCCCTCCAGCTTCTTCATGCCTAGTCCGGATTCTGCATGAATAGGGAAGATGGACTGCACTGTCCTGTAGCCCAAATTCTAATGGTCTGAGCAGTGTTCTGGTAATCAAGGAATCAAATGAAAATCTGCTTTCAATTGCTCCCCCCCCCCCCATCCCCAAACAGGTATTGTACTCGAACCAATTTTTTAAAGAACGTGGTCTACCTTAACGGTAGATGATATACCAAAATGCTTATCCAGTCCAAACACATGATGTCACTAAAGTTAATGTCACTAAAAGTTTTTATCTGTTGCCTTTTTTTTTTTTTTAATGTGAACTGATTAGTGAATTATTATTGGCTTGAACAGGAAGAATTTCAGAAGTCAACCTCTACTGGAATTGTAACAAAAATTCTTTACTGGTTAAAGTCTCTAGCTTTAAGTTAATCCTGCTCTGGAAAACCCATATATTGTGCATTCCACTCTGTTGGTGAGTCCTTTAACTGGTTTGTAATACTGTATAGTAACTTCATACACGCCCACACTCCTTCTGCAACTCTGCTTCTGAATGAAATTAGCTGAGTCAATGGGTGCTACGGTTTGTGCTGAGCTTAATACCAAATAAAACCAAATAGATTGTAACACAGACGCAGGATAGATTCTTTCACAGATTTCAAATGTGGTAGGTGACACAGGTCATTGTCGAGAAGTTCTTTCTTAAGATAGTACAAGTCATTACGTAAGTCTAGTGTTGAAAATGTCAGTGCCCCGTTAGGGATTGGGCAAGTATGCAGTGAGATAAGTGCAATATGAAATAATAATGATGGTGCAGGTTTGTGTAGCATTTGGTGTAGTTAATATTTCATAATAACCATATCTAGGTTAGAGAAAGCAATAGACAACTAGAATTGATGTGGGGTTTCTCATATTCAGATTAATGACGTGATCTTTCAGCTTTCAGACTTTTGTTTGCATGCTTTTCAAATGTCTCTGGTATAAATTCCTAGACTAATTGGGAGGGGTGGAATGGGCATGCTTTTTACATACAGCATGAACATAGCATAACAGTTATAACGGCTTACCTGTTCCCTTTAAAAGTCACACTGAATATATACTTTCATTGAACATGATTATGATCATACATTTTGTTTTGTAATCTTAGCAAAAAATGCTAGTTTTCATTCTCATTATTTGTAACTCTCAGAGTCTGCTCTCTATCATGGTTGCATTTAAACGCCAAAAAAAGAAAACTCCATCTGTGTAGATTAGTAGAACATAAATGATGCTAGATCTCCTTTAAATTTTGGAATCTGTTGTACTTTTGTGCTTCAAATCTTCAAAGTACAGTAATATACAAATGCTCCCTTTTTATTACGTGATTGAAATAAATGCCATTTCACTGTCAATACACTTGACATTCAAGCACTTTAATATTTTATTTTTCTTTGAGAGTGGAATCAACTCTACTAGGGCTCATTTGGGGTATTGTAGAGTTGTGACGAACAACAGAACTGAGCTTAAGGAAAAAGCATCTATATAAATGTGACATTCAATAGTTTATCATGTTACTCCCAAGTTCACCCACACCCTAATCAAATACAAAGTCTTATTACACGTTTTAATGTCATAGAAGTTGCAGCTGGCTTCCATAATCCAGGATTTCCTGCCCAAAAGGACAAGGGGTCTTTGGAAGTTTAAGAAGTCTTAGTACAGCCTAAACCATTTAAAAACGACGGCAAGTGAACAATGTATACCTGGACATACTGAAGTATAAAAGCTTGTTTTACATTTCAGTAGAGACGCACAAGGTGAATTCTGCTTCTGCGCGCCTCTTTTCCTGCAGATTTTTGCACTTCCATGCAAAATCATCAGTGCTTTCTGTTCCCCGGGAGGCACAGGCCGTTCTAAGTAAGGCTCTCCCGCGTCTTTTTCTCCAGTGCCCCGTCTTTCCTCTCCATCCCGGGCGGGCGGGAGCGGCAGGGCAGAATGCGCGGTGCCGGGAGAACCCACCTAGAGGGCCCCCTTGACGCCAGCACAGCTTCTGCCAGGCAGAGAGCCCTCTCCGCAGCCGAGCCCAGTCTACTGCAGGGCCAGTGCCACGCAGCCCGACACTGTCCGGGGCTGCCGCTGCTGCTGCTGGGCGGGGAGACCGGGAGCCCGAGAGGAGGCCGGAAATTCTCGTCCGGGAGAAGGAAGAGAGAGCCTGTTGACTCTGAATTTGCTTCAAAATAGACGCCGTCTCTGTAGCCTGGGCTTAAGAATCTTTCCGAGGATACTTACCAGACCGTAAGGAGTGATAACTACTGTCTAGGACCTGAATTGGGAAAAAAAAAGGACAGCAGAGAAAGAATGCTTAGGTAACACGAGACTTATAGCTTTGCTTTCGTTTTGCGACTACAAATTGATGCACGTGGGTTTATATACAGTGTAACACCAAAACAGAACTAGATTCTGCAGTGAGAGTCGATAGCTTAGTCATTTTACTTAAAGGGAGCACGCAGGCTTATTATGGGGTTAGACAGCAAAAATGAATTTGGTCACAATATGATCACATCTCTCGTTGGTATCTAACTGTAGTCCTGTCCTATGGAGTGCAAAAAGCATACTTCTTTCTTTCTTAGCTAAAGAAACAAAGTCACAGTATTAAATTCAAAGAAGTTTGGGGTTGTTGTACAAGGCTATTAACATCATCCTGTTCCCTGGGCTTGTAAGAACGGAGAACTGCATTAAATTGATCACTGATGAATATGTGTCTAAGAAAGAAGAAAAAGCAATATTCATTTCTGAACATGGCAAAGCAATCTGAAGTTACACATCTCCCCCTAAACACTGATTTGGCACAGATGGCAAGAAACTATCTTTTCACTAACCTTTTCCAACTGTCCAAAATGCTGCATATGAAGATGCTTTAATTCACAGTCAAAGCACTTGGATTTTTATCAAGGCAAACTGTTGGCATTGTCAGAACAGTTTCTGTATACTGATTAATTTAATGTTTCTTTAAAATAGCAAATGATGCATAAATGGATGGACGTGTACCTAGAAAACCCTGTGAGAAGTCTTTCATTGGATCCTGTGAATTTTTATTTTTGTGGATTACAGTAATTCTTGCAATAATCCCTGCTGTTGACTGCTCATGCAGTTGTTCTGGCATGCATCTATGAATACCATAACAGATAAATCTGGCTGACAAGGAAAACGCTAATGTTGGAAGATCTGTGAACATGATGCATGTGAATAATTTCCCCTTTAGGAGGCATTCATGGATATGGTGAGTAATCAATACACATTATAGACTGTTAGACGCAAAATGCTTCTTTGCAAAATACTGTGGCAAATACCAGCTGCTATGTTTTTCCCTAAATTAATGTCAAAAAGGGCTAATCGAGGTATGAGAAAAATTAAAATCTTACAGAGATAGTAGTGATGAAGTAATATGAGTTTGGCACTCCTTTGCCTTTACAAAATAGGCAAGTTATAAAAACTGTATTGTTATGGTCATGTTTTCTTATATGGTAACAGTATTTTGAGCAGGGAGATGTGTTTTCTTCCTATATCAAAGGAACAGTTTTCCCCATTTATTTCTTAGCCTGACTCGAAGGAAATAGCAGAGATATTGTCCCCCTATGATATTGTTTTGTTTGTCCTGGAACTTATTTATATATATACTTTCAAGTGACCTGAAAACAGGAAAAAACGCTCATTCATATGGGAATTCAGTAATCTTTAATAAATGCCTTTGTATGGTAGGTTGTCAAATGTGATTGCTTGAAAGTCAATCATATAGCATTAAAATCCCTTTATCATCATTAAAACATCTGGTTCCTCTTTGAATCACTGGTGTCTATAGTTCTTCCTGACTGAAAAAAACCTTTCTACTTTCCTTGCAATACAGTGCAGTTAACTTGCATATAAATGCTACCAGTGGTTGTTGCGTCATGCCTTGCTCCTGATGTTGGGAATCAATGTCTTGGTTAGTGCTTAGTGACTAATTTAACTAAGGCAAAGATATTCCCTCATAAAACTTGCCCTTTGAGTAAATACTGAGTCTTTCAGAATATTAGAAGGAAAAGTTATGGAAGCTATTTTAAGAAAACAAACATCCAAGTTGAGGGGTTGGGCGCGTGTTTGTTTAGCAGGTTTTCCCTCAGTGGGCGTCAGGCTCTGCGCGTCAAGAATCTGCAGGACAGCCTGAGGACGGATTTTCCCCGGGAATGGTGCCGGCACGGCCGCGCTCTCCGGAGCGCCGGGGACACGCCGGGGCCGGGCCGAGCCGGCCCGTGACCGCGCCGCCGTCAGCGCCGCCGCTGCCCCGAGCGCCCAATGGCGGGGCTCGCGCGCCTCGCGTCACGCGGGGGGTGGGCGTGCCCGGCGGGCCGGACGGTGAGGGGGAGTTGTTCTCAGCCCCTCTGCTTGTTTTCCTAATCACTTTTTATAACCTTGCCGTAGGACCGTCTCAGGCTTTGTAACGTCCCTTGACGGCCGACTTAAAAACATATCCCCTAAGCAATGAACAGCGAGGTCTTGGATGTATTTAGTCTTCCTTAGCAGAGTGTGCTGGAAAGGACACTGCAGGTGTGCCCACACACCTGTCAGGGGGACTGCTTCCATTGTTTCCTAAGAATATGGCTTAATTCTCTTTTTAAGAACTTTTAGAAAAAATATGTTATGCATGTCTTAACTCCCTGGGGTTCATCTTCTGACTAAGCATTTTTCAAGCATGAGCCCTGAAGTCTGAGAGGTTTGGGACAACCTAGAAGTTCTCCGTTTATCTTCTCTGAAAGCTAGTTACCTGATTTCCCTTGCCAGCCCCTTACTGTCTGTCACATTATGTGAAGCCTTGTTTGGGGAAGACTGGCATAAGTGTTTACTGGGAAGATGTAGGAAGATAATGATATGTGCTGTATTTGCAATTTAACTGAATGCAAACCATACCATGCCTGCGTATGTGCTTACCTAATCACAGACCCTGATTTAGAATGCAGATGTTTCTAGCTGTTCATCTCAACTCTTGGAGAACTGGCAAATTTGCTTATTCATGCTACAGTAGTTCTGTAAGGAGCATTTAGAGGTGCCAGGGTGTTAAGCTGCCAGTCATTGCTTTTGTTTTAATTCAGAACCTTCAAAAATTCATGCATTGCCTGTAAGATATGCCAACCTTTTCTGTTGTGAATACAAATTGTCATGAAGAAAAGTTATATATATATATATATATAATGTCCTCTCATGCTACTTTCAGGTGTTCTTTAAAGGATGACAATGAAGATAAAGAATATCTTTCATGGCACACAAATAATTTTGTGTTTATTCAATAGAAATACTAGTTGATTGTCTTTAATAATGTTTCCAAAATGCTGATGCAACACATCAAAGGTATTCCGTGGCCAGCCTTATATGCATCATGATATTTGTAACCTCTATGTGCATACAGAAACAAATATTTTAGAAGTGGGACTCACTATTTTCAGTATCTTAGAGATGTTGCTTTTTAAAGATACTTTAGAGACATGCAGTATGCCTTCATGTGCCAGTTCTTGTTTGTCTCACGTGGAATATGGGGAGAAAGAGTTGGGGTGGGGGGGATAAAAATATAAACCTTTTTAAAATATGACGTAGTATTTCAAATATTCAGGATTTAGTGTTGTGTAAGTAGTCAAGGGGTGGATGTGTCTTTTGCATTAGGCCCTGCATGTGGATTTAGGGAAAGAATGATGGCCCTGAGAGCAGAATTTGGTTAGGAACCCATATGCTTTTGGACATGTAGTGAGAATTCCAGTATCTGAACCCTCCTGGTAACCTTAGCAATAGGTAGGAACTGACTGCTGGCAAAAAGCAGCTATAAAATACTGTATGTTTCAAGCAGCTGTATGTTTCAAGGCAGTATGACTGGGGGCACAACTGTATCAGACAGATAAGGGTAACTGTGATCCGAATGGACTCTAAAGGGTGTATAAAACTGAAACTGAAGTAGACAAAAAAGAGGTATTTTGTCTGAAATTGTTTCAAGGAGTTTGGATTGTAGAGAAGTAAATACAAATTATATTAAAGGGGTACAGTGGGTGGGGCAAGTGATGTCTTGGATGACGATGAAGTTAGTCCTAGAAATACTGAGACACATTTGTGATGATAGTAGGAGGAGTGGGATTTTATAACAGCTTACCTCATTACACACCATACAACATAAATTATGTATTAACAGTATACAGCTTACTGCCATTCACACTGACAGTTATTTTAGAAACATTTACTGCTGAGTTATGTAACCTAGCTTTCCTTTCCATTACATTTTATCTGCATTTGTGATGACAAACCAAATAAAGATAAACATGGCATTCAATTTTAGCTTGCTTAATTGCATAAGCAAATACTGCATGTGTCATTTAGCTTTACCATAAGGAAAACAGATGTGAGAAACCCATGTCCAAGAATAGCTGTCTTTAAACTGGCAAAGATTTGAAATTAATCCACAGGTGAATATATTGACTTCAGAATCAAAAATGTAACCTATGACTATTCATCCTTTTCTACCAACTTTTGGCCTATTAGGATTGAATGAAATTTAGTTTGGTTACCAAGACAATGAGTAAACAAAAAAATAATCCTTTCTTGGTTGCTTTGAAATCCCACCGTATTTACTTGACTATTATTGCTTTATATATTTAATGAAAAACAATGCAAATGCATGGTTGTACATGTTATTCCTTGCCTCGTATTAATTTTATTACTGACTAGTTTTTCAAGAGCATCTTAGTATCGAAATTTATCATCATTAACCATCAGTCTTGGCTAACCAGGGAGGTCCCAGATGACTGGAGTTTGGCCAATTTGACACCTATCCACAAGAAGGGCTGGAAGGAGGATCTGGGGAACTACAGGCCCGTCAGCCTGACCTTGGTGCCCAGGAAGGTCATGGGACAGATCATCTTGGATGTGATCACTTGGCATGTACAGGACAACCAGCCAGCAGAGTTTGGGAAAGGCAGGTCCTGCCTGAGCACCTGATGTCCTTCTATGACCAGGTGACCTGCCTAAGTGGATGAGGGAAAGGCTGTGGATGTTATCTACCTGGACTTCAGCTGGAGGTCAGGAAGGCTCTGCAGAAGGTCTGGACAGGCTGAATTGATGGGCCAAGGCCAACAGTACAAGGTTCAACAAGGCCAAGTGCTGAGTTCTGCACTTGGGTCACAACAACCTGAGGTAGTGCCATAGGCGGGAGACAGAGTGGCGGGAAAGCTGCCTGGCGGAAAAAGACCTAGAGGTGCTGGTCCACAGTGGTTGAACATGAGGCAGTAGTGTGCCCACTTGGCCAAGAAAGCCAATGGCATCCTGGTGTGTGTCAGCAAAAGTATGGCCAGCAGGCCAGGGAAGTGCCTGCACTTGGCTCTGGTGAGGCCCCACCTCGAATCCTGTGTCCAGTTTTGGGCCTCTTAGTACAAGAAGGACATTGAGGTGCTGGAGTGAGTCCAGAGAAGGGCTACAGAGCAGAGGGAGCTGGGGTTGTTTAGCTTGGACGAAAGAAGACTCAGAGGAGACCTTATAACTTATAACCTTATACAGTTATCTGAAAGGAAGTTGTAGCCAGATGGTGTTGGTCTCTTCTTCCTGGCAACAAGAGGGAATGGCCTCAAGATGTGCCAGGGGAAGTACAGGTTGGACATCAGGAGGAATTTCTTCAGTGAAAGGGTTTTTCTTCACTGAAAGTATTGGAAAGGACTGCCCAGTGAAGTGGTGGGCACATCACTATCCCAGGAGATGTTCAGGAAATCACTGGACATGGCACTTAGTGCTGTGGTCTAGTTGACAAGGTGGTGTTCAGTCAAAGGCTGGACTCAATGATCTTGGAGGTCTTTTCCAACCTAAACGGTTCTGTGATTAGTAAATTCCTGAATTAATGCAATTATTAATAAGGTCCTGTCTTCTGTTTTTGCCAGTGTTCTAAAATAATCATGCTAAATTTTTTATTTTTACATTTTATGAAACTTTATATGATTTTCAGCCATCCAAAATTTTGGTTTGGCTTTCCATTGTTAAGTAAGTTCTTCCACTTCATAAAAATAGAATATGTAACTGTGAAGAAAACTGATGGCAGATGAAGATCTTTATGCTAATACATAAAATCAGCTTTTCTTTATGTTCTTAGGACATGATGAGTCACCTCAGCTCACGAAGTTACGGGGAACTGAGTCTGACCAGTGCTATGCCATTCTCATGACATAACTCTTCACTTCTAACCTCAGTGTTTCATGCTGGTATTTATTCATCTGCCTGTTCTAAAAATACTTGTATTTTATAGTGGGGAAAGAAAAAATGGCTTCTTTCCTAACTGCATTTGAACACATATTTAACTAGTTTTTCAGATATTTTATACTTAACATAAAAGCTGTAGAGGAATATCTCAGTGCCTCCTTTGGAAATCTGAATTTGAATCTGAATTGGGGAAAAAAAGAATCGAGATTTCTTGAACAGAAGCAATCTGTTTAAGACCAAAGAATTTTGGTCTCTGTGGCCAATAGATTTTCACAGTACTGCTAAAAGTGAAGGATCACCTTCACTGTTTTCTTATGCTCAGTGACAGGTGTAACTTGCCTTCAGGCGTTGTCAAAGTTTATTTCCCAAGTTAGAATGAGTGTAGTAAGATGTAGTAAGATACTGACTGAAACAAAGAGTTTCATTTCAAGGTATCTTAAACCTTTTCCTTTGTATTTCTAATACCTTATTTGCCCAGTAGCACCTAACCAGCATTCAGCATGATGAATATCAGGGAAGAAATGAAATAATTTCTACTGTTTTCAAAATAGGAGAAGGCTTCATTTGTTTATTATTAATCTTAGCAGTCTTTTGACTGTCTGTAATGTTTGCATGTGAAAAGTTGAAAATACTCCACATGCCCTACTTAGCTAAGTCTGACAGCAGCTCTAGTGAGTAGGTTAGGTATATATCTGTAGATGTGAATTACATCATTCACCACAGAAGTGCTCTGTAGTCTTCCATACAATAGTTATGGCACTTTTTCATGCAGAATTTCTGTGCAGGCAAGATGATTTAACTACATGAGCTAATATAGACTGTTATTGCTCAATTTGTGTAGATGAGTATCCTGTTGGGATTTTAATCTATTGTTCCAGAATGAGATCATATAACCTGCATTTTTGGATTACTACTGTACTCATATTTATATTACCGCAACTGAGTCAAACTAAACTTTTTTATTTTTGGGATGCGGATCTTGCCAAGCCCTGTCTTTTGCTCTTCTGTCCTCAGCATATAATCTGTAAATGAAGTTATTTCCTACCTTGGTCCTTTTGATGCACTACAATTTTTGTTATTTTGTATTGAAAACACTTTGAAACACTGTCTCATTATAAGTAGGGTACATCTTTTAACCAGTCATTTTCAGGTTAAATTAATGTTATTTCTTGAAGGATCCTGTAAACTTGCAGGAAGTCTTGCTGTTGCTGTGTATAATCCTGATTATATCTTCTTGGAAAATCAAGTCACAGTAGTAGAAATTAAACTGAAGCTTCTTTTACTCGTAAAAAACCTGTTGAGTGTTCATGCTGTTCCTTTCCAGTCTTTTCACTCTTACCTGTTTACAAAGGATTGTTTTCTCTTCTTTGGCAAGAGTTAATCCATAGCTGCAGTTTGACTCATCAAAAATTACCTGGCGCCACTACTTCCTAAGTATAATTTAATAATGAAGAAAAAACCTCAAAACTGTTTAAGTTATTGTTACAGTAAACATGATTGATTATATATTACTTAATTATGCTTTTTCATTTACAAAGTATTTTGTAAGTAGATCTCTGGGTGCTTATATTTTTTCTAAACATTCTGGCCTGAGTTTGGTGCATATGGTCTTTCATTCACAGAGCGGTTCACTTAAGGAATTTGTCTACTTCTGGGAAAAGAAATTATAGTGTTAAATATTTTGGTAAATTAACATGTTTACTCGAAATCCTTTTATTTGGCATGCAGAGACAACTAAAGGATTGTCCGTGTCTGTAAGTGGAGATTGACTATTTTCTCTGATATTTTCAACTCAGTATTTGTGGGCAGGGAGAAGAGTAGAGGGAGGAGAGAGAAGAATGACAAAAAATGTTGAAAGCTGACAAAAATGAAGAAGGCTGGTTAAGAATTATAATTTACAGCTTATTATACTTTCATCTCATTAAAATAGAAATAGGTGTCACTGGTACACTACACTAAATGGCAATTTTTATGCTAATATTAATTCAGTATTGCCTGAAACCTAAATTGAGTACATGATACTTAATATTTTTTGTGACTCAATTAACTCTTTGATCATAGCAGAATGATTTAAGATAATTGTTATTTTAACCATTACAAGATATAAGAATATTTCCAGTAAAAGCTACTTGTCAGTAGATATTAATAAACAGAATAATTTTCCCTGTGTGACTCACTGTGAAATTAGCAAAATGGAAGGCACAAAATTAAAGGCTTCAAAGGAGTGGATAAAACCAGGCAGAGCATCTGAAAAAAGCATGAACAGTTTTTCGTAGGAAACTGATAACTATTTTTAAGTGTCCAATCCATTTATACTGGAAACATATAAGCAGAAAGAAGGGGCATTTATTTCTCTACTTTTAAGACTGACTAACTTGATATTCCTGGATTACTGGAGAATTTATTACTGTTTTTAAAAATGTGTATGAAAAAATGGTATGAAAGTTTATATTGTGTCTTATTTAGGCAGTAACCCTCCTGTTCTTGAGAACTAAATGAAACAATTGCCTGAATATTAAAGCTACTCAAATTCTGGAAAGCTATAGTGAAATTGAGTATACCTAAGTCTCCAATTCAGCTGTGTGAAGGAATCTGTTTCTTTAGTTTTATTTGGCTTAGTTAATCTCTCAAAAAGATGATCTCTAGTCTACTTAAGCCACAACTTTAAATTTTATGGAAAGGCTTTAATCAGTAACGTTGCAAAAAATGTGGAAGATTCAATTTTTTTTTTCTAAAGTGTCATGGCTTCATATTTTCAACTGTCTGAAGAAATTGGTTTAGATTGCATTATTATAGTGTCATTTTAATTGATTTACTTTGGTATGGCAGATGTTAGCTTGTTCCCTTCATGAAAACAGAGAATTCTTATAGAGGTGAAAAAAGATAACTTTACTCTTTCTATCTGCAATGAAATGCAGCTCCTTATTTTAATGATTTTTGTATAACACTGATCACATTCTTAGTTTCAGCCACTAACAAATGGTGACATATGGACACATTTTTAATGTCAGTAGCTAAGGATTAAATAATATGTATTATCATATGGATGTAACTCTAACAGAACATTGGCGTGTCCTTCACAAGTTTTAGGGCTTGACACAACAGTCATTAGATGAAATTCTAGGGTCAGTTCTATGCCTAGTTGAACAATATTATGATCTTTAGAATATTTTAAGAAAAAAAGATGTTCCTTATTATTCCATTTTATATTCCATTTCTTTTGTATGTATTATTCTGCATTATTAATTGATTTATTGTTCTTTACAAATTTATTTGAACAGATTTTAAAGAACAAGTTCTTAAACCATTAGGGTTTTTAAGAGGGACTTGTTTTCTGTTGATATCAGTATACCCTTGGTTACTTACAAACAACTTAAAGTTTTCAGTTTAACTTCCTTTAAACTGGAAAAATATACATCTCACTTGTAACAGATCTTGGAAATTCAGAACTGAGCAAGCCCTTCATGGTGAAATAGGCTTTCTGGTAACAGTAGAAGCATTGAGCACAGAGGCTCATAGACCCCAGTGATATGTACATATGGATACTAGGGAAGAAATGTTTCAAAAGTTGGTTTCGTTTGCTGTTGTATCTGTGACAACCCACCCATCTATATTCTCTGTAGGCAAATAATGCCTTAAGGGAAGTGAGTAGATTTTAGTTGTCAAATGATTGATTGCAGTGTTATTTTCATTTAGTGTACAATTAAATACTTGAGACATATTAAAAATAGCAGGCTAACTGCGTTTTTGACTGCTATTTTAAATTTGATTTGGTGGATCTGAACTTTAGTTGATATTTTTTATGTTTACCAAATACTGACCAATTAAAAATCATTTTAATTCATCAAATCATAGAATCATAGAATGGTTTGGTTGGGAGGGGCCTTAAAGATTCATCTAGCTCCAACCTCCGCCATGAGCAGGGAACCTTCCACTAGACAGGTTACTCAGAGCCCCGTCCAGTCTTGTCTTCAACACCTCCAGGGATGGCGAGTCCACAACCTCTCTGGATAACCTGTTCCAGTGCCTCACCACACTCACAGTAAAGAATTTCCTCCTAGTATGTAATCTGAACCTCTACTGTTTCAGTTTAAAGCTGTTCTCCCTTGTCCTATCACTACATGCCCTTGTAGAAAGTCCCTCTCCAGCTACCTTGTAGTCCCCCTTTAGGTACTGGAAGGTGCTATAAAGCCTTCTCCAGTCTGAACAGCCCTGATTCTCTCAGCCTGTCTCCATAGGAGAGGTGCTCCATCCCTGTGATCAATTTAGTGGCTCTCCTCTGAATTCACTGCAACAGGTCAGCATCTTTGTTGTGTTGAGTGTCCTGGAGCTGGCTGCAGCACTCCAGGTGAAGTCTTACCAAAGTGAAGTAGATGGGCAGAATCCCTCCTTTGACTTGGCCGTACAGCTTTTGATGCAGCCCAAGATACAAACTGGCTTTCTGGGCTGCAAGTGCACGTTGCTGGGTCATGTTCAGCTTTTCGTGCACAAATACCCTTAAGTCTCTCTTCCTAAGGCTGCTCTCAAACCATTCTCCAAGTTGAAGATTTTGTGCATCTTGGACCATTTGTGAAATTTTGTTTTTGTGGTCTGTAATTTAAACAATGTCATCTTCCAGTGTTAATTCTTGGGATAATTTGTCTTTAATTAGTATTGTAAGTATAGTAATTGAAAAAGGAGTGAGGTATGTCATCCATACCTACTCTCAGAACTTCAGACAGAGGAACAAGTGTGCCACATGTGATATTTAGATACATTCAGATGTGTATGGAAATCAATAATCAACTAAATTAAAATGTACACAATAAGGACAAAATAAAGCAATTTTAATAGGTTGGATTTAGTGAAATAACAATGTACATGCCATCCTCTAACAGCAGATTTATTTACTAAAAAAGTACCAATGTGAGAAGTAAATATATTTAGCTTTGCATTTGATTGCATCAGCTTATTTATATTTAGGCATCTAAATAATAACTTAGGCTTCCAACTTCAGATACTTTATTTAATTCTTAAACTCTGATAGAGGTATTTCATCCAATGTTTTTCAACTCATGGAAGATCTGAAAGTTCTCAGCAACTTTCTTGAAATCTGTCACTCTATTTTTTTCATACCCATTATAAAGTATCATTTCATGCAGCGGGTCTCATGGTATAACTGCCCTAACAAACATGGCCTATAACTTCTATTGGGCTCCCATGTTTTGCCTTTCCTCAGTATTTTAATTTGTAAATAGTGGGTGGGAACCTTTACAGACATTCCAAATTAGCCATACAATTTCATTTTCTATATTTGGCTCCATACATATTCTACTATCTGATGGTTTTTCGTCTGGCATCCATAATGTCCTCTTTGTAGTGTCTGACCTTCTTGCTTCCAAATAGGACACACACCAAACAGACACAGTGAAATAAAAATTATCACTTTCCCCATAAGCTAGTTAGAGTTTTGAGGTATGAAGAAATTTATATGTGGGAGAAAAGTGGGAGATAAATTCCTTAAATGCTAGGGTAGTGTCATACAGAAAAACCTATTTTTGTGTACAGGCTGAGAGATACCCAGCTCTACATCCACTTATTTTTTGGGGTACTTTCAGCCCTTCCACACTTAGTGGTTGACTCAGATGCTGAGAGCGTAGTTTTCTTATCTGTACTTTAACACAGAGATCTTGACATGGAGATTTGGTGAGGGCTATTTTTGAATCAGCAAATACCTTTTCTTTCTCTTTTACTGTTTGGACTTTTCACCTCAAGTGTCCTGGGAAAGCTCTTCAAGTTGAAAGTACAGCAGACACTGTGCAGTTCTCCCAGAGAGTTTTCAAGCCTTTTGAATAACTGACATAGAAAGTGTTCTTTCTTATGGAATATCTGTGGCAGAGTAACCTGTCCCATGAAGGTATAATAATCCTAGAAATTGCTCAGAGAAGGAGAGTACTGCTGTGTTTTTGATTTTGTATTGCCCTTTCTAATCCAACAGTATTTGGAATATCCAGCCCACAAATACTGAAATACCCTTTCCAATATTAGGCAGATTTTTTGGGGGGAATTAGTTTGGGATATTAGACATTGTAGCTGGATAAAAATACAGTTAGGGTGCTATGGTGGTTATCTATATAATAAATATTTTCAAGTTTTAACTGCTGTTATGCTTAAGTCATTGAAGCATATGTTGTTGAGCTATATGCTACACAGTATCTTTAGCAAGAGTGAAATCTGTATACACGGTATAATCCTTGCAGCCTAATAATATTTCTTTCTATAGGATTGCATTTTGAAAGGAAATGTGGCTTGTGGTGAAGTAACTACCACTGCAAATGCCACAGTCACAAAAAGGTATGCATGCTGAGCTGTGGCTGAGCTAATATCTGCCTATTTATGGCAACCAAGCAGGAATCAGAGATTAAGTCATAATAAGGTAGGGATTGTACCAGCTAGAGGCTCACTTGTTTGTTCCATGTAGTAGAAGAAGGATTTTAGAGAAGATGATTTACAGCATTGCTTATCCCTTGCAAAGTGACTATGAATAGAAGTTGTAAGACTTTTTTTGCATAATGAACATTTTTGAATGCAATCTTGCTATAAGATAAGATACTCAGGCCATTGTTTCATTCATTCTACAATATATGAAAACAAAAAATTCTGATTTGAAAAATTATACAACTTCCTGAAACAGAATACATGAATGTGTCTGAATCTGCCTTTAAAACCTGTAAAATAGAAAAGATCTGTTCAGATAAGCAGTGGCATTTGTATTAAAAATAATAAATAAATAAATAAATCAACCGATCACTAATAAAACCAAACACATGAAGTAATACCTGCAAGATTTTCAGTCTTTCTCTTTGCAACTTTCATTGAAATGTTTAATTTCTGCCACCCTCTCCTCCCCTTACAGAAAATAAAAGATCTGGTTATCTCCTTATGTAGTACTTTTGATAAAGATTTTGATACATGGAAAATATAAAATAAGTAAGCATAATTGTGACTGTGAGTTCAAGTTCACTGCTTTCCTGAAATACCATTTGCTTTCCATATATTCTTGGTATATAGTACTGGGTATCAAACAAGTGGACAGATACAGAATGCTGGGCAGGAAGAAGTACTTTGAAATTGTAATTTATAAATAAAAGTATTTATATATGGGGTTTTTTTTCCTGATTTCTTAAAGAAATGTGGCCTACAGGATCATATGTATCTGATTCCCCCCTTTTATACCTTCAGAACCTGTTTTATAGTTCCAAGCAAATTTTGGATGACAGACGTTTTAAAACTTAACTTCATCTATACAACAGTGTTGGTTAGAAAATGCCTTCAGTTTGTGCTGAAGGAAGGACTTCTGTGACCTGGCAATGCAACTCCTGACAGTGGCTGGCCTGGCAAAACGCTTGCAGAGCTTGCTGTCAGCTTAGTGCTTCTTGCCTCCTGTACCTTCAACGTGTGTTTCTGCAGGTGGGTCACTGGAGAGGGAGATGTCTAAGCTTCACGTTCTTCATTGCAATTCAGGTGTACTGTGAAAATGATGCCATTGAAGTCTGTTACATACACATGGGTGAGAAACTGTGAAGTCAAAACATCATCCATGCAGACATGTTCAGGACAGAAACAGAATGGAGTCTGCAGTAATGATAAATCCATATCTCTGATAGCTAGAGACTTTATCTCTAAACATCATATTCTGAATATTTTAAGAAGCCCGTCATAAAGATCTTAAGTGCTTTAGCTGCCTCTGAAACCTTGAAGAAGAATGCTCTCACAGAATGGCAATCTAGTCCAGTTGTGTTACTCTTCCACATTATCAATAACATAGGTAAGAGCAAGGATTGGGAAAGCACCAGAACATCTCCGAATAATGATGATATAATATTTTCTTTACTAGAAATGTGCTCAGTATTTTAACTGTCAGTTACAGAAAACACAGAATGAGATAATTAGAAGCATATCTAAATTTTGTAAAAACCTACTCTCCTTTCCTCTTCACCAGTGCTTTAAGTGCTCTAAAAATGCTGAATATTCAAGATGCTTGAGTTATAGATTTCAGAAACAGAAGTTGAGGATATCAGTACATTTGGAATGAGATTTTTCATAGCAACAGTGACTGCTACAGGCTTTAAGATGTGTCGTATTTGTTAGGGAATACTTTGAAGAAAGCACAGATGTGCTTGAATGTCTTAAAAAAGTAAAGAAGACTTTTTTTCTCGTGTTCTGAGTCTCTTGAGGGAGTACACAGAATGAAAGAATGGTTTGGGTTGGAGGGGACCTTTAAAGGTCAGCTAGTCTACCCTCAGCAATGAGCAGGGACATCTTCAACTAGATCATGTTCCTTGGAGCACTGTTCCAGCTTGACCTTAAATATTTCCAGAAACCACCTCTCTGGGCAACTTGTTCCAATATTTCACTACCCTCATTGCAAAAAATTTCTTGTTTAGATCTAGACTGAGTCTACTCTCTTTCCTTTTAAAACCATTACCCCTTGCCCTATCACTAGAGGCTCTACTAAAAGGTTCCTACCTCTCTTATAAGCCCCCTCTAAGTACTGAAACACCACCAAAAGGTCTTCTTGAAGCCTTCTCTTCTTCAGGCCTAACAACCCCAACTCTCTCAGCCTTTCTTTGTAATAGGGGTGTTCCATCCCTCTGATCATCTTCATGGCCCTACTCTGAACTCACTCTGACAGGTCCATGTCTTTCCTGTGGTGAGGACTCCAGACCTGGACACTGTACTCCAGGTGGGGTCTCACCAGAGCACATGAGAGGGACAGAATCAGCTCGTTTGAACTGCTGCCCACAAGGATTTCTGGGCTATGAGTGCACATTGATGGCTCATGTCCAACTTCTCATTCACCAGCACCCCCAAGTCCTTCTTGGCAGAGCTGCTCTCAATCCCTTCATCCCCCAGCCCGTATTGATGCTGGTTGTTTTCCTAACCCAGATTCAGGACCTTGTACCTGGCCTTGTTGAACCTCATTAAATTCACATGGATTTACTTTTTTAGCTTGTTGAGATCCCTCTGGACGGCATTCCATGCCTCAGGCGTGTCAACCACACCATTCATCTTGGTGTCATCTTCACACTTGCTGAGGGTACATTCAATCCCGCTGTCTGTGTCATTGATGAAGGTAATAAACAGTACTGGTCACAGTCATCACAGATCTCCATCCAGACATTAAGTGATTGTTAGCTACCCTTTGCATGAGACCATCCAGTCAATTCCTCATCCACTGAATAGACCATTTGTGAAATCCATCTCTCTCCAATTTAGAGAGAAGGATGTTGTGGGGGATTGTGTCAAAGGCTTTACAGAAGTCCAGATGAATAAAAACCTTAGTTCTTCCCTTGTCCACTGCTGTAGTTGCTCCATCATAAAAAGCCACTACATTGATCAGGCAGAACTTGTCCTTGGTGAAGTCATGCTGGCTGTCTTGAATCACCTCGTGGTCCCCCAAGAGCCTTAGCACAGCTTCTAGGAGAATCTGTTCCATGATTTTCCCAGGCACAGTGGTGAGGCTCACAGGTCAGTAGTTCCCAGAGTCCTCCTTTCACCATTTTTAAAAATAGGTGCAATGTTTCCCTTTTTAGGGACTTCACCTGACTGTCATAATATTTAGGTAGCTAGAATCAAGATTTCTATGTGGGTCTTTAATGAATTGATGCAGTTTCCTTTGCAGGAAAAAAAAAATTCTGATATAGTTGAATTATTTTTCTTTACATTAGAAGTCAGGACAGGAAAATAAACAAGGTCTCTTCCAATCCAGCATATTCTATGATTCTGTGTGATTCTGTGAAATGGTATAACAATGTATTCAGTGATACATATTCTTACTGTATGGAGATTTTCAACACTTGGACATCAGAATTGCTCATGCACTATGAAATTGAATGGCAAATATCAGGTAATTTTTGTATTCTAAATATGGATCTGCAGTGATGGGAGATGGCTGATGGAGATGGCTGATGGCAGAGTCTTAGACAGGCCCCCAAAATTTAAGAAAAGTTGCTCTTGATAAAGATGTGCTTGAGATGTTAAAAAAATGTCTTGCCTGTGGATCCTTTATTGTCTTGGCGTTTTAAGGGCAAGTTTAACCAACCTTGCTAGGCAAATTTAGCTACAGTTCTATTGGATTTTCTAATACTTCTCTGTTATACCTATTTGGCAAAATAGAAGAAATCAATGGGGTTTAATTGGCCACTTGAACAGCCTTTGAATAGCATATTGGAGAAATGCATGGAAGTAATTGACTGTTGCATGTTAAAAATAGCTGTGAAAAGGTTTGTACGATTTGGAGCCTGACAACAGGCAGTGTCACCCAGAATATCTGTTCTGGTGAATGATTTTTTTTTTTAATCTGCTGTATTCTTACATAATGACTAAGTAGTATTATCTGTCATTTCTGAGGCCTATACTTTGGGAGTAATAGGGATCTGGTAGAATTTAATGTTGCAACTAATATATTTCAAATAGTTATTCTATTGTATCTGTAATATAAGTAATATATAAGATGTGTAAACTTAAGGTATATTTTAAGTTATCTTTGATAGCCATTTGGGTTCTCTTTCTATTTTAACTATTAATATTGTTCTTTTAAAATAATGTATCAATTATTTACCTGTCTGAAAATAAATCACTAGAGGCTAGTGATTTTTTATTAAAGTTTTTTCTTAAAGATTTTTTTTTTCTTAAAGTTACTAAAACAAGGAAACAAAGTAGATTATTCATCTAATAATAGACCTGGGAAGAAAGTTCAAAAAGTCATTTAAACCTTTGAAAATGGAATTTATAACAGTAGGAAACTTTTGCACAAATGCATTCTTTGGAAATGTGGTTTCAGTCAATACTAATACCACTTTTATCTTAAATTGCATGAATAGTCTTAATGTATAAAAAGATGATTTGTAGTTCTGTGCTGGAGCAGTCTGCCAAGCTCAAATGAGAGTTTATGTTTTTGATGGTATCTTCTTCCCCCAAAATAATCCCAAGGATGCAGAGAGTTTGTTTTCTCCTGTTCCATAGACCTGTAGAATACCCTGAATACTAGGCCACATAATAATCTTGCATGTCTTTATTTCTGTCCTTTTTCACCAAGCCATCACATATTACATAGAATGCTCCCACGGGAGTTCTCTATCAAGGTGAATAGGGCAATCAGCAAACAGCAGAAGCAATTAAATGTAGATCCTATTGTCTCATGGCAGAGCTGTTTAATAAATTATGATACCCTTAGCAGCAGCTTCTTATCTCAATATGTTTTTCACCTTGGTGAGAAAAACAGATTAAAAATAATTTATGAATAATCCGAATTGATTTTCAAGAGCTTTTTTTATTAGATAATGGAATCAAAAATCTATTTACTTCAGCAGTTTTATTTGGAAACTTTTTTCTCTTTTCTTTGTTAGATTATTCTATAATCTTTTAATACACAGGGCTCGTACTCCATTTGAATCAAAAAACCCTAACACAACCAAGCACAACTGCTTTCTATAATTGAACATAATGGTAGCTTTCAGTTTCACTATGCTGTGTAATTAAAGTATTTTCAATCTGAAATGGTATGAAGTATGTCTCTAAAATAGTCCAAATATTATAATCTATTAAATAAAATGTAAAGTATACAATGTGCTTATTATCTATGCATCACCTATCTAATAATTCTGTTATTTTTACTGAAGAGTTTCTGTGTAAACTGTATGTCCAGAAAAAATACATATTTTTCTGTAATTTCTGAATTCTAATGTTTTCTAATAAACTAAGTAACTGAAAGAAATATAGTAGGCTTTTTTTTCCGCTAACATGCTACAGTTGCTACCAACTTGGATATCTTTCACTGAAAGCCCAATTTTTGCTTTTATTATTCATTAATTATTTGAGTGTAATTTTATATCACCTTAGTTCTTTTGTGTGTATTCTATCAGGAGTGTAATGTAATATCTGACATACAGTGATGGGCATATTGTGTTTTTTCTATCTCATTCAGTTTTATAAATAGTTTCTGTTTTGATTTAACTTGTGTACATGGAAATACCTTACATTGTTTTTGCTTTTCCTTACTAGATACAAAAGATAGATTGATGTTTTAAAAGATCTTTTTTCAACAAGTTCCAGATAATGTTTCAAACCTGTAATTTGTATAATATTTAAGAACGCTTTCTCCTTTTTTATTTCTGTAGTAATGTTTGGTACATTTGTTGCTTATTTGTGTTACATTTAAATTTTCACTGTTATTTTTAGTATTTTTATGATGATATTGTCAGTTACTTTTATTTCCTATGAAATAGTTATATCTTTTCTTCGTAAGACAACATTGGAACCTCTGATATTTTTTTTCTCTCTAGTTCTTGCTGCACATCCTGCTGCAAACATTATAGAACACCAATACTAAAACCATACAAGGTTGAAAACATACTGACTGTTGCTGGAACCTAATAAAGAGTTTTCTCTCTATAATTTTTTTAAGAGAAGTAGATTCTTGAGAAAACATTTTCTGGAAATAATAAGCTAGCAAGCTTATCACTTTATTTACTGGTTTTTGTTTTCTTTTTTTTCCCCACACTCAATCAAGATGCAGTTTCTTCAGTAGAAGTTTCAGAATACTTACTTCAC
The DNA here is from genome assembly GCF_003945595.2 of Pipra filicauda. NCBI lineage: Eukaryota > Metazoa > Chordata > Aves > Passeriformes > Pipridae > Pipra > Pipra filicauda. The sequence goes on along the minus strand of NW_024104262.1, from coordinate 908,973 downwards.
TGTTTTTTTTGCTCACATACCCTACTTCTGTGTATAGACTTTGACTATAAATATCAAAAAGTTTCTAGTGAATTACATTCTCATTGGTGAGCTTTTAGTACCCAATAGGGCTTTTTAGCTCCGTATGTGATTAATAGGTCAGTTCTGAGCTCTCTGAGTACTATTTCAGTGCCTCATAATCCAGCCCTGCTGTAGCTAATTTCATTGAGACGTCAGCAGCTATTATTCTCACTAATGTAACTGGTATCACTCTTAAGGACCCATGTGACTGCTCTTCTCCTCTTTCTCTAGTCCTAATGATATCTTTAACTTTGCAACACGTCAGATGCCTGTTTCAATGTTATTAGACTTCATTTCTACTGTGTCATCATTTAGCCCCTTTACTTTGACATTCACATCTCGTTAAAAGGAGAATCGTGCAGATTTTCTGGACTAATTTTTTGATAAAAAAGGAGCTGTGTTCTCATCACAGTCGTGTAGGAACAAACAAAAATTCAAGCAAAAGTAATTTAATGAATCTGTTTGACAGAGTAGAATTCTAATTTGAGGTGGCTAAAAGATATTGGATACTGTGGAAACCTAAAAGCTCAGGGTAGTTTTAGGGGAAAGCCTGATTACGTTATGAAAAGAATTAGATGGGATGAGGAGCTCTAGATATTATTTAAAAGGACCAAATGTGGGTAATTGGAAGATTGTGCCAGTGTTAAAAAATCAATTTGCAGAAGCACTAGAAAAATAGTTGCTGTCTCTGATAGATTTTCGTTAAGAGAAATTTTCTCAAAAGGTACATGACAAATTACTGTAATTGTAAGAGCAAAGCACCCTTCATACTTGATTTTATTTTTATTCTATATGTAGCATTTTTTGACATTTAAAAAAGCTCTTTGATTTCTAATAGAATCAATGAAAACCCTTTGTCAGCGTTCTCAAATGGTGGGCTTTTGTGTGTTTGAAAATTGTGAAGTAATTGGTGCACTGAATTTTTTTAAGGCTTGATTCTGAAGAACCAAGACCACACTTTTTTGAATGAGTTTTGTTTTATAATTATAGGATTATCAAACATCATGTGTTATTAGTGTTTCCCTTTGCCCTTCTTTTTCTCTAGCAATTGCTTACAGGCTTCAAATCAATTTTTAGGTTTCTTTGACATTTAATTCTTTCTCTTTAAAGTGATATATGTTGCCACTGAAAGACCCAGCTATTCCTTATCCTGAGACTTAGAAACCCATGGTCCAACCCCTTGCACTGCTGAACACAGAACAACATACTGAGGCAGGTTGGGGAAAATGAAAAAGAATGGGTTTGGTTTTCCTGTGTTTGCCTACAGTCTATATTTTACCTTTGTTAATAACCATGTAAGAAAACATGTTGTTTTTACATTATTAGCCTCTTTTTCCCTGGATGTGTGGGGTGGGGTTCTCTCACTTTTTCCCTTTACTGTAATTTCTTTCTTATCTAAATCCTGATCTAATGAAATCAACATGTTTGGATGAAAAATCTTGGTTAAAAAGTGGGTATTTAAAATCATCCAGGTACCTATCCCACAAAATGCAACCTTACCCCTGCTTAATAGAAAATTAAGGAGTCAGGGGTTTTTTTGTTTGTTTCTTTTTAATAAACTACAATAAAAAAATCACTTGCTGGTACAAGAAATTGATTTTCAGAACCAGTGAAATAATCAATTTCTAATTTTAGAAAATATGACCATGAGTCAAAGAGAGCTGAGCTTGCTAAATACTTGTCAAAGTCAAGGCACTAATGTTATGTCCCAAACTCCAGGTTGTGAATTTGAAAATTGTGTCTGTATAGCTTTTCTTTAATGTGATAGTCTAGAGTTATTATACTTCTAGCTATCGCCAAAATTAGTAAGCTGATTGCTTGTAGACTTTTCAATGTTACAACAAATTCCTGAGGATAAACATCTTGCCTTTTAGCAGTAAGAAACAAAATATGCTGTGTCAAACAGCTTCTCCCAGGCAGCTGTCAGTCAGACAAGCGAGCATGGTCTTAAGCTCTGCCAGGGTAGGTTTAGGTTAGACTTTAGGAAGAAATTCTTTACAGAGAGGGTAATCAGGCATTGGAATGGGCTGCCCAGGGAAGTGGTGGATTCTCTGTCCCTGGAGGTTTTTAAGACGAGACTGGATGTGGCACTTAGAGCCATGGTCTAATACAGTGGTAGTGGATCGAGGGTTGGACTTGATGATCTCAGAGGTCTTTTCCAACCAGGCTGATTCTATGATTCTATGATTGTCATAAATAGGACACTGAGTACCTTTAGTGTTTCTACCTGGAAATGGCCCCCCATCTGGACATAAGAAATAGCATATTGACTGAGCTGCGGTGCTCTGAGAAATTCTCTAAAGTCTTTACCTGCCATGCTGTGCAAGGAAAAAACCTAAATTCCCCCCACAGCCCAGCATTTAACTCAATCAAATGTGTTGTGGGAGACCTGAGGCTCACACTCATCAAAGCTGCAATGCGCTTATTACTCATGATAATGTTCTCTGTAAAAGGATAGTAGTTCTTAGAGGTCACACTCTTTTCTGTTTAGTAACATTCTGAATAATTTTGAAACTATGCTTTCACAAGACATTAACTATCCTAAAGTTGTATGTTGTTAATAATACCCACTGTAAGTGTAGAGCTAATATCAGTAACAAAATCTTTTAGCAGGGTTCTTAAAGTACATTGTTTTCTTCTTGTCAGAGCTGATTATTAATCTTATAGATTAAATATTAATAATTGTATCATAAGGGGTGCTTTTTGTTGAGCCTATCCTGGACATGAGTAATAAGGATTAAATATTTAAATATATATATAAATTAGACACTGGCCTCTGTTTTCATACACTAATTATTCTTAATAAAGCTGTATATCTAGTGTCATTCTGTGGCTTAAGTATTTTGAGAAGATCTTTTTTACAAATCTTAGAGTTGTATGCCAATTAAAATATTTAATTTTAACTAAATCTTATCTATTAATATTATTTTAAAAATTGTCAGTTTTTATTTCACCCAGACTTCTTTTTGAATGCAGATTTTTTTAAGATGAGATCCAGTAAATAAGAATCCTCAGAATCCTCCAAGGTTATATTTTAATTTAGGACATGTCAGTAATAAACCAAGATGCCTTATGGATCAAAATATAGTTTGAGGGAGTAATCAAATATAAGTCTATAGATTATAGACTTATAGGTTAAGCTTGACACTGATCATTATAAATGGTTAACTGTGCATTAGGTAGCATTTTTTGGAGAGACAAAGATATTTTGCTTAATTTTGATGTACCACTTTTTATTCTCTCTTAGAAATAAGGAACAGTTAAAAGAAAGATTCCATACAGATAGAGTGGATTGGAATACGTCATTTTTCTATGGTACTCATAGGAAAGCTGAAATGGTTTTGGGAGTGTAGGTAGGAAAATCTGGCTGGATTTTTTTTTCCCCTGAGAAAATGGTATAGATAATTTTCTCAATTATTAGATGGCAAGAATAATTCTGCATCCAGCTCAAACAGAAAAGGTCGTATATGATATTGATAAAACAGAGAAAAAAGGACTTATTTTTGTTATTATTTGCTTTTGGCTTCTGGAAATTTTCAGAAAAGCAGAGAAACTCTTAGAGAAAACAAATGCTGTGCCTCATATGTCGTTGCAAGGGCTTCGTACCTATCACTTTGTGTGGGAATATAATGGAAACACAGTCTTTCTCAACCAAATTTTGATAACTACCACTAAGAGATGAAACTAATTTTTTTCAAACTCTTTCTTTCCACTGTGAAGTACCTTTCTACATCATTGTCTTCTTCAACAGATACAAGTGCAGTTTATTAGCAATAAAAATACATTATTGTAAAATTTGAGCGTTATAAATATCAAAGGTATCAACATGCTTAAGGACACAGTTTCATCTACCATGGTTTTCTCTCACTGCTTATTTATTGTACCACTAACTTGGAACATAAGATCTATACAAAGTGTGATTTTTGAAAGGACTAAGAAAACCCCATTATGCAATACTTGAAATTTTCACTTTTCCATGCTCTATTAAGCATCCTGTTTCTTTCTCAGTCATCAGAACACTAAAGCTCTGTCTGATTTTAAGTTTATTTTACACTTAAAATTATAGAATTGTAGAAACATTAAGGCTGGAAAAGACCTCCAAATCATTGAGTTCAACCTTTGACTTAGCTGTATCTTTATTTCATTATTGGGAAAAAAAATACAAAAAAAAATTCTGCCAACATTCTCAAAGAATATAACATGAAAATTGAAAACCCCTCATATTTAGTTTTGAAAAAAAAATCACAAACTCTTGTATTGTTTTAATAGATTAAACTACAAAAAAAGCATCTTGTCTTATGTAGAAATTTTGGAGGAAATAGGAAATAGTGAAATGTCTGTAATGTTAACCCAGTATCCTAATTTTGATACTTTTTATTGCAGAGAATACTTCCACTACATGCAATATGACATTTGCAGATATGAAGTAGAGCCTTATAGGGTGGCTTACAGGAAGCAGTATGTGTCAGAGGTTAATGAATACATAGAGATACTTCACGTACTGGAAAACACAGCTTTGTTCAATTCTGCCTTCTTCTTGGCATCCTGCTTGATATGTTTGACACCAATTCTTGGATGATTCTGTTGCACAAGTCACATTAGATCTAGATTTGAGAAGGACCACGAAAGGTTGTAGGCACTAAAGTGTCTTCTGAGACAGTTCATGTGGGAAGATTATAGATATATGTGAAGTTTGAATATCCCCCAAATCTCCCCTAAGGAGACTGTCAGAGGCAGAGCTAGGAAGATACAAAATACAAGACAGCTTCTAACCTAAATGCCAGAGGTATATTTTAGTTTCTATATAACCCACAGGAATTTTACCTTTTTTTCTTTTTTTTCTGTCTTGAAAATAATAGAAGGTGTACCATTCTGTGTAGGAGTTAGAACTTACTTTTTGGGGGTAAAAAGAAAAAAAAAGTAACATGCAACATCTTTTTCCCAGAAGCTGAAAAATAGTTTTCACCTGTCTTAAGAACTCTGGAATTTGGATTTGCAGTTCTAAGGTTCCTACTGTCACTTTGTTTAATAATGACACAGTTGTATAAGGAAATCTATTCTAGAGATAAGTCAGGAACCATCCTATTTTTAACATATTTTTATATTTGCATGAATAGTTTAATATTAGAAGTATTTCTTACATGAAAAAAATTAAGGTATTTTCTTATTTATTGATTTTATTTCTGTATTTTCCAGAATATTTAATTTTAACAGTAACTTATTGATTTAATATTATGTTTCCTATGAGAACATCAAAGTGCATTTTGGAAAGGTAATTACTAACATTCCTTTCTGTTTACCAAATTTACAAAGGGATAAATGGAAACACAGAAAGGACTTTCCCCTGTAGAGTTTGGTTTTAAGAAATATCTGACTTGTTCTTTACTATTACAGTTTGTTATTACAGTAAAGATTATAATCAAGATTAAGATTTTTTTTTATAGTATCCATTTTTGGAATTCATAGTAAGAAGCAACCTCTACCTCAAAGAGTTTAATCCAAATGCAGGTGCAGGGGTAAGATGGAATTCAAAGGTAGAGAGAAGTGCATGATAAGAGCAAAATGTTTGTGGGGTCCTGAAATTTAACTTCTGCTTTTTAATTCTTTAGATCATGTTGGCTGTCATCATGTCCAGATAAAATTGTTTTAGTTCAATCTTATGGTCAAGCTATACTGTGTAAGTGTAACAGTACTATAGGAGTGGATGTAATGGGGAAAACCAATAGTACCTCTAGGCTGGTATTCTAGCTGTAAGCAGATATGCAGAGGAGAAAGCACAATATGATACTTTCCACAACTACTCTCCCAGCCTCCACATAGTGGGACATAATGCTATTAGTCTGATTCACAGTTAAACTGTCTACACTTATAAAAGTATTATAAGTTTTCCTGGCTGTATCAAACTAACTTTGTGCCTTGTAAATCTCAGGTGTTCAAAAGGTGTAGTGATGGGGGAGGTGGAAATAACCAGTTACCTTCTCATGAGCTTGTTATGCACATGCAAATTGATTAGTTGCAAAGAGGCTTTTTAATAGACTCTGTTTCCTCTCATTGAAGGTTACAGAATGTACTGAGGAATGATTTCACATGCAGCTGTTTGAATAAATTTTGCATCATATACAAGTCACCTTTGTAGCAAAGACTGAAGCTGTGGTTTATGAGCTTACATGAAAACAAATGTAATCTTGTTAAAAACAAGAAGGTTCGAAAGAAAAAAGTTAGGATTTACAATTTTGGTAATTTGCACCATATGGTGACTGGAAAGTTGGCATTGCTATGTGTGCAAGTTTCTTATTCCAAACTTACAAAGTCGTACTATAGCTTCCAGAGAACACCTTATCCCTTCACTGCCCTGGCAGTTGCCCCATATTTCTTGTCCAGTAGAAAACCCAGCACTTCTTTCTCAAAATAAACAATTTAAAACCTGCACCAGTTTTGAAAAGGCCCATTTCTTCATGAGATTTCCTTAATTCTTCCCATTGTGGAAGCTGTGTGCTTCACAAAGATTAACAGCACTGACAAAATATTGTTAGTTACATTCTACCGGTGGGGATTTGGGATATGAAGAAGTGTCTGCTACTGCGGAGTAAGTAATTTGCTGTATGCAGAAACTAATTATACAGCATTTCTAGTACTTTAATATTACAAAATGTAATCCAAATACTGTTCAAATCCAACTTTTTTGCAGTTGGCAAAAAAGATAGATTAGTTTCTACTAATCTATCTTCAAAATTCAGAGCTAAGCCCTGTCAAAATTGAGTGAGATACCTGTGGAGATCATCTTTGAAGGGTGTGGATGTAAATTAGATTAGGTATCCCAATATTACACAGGAGCTCGAGATCTCATTCTACAAAACTACTATGTCAATAATGTACAACCTTGTGATTTATACCCAACATAAAAAATTTCTGACTGGGTGAATAATTTTAGGCAAATTTATGAACACCTAAAAAATAGTATCTTAAAAGAAATATCAAGGAATGCTAACTATCAACAGTGCTGTCATTTTGTCAAAAGAACTTCCTTTGAATTGTAAATGTGGATTATGAGTAGATTCGCCCCTCCCATATACAAATAATTTGCACAAGTAGCATTTTATGCACTTACTTTTTCTTAAATGGAATTAGATAATGACCATCAATTTAATCCTTAAATATATCTTTGTCTCTTAAGAAAACTGTTTTGCTTTTCCAAGGATTTATTTTCCTGGACCATTACCTGATAAATAGCAATTTGTTTTGGTAATGCTTAATGATGCAGGACCCATCTGGCATTATATCAGGACATGCAGCTGGCTATTAATTATTGAAAACTCCTAAACAGCTCAAATGAAACCATCCGCCAAAGATCTGATTGAGCAGATTCTTTTTTCTTCTTTATTCTATAGTGCTAATCACAAAAAAAGAGTAAATAATTCATACTTAGTTAGTTAGTCATGGATACTAAAATTTCCAACAACATGAATGTTGATTGCATTAATGGTTTCTATTCCTGTCTTGTATTGATTTTTATTCTTGAAACAATGTAGTAGCTTCTCTTTTGAATTTCCTTCAAACTTTATAAGAGAAGGTAACTTTTTTTTTCTTTTTTGCCTCGAGGGTTTGCAGTGTAACAATGCATACAGTTTTGCACATGATCTTGGATTTTGTATTTTCATACATGTCTGATAGATGTGAGGTTGCTGCAGCTCTATGCACTCTGGGTGTAACATGAGTGTTTCTTCCCAGTAGGCACACACTTGTGTGCAGTGCTGATAAGGACATGCTCATGGCCACACATACCAGCACAGATAGAAGCACTCAGCATTCAAGGCGAACTCAAACAGCTCTGTTTGCACTCTGTTTTCCGCACTGACTGATCAGCATAAAGGTCCGTTAATGGGACATACACACGTTGACAGTCCATCCAGGAGGTGGACTTGTCTAAAGTCCCAGTAATTATATGATCAGTAGCTGGTCCCCGGTTTCCTCATTTACATGAGTGTGCACGTGTGCACACGGACACCCACGCACACTTTGGATCTCTTCATGACCAGGCCTAGAGACCCAACCCCAATCACAGTTGGCACTGCTGCCTCCCACTCAGACACTCGCATGTGCAAAGGGCCTCTTGGTCAGCCTTCAGCCCCATAACCTGGACTCTCTGGTAGCTGCCTCCTCCAGGTGCCTCATTCCCAGCATATGGCCCCCAGACCACTGAGACTACTCACCGGCTAGCTTGTCTTGATGCTTGTTGATGACCACACAAGGATTTTTTCTGGTTGCCTACTCCATGGACACGATTACAATCTTTCTGGCCTCAGAAACGGGCCTTTCTTGCCTGTTGCTTTGACACAGAACAGAGACCCCCTCGCCCAGGAAGAAAACAAGATGTGCAGTTTAAAAAGAGGGCAGGACAGACTGTGGGCATCTGTCACAGGGCATAATAAGACAAGGAGACCGACCACATTCTTTTAACCCGTTCTCTCTTTATTTGTCCATGTTTGCTCCTCTGCAAGCCACCTTGATCTGCCCTTATCCCCACTTTTTCTCCTTCCCTGTCCATCCCATGCTGAATCTCCTCTAAGCCCAAAGTGCTCTTCTCTGGCACCCCGTAACTTGTCCCATGGCCCCTGGAAGTAGCCTTTCAGTCTGAAAGGTGCCTCTTCCATCAACTTACCATGGAGGGTATCACACCCAGCTCATGGGGCCTAGGGTCCCAGGCAGGCAGGGACAACCTTTGTCTGACTCGTCTGTTGAGGTACTGCCTCTGCCATTGTGCCTCTGTGCTCCTCTGTGTCCATGAATGTGTGTAGAGATTAATTAAATTACCTATGTAGTTCTGCTGTTACTCTGAAAATGTTGGCACTTTGAGCAATTTCTGCATTGTTTTATATACCCTGCCAAGTATGTAACCTCACTGTGATAAATCTTCTTTAAAAGCATATATTAAGAAAAATATACAGGAAAGGAAGACATTTGAAAAGAGAAGGTAAAACAAAACAAAGAACATGTTCTGCGAAAATAAAAATATTTTACAGAAAAACACAGCAGTAGGTAACTGAAGGATTGTCTGGTAACTGTAATGGGAAATTACTAGTAAGAAAATGGCCCTGCAAGATAGGCAATGGGAAGAGAACTAAAAAATAGTTCTTTGTGCTGAGATTTCACTAAATAGTTTTAGTAAACCTTTTATGGAAATATACTGGATGGTTTATGAGCTGTTGTGGCTGTATTATTTCTCATCTCATTAAAAAAGGGGGTAAATGTCTTTCCGCCTTTGAGAGCAACCCTGAACTGGCATCAGCAGAGAGCTTGTCAAGGCAAATAGCCTCTGCAGTCCCACTTCAGACTTGTACATTTTTCTAACAAATTTTTATACACTTCTACAGGTCAGACATCCAAGGAATACTACAGGCTAAATGTGGTCTGACTTCACCAGTTATTTATCTGTTGAAATGAGCTGTCCTGAATAAGTAACTGAGCCTGGGAATTTGAAAAATGAGTGCACTGTGGCTAGAGTTGAAGGCTTGAAAACCACATGCAGGATGTATGCTTGGGTTCTCTTCACCTTTTGTAGTCCTAGAATGAGTAAGTTGGTGCCAGGAAGGTTTCCTCATGTTGTTCTATTATTTCTCACAGACTTCTTTATTTTTAAATGAATTTGTATTTCTTTTTAAATTAGCTGGAAAAGTATTTAAAATGGAACTGTTCTCTTTATCTGCATTTGTATTTTTCCAGCATACTTTTGAGTTTGAACAACCTTGTTATAGTTTTTTTCAGATTCTGCTATCTTTTGAAAAATAATGAATTTTATTTAAGTGTAGCATATTCATCTAATTTATACATACATAGTCTAGGAGTCTACTGAAATCATAAAGAATTACATGTAATAATCTAGATTTGAAACCATATATTTGGGAGAGAAAAATAGAAACAGAAAAGAAAAATAAATACTTCTGACAATGTGATTTAGTAAGTCATGTAAGCACATTTCAATTTAAATGCAGTCATTCACCTCTTTGTTATGATACTTTCCAGCACCATTACTTTTTAGACTGCCTTCATCTCATAGCTTCACCAGAATTTCTTTCATCATTTCTTTAACAAGCATTGCAAAGGTCAGATGAATATTTTAAAACAATTTTTCAGTTCTCTATTTCTACATAAAAAGAGGAAATGAAAGTATGTTTTGCTCATATTCTTGTTTTCAATGTGTAGTTGAGTCTGTCACATCTTTGTGTTCCTTCTCTATATGACTTTTTACTCTCCTATTTGAATATATAATCATGAATTTTGAAGTGATACCCTCAAAATAATAGTTGAGAAAATTGAGAGCCTATCCTCTTTGGAAAATTTAGGTCAAATCTAAAATTATCATTCAGTCTGTTACTAAAAAGTGCCAAAACACAAGAGCAATTTAAGTATCACAGAAATAAGCAATAAAGGAGAGAATGAGAGTGATAAAAGGACAAGTCTTTTCACATACAGACTGCTAACACACCTAGGATCTGTGACTGTTTTCTCAGCATGGTTTATTCTGGCCAGAGTGCTGTGCAGAACTGTTTAAGTGCCTAATGCTTATTGATTTTGATACAGGAAATTATGTACCTAAACTGGAGGGGAGAATCAAAATCTCCAGTGCCTTGCTTGGCAGTCAGTATTTTAATTTTCCATGAGAACAGTCTGAAGAGAGTCCAGAAAAAAGGCATTAGTTTTCAGAAGTAGTCAAATGGAAATGAAAAATTAATTTACCTATCTGCTTCTCTTTTTTTGCCTTTTTTGCTATGACTGCTAAATGTCAACCAAACCTATTAAAGGTCAAAAAAGTAACTAATATTTTCTATTCATAAATGTTGCACAGGTGCTTAGTAGGTCTTTTTGCCACTCTTGGTACCACAACATACAGAAAATTTAAACTATTGCTTGACTTCTGATATGCTATGCCTGCTCCCTACTATGCTGACCAGTACTATGTCATTGTCTTAATTTGTTTTCCTTGGATGTATCAATTTATCAGGGTCTGTGTATGTCCATTTCTTTTCTTTAGAGTCTAAGAACTTTGAGATAGTGATTGAATTTGTTGCTATTCTGTTCAGCAACTAGCAGAGTAGATTTATAGTCCCCAAAGTGTGTAATAGTACAGAAAAATAACGGTGGTGATAACAAGAGGAGGCCCTTGGGGCCTCTAAGTATTTACCGTCTAAGTATTTACCCTTCTGTAACTTCTGATTACCTACGTAATTTACTCCATTTATCATCCAATTTACGGGTGTTCCTTTAATATTTTAATATATCCATGTGTTATTTATAAAGTAGTTTTTATATTGATTGCCTGAAAAATAAATTTCAAAACTGGATTGAATGGGTGTTATTTCTACCAGAACGATAGGGAGGAAGGTAACTGGAGAGGTCATTATGTAATAGTTTGATGCAGAATCACATATACTCAGAAACTTCATGAAGTTTTTAAGTAACCTAATTGACCTGTTGTGTATAATATCCAGCGAGCAGGAAAATCTGCTTCAGTTTTTGGCCATCATTATCTTTAAAAAGACACTTAGGCCAAATTACCCTGGCTGCAAATTATTCAAGCTTCTTGTCTAAGCTCAGAGAGCATGAAGAATAATCAACAGTGTTGGAGGAGCCACCAAAAGCTGTTGTCAATTTTTTCCTGGTCTTCCAGGAAATTGTACAGGGCCTTTGAAAATGTGTTGAAATTGCACAGGACCTTTCTTTATGGATGTTCGTAGCACCTTCGCTTATCGGAACACTTTGTATTAAGGTCCAAAGAAAGTTATGCTAAATGGACCTTACAGAACACAGGTTTTGTATAGATCTTCCAGTCTAACGTGTGGTGGCAGACTTGTATTGCAGTACACAGATCTTTCAAATGCCAATGATGAACCATTGGCTCTAGGGAGGGATGTCTGAGGGATATTACTGTCACTGTTCTTCACTTTTCTTAAAACATTGTGCCCCAAATTGGTAAGTTATTAAATCCAGAGACTTTTTCAGTCCAGATTAAAGAATAAGATTGCTGCCCATTCCTTGCAGATAACCATTTCTACTACTATTTCGAAAATTGAGAATTTCCTATACTACAACACCAATTAGACTGCTGTTGGGTGAAACTGAACTGTGATCCAGTGTATCATTACATTAATTTCTTCTTTGACCTTAGTAGTTCTGATTACATTCCAAAAGTATTTTACTCGGATCTTGCTTCTTAAATGCTGTTGTTCTCAGTGTCTAGGTTATTAAGATCACTTTCATGTTAATCCGTCTCTTAAATTTTTTCGTCCCATTTCTGCTTATAAAATCAGCTCTTCAGCTCTTAATAACTTCATGCTTTACTTCAAGTCAGAAATGGAAACGTTATGGTCTTTAGGACTTCATTCAATATGTGCTTTTACTACTTGACAGAAGTTGTTACCTGTTTTTGCTTTTGTTCATGATATCTGCTTCTGCCAAATATTGATTGAATCTAACCCAAGAATTCCTGTTTCATTCCTGTGTATGTCACATAAAGCAGTATCCAAAGGTTTGCTAAATTCAAGATAGATGAAACCTGCAGCCTCCAGTTTCAACCTGTATCTGATTGGTCATTTTTTCAAAGAAAGCCATAATGATCTGGCAAGATTTTAAACTATTTTGGCTGTTTATTATAATCTTATCCTTTAGATTCTTGCAAACTGATGAGCAATTTGCTTTTTGTATTGAAGTTAAGCTGGTTCCTTGTCCTTTTTCCATATTGGTATTATCTGCCTTCTCCAGTACCCTGTGCTCTTACAGTTATTCTGCAGGTCATGAAAAACATCACTTATTTAAGTATTATTTCAGGTAGTTTCACAAACACACTGCGTTAAATTTCATTTGCTCCTGATGATTCTCTACCAAATATTTCCAGTGTTGTTATTTGTCTACTATGTTTTAATGCTTTGATACCTGACAGTATGACAATACTTCTATTATATTTATATTAAATGGGAAAAGAGAATATCCTGTCATTATTTTGACAAATGTCAAATAGTGCTTTAAAGTTTTTCAACAGACATTGAAGTAGTTATTGCAACTGGGAAATTAACAAGCTTTTACTATAACTCAGAATTATATTTTTTTGTCTGCTTGTCTTTTGGATCATAATGGCTTCAAATTATTCAGTAATGACAAACTGTAAAACTTGCAGTGCCAGCAATGCAGCAATTTCATCTATTTTATGTAATATGTATACCTGGCATGCTGAAAATGCTAGGAGGAACTTTTAGCCTACATAACATGGCAAATACAGTATTCCCCAAACTAGGATCTTCCGTTCTTGATACTGTTTCCTAGGAAAACAAATCACTAAATACTGTTTTTATGTATGTGTATGAATATGCTCTTTGGCTTGGAGATAATCATGTGAGCAGTATATTGTATAGTTAACTCTGTAGGTATTTCCATACTCCTTCTATGATAAAGAGCAGCCAGAAAAACATTGCTTTGTTTGACTAGAAAATGTGTTTAGAGTTTTAAAATTATGAAGACTTTTAAATTATTTAGTTAGGAACTCATACTTTTCACTGTACTGAAGCAGAATTTTTAAATATTGCTAATAATTTGTTAAACTTCTTATGATACTAATACTCGTAAGACAGATATATTTAAGCATTTTTTTGATCTTCAGCATAGATAATAAATATTCTCAAAATACAGAGAAAAATTAACCAAAATTGGTTTAAACTGTGTGATGTAGATTCACCCTGAACTGTGATGAACTTAATCCATTTCTCAACACTAATTTTTAAAGATTTAGCTGTCAGGTTGAATAGATTTTAGGTTTTACTCTGAACAGTTCTTCTGTTGTAGCTTTAGGTCAGCATCAAAAATCAATAACCTTGTATATTTAAAATAACATAGATAAACGACACAATAATAAATAATAAAACACTGTGGACCAGCTTTGGCCTTCATCTCAAAGTCATGGTCCTCTGAATCAAGGTAGCTGTAGTGTATCTCAGGCATATTGTGGCTACACTGCTAAGTGCCAGTTTCCCCTGCAGCGTGCGGATCCTTACACTTCCCAGCAATCCCTTGTGCCAGGGGCAGCCGACTGCAGCATACGATAGCATCTGGCAGGCTCCTGTATAAAGTAGTAGTGATCTGGAAAGGACAACTAGCTTCAGAATATATGGCATTACCTTTCTGCCACATTTAATAATTTTCATTAGAAGTACTCTTTTTGATTCTGGGGTAAGTAGATGAAAATATATTTTAGGTTTGTTTCATTGGAGTGAACAAAATAGTGAATTATTTGCATGGGTAAACATGAAAAAGATATTTTGACTGTTCAACAAAATAAATCTTAGAAAATTGAGGCAAACTGTGAGAAGAAAATATAGGGAAACCTGAAAGCACCTCATATTAATCAGTTTCGTGGAATCATATTCTAAAGTGAAGTTTGAACTTAGCGTAGATCACAAAGTAAGCAATGACTGTGCATGCTCTTACTGCTCTATATTGCACTATTTACCAAAGCCACTGCATTCATTAGATGTTTAGAGCAAAGGTGTGTAAAATTTTCTAGATGTGAAAAAATTAAAAAAAGAGGGTTGTGTAAGCCTAACTATAACTGCAGTGTCTGTAATGACAGAACTGAAAGAGCCCAAAGATTATACAATTATTCAGTTTCCCACCCTCATCGTAGACTTCTAGCAATTTATCTGTTGATTTTATTTCCTTTTGATGGATTACCCAATGCATTAAAATGTTTTTTATCTTAGTGCCCACTTCAACCAAGTGGATTATTGCTGATGAAAAATAGCCTAAAACTTGAAAGCAAAGGCAGTTAGGTCTAGAAGTTATCTAAGGTGCACTCTGAAACCTATTTAATGGGCATAACTTTCTTGAGCAACTGAAGATGTACTTTGTGGTGTTTATTTTCCTTTTTATGTTTATCTCTGGTGTTCTGAAAAGATGTAAATGCAATCTTTTAAGTGGTAATTTCTCTCTCTTACGTGTACATTCACTCTCACACACCTGAATTTCATAGGAACATATATATGTTGATTTTTTTGTCTTGGCTTTCCAGGCATTTTTCACCCATAAGGGTGGGAATAGAATTACCCAGTCATCTGATATCTTTAACTCCTTGGCTCAGCAAGCCATTACTTCCTTCTTTACCAGCTTTTAATTTCAGAATATTCTGATCTCCAGCACAGAAGTAAAGCATTTGAGTTTAAATAGCTCTTTGTTACTGTTAATGTTCTTATTCTTATGTGAAAAACTTTAAATGAGAAATTGTTTTAGTAGCTTTAATTATATTTTATTATTTAAATAGCTAAAAATGTAAAACAACTGAACTCATCAAATCTCCATTACTGATTCCCTTGTCTAGCTGGCAAGTTACTTTCTGTGTTTTCCCCCTTAAATTGCGGTTTCACATATTTGTAGACAGTATTAAGTACGGTAAATCCTGTAGGAGTTACTGGAATATAAATTGTAATTTAGAAAATTAATATTTTTGATTCACCATGTTGGGGGGCTTTTTCAGTATTTTTACTATATGTAGTAGATCCATCAGGGTTTGTTTTGTTTTTACTGTTCAAAGCCAAATTTACTTGTCTATTTCCAATAATGAATTCATTGTCTTGAAGCTGGGATAGGGTGGTGGGAAGGAAGATAGGAGTATCCAAAGGAAATCTAATCTCTAATCCCACTTCTGTACCAGAGTTAAACAGCGATCTGTGTCCTTTCTTCCAACTTTTAAAGTGCTCTGCAGGTCAGCTTAAGTACAGGCAGCATCTACGTTTTGTTCGTTTTATCAAAAGCTTTTTAGTATGCTTTCTCCAGGAGGAAATACATTTATTTTGCAAATTAGGCCCATAGTTCTTGTCATGTCTCTTTTGGGCTCTGTAGTCCCTATTTTAAAAGTGATAACTTATCTCTCAGTGGCAGAAATGCTCTCTGCAGTTCATACAGCTGTAGTTTCCAGAAAGATGTATATATGTGAGACATACATATATGTAAGACCTTGAATGATACCTGACATCGTGGTTTAGTTGCTGGATGTTCAGGCAGGAGAAATCTCCAGCAATGAAACTAAAGCCTCAACCACAAAGTTATAATTTTATATCTGGGATTTGTGCAGAATTCCTATGCAGTCTCTCAAATTTGAAAAACCATCATCACTAGAATTGTGGGACCTCTCACTGCCTGTGGTTACTAGTATGTAATTTTCAGAGTTATTAAAAAACTACAGAGGCTATAGAGAAAGAACAGAAAAGGACACTGTACACCTTCTGATGCAAGAAAGTTATAAGAGAAATTCAGGAAACAATGTTTTAATTCGTCTATGTGATTCACTGCTCTGGGAGATTATATATTATAGAGTCAAATGCAGTAGTGGATTTCAAATGATACCAGATATTTTTAGAAACCAGCATTAACATTTTACTGCCAGGAGACATATAGCTAGATAGGCTCCCAAATGCCAGCTGATTTACTGCGGAGTCCACATGAGGAGTTCCCTCACTCATATCCACAAAACAGTTCACAGAGTACTCTTGTCAGAAATATCTGGGACTTTAGAGCCTGTCCTGAAGGAAAACAGAATAGTGACCATGCCCTGTTTTAACAGCTATTGAGGCTACAAAATGAGACTTTCAGGATGAGAAAGATTAATAAATAGATTTAGTGTCATTGCCTTCTTACACGTGTTTACAATGTCTCCTATTCACAGTTGTTGTTGCCATTCATAGACGTATCTTAAGATGTTCATTAATTTTGCTAGTTTTAATTATTTCCTTTAAGTGTGTAAATCATTTCCTAGTGAACGTGGGAAACAACTGTAATTAAATTTCATTGTGTCAGATTTTCTTTTGCCTTGGCTCATGAATCAAAAAGCCTTTTGTTACTATAGTTTTTCAAATTTCTGTATTTTTCATGTTGCTGTTTGGGATACTTTTTCCTCTGTAGAAGAATTGTGTGCAATATACTTTATAAAAAAAAAAAAGAAACCAATACTGATGTAGATGAATTTTCACCAGTTGACTACTTGCTAATTTCAAAATGTACATTGATAGCATTTTCGACATATTACTTTATTATTATTATTATTTATTTATATTTGCTGTTTTTAATTTATGTCTACACAGAACTTAATATTTCAAATTTTTATTAGGACACTAGAATGCATACAGTTTCTTATTAGCTGTATATTGCTGTTAGCTCTGCAATCAGGGGTAACGGTATTGCAGTAAAACGGAGATCTGTAGCCATCATCTTCTGAAGAAGAATTTTCCATTCTCATTTATGATTTGTATAAAATACTTGGTTTCACCAGACACATCCTGAGAACTTTATCAGATTTCACATTATCTACATAATTGTTCAAATGACTAGACATGCAGATTTATTTTCTTTGTACTATCTGACCCCAAGGCTAAGGCTAATGTGTAAGACAATAATCATGATGAAAAAAAAAGCCCAACAGTTTGAAAAAACTTACAATAGTGTTGAAAAGAAATCTTCAAATTATCAATTAAAAAAGTGCAAAATCAAAGTAAAGACACCAACAAAATCTAGTGTAGTTTACTGAGATATAAATTATTTGTTAAGCAGGAAAATGAAGATACTTGTTCTTCAAATACTTTTGTTGATATTGTTGTGATAAAAAGAATTCACTGAAACATTCAAAACTTGCTTTTCTGAAACTCTTTTTTTTAGAGGGTCTGTCAAAATGCTTTTTATGTTTATCATTGACTTTCCTTTAACCTCCTCCCCACCTCAGCTATAGTTCTAAGTTCCATAAAATAAGGTCCTATATTTTGCATTATATTTTTAATTACTCTCGGTGAATTCTTTTCTGTTTGCGTCTCAAATATGTTTTGAAAATGTTTTCTGACTTTTGTTTTGTCATCAAATCCCTCTCATCGGCATTCCTTCCCACATCGCGCTTGTGACTGTGGCGCAATGTTAGATCGCACAGCCTGTCTTAGAGCTCCCCCTGCTGTAGGATGCCCCTAAGATTTCCTCTGCTTGGTTATTTAGAGCCATTAATATAGGCTTGCCATAAAATTTTTCTTTGAAATTTTATGCCTATTTTACAGGTATATAACCTGAGTCAGATCAAGGAATGTGGTCCTAACCACATAGAAAATAACTGATAAGAATAATTGTCTAAACGATGTTGCACTTACACTCAACGGAAATTTAAAGTGAGAATAAAGATTTCATGAAGTTGTTTTACCAGGGTGAGTTCATAAGTATTTCTAACTCTTTATGTTTTAAAATGACACGTTGTTGTTATGTGATTATAATTTAAAACCAAGTGTGATTAAAAATTAAGGTAAGAACACAATTTCGGCTTGGCTGACTTCAGGCCTGAGTCATAGAATCATAGAATCAGCCTGGTTGGAAAGGACCTCTGAGATCATCAAGTCCAACCCTTGATCCACTACCCCGGCGGTTAGTAGACCATGACACTGAGTGCCACATCCAGTCTCATCTTAAAAACCTCCAGGGATAGAAGAATCCACCACTTCCCTGGGCAACCCATTCCAATGCCTGATTACCCTCTCTGTAAAGAATTTCTTCCTAATTTCTAACCTAGACCTCCCCTGGCAGAGCTTAAGACCACGCTCGCTTGTCTGACTGATAGTTGCCTGGGAGAAGAGACCAACCCCCACCTGGCTACAACCTCCTTTCAGGGAGTTGTAGAGAGTGATGAGGTCTCCCCTGAGCCTCCTCTTCTCCAGGCTGAACAACCCCAGCTCCCTCAGCCTCTCCTCATAGGACTTGTGCTCCAGTCCCTTCACCAGCCTTGTTGCTCTTCTCTGGACCTGGTCCAGTATCCTTCCTGAACTGAGGGGCCCAGAACTGGACACAGCACTCCAGGTGTGGCCTCACCAGCACTGAGTACAGCGCAAGAATCACTTCCCTGGTCCTGCTGGCCACACTGTTCCTGATAGAGACCAGGATGCCATTGGCCTTCTTGGCCACCTGGGCACACTGCTGGCTCATGTTCAGCTTCCTATCAATCCAAACTCCCAGGTCCCTCTCTGCCTGGCTGCTCTCCAGCCACTCTGTCCCCAGCCTGTAGCTCTGCATGGGGTTGTTGTGGCCAAAGTGCAGGACCCGGCACTTGGCCTTGTTGAACCTCATCCCATTGGAATTAGATCATCTCTCCAGCTTCTCCAGGTCCCTCTGCAGAGCCCTCCTGCCTTCCAGCAGATCAACACTCCCCCCATCTTGGTGTCATCTGCAGATTTGCTAATGGTACACTCAATCCCCTCATCCAGATCATCGATAAAGATATTAAAGAGAACTGGGCCCAACTCCAATCCCTGGGGGACACCACTAGTGACCGGCTGCCAACTGGATGCAGCCCCGTTCACCACCACTCTCTGGGCCCGGCCCTCCAGCCAGTTCCTAACCCAGCACAGAGTGCCCCTGTCCAAGCCGTGGGCTGACAGCTTTTCCAGGAGCATGCTGTGGGAGATGGTGTCAAAGGCTTTGTTGAAGTCCAGACAGACCACATCCACAGCCTTCCCCTCATCCACCAGGGTCACCTGCTCATAAAAGGAGATCAGGTTGGTCAGACAGGACCTGCCCTTCCTAAACCCGTGCTGGCTGGGTCTGATCCCTTGTCCATCCTGTAGGTGCTGTGTGATTGCACTGAGGATGATCTGCTCCATAACCCTGCCAGGCACTGAGGTCAGGCTGACGGGCCTGTAGTTTCCCGGGTCCTCCTTCCAGCCCTTTTTGTGAATGGGCATGACATTCGCCAACTTCCAATCATCTGGAACCTCCCCAGTGAGCCAGGACTCACTGTAGGTAGATAATGGGGAGTGGCTTGAGGAGCTTTTCTGCCAGCTCCCTCATCACCCTTGGGTGGATCCCATTGCTAACTGTTTCCTCCTGGATTACAGGGGGCTATTCAGTTTCTTATCTCTTTCTACAATCTCCAGAAGCCAACTGTCCTGAGGACAACCTGTCCTACTGCTGAAAACTGAGGTAAAGAAGGTGTTAAATACCTCAGCCTTTTCCTCATCTTTGATAACTAGGTTCCCACCCATGTCCAAAAAAGAATGGAGGTTTTCCTTGCCCCTCCTTTCGCTATTGATAATCATATATAATAATATATAATAAGTCATTTCATAGTAACTTGGATCCCTATTAATCTTACCATGATGCTTAGTCCAGTCTGTACTTTAAAACAGTGAAAGGAAAGCTTCTCTTTGAGAAATAAATCTTGAGACATGCAACTACTCTTGGTACCTAACCTAAGGATCTGGTAACAGACATGATCTGTGAGAAAGAAAAAAAATATTTCTGAAGATTAATACTTATAACAATTCAAATTATTTTCTTTTTCAAAAATCATGTGTATTTATATGCTAAATAGTTTCCTTCTCTTTCTGTGATAATATTTTTTCTATAAATATTGGTATTTGAGTTGATGCTATGCACACCTACATAATGTATTTCTAAGAGGCAATCTAGAAACAAAGAAATATAATTTCCTGCTCCTCTTTCAGGAGTCTTTCCAGGAAGAAAATTAATGGAAAATCAATTCTTTATTAGGCTAGTGAACATTTTCTAGTATTGTCATAATAATAGATGTTGCTAAATGTCCTGATGAGCTCTCTTCCCCTAGGGTTTGCCAGAATTGCTCGATTTGCTATTTTGTAAAAGCATCTTTAAATATTTTTAACCCACTAGACTGAGAAATCTGGAACTGTACCAAGGAAAAAAAGCTAAGTTGACAAGTTTTATCTTTGAAGGGATGAAGTATTTGTTTTGGTTATATCCTTGGTAATACACAGAGTTGACAGGCTGAGACTATGATCCTGACTGTGTTTCAGAAAGAATTTTGTAACTTTTAGGTCCTGCAGAGTTCCTTAAGGTTAACTGATGTAGTAGAGCAAAGATTTATGCAAGAATCTGCTCTGATAAAAAAAGAAAAGAGGAATAAACATTTAAATAAAAAAATTCAAGTTTAAATACTGAAATAATAGTTTATCCTTTATCAAGTATTGTCAGAGAGTTCTCTATATTTTCCTAGATTCTCAGGACTATGTAATGTCAGGAACAGGGAGACACCAGTGCCCTGAACTCAAGGCATTGAGATAAGGGAAAGGTGCAGGCTACCTTTGATCCTGAAATGTATTAACAGAGAAACAGCGTACACAAAAATATTTTACTTTTCAAATGCCCTGAGAATCCTCAGCAATCTTTGTCACAAAGCTTATATTCAACCTTGCTTGCCTATCATCAATTTTGAGTATGGACAACTGTCTACAATTTTTTTTTTACTTTCAGTACATTGGAAACTTAAAATTCAGTCAAAAGAAATGAAAGTATCTTGATTGAGCAAGACAAATATTTATTTGAAACAACTGTATGTGAATTGTGACAGAGAATGTGACTATGAAGTATATAAATTATAAACTAATCAGTGTAGAAACCTCATAAAGTGAAAGGATGCAAAGAGAAATGGAAATCCAAGAGAACTAAAACAGTTTTTCAGTATTGTTAGGCACATCATCTTAGCAATCCACTTTGTACATTATGGGATGAAAGCTGCCAGCCTATTAATTTTAAGGAAGCAAAACAATTTAATTAGTATTTTTGTTCTTTAGTTGGAGAAGCAGGCAGAACAGAAATCCATTTGTGAAAAAAAGTAAAAGTTAAAAAATTGTGAAAAGTAATGTGTACTGATTATAAGGAATGAAAACTATTGTCAAGACAATAGACTATAGAAAACAAAATTCATAGTGCCATGTATTAAATATTATCTAAATAGATATTCAGTAATTTATATGCTGGTTTTCTTGTGTACTGATAGTCCTCAATGCATCATTAAACTTTAAAGATCCTACTTTGAAAACAAAAAAAATAAAAAGAAGCTGTACTAGCAGCACACTGCTGTTGATACATCTAAGAAAAAAGTCATGAAAGATTTGATGACCTGAACATATTTATAAAGTTGCAACTACACTGGTAAGGTACACTTTCTTCAGTAACTGCATGTATTCAGTTTTTGTGCTAAGGAAATGGCTCTTTTTTCCACCACTTCCCCCCAAAAAAACCCCAAAAATGAAAATACTAAGAATACCCTTGAATCATCCCCAAGGCCCTTTTAGTCATACAAAATGTTAAGAACCTGTTAGCACGTTCCTCTGTGCTGTAGCAATCCAGCAGTTCTGTGGCACAGTATGTTAAAAATATGTGTCAGAGTTAATGGACACCAATGATATGAACAAAAACTACCGAAGAACAACAGGGCTCCCTTAATGCCGCAGAGTATGAGCATTGACATTTTTTGAGCTACTGCATAAGAAACAAAGAATTGTTTTAAATTATAAGAAAAAATTCTGTTGTCCTAAAAGACTAAATCATCTATTGAAGTGTTTTCAGTGGGAGTTTTGTTCACTTAGAAGCAGATAATTTGGCTCAGTGTTGTAGTTTGCAGTATACTTAGATCTATTCTTATTCATCTCAGCTTCTCAACATCACCTGCTGGCGAGACTGGAATATGTGAGAAAGAAAGAAAGAAAGAAAGAAAAAAACTTGGTTACTTGGATATGGTTATATCATTTCCTGCTGTGAACAATCTATGATTTATGGTGAAAGGATGTTAACATTGTTAACTTTAAGGAAAAAAATATGCCTTTAATGGGAGGGGATAAGTAGCAAGTAAATAAAATTACTGCTTGGGCATACGTATTCAGTTATTAGGAGGTTATTTTCATCATCTATTACTGTGAAAAATATTTCCAGAAAGAAGAAAAATGTTTTTTATGGAATTATAGGCTATGGGTTTGGAACTATATGAAAATATTACTTATAGTCATAACTGTTTTCACTTGTAGAATAAATTAGATACGTAACTGATAAAAAGGTAGAAATATTTAATAGAAATACTCTGGTGTGCTTATTAATTTTACTTACATATGTTGATATCATTATTTTGCACCAGCTAAAATATGGGCACAAAAATATTTTGCAAATGTACTGTTTTTTAAAATATTAGTGTGCTTGGTTTTTATATGGAAATACTTGCTGAAATAATAGTTTCTTTGGCCCTTTGTTAAGGATTTTAACAAATAACTTAATCTTATAATTTGCTTATTTCTCTTTATAACTTGATTTGTTGCAAAGTAAGAGAGATTAAAATTCCTTTATAATTATATATATGTAGGACCTTAAATGATGGAATGACATGCAAAACTTTATATTTCAGTGTAAATACACTTTAAATACACTTTAGTGTATTTAATTTACCTAGAGTATTTTGGAATGAAATATTATAAACCAAAAATATAATCAACATGCAGAATATTCAGTTTGTATAAACAAATTTCAAAACATATGCAGGGATTATCCACTTGATTCATTATCAGATTTGCTAGTCCATCAAATTAAATATACCATATCATGTGAAAAGGGACTAATTTTGAACATACTAGTGGAGACATGAACACACTGCTGTCATTGGAGGAGATCACACAGTACGTCAGGACATCCAGTAGAGAAAATATGGTTAAGAAGGTCATCTCCATTAAATTCTGCTTGAGAAGTTGATTTTCTTCCAGACTTCTAAAATAAAATCCTAAATAAACTTGCAATTCCAAACTTCTTCCAAACTTGCAATTATTGGACTAAGTAATATTTTTGTTAGAGTATTAAGTATAGGCACAATGACTCTTTTGCAACACAAAAGAGTTAAAAATGCCATAAAAATTGGACTTCATCACAAACACTCTTGAGTTGATGATATTTAATCAACTCAATATTTCCATCTTCATGAAATGCATTTTATAGTTCAGACTCAGGACATGTGTATGAGTATGAATTAAGATTGCTATTCATTTCATATATGACCTCAGAAACAATATAAAAAAAACCAAGAAAGCCAGCTCCCACCCATTGCCACTACACTTTAGCCCTTAATCTCTCCACCACCTTTTCACCCCAATTCACAGTCTGAACTGGGGTTTCCCCATTAGCCAACATTTTCCATGATGCATTCACTGTCTCTGCCTGGTGCTGAAAAGGGCAAAGATGGGAAGAAAATTAGTTTCTTGCTCTAGTGGACTGCTAACTCTTTAACAAGGTGCTTGTGATCTCTTGGAACTTCTTACGTACTTTTCTTAAAAGATCAGTCAACTTAAGAAGCACATATATAAATTGTGAGTTGGTAAGACTAATGTGAAATTTGTTGCTGAGAAGCATGTGGCTTTGTCATATATTGGAGATTTCTTTCTATAAATGTACTTGTACACTCCCCATTCAAATCTGGAGATAAAAAACCCCATATTAATTTTAATTTGAACTGTTTAAATCATGGTTTACAGAGCAGGCACAAGAAAGAGGTTTCAATTTCATGCTCTTTGCAATTGTCAAAATTAATTTCAGATCTAATCAAAATAAAAATAAGTGTTCTGTCAACTTTTATGACTAGCGGAGAACTTTGAAAATACATTTTTGGATTAATGTGATGGTTTTCTCCTCTCCATTATTTCAATAAGTAGAAGTACCTGTTATGGTTTTCACATCATTCTGGACCTCAGAATCTTTCTTTTTCAAAATTCACGTCAGATATTACTGTAAAATATGTTGACTTCAAAATGGCATGTTTTAACTCAAACACATTCTCTTGAAGAACAGTAAGCCTTGTAGCTTAGTTTTGGCTTTACCATGTTTCCTGGAAAGACAGCGACAAATTTGTTAGTTAGTTGTGGAGGTCAGTAAAGCTGACACGATCCCAGGGAGGCGAGAAACTGGATTCCTTTACTGGACTCACAAGTTCATATTTAAAGGGTTCATGGTTTACATATTCAACAGGGGGTTTACATATTCGTTCTGTTACATGTGGGGACTTTGCAGAGATGAGGTAAAGGGGAAAACCTAAATTACAAACCTTTGGGTCTTACATCACTGGAAAAACCCTATTTTATCTTGGGGGATTTTATAGGGGGGAAGAGGTAACATAAAGGGAGAGATAAAACACAAAAGTTTTTCTGCACAGGTTTGATAACATCAGAGCACCATCTCCCTGTTTCTTGGCAGAGCATTCCAAACAAGTGACATTTGGTCTGGCCCTCAAACAGAGGTTTTTCCCCAGCTTCTGTGACTCAATGTTTTCTGTTTAAACCTAGCAGTTTCTTTTCTCATATCCAAAATTTGGAATCCAACAGTTAGTACAAGATTATACGATCATTTCCTTTAGAATCTTAGTAAAGTCATTAGAACTGTCTTTTTTTCCAACATAGAAATATGTATATTTTGCAATATTATGTGCTTGATTTAGAGTTCAAAGTCAGACAACGGGCTTAGATAAACCTGTGAATGTAAGTTTTACTTCCTTCAGTGATACAAGATCACAATCCAAGATACAAGTTGGAACTGTGTGCAGTGAGATACTTCAGTATGTGAAATATCTAGCTAACTAGCTATTGTGAAGGTTCCATTGATAACTGTGAACACAATTGTTGGAAAGTCTAACCTTTTTTTTTAATTTTCAATTGAATTAAGTGCACAGAGAACTTAATTCACACAAGGCATCACTGATCTTGTGTAAGAGAAAGCAGATACTTCTGCAGGTTTCTTGGACCTGCCTGGTCTTTATACATTCATATACTATATGTGCCTTTGTTTAGCTGCCCAGTTTGATTACTATATATTTAAGAAGTCCCTCAAAAATGAAAGTTATTTGCATTAAATGCTTATCTTAAAGGATCCACATTCTTTCAATGTAGTTTAGGACCCTCTATGACTAAAACATGTTCTTATTTGGGATATTGTCCTTTTTGAAGGTATTATCACCTGCAGGTACAAAATACTTGAGCACAACATGCAGCACATCAATGTCTTACGTCTGTTTTCTACTAAATTGTTAATAGAATGTGCACTGTTTTGGTTTGTTTTTAAACAGAGGAAACTAAAAGCTTTTGCAGAAGAGTTTTGGGAAAGCTTTCTTCACAGTAGAAGACTGTTCTCTTCCATCTCTTCCATCTCCCTGATCAGCAGTGGGGAGCAACAGAATACTGTTCTGCATTGCACGTTCAGCCATTGAGGCAAATGGATTTCACGTACAGGAAGCACTGTGGGGGATAGGGCTGGGACTGGTGCCTGGAGAGGAAGTGAGTGTGGGCAGAGCAGGCGCAGCTGCTTGGTGCACCCACAGCCCTGAGAGCACTTCTGTCTCCTATTTCCTAATGGCATTCAAAAGTTTGAACACATTTATTGTCTGGTTGCAATTCATGCTCTATCTGCTGGAGTCAGAAATGAATGCAGTTATTGTTGAAGTCAGGAATAGTTTAGCTATGATTTCTCTAGGGGCAGAGTAATGATATCCATTTCTGCATCCGTTTCTGTATTTGTTTTATATTCTGTGGCTTTATATTAATGACTAAATTGAACCTGGTCTCCTCTTTTCTTCTGTTTTTGTTTTGTACAATATTCGGGAACTAGTTTGGTTTCCCAAGAAAATGCTGTGTGATAATGACGTGCAGGTGTATTCCTCTGGCTTTGGGAAATGAGGTTAAACATCTACAGATAAGGTTGCGTCACCTCTCCTTTAAGTGCTCAGACAACTAGAAGTGGGCTTATGGGAACCAAGGAACATATAGGAAACCCAGCATGATAAGGGTGCCGACTTTGCTTTGATCCAGATTAACTGCTTAGATTGGGATTTAAGTTTTTTGTTGTTGTTGTTATAAGTAATTGGCTACTAAATCTTGGCTGTATTGTTAAGGAAATCTTTGTACCTGTGGCTACATCCAGTTGTAATCAACTGAGTTGTTCCACTGGGCTGCAGACTAGTCATGGTGAAGACCTTTTTTCTTCAGAGCATCTTCCTCTCTCTGTGTGTGAACAGGATCAACAGTCTGCATTCTACAGCTCTTAGTAGGAGTGTAATGCTTATAAATACCCTGTTATCTATTATTCTTTGATTTGCTCTATTTATGGCAAAGTTTTAATGAAAAGTCACAATTTATGATTTCCACTTGTGCTTAACAGGTCTTCCAAATTTGTGATATTACTGGAATATTATGCTACTTTATGCAAGTATTTGAAGGTGTTATTTTTATGTTATCAGTCATGGAAACCTTTTCCTATTTGCCCTTGGTGCTGAGGCATGGGAATAAGGAGAGGGGAGGGAAGAGGAGAGAATGCAAGAGAAGAGTGTTGTTTCCTTGGCAACAGGCATTGTGCTTCTCAGGGCACAGGTGGCATCTCTCTTAAAGAATGTTAAACAAAACATGCAGGAAAATATGAAACAAAGCCTAGCATTTCTGTGGTGAGAGAAGAATTTTCTCAACCAGCCTCAAATAACTCCAAACACTTCCAAAAAAATTTCAACAATTTTGATTGTGAATTTGAATAAAAATTAATGAGAAAGAAACTTTTATGTTTATTATTAAAAAGTAAAGATATTAGAAATGAGTAGATTCTGGTAATCACTGGTGCTGATATAAGAAATTTATGATGGCCAGCTTTAAGTCAGAAATAATTTAGGGGAAATAGGACCCTCACTGTTGTCAGGAGCTGGCTACACAAGTTAGAGCTTTTGAGGCAACCTGTCATCACTGGTACTGGGAATGCTGAAAGCAATTTGGAAGTTGGCTTCTGTGGGTGTTCTGGTGAGGAGGATGTCTGTACTTTTAATTTTCTGCAATGTAAAGGTAGCCTGAGAGTCATTGTAAAAAGAAGAAGGTAAAATATACTCATGCAATTTTGAGTCTGTATTCTGCTCTGAATTTTTCCAATTAGTGAGTCACAGAACTCTGCTAAGGCTCTGTCCTTACTTTACTATTCTTCTTTTAGACGTATGAATGAAATAAACAGGAATGAAATTCGTGTTTAACTTCTCATAAATTAAGTTGAACAACATCCTTTTCTCTGAAACTATACTTTTAGACAAAATTGTTTTCAGTTAGCTGTCTGGATACAATACTTTTGCAATGAAACTTGAATTGTGCATATGTGTTTTCAGTTATGTCTGGAATAGCAGCAGTTATGTCAAAAACATACATGGCAAAGGTGGTAGATGTAGGTAGTGTGTGTGTGCTGCAAAAATAGCCAACACCAATGAAAAGACAATAAACAATGGCCTTGCAGACTCTAAGTGAGTGCACAATACTGTTTGTTCTAAGTCTGCCTGACTTCAAACCATAAGCAGCATTTAAGGGCAGTGTTCACAGGAAAAAACTGCGTCTCTCCAAGGAGAGAAAAGGTTTAGTGAGATTAGTTTAATGTTTCTTAAAGGTTGCAGAATTATGTAATAAAAATAATAGCATATTATGCTAATAATGTGATAATACTAGAAATAAGGGCATGCTGGCTACCCATTCTTTTATTTTACATACTAATCTGAGATTAAGAAATAATTTGTTCCTATATTTAAATGAGAAAATTGTTGCTTAGTTCAATGCGTGAAGGAAATGCTTTTTTACCTTTCTTTGAAGTATCTTGTCATTAGTGCCCTTTCTTACATCCTTATGATGCAATTTGGAAATGCAGTTTGCAAATTCATATGACTCTACATCATTGAACTGTAAATATGCCTCAAATTCTGTGTTCTAAAATTAAAAAAAAAAGCAACTTATGTCACTATGTACTTATCAGTATATATATAAATTTTTGAGTATAAAGTTATAGGTATATAATTTATAGTGAAAAAATATAAATTAATAATAAATATTGTTTTTTACTGGGTTTTCATAGAGATGTTTTGTGCTGGGCCTTTTAGTGGAGTCTAAATCTCTTATACTTCTCAAAGAAATTCAGATTTAACTTTTCTTAAGCATTAGTAGCTTACATTATATCTATTCTGCTAACAGTACAGAGCCTAGCTTCGTAGGTTGTTAAAACATGCATGAATGTTACTTTCTTCTTTACTCGTGAGGGTAAAATCAATATTATGTTTGTCACACTGAATAAACAGCTACCAAAATTAGGAGAGTTTGCACTAGAGGATTTGCACTACCTCAGACAAATATGAAAAAGGACGATTAGGAAAAAAAAAGGGATCCAATCAATATGTTTCAAGGGTCTAGGTTTGTTTTTTATTTGTTGGTGAAAGCTTCACCTTTTACAATTTTTAACAAAACAGGTAATTTATGGCTTTTCAAGGATAGCCATTTAAAGCAATGAGAGACAGGGCTTTCAGTTTTCTTTGGACTGGCAACACAGTATATAAAGGATTAAATAAAACTTCTGTTGAAGACAGGTGATTGCTAGCTCCTGAATTTTTCTTCAGCAATTTAGGACAGAGAAAATGTGTGATCTGTTACATTTTTAATGTGCATTTTAGAGTGTAATTAACGTATATGGAGTTCGAAGCTAAATTTGCAGAAGGGTTAAAACATTTACTAAAATATAGTGAAGGATGTTTCAGATTGTAAATCTTGAATGTAAATGCAGTTGCCTTCTAGATGCTTTAGTATCAAGAGACATGACAAATTACAGATGGCTTCTTTTTGGTACCCTAATTATTGGCACTTCATAGACTAGAGGTTGTATAACTTTCAGTAATACATTTTATTTTGATGGGCAGTATTCCCATTGTTACATAATGAAATGCCAGCTATTAGAAGCATGCTTGTCTCGGGCTCCTATGTGCAAATTAAAGGGAGTGAAGGAATTTATCACAAATTATGCAAGCTCGTTGGGTAGAAACAAGAACCGAATTCAGATTTCCTGGCTTACAGTCATGGACTTCACACTTCAAAAGAGAAAATAGGTATCTACTTTAAAAAAAAAATTCAAGTGAAGTATTAGGAGTTAGAAAATGTCACTATAAAAAAAACTATTGAAGAAACTATAGTTTCTTCAATTCACCCTGTCTTAGTGTGGGTGCTGTTTTGAAGTCTTTAATTACAAGAACACTATGTTTTACATGATTCTCTCTATACTGAAAATAGCAAAGAAATGTTATTTATTTTTATTTAAAAACTATAGAGGCCAATGTGATCCAGGGCAAGTTTCATCCATCATGATGATGTAATACAATGTAATATTCTGTTACCACCAGGGAAGACACATTATTGTGTAATTACACATTATATTGTGTAATTTCATCACAAGATTTCTACAGGGCATAAAAAATATCTAAGTATACCTGTAAAGAGGCACAATAATAGCTATTGGTAACTTTAAACTAATTATTCTAATAATAGATATTTTCTTGTCCAAGGACATTTTTTGCTTCTTATGCCATTTTAAGAAAATTACTTAGTATTTCATATTAGTTTAAAGTGTTTGTGTATTGCAGAGCTAAGAAGTAAGTATAATGAAAATGAGTTTACTGTAGACCAGATCATCTCTAGGAAGTATAATTTTGATATGTTTTCCTACCCAGAAGTTGGTTTAGAGATTTTTGTATAGTACTAACTGATCATCTTGTAGATGCAGAACAATACATGTTCCTCATTGAATTCAGTATTTCTAGACATAAATTTGCATCTGTTTATATTTAATGTGTGTTGTATTCAGATGCAAAATTCACCAATTATTATCTCAACCTACAGATCAGAAATTGTAATAGAACTATTATCTTATAAATCTAAGCAATATGTTTACAAGATGTTTATTATGGAAAAATGTAATATGCTTAGAAAATAAACTGTTAAAAATTTGTCATCATCATCATGGCTAGGCTTCGCGAACGAAGATTTGGGAAGGCTCTATCCACATTTGCTGCAGGCACGCTGGTGGCTTATGAGGCCAATACGTGACAGACAAATCCGATTGCAAAAGGCACAGCAGAAAGATTCCTTAGATGGTGTATTCTGCAATACACGGTTCTTTCTGCGTTGCCTTTTTTCCTCGAGAGTGATCCTGCGTGTGTTCTCAAAGGAGACAGCTGCGTTATAGATGGTGTGTCTCCAGGCCTCCCGATTTGATGCCAGAGTAGACCAGTTATGGTGATCAATATGGCCAAGGCTGAGATGTTGTTTCAGGGAGTCCTTGTATCTTTTCTTCGGGGCTCCTCTCATGCGGCAGCCAGTGGCAAGTTCACCGTAAAGCAAGATCTTAGGGAGGCGGTGGTCCTTCATCCTGGAGACGTGCCCTGCCCAACACAGCTGTGTTCTCATCAGCATGGCCTCGATACTTGTGATAGCTGCTTGCTCTAGAACGGATGTATTGGTCACATAGTCTGACCAGTGGATGTTTAGAATTGTACGGAGGCAGCGTTGATGGAAGCGTTCTAAGAGACGCAGGTGTAACTGCAGAGTAATTGTAACTGCAGAGTAATTAACGTTACTCTGAGATATCCAAAGTGATAGTGATGAATGTCAGTTGAATTAATTAGACACGGGTACAACAGTGAATGTTTTTTTGCCAATCAGTATTGCTGCATTACTGACTTCTGCTCTGAGTAACTTTGCATCATATAAAGCTGTATGAATTTTGGATTCTATGCAGCTGTACTTAAGATGCAAAATAATTCAAAGCAAATGAAAACAAAAAATGTAAGCCCAGAACTGAGGATCTTTTCGGCTTATGTTTTTACATAGTTGCCCAGAAAAAACATATAGTAAGCGATGCTGTAAAGATATTAAGAATAATTTATTGTGTTTCATTCA
The DNA here is from genome assembly GCF_003945595.2 of Pipra filicauda. Lineage (NCBI taxonomy): Eukaryota > Metazoa > Chordata > Aves > Passeriformes > Pipridae > Pipra > Pipra filicauda. Next base: position 877,351 of record NW_024104262.1, on the reverse strand, counting down.
TATTCACAATTATATTAAAGAATATTTATCATCTCTTACATGAATGACTCTTCATAATACAGTACTGTTCAAAATGCCTATATATTTCTGGAATCTCCAACAACTTGAAATCAGTGAGGTACAAATGAAAATTAGAATCATAGTATCACAGAATGGTTTGGGTTAGAAGGGACCTTAAAGGTCATCTAGTTCCAATCCCTCTGCCATGGGTAGGGATGTCACTCACTAGATCAGCTTGTTCAGGGCTCCATCCAACCTGGCCTTGACACTTCCAGGGATAGGGCATACACAGCCTCTCTCAACGACCTGTTCCAGTGCCTAACTAACCTCTGAGTAAAGAATTTCTCCCTAACATCTAATCTAAACCTACCCTCTCTCAGTTTAAAGCCAGTGCTCCTTGTCCTGTCACTATCTGCCTCTATAAAAAGTCTCTTTCCCTCCTTTTTATAAGCCTCCTTAAGGTACTGGAGGGGCTGACTGGCCACAAATAGGAATATTGAGTGCAGAGCTAGTGTGTTAGCCATGTGTTATGACCTAATCTTTTCAAATATTTATCTGTATAACTCTTGCTGAACAGTGACTTGGTTTGCTTCATATTGTAAGGTGACTTTAAGTTATCAGTTCTTAGATTTGGTCTAGGGTGGATCATAGATGGGTTGGTTCAACTAGAACTTCTGGAAAATGTCTGTTCTGTAAGTGTCAGTTATTTCTTGCCAAATGTTTCCAGAGTTGCATTTGCCTGCTCACCCCTTAACACATTTCTGGGAAGTGCTATCTCACCCATTATAAGCAATACAACAGCAATTTCCCATCTAAAACTTCCTTATCCTGCTCATGTAAATATTACTGAGAAAATGATACAGAAATTATCAATAAATAAGTAATAAATAGAAAATATGGAATCTGTGAATGAGGATGATACTAACATTATCTTATCATGCTAATATCTACCTTTCTGCTTATAGAACATTTCTACGTACTTTCCCTTGAACAAACATAAGACAGTTTTTGTTACCTTGATTATCTTTCAATGATGTCATTGACCATTTTTCATATCCTGTGTGAATAACACATTATTTTCATTGTCATAGCAACTTTTGAAATCCTTAAAATATAGTGTATCACACATTCTTTGCTTTGGAATGCAGTCCTATTGAACTGCAAAATACATCAGAAATTTCATTTTGGTCACATCTTACTGCTGGAATAGTCATATAGTTAGGCATGAAGTAATACAAAACCTGAAAAAAAAGCTATCAGATTAGGCTATCAGCTACTTGTATTTCTTTTCCAGAGGTATGTTTTTCCTTGAAATGTTTGGAAACTATTGGAATTATAACTACCAAACTCACTCTCCAAATATGAGGAAGGCTGTAAAGAGGGGAATTGCAGTGGTGAAGAGAGCAGAGCAGCAGTAGGCAGAAGGCAATTCAATACTACAACTTCTCTGACATCCTTTAATTCATCTCTTTAAAACATATTTTCTACTCTAGCCATCATGATTTCAGATTATGTGATTTAGAAGTCTGCATAACACTCAAGTGGGAGCACATTAAGGAATGCCCATAGTTAAGGCTCAGAAACACGGGTATGGAAATTATGTGTTCAACAGGTCAAAATTCATCACTACTTTATCTTACCTGATAATCACAAGAAACAGGCTTTTTGAAAAGGCCTGATGTCCTTGGCATCAGAGCTGTTGCAGCAAGCAGGATAATCAGATGCAGCCAGAAGTGCAACTCTCAGTCACTCCACAGAGTCACACAGGATCCCCGCAGGACTTGGCTGCAAGTGCAGTACCAACAAGGCAACCTGATGCTGCAGGAAAAGGCAGCACCTCCTGCCCTGCCTCTCCAGAGGGCTGTTACTGAGGGTGCTGTTCTGACAAGAGGGCTGCCGAGGTGCTGTTGATAGGAAATCTCCTCTAATCCCTCGCCTTTCTTGGCAATGCATCTGCAGGATCTTAATTGGTTTCTTTTTTGGGCTGAGGTAGAGATCACTTTAAAAATACTTACAGGAATGTCTGTTTTCCCATGCTTGTATACCATTGCCTCACAATGTTGGCATTACCAGGAGCTTTGCCAGATGAGGAAGTCTGAGAGCACTTCTGCTTAAGTCCAAAATCCATTGAATTAGTGAAACTGCCTTCCAACAGTCATTGAAGTGAGTCTTTGTGTTTCAGTGGCACTCACAGATTCCATTTCACCAGCTTCCCTGCAAACAGTAATCTTTCCTGAGAGAACAGGGGTACCTTGTGTAATAAAACCGAAAGTCACAACCATTTACAAAACGTGCACGTCTTGGTCCTAAATATTTAAGTGGCATTCCTAAATGGACATGAAGGCAGTGTTTTTATGCAAAACTAATGACAAAGAGGTATATGAAAGACAGAATGCGTGTGGGAGGAATAAAGAGGGAAGAAAATAGTATTAGGTGGTAGAAATGTTTTTGTAGACATCAGTTAACATTTCCTTCTTGTGATGAAAACTCCTAAAAGATTAGGCCATACATGTCTCTTCTGTTGTCAGTTACTCTACCTGTTGTGTTACACTAGCATAAACTGGGAGCAGAAGGCTTGCAAGGATGACTTTCTCCACCTGAAGTGCCCCATCAGCATTTGAAAATCATTATTTTCATAGTGGGCATCTTTGATCTCTTTCACTAAGAAGAACAAAAAAAGAAAGAGAAGAAAGAGAAGCAGTACCACATAGCATTCAGTTATCAAATATTCATTATCCAAGCATTTTTATTCTGCGGTCTAGTGGGTAGCAAATTATACTTCTTCATCTGGTTTCTACAAAAAGGCCAAGAGGATGTGAATTTGTTTGGGGGAAGGAACTAAAATTGCTCCAGATTTCTTCTTGTCTTTATAATTCTTCCTCCAGCTGTGGCTTTAATTAGATCTGCAACATCACCACTGAGAGTCCATCCATCAATGCCAACGTTTGAACATTATAAATGTGCATGGTCTTGCATGTAACAAAAATAGATTTATAAAGATGGAACTTGTTTCTAAAGTTTTATATCATTTTGGGCTTCACAAAGATGTCCACTGTAATATTTAAACTATCTGAGAATTTCACAACAGAAGCTCATCCTTTCCATTCTCCACTTGTGGTCTGTAAAACATACAAATACAGACCTGCTGAATGCTTTCAGAATATCTGTCACTCCAGTATGGCATTAGAATGCATGTCTGACTGACAAAATAAGTATAGGTACACAGACATTATGAAATAACATTTTTAGTATCTTATAATCTTAATTCAATGTAGCAATATGTTATTGTTGTTAATATATTTAATATTATTATAGTCTGGGTTTGTTCCTATATGAATGTATACACACATTTTAAAATTGTCCTAGGTATTTAAAAAGTAAATCTTAAATGTGTTAGATTAGAAAATATCAAAAGCAAGTATCAATTTACACACCTAAGAGGTACAACTGATAACGGATAACTCTGATAACTCTGATACACTGATAACTCTGTCTGCTTCTTAGGAAGTCTTTAATTTCTTTTCCTGAGTTTCAAAACTGTCTTATAACCTGGTACTTAATGAAACTATGTGTTCTGAGCAGGCATTTGTAGAGAATTGTTTGCAGAGCATCCGGGCTGCACAAAAACTGATGGCAATAAGGAAGCTGTTAATTTTAAGCAGAAAAAAACAAAATTCTTTCCTCCTGCATGGAGGGCATGGAGTGATGCCTACAGCTGTTGAATGCATGGTGTCACATCAAGGAAAGGAAAAGGTATGAAGAATGTCTTGGCCTTCTCATTTCTGTTCTCTTTCTTTAACACTATATTATAATTAGTTCTAACTACAGAGTTAGAATCACTGAATCATAAAGTAATTTAGCTTGGCAAGGTTCTCTGGAAGCTATTTCATCCAATCTGCTATTGAGAGCAGGGGTGACATTTTGATCAAATTTCCCAGGGTCCTCGTCAGTAAAACTTTGAGCACCTACGAGGGTGGAGATTCCCCAGAAGTTTTGAGCAGCTGGTTTGTGTTCTTAATCATCATCATTGTGAAGATTATTTTTTCTTCATGTCCATTCAAAATACTACTTTGTAGAAACTTTGACTGTTTTTTTCTTCTCTATTTTCCATGAACAGCTGAGAAGAGTTCAGTTTTACCTCCCTATATCCTCCCTTTAACTAGCTGAGTACAGTAATAATATCTCTCTGCCCTTATCTACGCTTTACTCACCAGTCCTCACCATGTCTCAGCAAGACATTCCTCCATTCAAGTCTCATCAGTTTCCTACTTTCAATGGTAAAGTTCTGTGATTGCTCCATTAATGGTCTGAAGTGCCTGAGGTAAAAGCCAGTCTGGCAGACAATCAAGTAAGCCCACTGAGAAAGTGAACATATTAACCTGGGCTAATAAGCCCCACTGAGAAAGCAAATACATTAACCTGGGCTTGACTCTGTCCAATACAATTACACAGCACAGCTTTCCAGCTTCTTCCTGCACCCAGGTCAGCTAGCAGAAGCTGTGACATTGCACAGCACCCAGCAGGGCATGAATTATTGCTGCTGTAGTTTAACAAGCAAACCTACAACTCTGTCAGAAGCTGGATTCCTTTGGCGGTCTGGCTGTTTGAAAATCATGAATGTTCTAGCTTTATGCATTACAATTACAGCCTAAAACCAGTTAGAGCCTAGCCCAGTTACCCTAAACCCTTTTCTGGTTGCATAACATACAGAATCTTCCTTTTCTAAGAACTGTTTTGCAGCTGTTTTATCACTGAAGCAAGTATGGGGGGAGAAGGGAATAGATTGTGCTATTTTAGTATAGTGTACAGGAATGCTCACCTTGTTTTGATCCTCTAGGGCTGAAGAAGCATCTAAAGCTATCTGCACTGCTAGGCAGAGTTAGATATACCCTACACCAGTACAGCATACATTGTATGCTGTCTTAAAGTGTTGGAACAGAAAAAAAATCTTTAAAATGATGATTTTTTGCTAGCTGTTGATTTTTTTAATCCTTAATATGAAAATATTCCTTGTGGAATTTGTCACAGGTATTTTCTTATAATCTTCTTATTTCTTCTATCCCCTAAGGGCCAAAGAATAGCTATAATGAAAGCAAAAGAGGTGTCTTAGAAACCTGTTTTGACAAAGAGTGAAAATGTAAGTCAACCTACAGATGTGAAACATGGAAGTGTCAGTTGACAGCTTCTCCTGACTATAAATATTACTAGCCTTCATGTACTGAGGACTTTAGGTAATAATATTCATTCCTTCAGCCAGTTAAGTACTTCAGCCTGTTTCTGCTGAATGCTGTACCTACCTCTATAAAATATTTCCGCTCCTTTTTTTTCCCGTAAGAGTTATGTCCAATATGGAACCCAGTTTTGTAACAGTTCTAATTTAAGTCTAATGAAAGGCTTATTATCATACTTTTCTGCTAGGGTTGTATTATTATTTCCATTTCTAAATAATTCAGCAAAAATATTAAGAATAGAAAAAATATGGTGTTTTAATACAATATAATTTCAGCATTTGTAGGAATGTATCATACACACACAATTGTTAATCAAGACGATTTATAGGATCTCTAACAAATAGCTTTTCCACTCCAGTGCTCTCCCCATTTTGCACTTGTCATTGTTTAACATCTGGATTGGTCTGTGCTTAGAGTCTCATTCACTGTGTCTAGTTGACAATACCAGGAGGAGGCAGATCATGAAGTCCAAAGAATCCAGAGGTTGGGCTTATTAATAACACCAGGGTGTGATTTTGATATTTGCTGGGGGAGAGATCATCAAAAGTAGGCCAGAAAAATTATGAATAAACATGTATAGAGAGAAGTGGTTTGCACTAACAATGACTTCTAATGTGTGTCAATTCCATTTATTATGATCTTGTATTCCTCATGAGGCTCTTCAGTGTCACTTCTGGACTGAGCATTCAGACTTTTCTAACTCATATTTTCACAGTATTTCTGCTGAAAGTGTAATAGATTGGAAATTCAGTAGCACTGAATCATAGGGATTTATTTTTTGATTGTGGAGGGGTTTTTAGGCCAGGAGTCTCTTTGCATAAATGACTGAGGGGACAGAATGCATGTTTTTAGACTACTGAAGATGATAATTTTTAAAACAATAATTCTTTACTGTTTAGTAAAAATTAGCTAAATTTGAAGAAATTACTAGAGAGAAACACTGTACTGAGCACTGGTAAAATTCCTGGTGGTCTAGCCACATTTTAAATGCAAGGCAGTCTTGTATCCTTTTACATAGTTCTTCCTATAACTCAGGTAATTTTTATAATATTTTTCTGTTGTTCCAATTTGTGACAAAGATTGTTTTGTTGGAATTAAATAGCAAAGAAACTTTAGAGGTCATAAAATGCCTTCAATATTTTATTTTTAGTATATCTAAAATTCTATCTATCTATACATACAATGCAAAGGTTCTTTTTCTATGAAGATATGAGAATTCAAAATTTACTTACATGTTTTGATATCAGTAAATACAGTGATATTCAGTAATACTAAAGTAAAACTAATTTTAAACTCAGCTGCACAAAAATATGTGTTGGAAGCTAATAGGTGTAGCTGATAATTGAAATAAAAATTTGTGTGATATTGTCCACAGAAAAAGAGAAATATTTGATATAGAAGCTGTCAAAAATAAGTACTGTATTAAATGGTAAGTATTATAAGAAAGAAGAGTCATAAAAAAATTCAGAAATAATTTTGAATATCAAAGAAACACAATGTCTTATTTATATATTTTTCTGCTAATTTCACAATAATGGCACAGTAGTGTAAAAAAATAGCATTGGTACCTAAGTAGAAACAATAATTTTTCCTAGTGCTTCTGTAAATACTTTTACATGCTACTAATAGAAGTAAAAATAGTAAGCTTCCGTGTTTTAATAATTTCTTTTTTAACGTTCTGTTTTCTAGGTAAGTACTCCCTGCCTTTTTCCTCCTAACATTCTTCTCTGCTTTCTTGAAGTTCAGTGAAAGAGGTAAAAACCAAGACAATAAAAATGAAAGGCCATTTCATAAGAATTCACTTTGGTTTAACATGCTGATTAAGGTTGGTTTATGTGCTCATTTACTTTCTTTTTCTTTTTTTTTTTTTTTAAGTTGAAAGAATGCACCTGTTACAGAGGATTAGTTTATGTAGAATTGATAAGAGGATAGAATCTGTTTATAGTAACTGTTCCTGAAATGCTCATTGCACTTGCAGGCTGCCCATGTGACCTGCAGGGAGCACTGCGTCCTCTCTAGGGTCTAGGAGCATGTTATTAGTGTAAAGGCTTTTTTATTTCCTATAAGGCTGAAATAAAGCAAACCCAGATAGTTTTCAAGGTAGAAATCTCTACGTTTAAAAGTTATTTGGATCATATCAAAGATGGAAGAAGCTGCCCTTTTGGGAAAGGTGTTACATAAGTTATCTGAAGTGGTAGTGATGTTCTTACTAAAGTACAATTTGATCTTGCTTCCTTGAAGGGAAACAAGGCAAGTACAAGAAAGAGAAAAAGTGAAAAAGAGGAGAAAAGTCCTTTAGATGTGGTTCTTTGTAGTTTGTCTCACAACCATTTGATGAAGCAATAAAACAGATGGCCTTTTGAACTCCAAAATCTGGCTGTCCTGTGCTGCATTGAAGTTATTTACGATATTACTGATAGCTTCCATTGTAGTTCCAGTCACAGAAATGCAGGATGCACCCTTAGCCAGCTATGACTGATTGCTTTTAGTCAGAAGGCCAAGGATAGGAAAAAGAGAAAGACCAGAGGAGGAGACTGAAGAAAAGATAATTACAAGGAAAATGACAGAAGTGAATATTTTTGCAGCAGAAACATGAATCTCGACTTCATTGCTTTTCAGGACCTAACCAAAGATATTTAAAGTGGTGATGTCCTCTGGACTCTCCAAATGCAAGCTTTGAAAGATTAGTGGTGCTACAGGGGATTCCAGGGGTCCTGAACATGACCACTGAAGGCTGCCTTATTAGCAGAGATGGATCTCACCCATCTACCTGTCCTTTGTAGTATCAGTGTCAAACTGATGAATGCCCCAGGACTCACACTGGCTTAGGAATCTCTACATGTTTCATTGCAAAACTCAAGATTATGTGCTTGGTAGACACTAAAGCTTTTCTGACATGTGTCTGAAAAGTAATTATTAACTTTAGTCTTCCATGAATTTAGTTTACCTAATTGTACACTGCCTACATTAAATTTTCCTATGTTTGTATCCACACACATACAGAGACACAAGCACACATGCATGTATCTCAAACAATGACAAAAAATTAAATAAATTCTTTTTGAGCTAGACAGTTTGGAAAATAGAAATTAAAATACCTCCATAAAAAACATTTTACCTGAAGAAAGATTCAAAGGCTTGAAAGGAGAAGACAAGACAGTACTTACTGCAATTGTAGGAATGATGGGTAAGGACCTCAGTCTTGACTAAAAGTAAAAAGAATAGGGGCAATGTTTTAGTATTTCCCTTGTTTTAAAGAATGGCTAACATTTAGTTCTGCAAACTATAGATTTTCAGACATAGAGGAATATTGCCTTAAAAAGTTACAGACTAATGAAACTACAAAATTGTCATGTCTATTTAAATGCAGACTTCTTTCTGTATATTAGACATACTTAAATTATTTAATCCAGCTATTAAAATCAAGTATTCTTCTAATAAAAAAAATTAAATAAGTTCAAAGGAACAACAATATCAACAAATCAAAACAAAAGAACATGTGCTTTTTCTTTGCACATTTTACATGTTCTTTTGGTGGCTCTGGGTGCAGTTTTCTTTCTTGGTGAATGTACATAGCCAGTCTGTACTGAGGTCTTTAAAACTTCTGTATTTGTTTTGAGAATGTTAGGGAGAATAATAATGGCTAGTATTATGATAAAGACATATTTTTAAAGCTTATCATAATAGATGTAATTGTTTAGATGTTTAGGAGATATGATGCTTCAGGCAAAAAGAATGGTTTGGTATGGACCAAATCAACCTGTAGAGGGCAGTATGGAGATTTTGGCATAGCAAATGGTTGACTGGATAGGGAAAGGAGAAAATTCACTAAGACTTCATTACAAGTAGTTTAAAAGTTCGTACAAAATACCTACTGTTACTAGATTTTGCTGCTCAAGATACTAAAAAAATATATCTTGTTCTGAGTTGTCATGGAATGGAAACTGTCTTTCAAAGTGATTTTTTTACCTATAAAATATCTTTTGCTCTCCAGTTCTAGAAAGAAAAAAAGAAAAAACATTTTACTAACCATTACAGTCCTGTAAAGCTTTTAATGGTGTGAAGAAATATACTGTTCCACCATATTTTCCTTCAAAATAATGCATCACATGCAAAGGGAGAGATTAAATGTGTATTTTGATACATATAAATTATCTATAAGGCCCCTGTGACTACATGTCCATTCCCTACAACCTCAAAATTCTCATGATTTAAAACACCCTTTGAGGGAGAGGAGTGGTCCTGTGGTATGGTAAAAATGAGGTGGCATTTTTGTCAGACATGGGTCTGACAAACCTTGCAGTTTTTAGTGCAAGCATATTGCATAGTGCAGAATGCTTTCTTGGGCAGAAAATAAGGTTGAATCTGACTTAAGTGAGTTCTTCGACAAGGAGCCTGCTAAGTATTGTCTACTGTGATCCTTGTATTGCCATCCTCAGAGCACAAATAATAGAACCATTCAGAAAGGGAGCCCTTAAGGGAAAGGAATCGGGGCTTGGAAGGTAGAGCGAGTTTTTTTTGTATGGTGCAAACTAAAGAAACATATGTATTTCAAGTAAGCTCTTCTATTTATTTGTGTGGGGGCCATTCAACTGTGCCAATTGTACTATTTAGGTAATATTGTGTGTATGCGCATAATATCTTACAGTATCTCATACATGCACAAGTGACAGTGTTGAGAAATGGCACAAACATAATTGTATTCTCATAACCACAGACCAAGCTGAAATAAAATGCAGCCTTGCTTTGGAGTTGTTTATTTTTTGTTTGTTCTAGGTTTTTTTAACCTAATCTTTTTTGGTTTTAAATATTGGTGTTTTACATACAATAGCTGTAGACACTTCTACTGATGTTTTTCTAACATGTTTTGTCGAACCAATTTAATATGCAGCTGTTCTTTCTGCTAGAGAAAAACTGGATGCCAATCATGTATTGAGTAGTGGAGTCTTATTGACTTAGAAGCTTTGAGTATTACAATTTATATTTTTTATGAGTCCTTTATTGTCTCGCATACAGTGGGCTTTTACTGGGTTTTGAATGCATTTTCCTTCTCATCTCCATACTTGCTGCATTATGGTGCTGACACAGAATTAAGCACTGAGAATGTGTTCTTCAAAAGAGCAAATAACTATCTTCTAATAGGTTGTTACAGGAATTAAACCTGTGTACTCATAGGGACAGGAGTTTAATAAATTTTAATATTGGAACAAATGTGCCAATAAAAGAGAAGCAATCGTGTAGTGTGTGTTATAGCTAATGACAGCAGAAATGGAAATGTACCTGGTTTGTGTTGTTGCAGCTGAGATAAGCTCAAAATCTTTGTTCTTATCTCAGTTGGAGGCAAGTACTCTCGCATGTTTAAGATAACATCAGATGCCCATAAGGTAACATACTGCATACTTTCCATATTTGGAATGCATGTAGAATGACTAACCATATAGTACGCTCAGAGAGACTCCTGAATAATTTTACTACAAATAAATCTGCATTATAGAGCTAGTTGACTTTGGTATTCTCTTGCATATAGAAAACACAAGACATCTAGACAGCAATTATAGGAGCTGTGTTTTTCAATTTAATTTTAGGTTTATGACTGATCTGAAGGTAGTAATCCTTTTGTAGATTTTTTAAATCACTTAAGTAATGAAAAGATAGAGGCTTTTTGTTTTTTTTCTCTGCAACACAGATGAGATTGTGGCAGTTACAGAGAGTGTGTTCTGTGCTCTCTGTAACAAATGTCTGTGGTTGTTGGATGCCATTAATAACATTTTTTTAATATCAGTTTTTTGAAACCAGAAAAGTAGTCTGTTTCCTGACTCTTCTACAAGTTGTGGGCCTTTACTTTCTTCCAGTTTGGACTTAGAACAAACATGCACAGTCCAGCATGCTAGTCTGCACCCTGTCATCAGAGGTACACAGGAAACTTTCAGCATTGTTGGGTGATCATGGACTTCATTCTCTTTCACTCTGTTCTGTCTCTCAGGCCAACTTGCTCTTTTTTATCAGCATGACTCCAATTGCCCATCTTCTCCCCTGTTCCAGCCATCCTTTGGGCATATTCTCTATCCTCCCCAACCTTGTTTTTCAGTGGTGGCTTCCAGAAAACAAACAAACAAACCAATCTCCTCTGTCTACAAACATTTTAGTCTTCTGAAAGGTGAAAAACTGTATTTTGAGATCTTGCTTATGTAGTTGCACACTACTATACTACATTATAATGCTATCCTGAAAAATTCAACTCTTGCCACTTCTCCATCTTAGCCTTTTTTTGCTTCAAGAGTTTGTCACTGTGAAGGGAATTACTTGCCAGATATAAACCGTCATGGCTATGATGCTTTTAAGTTGCTGGGGTTCTCAGCAGAAAATTCCACCGTATTCTGAACCTGTATTTGGATGAGATCACACCTTGGTCTGAAATGGAACTATGATGGACTGTGACTACATCCAGAGTAGAAATTCACTCATATGTATAGGTACCTATGTAGCTCCAAGGTCTGGTTTCACATTATTATAGTCAGATACTTCATCCAAATGCCGTCACTGTTAAATGCTTTGTACCAAAGAATGTTTCTCTTTGTACCAATGAATCTGTTCCTTCCTCAGACTTATAATCACTTCCCTATGATTCATGATGAGTCTCATTTTGGATTTTTTCAAACTGTTCTGCTTACACCACTTCTTTCTGCAGAATTATTTTTCTAATGGCTGCTTCCTCAACTGGAAGTGCACAAAGGCTTTGAGCACAATAATGGCCAAATCTCCATAAAGGACTCTTCACAGCGACATTGCCTGAAATCAGTTACTAAAATGGATTCAAAATTCCACCGAAATCAAGGTATTAAGTCATTGGTAACATTTTCAAAATTATACTTTGAGCCTTGCTTTATTATATCAAAAGAACAATACTATACAGAGTCTTCTCATGCTTACTGAAGAAAAAAAAAAGGTGACAAAACCTTTCTGAATAGATAAAAAGACTGTAAGTTCTACGTAATGTTTTTGAGTTCTGTCCTGCTGTGCTCACAGAATGTATCCTTGAGTATCTCCTCTATCAAATGTGAAGGCTTGATTCATCCACACTCAAGCAACACTGTCAAAGTCTATCTTGGAGACAGAGCAATTCACAAAATACTCTTAACAAGCAACATGATGTTCAGCTGTGTCAAACATATAAAGTTAAGAGGATCATATGGCAAGTCTGAAAGTGGCATTACAGTCTTTTCTGACTGATTATACTGGCACTTCTCATTTCCAACATCCTGGGGTAAAATCTGTCAGTTGTCCACAATTAGATCTACAGTGACACTTACATAAAACAAAAGGGATTGTGACCTTTATATTTTGCCCAAATCCAGCTCTGGAAATAAGTTGCCTGCTTCTCTTTCAGGGCTTGCTAGGCAATTTTCCTGAAATTTCCCTCTGGCTTTTTACCTACTTCACAGTTATACAAAGGTGGCATCATATGTCATCTGATGCTGTTCACAGTTTTAACCTCAAGCCATAGAAAACAGTCAAATGTTCACAAGGGTCACTTTAGCATTTTTAATTATAACATCCTAATTAGCATCGACACTAGAGAGCAGATTTATTTCATTTTCTCCACTAGTTTAAGAAAGGAGTATGTAGTCTTTAATTGTTAATGTTTAGAAGTTTGACTGAGAAATTTTAATAAACTTCAAATTTAAGGTGATGAAAGGAAAACCAGCCTTTGGTACAAATGTGACAATGTTTATTTGCACATTACTGTAAATGATTATGCATGAACGATTATTTACAACACAAGTGGCTTCATTTTTATTTTTCTCCTCACTTTTACCTTCAATACATGCTCATCAAATTTGAGAGGAGTGTGAAGTAATATTTGCTAATGCTTAGTGACCACATTGTTCTCCTTAACTCTTGCTCTTCAGCTTACTCGAGGAAGCAGTGTGACGCGTTTCATACAATGAAGCCATTTTGTAGAGATTTATTTCCTGTGAGATGGTGGTGAGTTCTGTTTATCTTGATAGAAATCAGAACTAACCCATAACAGTCATAGAATAGAGACAGGTATATCCATTACATTGGAAGAGAGGACAACTAAATACTAATTATTTTTCTGCAGTTTGAAAAGGGAAAGGAAACCCCACCCAACACTTTCTGCAAGAGAAATAAATAAAATTCTTTTATTTAAAAAAGCAAATCATAATAGCATACCTATCACGGTGTCACATACAGTAATGCAGAAGCTTTGTCCCTGTATGTGAAAGCAGAGTCTACTGATTTCAGTTGCAAATCAGCATGCAATTTTCTCTGCAGTGCCTGAAGTTAATTTCCAGCAGAGATCAGGAATTGGGATCCTGATATCAAAGAAAAGAATCCAATACTCAATACAGTTGGTGCAACACAAAGAAAAGTGTTACAGCTATCAGAGTGGAAATGCTAAAGTGCATGATCTCTTACAAGTGAAAGAAAGGGTTTTGTTTCTTGTGTGCAAACTGTGGTTTATGCAATATTTTCATAACTGTGAATATTGTCACCATTTTTCAGTTTGATTCATCTGCTCAACATACTTAAAATTCCATTTAGTTAAAACCCCAAAAATATGCATTAAGAAACATGTTGCAACACTTGACATTCCAACTTTGTAAAGGATTAAATTATGCTTACTTTATAAACTTAATTTTGACCATGGACTGAGAGTATTCAGATGTGTAATTGTGAGCTTTTACAACGGACCTTAGCCCTGAGAATTCCATGAGACAGACAGGACAGTTTCTGGTTTTACCTTCATTGTTCTTTGTGAAGAATCCCTATATTTTTTTTAAGAAAAAACAACTGAGATCTAAAGACTCTAGAACATTGTGAGTCCTGACAAGTAACAAGATTTGTACTTTCTGTTGTTCACTTTTCTGAACTGTTCAGCAGTATAATATCTGAGGCCTTGACAAATGGTCTGTATGTTTATCTTTACAGTAACCTGAAGATAAAATGGTAGCAGTGTTAGACACGGGAAGATTAATGGCAAAAATATGCATTAATTATTTTGGGTATGGAATTTAAAAAGCATCCTAATTTTTCGATTTTGTGGGTTTTTTTATAGTGCCTTTTTGATTGCATCTCTCACCAACAATACTTGCAAATGAAAATGTTCAACATAATACCTCTCTAAGGCAGACATCCCTACTGCAGACTTTACATTTGGGGATGTCACACTAGGCACTATTAAGAGAAAAACATCAGTATTCTTAGGGAATAATTTTTCTCATTCTAGAAGTTCAGATGCTTAGTGTAGGAAAACTTTACTTCTTTCTTTTCTCTTTAAGTTAATAAGTTGAATCAGTTCACTAGGGGCTGACATGAACAGCCTAACCAACACAAAAGAGAGGCTGATGCATCTCAGGTATATGTATGCATGCATACCTTTACCTTTATCCAGACTCAGCTCTGACAGGTTGCAGTGTTATAAACAAAGTACTCTGAAAATTACTCAGAGCAAGGAGAACTCACCTTCTTAGGACCTACATCAAGCTATAAACCATAATTATGCTACATCACCCTATTTTTACAGAAAAAGTTCATCCTTTTACCTGGACAATGTAGAATTTATTACTCCTTTGTCTTTGGGAAAGGATGTCTTTCTACTCTTTTTCTCATCAGGTACACAAAGTTGAAGACACATCCTCCTGCTCTTTCTCTCAGGGGTGATTTGTGTGGAGATTAAGAGAGTCATGTTGACAATATTACTGGGAGTTTTATTTAGTTTTGTTTTTAAAGAAAAGTTTTAAGACAGCCTGGTTATATCATGCTGGAAAGAGATAATGAATACTATTATATGTATACTGTAAATTTTCAAAACTCACAGAATGTGGAGGTTAACTTATACCAAATAGAGTTGTCTACTCCTTGCACTTTTTCTGTGAGAATCAGAAAGTCTTGGTAATGTCAGTGTTAAAGAGGACAGCACAGTTCTTTGCTTTATTCATGGAGTTGTTAATAAAAGAATCAATGAAAGTTGAAAACTACCCAGAAATTATAACCTTTATAAACTGACAGTTTCTAATGGAAAATATCTTTCTTAAAAATTAATTTTCCATGGAAACTTGTAATGGGATACTTAGTCTTTCACCTGTACATTACAAATTCTAATTTAGCCCTGATGAATAGAGTGCAAATACACAATACATGTTTTGTTTTGGCAAAACAAGATATAAATGCATGGAAGGTGATATCACATAGAAAGAAAGTAGGCGTATACCTAAGAAATGGACTCAAAAATTAGTTGATTATTAACCTGTACAGAATATACAAATTTAATCCTAAGTAGACAAATTTGTAGTCAGTATGCCACAGACATAAGGCTTATTAGCAGCACCTAACAGTTCTAAAATGTCTTTATTTCGCCTGTCAATAGACAACATTGGCATTACTAACTTGATATTCTAAATATAATAATGGCAGGTGATGTTTAAAATGTTCATTTGGAGAGATGAATAAACAGAATTATTCTGCTGTTGTAACCACTGCAGTAGGTTATTAATGTCTTTTAATGAGTAACATTATATACAGTGACACTATCTATCATTGCAGACTGAATTTAATAAGAACTCCTGATTTTTTAATGGCTTCTATTTTTTAGCTCCTTTTGCCCTTAAATAATTTTTTTGTCAGAACAATCTGATTTCCTTGCAATGAGAAATTAAATCTTTAGAGCCTTTCTGGTTTTATTGTTAGGATGCCTGCCAAATAAATGGTAGGCTTCTGGGCCAGTGTTGCAAATAGGGTGCTGAGTTGAATTGGCAATTCTAAGGGCTTATTGTTATGTGAAGAAGAGAATAGAAGGTCTTCATTAAAGATTCCCTGTGTTATTCAATGAGATAAAGGGAAGCAAAATGTGTAGGAGTCAGTTTAGAAAAAAGGGGCCTTCAAAGGCAGCAGTATGAAGTCCCACATTTCAATAGCAAAAGTGTGTATTGGCAGAGTTAAAGGAGCATATGTTAAAAACAGATTCATCTTTTTAAGGCAAATTTAAACATTTCAAAATGAAAGCATATGCCATTACTGAATATTTGTCTCACTCCTTTGCACTGGGAGTCTTTTCCAGGGTGTTTGATATGTATTAAATAAAACCATTTTTGTAATCCCCATATGTAGCAGCTAGACTCACAATATGTCTATGTAATCTGTGCAGTGGTATAAGTAAGAGCTTGTTCTTATTCACAACATTATTATATGACTCATATTATGGATTTTTGTTTATGTGTTTGTTTTGGCTGGCACTTTGTAGGACACATAGCATCCTTTCTCAGATCACTATCAATCAGAGTACATTCAGCACTTAAAAAAACACACGAGACAAGTTTTGGACAATTCTGGCAATATTCTTCTTTATAAGTAAATTAGCAGTACTTTTCTCAGGAAATTCATCATCTGAAGTATGGGAAGGACAATCAAATATTCATCAATCAAGGAGATGTGTTGAAATAACACTTATATTCCTATATTTCTTTTGCCTTTAAACTAAGAGTTAAATACTTGCCCATACTCAGCAGTCTGTGAATGCTCAACAGCAAGATTAAAATAGACAAACAAATAAATATATATAAAGGGAAAATCTTCAGAACAATTAAGGGGAGGGGAGCTTTGTTTAATCTCAGAATAGAAAAAAGAAAGTTCTTAACTATTTCTGTATTTTGGATAGACCATATCTTCTTCAGAAAAATTTGCCACATGTTGCCAAACCATTTTCTTGTCACCTGTCAAGTTTTGTCACTCAGGATATTTCTGGGAAGAAACTTGTCACAAGAAAAAAGATTTAGTTAGTAGATAGGAACTGACAGCATATAGATCAAAAAAAACCTTTCATAGGCTTGGGCTATTAACATAAGGAACACCTTCCTTTTCTTTAAAGTGGTCTGTTGTCTAGTGAAGCTGATGACATTGGCTGAGGTCATCTAATCAAAACTGTGCAGTCTAATAGTAGTAATGAGTCAAAATCTTATGCAATTTTTCTCATACAGCAAGAGAAGATTTTGCTAATTATTCTTTAATATCTAGTTATTTCCTAGTGGCAAACAC